>NC_139545.1:26025038-26712555 GCF_965153285.1 Podarcis tiliguerta
ATCCTCTCATGCCAAGGCTACTCCTCCAGAAGGTTGAGAAAAGCTGGTAGTGAGTGATTATGTCTTTAGAGACACAGGAAGCTGGGTATGTGATGGGTCTGCAGACCGCAGGATTTGCCTGCTTGGTGAGAAAGTGGTAGGTGTCGCCTCTCAGCTAGATAGCCTGGTTGATATGTGTTGGGGAAAAGACACCAGTTATGGTGCAGGTTGGCACCAATGACACTGGGAAATGTAGTTGTGATATTCTGGAAGCAAAATATAGGCTTCTGGGTTGTAGATTGAAAGATGGCTTTCTCAGGGATGCTGCCGGTTCCACATGCAGTGCCAACTAGAATGGCACAGCTGTGTAGTCTCACTGAGTGGATGAGACAACGACGCCAGTTGGTGAGGGTTGGATTTGGTGGGCACTGGGGAACATTGGGAGATAAGCTGGGCCTGCACAAAAGGGATACGTTGAGATGACCATGCTATCTCTGCAGTACAGGCTACTGGAGATGCCTCTCCCTGCCTTTCCATGAGAGCATTTACAATCAGCATTCTTGTTACCTTCTGAGGGTCGCTCCCATTCATTGGAAGAGAACATTCCCTTGTCTTTTAGAATGGTGATTAGGAAATCCTGAACGTTAAACCTCCCGAGGTCTTATTATCCAGTCAATTTCACGCATGCATGTAGAGTTCAGTGAAAATGGGAATGTGCAAATGATGCAGAAATTGGACCCATGGAGTTTCATACTTCTAACATGGAGCTCTTTCTATCTAAAGCATGATTGGCTTTTGATTCTTTAAACTAGAAAACTCTGCTTTGAAATCAGTGGGATTCAAGAGGCTGCCAGAATAATAGAAGCTTTGGATATTTTGCCTATTATCTCTTTTTTTAAAACATTTCAACTGGTAAAAAGACAATGCTGGATGATTTTTAATGTTTAGCATTATATATAGAAGATGTTTCCATACTTCAGGTGTCAATCGCACCAGCATTTGAAAATTGCATTTGATTTCATTTTGATTATTCATTGGCCAGACCCAAGTACCTGCTTCACAGCAGTAAATCACATATCAGTCACAAGCCTATTAAATCCTTTGTCTTAGGGCTGTCAGACATTAGAAATTTCAACTGATGAATTGTCTGACTTTTATCTAGTTAAATTCAAATACCTGCACTGGGAAATCACAGAAATGTTGAGGATACTAAAGGGCAAGTTCAGTTATTTTTCCAGTTTGGGATCAAATAAAAGCCACTAATTGTCATTAGAAAGCAAACTTTAATATTTCTGTGTCCTTCACAGTATATTGATAAAGCCCTAACAGCTGGGTACTAGGTTACCATCTCCTATAGGATTTCACTCAGGTTTTAATATGTTGTAAGAAAGGCCTTTCTGTCCTTTTCCCACCAAAGTCTGAAGTGCATTTGGTAGGGATCTAGTGACTGAGCCCTGGCTCTGAGCCCTGGCTGGTGATCTTCCAACGAGAAATATATTTTTATTCATGCAGTCTGTGTACATAGTTACTTTATATATGTTGGATACTGCAAATGTTCCTATAATAAATTTCATTTTCTTTTAAAGACACAAGTTGCGAATTATTTGTCCTTTTACTGTCTACATTTTGGGTATTCCAAGCTACACAACAAAGAACCACAGACTGAATATGTCAAACAATTCAACTTTGGGGTGTTTGATTTGGGTTATAGCATTGTATAATTGTGATTATTTCTAACCCCTGGGCATACACATCCCCTGGTATAGGGATGGAGGTGTAAGAAACTGAAATGAGACATGTTCCCCCACTGATGGACCACAATTCTAACCCAGAACCCTTCTGGTTTATGAGTCTTTGGCAAACTAATCAGTGATCCAGTTCAGTGATTTGGGATGAGCCTGGGAACACAGTGTTTTTGATACTGAGTGATCTTCCATACTTATTGCCACTTTATTCCTGTCATGTTTTGAGTATTAGCTATGACATCATGCCTACCCAACATTTTAGTTGTACTGTGATTAAAAAAAAATTTTTTTTTCAAACTTTCTTTGCAGAGACTCTTCTAGATGACTTCCTTCTCACATATACAGTCTTCATGACAACAGATGATTTGTGTCAAGCTCTGCTAAGGCAATATCCTTCACTGGTGCATTAATTTAATTTTCCCTAACCCACTTTACATTAGCTTTTAAATATGAGTCGTGGAGGAGGACCAAATGAACCTTCTTCATTTCTTAAAGCTGAGATTTAATGTTTCCTTGGTTGTGGGTTCCTTAACTTGGAATACTTATTGTGCTAAAAACCATCAAGGGAAGGAAGAAATTATAGATGTTTCTTGCAGAAAACGAAAAGTATTGCACTTGGTGTCTCAGTGGACTTCACTTTACAAAGACTGGTTACATGAAGATGAGCATCTTAAGCAATTTCTGAAGGTAAGTCCACACAGCTGCATTTCAGCACTATATGATAATGTCATTGATAAAGGTAAAGGTAAAGTGACCCCTGACCATTAGGTCCAGTCGTGACCGACTCTGGGGTTGCGGCGCGCATCTCGCTTTATTGGCCGAGGGAACCGGCGTACAGCTTCTGGGTCATGTGGCCAGCATGAACCAGAGCAGCACACACGGAAACGCCATTTACCTTCCCGCCGGAGCGGTAGCTATTCATCTAGTTGCACTTGACATGCTTTCGAACTGCTAGGTGGGGAGGAGCTGGGACCGAGCAACAGGAGCTCACCCCGTTGCGGGGATTCGAACCGCTGACCTTCTGATCGGCAAGTCCTAGGCTCTGTGGTTTAACCCACAGCGCCACCCACGTCCCTAATGTCATTGATATATGCTTGTAAATTGAGAAACAGATGGGAAGCGAACTTATTAAATGCAAAAACAACTTTACAAATACTAATAATTTAAGGGCATTGCTCTTTCTCTCTGAGCATGGGTGGTGGACCTTTTGCATGTGTGGCATGGCATGCATTGTGGGATTTATGATGCATCTTTACCACAGCAGGTGAATTTGCCTAGTCAGTCCCCCACTTCTGTCTGCCTACCCCATGTCGCCTTGCTGCGTAATGGAGAAGCCTGGAAAGATAAACCTACCAAGGCACTGGGGTGAAGCTGTACAATACTGAAGTGTGCTCTTCACTTGATTGCTACCATCTCAAACTCTGGACTGGATTTGTGGCATATTTGCCACTAAGGTTCACCACTACTTTTTGAAGATCATAATCATCACTCTGCCTCATGACTAACATTTGACTCTAGCACAATCCTCTCTGTTGGAGTGTTGATATTAAAGGGAATCTATCATGACTAAGATCTGCAGCTTATTTGATCAGAATGCACGAGGTGGTCTATTTTTGTGATCTTTTATAAGTTTTGTAAGTGTGTCAGCATTATTGAAGCATCAGTGGCATTTATGACAAGTGTACCACCATTCAGATAAAACTGATCATCCCATTGTTGGGGTATCTGTTTGGAAATACATTATTAAAGGAGTTAAGACTAGGCTATGTGGGGAAAGAATCTTTCTTTTGAAAAAGATCCATCTGTATGCACATTGTAGTAAGGGAGAGTGAGAGACAGGGACCAAGACTCCTGCTGAGCTGGAGCTGCCCAGAACTTTATGCTAAAACTAGCTCAGGAGCTAAACCTAACATGGGGAAGGACTGTAGCTTGGTGGCAGGGCATCTGCTTTGCATACAGACGATCCCAGGTTCAGTACCCAGGATCTCCAGAATCCTGGAGAACCACCGCAAATCTATATACACAATACCAACTCGGATGGTTCAATAGTCTGACCCAGCATAAGGCAGCTTCCTATGTTTCTATTGTTGTTTTGTTTTATTAAAGGCTTATAAATATAAAGAGATCTGATCCTGAGATTTGAAATTCATTACTGCATTCAAGACAGTATAAGTACAGTCTACTATTTGTTAGTATTGCTGTTGTACTTTCGATTGTTGGGCGACAGAGCTGTGATGAATCTAGTATTACACCTAGGAGAGATGCTTGGGAGCTTATGGCAGGCTTTAAGTAACATCCTGAAATGTCACTTTAGAATGTTTGCACTGACTAATGAGAGTTGACACTTTTAACACCGTTACTTAGGAAGGGTATGGAGACTGCCTCTTAAGGCATCAGCTATCGTTGACTGGTGGATGTGTTTTAAACAAATTATGCGCTGAGAGATTTTAGCTTGAAAGCATTGGTGCAGTTTTGCTTTAACAAGCTAACAACTGATTTCCTGAAAGGGGTGGTATGATGTTTTGTACTTTAGCCATCAGATCAATTTGATTGATTGATTCTCTGTGTGTGTTTCTCTCTCTCTCTCTCAACCACTCCTTACTTTCAAGACAATATACAGGAATGTGTTAGATGATGTCTACGAATACCCTGTGCTTGAGAAAGACCTGAAAGAATTTCAAAAATTGCTGGGAATGCATCGTCGTCAGTAAGTTGCTGCTTTGCTTTTTAAGGCCTTTTGCAGAGTTATAATTAGTTTTCAGTTGACAATTTATGCTTTTGTTACTTGAGTGAAGTGAGGCCAGAAGCAGCGTAAGTGTCATTCCATGCGTTTAATATTTGTTCAGGCAACTACAAAGGAATAATTTGATACGACATGTTTGACACATACAGCGTTAGCAGAAATAGAGTAATTCTGATTCCGTCACACTAATTCATCCTTCTACTATGACTTGTATTGTAAACAGAAGATTTGTAGCTAGTTGTTACATTAATATGTCTTTAATATTTGCAGTAGAGAGGGAATTGTATTTAAGAATTTAGACAACAGAACCCGTCGCAAACCCACGCACTGTGCTCTTTGGCCGACTGCTGTCCCAAACTCAGGCACAGCTGGCAGCAGACCAGAGTGAAGACTTTTCCGCTCTGGTCTGCCCCCCAAGCACTGCGCCCCCCAGTGCCTCGCTGATGGGCCGCAACTGCCACCCACCCTGTGGCTGGGTAAGCAGCCATTATTGATTGCTCTATATGGGAAGAACCTTTGAGGTGGTGGCCAATCCTTATCATTTCTTAAGTCTGTTGTAGTCACACCTGATTTCCTGTATTTTTCGAAATACAAGACGAGTGAATGAAATTATTTCACAGTTTAAAGCAAGTAATTGCTCAACAATGGTTGACAGTGTATTCCTGGTTACTTCTGTATTTTCCTGTTAGCTGCGCTAGTGGTTCTGAAATTTTTGCACATTGCAGCCTTCTTCCTTTTTCAGACATCCTGCATTCCTTTCAATTTTTTGACTGTGGTTACACCATATCCTAAAGCAGCTGACAAAATTGTGGACCTAAGTTGGAGATTTAAGCACAAATAACTGTGTGTTTTTTTCTTACAGGAGTGTGAGCTAAATACATTTGGCTCCTACATTAAGACATGCACTATGTTATATGATGCACAGTCATTAAAATTATATAATTGTTGAAAGACTGGATGTTAAGTATTGCCAAAGAACTTACTGGCTGAAGATGCGCTACGTATAGATTTTAAATAAACTTTAAATTCCTACATTGCTGGTTAGCACAGAATGCTGATCCATTTGGCTTTTAGGTGTGCAATGTTAAGATCTGCAGTTTTGTAAGAAAATTTCCATAGGAAAATAAGCACTTAAATCTTGTAAAATTATTTCTTGTCATATGAAACAAGGTGCTAGTTAATGACAAGCACTTCTGCCTTACATACAGTTGAGGTCAGTTGCAGCATCATGACTTCTCAGTAAACTGCAAGCTCATATCTGCACAGGTCGTACTGAATTCAGTAGGACTTATTTCCAGGTAATGCTACACTTGTTCCTTGGGCATAGCCTTTAATGTCCTCTTCTCTTTGCTCTTGTTAACGGCAAAGATCTGGATAATATCAACAGTTAGTTTTTGAATAGCAAGATTAATGTATTGCCTTTTTGTTTCAGCACTGTAGATGAATATTCACCTCACAGAAAGGTAATGCATATAATTGGTTACTGGTGTGTACCTTTCTTTTTTTTAACCGTCTAGTTCTTTCAATCAATAATGGCAAACGGCCATTAAATACGCTGTCCTGTAGAGGTAGCATTGCTAAAAGCATTTGTTCTTGACAGTTCACCTCTGCTTCTAGTCATGCAAGCTAAGCTAAAGTCGCTCTGGCATTATTAGTGTTTAACTAGTCTGTTCTGAGATGCCAGAATTCAGCAAAAGCCAGTCAGCATGTCCTTGCATGCTTCAAGTTAGACAGCTCTGAAACGGAGCAGATTTCAGCAAGCAAATCTGAAATAGATAATGATTGCAAATGTCAGGGGGCTCTGTTGGAATAGAGGGTGTTGTGTAGTGTGTGGGGGAGACAGAGAGAGAGAGGGAGGGAGAGGGGGTGGGAATGTTACCCAAAAAGAGGGAGAGAGAAGAAGATGGTATCCAAAAATTTAGGCTAGACTGTTGCTGTGGAAATATGATGCTGTGGTCAAGGAGGTCACTATATTAAAGTTTAGGGGTACAATACTCTTCAAAATATGACAGTGGAAGCATAGAAAGTAGAAAATAAGATTGTGCTGAAATTTATTACAAAACCTTCTTGCAGTTATTCTCAGAATTCTTTCAAATTTGTACTACTTCCACATGTCCAAAATGACAGCTCCCAGTTTATTTAGCCCAAACAGGGTGGGTGGATTTCTTGTTCCCTTTTCTTTCTTTTTTTTAAACTGCTCAACCATTTGCAGTCAGATTTATTTTCAATGTTTCAGTAACTGCATTTTGTTCATTTTTTCTTTTCTTCCACCTCCCTCCCTCATAGCATAAAGCCATTTTACATCAGTTCAGTCTCAAGGAGAACTGGCTCCAGAACAGAGGGACTGTGAATGAAACAGAGGAAGGTAAGCATAATGGATGCGGAGCAAAGGAAACAAGGAGGATGTCATTATACTATATTTCTGCATATATGTTGGAAATAAAGAACCTCTTTACAAAGGTAAAACCACTCAAAAGACCATAGAGCTATGAGTTGAGAAGCATCCAATGCAGTGAAAATAGTGCTTAGTCTTTTGTCAAATATGGCTCTCTTCCTATGAAAATGTAAAGTGTCAACTGCTACATTAAATTTTCTCCCAGCATCTATAATAAGGATAAAAAGAATCACATTATGGAGGTGAAAATATATAATAGTTTGAAAAATAAATTGGATATTGGGATCATTTCATGTATCTAGATTTCAACCTTTCAGGTGAAATGCCTTAAGAGTTTAATATTAACTCAGCTAAAGATGAAACCTGAGTTGTCAAATGATATGTTTGGCCTTTAACATGATTGATTGGGTAACCTGTGGCCCTCCAAATGTCCCATCATTCCTGACCATTAACAATGTTGACTGAGGCTGATAGGACAACTCTAATCAGCATGGGCATCAGCAGGAATTCACCGAGTGGTTACACAGCCTGGGTAGCGAAACCTGACCTCTGAAAAAGTTGTATTCCTTCATTGGTTGTCAATTGGTAGACCTGCTCTCCATCTAGTGGTGGATCTGGCGCCCAGATGACTGCTTTTGGCTTACTGCTGAAAACCTCAGTACTTTGTCTGGCTAATTTCATCTCCCCCCAACCCTTAATCAGTTGCACTGCTGCTACAATAAGCATCATAACCCCCCCTCCCGCCACTGCACTTCACACCTACCTGGGAAGCTTAACAATATTAGACTACACTTCAGCGTTTTCATATATATATATAAAAATAAAGGGACCTCTGACCATTAGGTCCAGTCGTGGCCGACTCTGGGGTTGCAGCGCTCATCTCGCTTTATTGGCTGAGGGAGCCGGTGTACAGCTTCCGGGTCATGTGGCCAGCATGACTAAGCCGCTTCTGGTCAACCAGAGCAGCGCATGGAAACACCGTTTACTTTCCCGCCGGAGCGGTACCTATTTATCTACTTGCACTTTGACGTGCTTTCGAACTACTAGGTTGGCAGGAGCAGGGACTGAGCAACAGGAGCTCACACATCCCGCTCCTGTCAGCAAAATGAGTATAACAACACTTTTCAGGACTGGGGTAACCCACACTCTCTCATCTATGGTCCTGCCTACTGCAGTTTGATAATGATGGGTGGTATCTGCATTGGCATCAACAGCATTTTCTAAAACTGTTTTTGACCTGAGTTAGAAAGAGCTTTAGTTTTTCCTACTATCTTTTTTTTTTTATTTGATGCACTGCTCCCCAGTCACAGCTACACTAAGATTCTGGATATCTGAATGGTTTTCTATAGTGCACCAATCACATCTCCGCCAACTTAATACTGACTTAAGTTGCTTAAAAACAAACCAAGATAAATAATGGGTATTCACTCTAGTTTCCTCTCTGTGTAATGAGCCAGATCTGCTTTCCGAAATTCCAGTCATTGCTATGAATTCATTCATTGGCTAGAGTACTTTTCTAGCTCCCCCCCCCCAAAAAAAAACTCCCCCCAGCTGATTTATGAAAATAAAATGATCCAGTTAAGGAGAGAATGCTAACGGATAATGTTTCCCCAGCGTAGCTATCCTCTCTGAAGAAGGGTGTCCTTTGCATGAAGAACTAAATACTGTGCTGGTCAGTTTTATTGCCAGTAAAAGAAAAGAAAAGGACCTATGGACAGCTAAGTCCAGTCAAAGGCCACTATAGGGTTGTGGTGTTCATCTCGCTTCAGGCCAAGGGAGCCAGCATTTGTCCACAGACAGCTTTCCGGGTCATGCGGCCAGCATGACTAAACTGCTTCTGGTGCAACTGGTGCTAAACTGCTTCTGGTGCAACAGAAACCAGTGACAGAAACCAGAATGGTGGTGCTGTGGTCTGAATCTGCGCAACAGGAGGGTGAGCACCTGTTCATCTGTCACAGCTCCTGCCAACCTAGCAGTTTGAAAGCACGCCAGTGCAAGTGGATAAATGGGTACCACTGTGGTGGGAAGGTAAATGGCATTTCCGTGCGTTCTGGCACTCATCACGGTGTCCCGTTGCACCAGAAGCGGTTTAGTTGTGCTGGCCACATGATCTGGAATGCTGTGGACAAACGCCACCTCCCTCAGCCTGAAAAGCAAGACAAGTGCCGCACCCCATAGTCATCTTTGACAGGACTTAACCATCCAGGGGTCACCTTTATTGCCAGTATAGCATTTTACACATTCAAATTGTGACTTGGTTTTGGTCTGGAAGCAATATTAGGGTTTTTTTTGTCCTTGCATTTTTCTAGGAAGGAGAAATGTGCCTGTAGGTCCATGTGGCAGCAGCTGTGGCTTCAGCTGTCGAGGAATGACTGTTAAACCAGATGTTAGCCAAAGCATCCCAGCAATTTGGAGATGTTGCACCCTTCAGTGAAATCTGCGTCTGTCTGTTGATTGAATTATTTTCTCTCTTTTCACAGTTTTTTGTCGTGTGTATATAACAGAACATTCTTATGTCAGCGTAAAAACTAAAGTATCCACTTCAGCTCAAGAGATCTTGAAAATTGTAGCAGAAAAGCTCCAGCATTCGCAGGAAGACTTGGCTCTGGTGGCTCTTTCATTCTCTGGGGGTAAATTATTTTCAGCTATCAGTAGACCCAGTTTTATTCTCCTTCATTTTCTGTATCTTATCTATAAAGAGAGGGCTGGCACTTTCTAGTGCAAGGATAGGGCTGTTCCCCTATGGGTCCACAGCTGGATGACCATAGTTACAATAAGGAGCTACTTAGCAGAGAGGAGTTTCCATGGCAACTGCTAATTCTTTGGTACTGTTGGATAATGTATTTCCACATCAGGTCTGGATTGCAAAGGAGTGTTCTCGTGTTCAGAAACATGTTATAAGGTTTGCCATTAAGAGATAAATCTCCCAGTTCATAATTTAAGCTTAACCTGAGAGGTAGCTGTAAAAAGGGAAGCGACTGTGAAAGAGATATTTCCCATTTGGACTAGCTGAAGTGTATTTGTACATGGAGGAAAGAAGGGGGAGGAAACTGAAAAATATGACTTCTGGAAAAATGTATGTTTTGTAAGACAATGTAAGTAATGGGGTTTCCTGCCCTCAGTTTTAAATGACCCCTGCCTAGAGTCCACACATCATTGTGAGAAATAGGTTTTCATATTTAATTCTTAAAAAAACAACAACCAAGGCCCAATTACCTGCCCCTTTTGGGGGGGGGGGAATTAGACTACTGCTGTTGATATGTTTGACCAGCCTGGCTTTGGTATTTTACAGTAGGATTTTAGAGTCCCTGGAAATGTGCTTAATTTTGTTACATAGTATTATACAAGGAAAATGCATAGAAAATGGTTAAACTGAAAATGTGATGGGGTTTATCAAAAGGCGACTGAGTAGATTCAAAGGTGCTCCTCTAATGTGCCCAACACACAGAGACTTCTCTGTTTTAACATGTTTGCTATTTACTGTTTTCTGCCCATATTAATGAGGCACTTTTGCTGCATAAGCCTCACAGCAGTAGGTCAAGAGCCATTACACCCATTCAGTTCAGGGATGTTAAGACAGGAGACTGACCTGAAAGCAACAGGAGCAATGGGAGATTTAGTTATCATCTGCCAGTAGAGGAGTAGTAGTAAGTGAATGAGATTGGGCTGATAGATAAATTCCTGGAGAAACTACTCTTAGTGGTTTCAGAAACTATAAGAAGCATATATGTACTTACTCACGATAGATACAGTGAATTCTGACTGTAAGAATGCATCTTGTTCTGCAAAATATGTCAATATTTCTGTTTTTCTTCTATACTAAAGAAAAGCATGAATTACAACCAAATGACCTGGCAATCTCCAAATCCCTTGAATCGTCGGCTCGTATGTTCGTATTTCGGAAGAATCTGACAGATACTCTGGTAAGGTTGTGTGTGCAGGGTTCCAAAATCTTCTGGTTTCCCTCAGTACCCAAAGTAGCTGTGAGTTGTAAGGTTGTACTAAAAACCATGCTAGGTACCTTTATTAGGCCAACCAAAGTGTTCCAAAATAATGTGCAAGCTTTTGAGTTCCCTAGAACTCTTCATTGGACTAGAATAAAGCCTCGGAAGCGAGAGAGAAAAAACAGCTGGTGTTGAAGCCTTGAGACTACATCAGCTGAGAGTCTTGAGAAGGTAGTAAACAGCCAAATGAGGCTCTATCTAATGTGCCGGCTTCATCTAATGTGTTTTCTTTGTATGGCTGTAAAAAGCATTTAAATTGCACAGTTAAATCCCATGGACTTCGCGTCACAGTAATCTTTTTACACAACCTTTACAGCCAGGGAAACATTATTAGAAAATGAGATTAATTATTTTTACCAAAGCTTTATAGAGATATGTTTTATCTATACTGTGAATTTTGTTTTAAGTGACACCTGCACTACTTGCATCTTAAGACGGGTAATTCAGCCAAATGGAAACTGGCATTTCTCATTGAGGGAGAGGGCATTCATACTAACTGCTTTGGTGTTGAATACAAGCCTTTGTCTTAGAAGAAAATATCACTCATATGCTGTGTATACCTGCTAGGAGTTTGGTGTCATATCAACTTAAGAACTAATAGATAACAGCTTTGGTTTTACTCGCTTTGGAAAACAGATGCAATCTAAATGTGCACAAGTAACAGCCAATCTCACCTTTAAGGGACAGCTGTTTCATTTTCTTTTTTAAAAAATGTCTTCATGTCCAGTGTGCCTAGAATCAATCATTTTTCACCGTAGATTTTTTTAATGAAGTCTTCTATCATGGATTCTGAATGGAACCATGTTTGGCACTCGTACTATAAAATATAATGCATTTGTTTTCTGTTGAACATAATAAAACATTTTACTTGGAACACAAACCTCGCTGGTGTAGAAATTCAGTTCATAGGCCAAACACATTTGAGATGTTGGTTTCAGTATAGCTGTGTTCAGGCATTATTAGCAATGACAGGATCTGTCCATTTTTGTTCTCTCGGTTTCTAATTTTTCCATTCTTAAATTCAGCTCTCCACATTTTGCAGAAATTTGGGGTTTATTTTTTTTTAATCCTCATGAAAACTCTTATTTATTATTAGCACAGTAATATTAAAAACAGCCACAATAATAACAACAACCATAACAACAACAACAATTTCATTATTTATAATCTTGTGCATCTGGCTGTGTTTCCCCAGCCACTCTGGGCGGCTTACAGCATATATAAAAACACAGTAAAACAACATATTAGTGTGAATTTCTTCTAATAAACACTTTCAAACTACAGTTTTGACTAATGCACACATTTCTGCAAGCAATTTCTCCTAATGCATTTTTGCATGTTATTTTCACTAATATATTTGTTTTTATGCACACTTTCCCAGTATATTTGCATCTTTGTAAACATTGTTTGGCTGACGAAGTTCAAAATTGCAAATTATTATCAATCAATCAGTCAAATTATATATATATATAAGTGCAGTTTCAGAGGATAGTTGTTTCAATTAATTATCATATTTCAGAAAGTGCGAAATTGATCAATTCGTCTTTAAATGCATACTCCATCTTGCCCCTTCCTCAGGCATTATGTCTGAGTCATAAATATTAGTGGGAGCATGGGGCATAGGGCCATGTGTACCGGTTCTGTCCCCATTGCCCGCATAAGCACTCTTTCTACCCTCTCAGCTTCCAACCTTTCTGGCTAGAGTAGAAACATCTGAAGATGAATATTTACCTGCTTTCACTTCAGTGCATATATAACCCCTGCATGATTGGAAACACTGTGCCTGATCACACTGAGGTTTCCATGAGCATTCAGGTGAGCATGAGTAGAAGTCCCCTTCAGATGTTCCTTTTTCAACATAGGGAAACAGAGAGGGCACAATATGTGTGGCCTGATGTCACTTACCTGAGCTTGTATTTTCTGCACAAGCTTTATGCCTGAACTGGGCTTATGGTTTTCTGTGATGTGTTTTGGTTGGGGTGTGTGTGTGTGTGTGTGTGTGTGTGTGTAATTGATTCTTAAGAGTGGTAGAGTTGCCCAATGCAATAAGAATGCATTGATCTCCTTAGTATTGAAAGCTAATTCAGTCTTAGAGCCCATAATTCTTTCAAGGCAAACAGTTTAGACAAGGTACTGAAAAAACATTGCTTTATGGTCAAGATTTCAATTATGTATGCTTGTTCAGGAACTATTTCAATCTGTTATTGATTTAGAACCCTTTTGCTGAAAATGAGGAAGCCCAGCAAAGGTCAGTGAGAATTCTGGGAATTAACACGTGGGACATTGCTTTGGAATTAACAAATTTTGACTGGAGTCTCTTCAACTTGGTTCATGAGGTAAGGTGCAATGGATGGAAATGCTTGCTATAATTAATGCTCAGTTCTCCAGTTTGGGCTGTTTCAACCAAATGTAATGCCTTCTTTGGGGAATCTCATAGTATGCAACTTTCTGTGACCAATACAAGGACAGGATACAAATGTGTTAAACTTTGAACCAAAATTCATGTGCATAAGTAAAATGCAAAGTGTCTCTCATTGCTTAATGGAGCTAATTTTTACTGCCACCCAAATTAATTTTAAAAATCTAAATTACTTGAGACTTGGAGGAACTAAAAAGGGCAGAGTTCACCAGGCTGTCATTAGTTCCCATACTGAAACCTATAGCAGCAATTAGTGGATGCCAAGTTGGAAACAAACCGTTCTTGCATTTTTCATAACTATGTCCAGGAGGATAATTGCTGAAAATCTCCCAAGATTACTTGAAATTCTGGACTTTTTCTGAGCTGCTTGAGGTTCGTTCATAAATTATTAAAAGGAGTTGTCTGGCCAAGTATCAACAGTTACACTTTTCAGAATGGTTAAATTCTCATTTGCATTTTTTAAAAGCCTAATTACTCTTTTAACTGTCTTCCAGCAAGAGCTGATATACTTCACCTTCAGCAGAAAGGGCAATGGGGAAAACACTGTGAATCTTAGTCTTCTGCTTCAAAGATGCAATGAAGTTCAACTCTGGGTTGCTACAGAAATACTCCTTTGCAACCAGCTCTGTAAACGTGTACAGCTAGTGAAAAAGTTCATTAAAATTGCTTCTCAGTAAGTTTCAACCAATGTGAATGTTGAATTCACATTCAGTCTTTTAAAACTGTACTTAAGGATAATGAAATGATAGAAAGGTGTGTTGCTGTTCCATGAATTTGACTAGTACTTTGTGATGTGCATATAAAATGCTACACGAGGCAAGGACAGACTGTTTTGTCTTACACACACACACACAAATTTAATAATGTGAGCTTTTCACAGCCGAGACGCAGCTGGGACAGCAATAGTATAGATTGTTCAGACTATAGTGGAAGATCAAAAAAAAAGAACCGGCGGGTATTAGAAGTCACCCCAGAACTGGCCCTACTGAACATCTTCCAATAATAATGCCCACTTACATTATAAAGAGCTCATAACCCACCTACTCTCAGCAGCCAGAAGCATCCTAACCAGACACTGGAGAGAACTGTTAGGAGTAAACATGGACCAATAGTATCAAATTGTATGGGAAATGCCCTTACTAGAAAAGCTAACCAGTAAACTGATGCTGACACCGGGACAAATGGAAGAAAACACTTTCACTCCGTTATGGTTCCCCTTCATCACCAACATAACCCAAGAAGACAACAAGAATCCACTGGCAACATATGAATCGATATAGCTAACCTGATCCAAAAATCTACTCCCTCACAGTCTCACACACATAAACAAATATCACTACAGCCAACCAGCCAACCTTCAACCTCTCTCACCACCAAGGAAAGATAACAAGTGAATAGGAAGAGAACGTACACAAGTGACTCTGACACAAAATGCCACACATACACTAAGTAGAAGAATAGAAGCATTCCCACCCCACCCCACCGCCCCCGCCCTCCACCCCTCTTTCCTTCCCAGCCTTATACTGCATGCAACACTAATGTCTCACAACAAATGAAACTGATCTGTAGAAAAAACAATGCACATATTTTTGTAAACTAAGAAATCTTTAATAAAAATGATTACATATTTTTAAAAGATTCAGTGCACCTATATATAGATCACAGATAGACCATAGAATTTAGTGTGTGTGTACACACACAGAGATAGAATTCTGTGTGTAGAACCTCTTACTTGTTTTACACTTCATATTTTCTGTGTTCAGCATGTGGGTTGTAGTCTTAAACAGCTATTAATCAGTAATCAGTAAAATGCTCTCTTTTTTGCATTCCCTGTTGTTGCTGACAGGGAACTTTTCATGATCCACTTCAATTAGGTACTCAAAAGTTACCAAATGTTTTGTCATCTGAACTAAAACATGGATATGTTGTCTATGTATTACCTCATTTGCTCAGCAATTCTAGTATCAGTCAACTTAGTACACTGGCATTCAGTTAAAATACATTTTTTTAAACTTTTCCTTCAGACTAGTTAAAGTATACTGTGCATTTATACCCCACTTTGGAAACTTACTGAAGAGCACGGCATAAAACCATGAAATACATGGAATAGGAATTCCCATCTGTGTAGCTTAGTGTGAAAAATACAACTATTTTATTAACTTGCAGATAAGCAAGTGAAAAGTATTTCTAGATAATCCATTTATAATGCAGTATACTCTGCAAATGTCACTCATTAAATGCATGACATCCATCCATTTTTTGCAGCAGTGTTTCTTGAGTTGCATTTTCCAAGCATGTAAATTGCAATTTTGTGTTGCCTAGAAAGTGAAATTCTCCCACCAGACAGCACTACCATTGTTAATGCAATTGCTGTGTGGAACAGAGTTACATAGACAAGCAGGAAGCACCTGTTTGATAATCCGAATGTGACCAAAGGTAGCTAATAAACTGATCAGGGGAATATCAGGTTGCACATTAATTAAATTTGTGGCAATAAAACAACAAAATAAACTGGAGGTTGCAAAAGAAAAAGAAAAATGATTCAGGATTGTAGGCATATGTGTAAACAACATTGGGAGAGATTTAATTTAGATAAGCTCAGAGCTGTGCTACTAAGCAATACTAATTCTAGGATAAAGAAACAGAAACATGATTGCTTGTTAATGATTGGTAGTTTTGAGAAGACATTTGAATCTTAATAATAGAAAAATGAAACATTTGGAAGAAGTATGCCACAGTTTCTAATAAATATAGTGAAACTTCTGTGCTTATTGCTGCACTTGGACTATCATATCTCTGTATTATAATCAAAGATGTGAATGAATTTCAGAGATGGATTTAGGGGAGCACAGCCGGTTTGATTGCACAGGGCAGTAAACCTCAGGGACAGTGCAACTATTATTAAGAATGGAGTACAAGAAGCAGCCGCTTGGCTCTTCCTTGGCACAAGTGAAATGTGCAAATTCACATGAATGCACAGCCACAAATCTCAGGCTGCAATCCTAAAAATGGGGTCAGGTCCATTGAGCAAGTGGGACTTGCATAGGATTGTTCCATTAGTCTTAAATCCTCAGTTGTTTTTAAAGTCAAATGTCACTGCACACACTAAGGGGACTGTCAATAGGACTAAAAAAGAAGAAGATTGCCTGCATTGTCCCTTTAAGTAAAACAAAAATGGCACCAAGGCAGCCACAGATCAGGGAAACAGACTGCATACAGGTACAAGAACTCTGGAAGCACCTTTGAAGGGGCTAGTGGCTATATTAAAGTCATGAGTTTTGGCAGGGGGAGGTAAGTTACTCTCATGACATTAAAGTTGAGGAACAGAGGAAAACAATAATTTGGAGGGCATCTAATTGGGCCTGCACATATTTGGGTCACTACAGAACTTAGTGTTAATATACTTGGAACAGTTAATCTACCATGCCTCTCCACACTAGTAGTATTAAGGCTTTGAATATATAGAAAGTTACACCGTGTGTTTTTTGTATTTTTTATTTTCATAGCTGCAAAGCCCAAAGAAATCTGAATTCATTCTTTGCCATTGTTATGGGTCTCAACACTGCATCCGTCAGTCGGCTTTCTCAGACCTGGGAGGTAATACAAGTATTTTGTTTTTAAAATTCATTAAAATTCTTGTTTTAGCTTGCAGCCCACAGGCCAACCTTGGCACACCTAGGAGGCCAATTTGGTTCATGAGGTCATTTCCCCCAAATCACACCCACCCACTCTCCAGCTGACATCACTTGTGACATCAGCTGATGAGCAGGAGGACAGGGTTTAATCATGCATTGATTGTGTGCCCTGTTCCCAGCGGGGAACAAGATTCTGCAGTCAAGGAAGCAAGATTTAATTTCTGCTCGTTAGCAGATGAGTGGGGATTAAAGCACTAAAGATGTTGATTTAGCAAAATACTGAGGAGACGGACAGATATATGGATCCCCCATGTAGGGTAATTGATAAAAGAATTGGCTGGATCCCTAGGTCTAAAGTATGGACCTAAACACACTTCCCATCACGAGAGAGCCCCAGCAGAGAATTGAAAAACACAAAATGATGCAGCACAGTTAAACATGGGAATAATAGTCTGACAGACCTTTAAAATATCCTGTTCTAGCCACTTATAGCACTCCCCCCCCCCTCACAATAAATAGACCACACAGTAAGTTTATACTTTACTTACAAATGCCAAAGGTTGGATTCATATGTTGTCTCATGCAGAACACATACTGGGTTTACAAAATACAGAAATAGCTCTAAGTATGCAGTCTAAGCATGTAGCGAGCAAACTCAGGTTTGTCCTATCTTGGCGAGTTCACATGATGAAAGAGAATGAACAAAGGAGAAAACTTAACTTCCTTTCAGGTGAGGTCTGTTGACCTAGCTGAGTCTAGGAATACATTTCTGTGGTCTTAACCCCTTCGTGCCTTAACTAGCTTGCTAATTATGTTTGATGGCAATTTCCCACAAAGACCAGAGTTGTTTGAAGGCTTAAGGGGGTATGGTAGAACCCTTCGAAGTGGCTTTGCCCTCCCTTGGAGACCTGTCTCTAATCCTCAAAGGGATTGTAACAGATTCTTCTGTCACATGCTCCTGCATTGTTGTGAAGTAGGAGAAGCTGCAGCAGTCATTCTCTGAGTTTGAGGGTGATGGAAAAACCATCAGGTCAGCATGGTACACAATCAGGTAGTGAGGGCCCACTTCCAAGTGGTTCCTTTAATTCTTGGGATGACACTGGGAGATAGATGCAGAGGACACAATTCTCCCCTATTTAAAATAATAAAATCAGAACAACTAGCCTTCCCCCTGAAATGTAGCTCACTACAAGGACATTTTAGTATCAGTTCAAGCTAGCACTAATATACTGTTGATACGTTCTACTTTTTTAAATGAAATAATCAGAAAGGCCTTAAGACAAATGAGGCAGACAGAGATATTAGTGAATAAAATGAACACAGATTTTAGGAAGCAATTATAAAAGAATTATGAGAGGGGCAGTCTCAAAATGCAAAAGGATTTGCATCACTCTTAAACATTATTCATGATGAGCAACTTGATTTTTTATGATTTTTTTATGATGGCTAGTCACTGAAAGAAATATTAAATACTTTTCAGCATGCTTGATTCCCTCCCCCAATCGAATCCCATTTCCTTTGATGATGATGATGATGATGATTTTTTGGTGTGTTGCAGAGAATCCCTGGAAAGTTTAAGAAGCTGTTCACTGAACTTGAAAGTTTGACAGTAAGTATACTTTCTACAGAAAAGACTTTGATTTCTCCAGCGGTTCTCTTCCAGTGCTTAATGCAGTGGTGAGGAACCTGTGGTCCTCCAGATATTGTTGGACACCAATTCCCATTAGCGACAGCTGGGATGCCCAATGGTCAGAGATAATAGGTGTGGCAGTTCAACCGCATCTAGAGTTTCATCAGCCCTTAGTTGATGTAAACCTCATCATCTAAAGCCGGGATCCTTAGCTTTTTAGCTTACTGCAGACATATGTAGCTCCAAACTCTCTGTTCGCCCCTGGAGTGAATGGCCTCTTATTTCACTCAGTCAGTCCTCTTTCTTTGAGAAACATTTATCTGCCTCGTTTTCCAAGGAAACCTTTTATATTTAAAGCATATTGAGCTTGTGGGTGTGTAACAGATTACAAATTGCCATCCTTTAGAAAGGGTATTGATTTTCTTCTTCCCTTTCATCGCAATCAAATTGTTTCGGTAGGACCCTTCCCTGAATCACAAAGCCTACAGAGATGCATTCAAGAAAATGAAGTCACCGAAAATCCCCTTCATGCCTTTGCTCCTTAAAGGTAATACAGTTTGTCCACATTAAACATCTTCCTAACGTTATGTATTAGTACCAAACGGGTGAGATAAATTTTTAAGCATATTGCTGCTGTTCTGTGCAGGTTTACCAGCGAGTGCAAGGGTAACTGAATGCAGTGCAGCTGTGCATATAGATAATAGATATATGTTGCACATTGTGGATGGAGAAATCAAGGATCAAGAAAAGAGATTATGTACTGACAAGGGAGGCAGCAGAGAGGGTGAATAATGGAACTGTAAGATAAGATGAGGCCTAAGATAGCTTCTAGAAACCCTTTTGTTCTTCAGCTGAGAATTCAAAAGTTAGCTTAATAAAAAGCCGTTCTTTTCCTGTTTCCGTTGTCCAATAAGTGAGATGTCCTGATTAAGGAGAACGCATGTTCGAAAGTAAAATTCCACCCTACTGTAGGCTGGCCATCTTTAATTCTGATAGGTTCCCTGCTCCCCCCTTTTTCTGATGACCCTGGGATTTTGCTGTGCTTTCTTCATGACCGCTGATCTTCTGTTGCCCCTTCTGCTGCCTTCAGCCTTGGATGATGGAGGCCACAATTAGGAGGGCCCATAGCTCAGGTGTACAGAATATGCTTTGCATTCATCCTCAATCTTCAGTATCTTCATTTAAAAAATAAAAAGAGATATTGGAGCCCCTCTGCTGGTCAAAAGCGAGCATACAGATTTAAATGAACCAATGATCTAATTCAGTGTGAGGCAGCTCCGTTTTAAGGCATAACCGCAGCTCAGTAACAGCATGCTTTGGATGCAGAAGCTGTAGGCTTCCATACCTGGTAGGTCTGGGACAGGCTGCTTGAGAAGAAGAAGAAGAAGAGTTTGGATTTGATATCCCGCCTTTCACTCCCTTTTAAGGAGTCTCAAAGCGGCTAACATTCTCCTTTCCCTTCCTCCCCCACAACAAACACTCTGTTAGGTGAGTGGGGCTGAGAGACTTCAAAGAAGTATGACTGGCCCAAGGTCACCCAGCAGCTGCATGTGGAGGAGCAGAGACGCGAACCCGGTTCACCAGATTACGAGACTACCGCTCTCAACCAGTACACCACACTGGCTCCGTGTTGCAGACAGTACCAAGCAAGATGGACCTATGGACTGCCTCTTCATAAAGCAGCTTGCTCAGTTCCTGCTGCCTCAGGCCTTAACTAGTAATGCTAAGCCAAAACTCTCAGCAGCATGTCTTGCTCTGTTTTGTGCCTGTGATCTTGTAGTCCCTACAGGCTATGTATAATGGATATAGGTCACACTTGGGTGCATCTTTTAACGGAACACATTGCAGTGCCTGCAATTCTGCTGAGCACTCGGCTTCTTCCAATAGCTCTATCCTACGATTTATAATCGGCCTTTGTTTCTATCTTCTCTAACCACCCCGCCCCTCTTCTCTGGAAAGCTATCTGTAGAGACCCCATTGAGTCACCATAAACGGCCTCGGCTGCCTTTTTCCCTTTTCTGTAGGCAAAGGGATTAAAGCCCTTTGGCATATCTTCATATAAAGAAACATCTCCTTAGCACAATGGGATTCATTGTTTGAGAGTGTTAGCATATTGCAACGAAGTCCTTAGTTATAAAGTCAGCTTTGAAGAGGCTGTGTTTTAGGGCGCAATCTTTAAAGGGAAAAAAAGTCTAAAGGTCAGGGTGTCAAGGTCAGCACAGCCACCTACAATGTTGTGTGGCTTATATGGGTTTTGTGAGCCATGCCTAGTTACAGTTGCTTTAGGGTATCTAGAAATTTTACCTCTTTGCCATGACTGGAACGTGCACATACCTGGTATATCTGAGGGTGACGACAACATTTCCTCCTTTGGATGCCTCATCTTTTTTCATTCTCCTTGGGCACTGTATGTGTGTGTGT
This sequence comes from Podarcis tiliguerta, assembly GCF_965153285.1. NCBI lineage: Eukaryota > Metazoa > Chordata > Lepidosauria > Squamata > Lacertidae > Podarcis > Podarcis tiliguerta. The sequence goes on from NC_139545.1 coordinate 26,046,010, forward strand.
TTCTTTCTGTCTGTGTCTGTGTTAGTATATGCCTAGTACTAAATTATTCTTGGGGCCTGGTATCACCACCCATAGCACTCCTGTGGAGAAGTCTGTCCATCTTGACATTTCTAAGTTGTTGGATTCCATGTCCTCCTTGACGTATCTCCATGATGCTCTTCCCTATTATTCCTGTAGAGTTTGTATCCAGAAATAACCATGTCCCACTGCTTTTTTCCATCCCACCAGGTTTCCATTTTGTCAGCTATTTCTATGCTCTATTTTAGACCAGTCTCTCCAACTTGCCCATCTTCACTTGGAGGCTTCTAGCATTAGCATATGAATGCATTTATCGTCTTTTCTGTCTCTGCAGATGTCTTTGGGGCATATGTTTCATCGCCAGACTGCTTTGGCTTCTTTCAATGTACTTCCAATGCCTAGTTCTCTGGACAGTTTTTGAATATTTTCATCCTCACTTCTGGAGGATGATTTGTCCCAAACTGGATGCTTCTCATCTCCTATCAGCTTTTCCGCAGCAGACATTTTAAAAGCAGCTGTGCCTTTTTTCTTTTTTATATCAAGTGCTTTCCCCCTCCCCCCTTCCCAGTAGCCTTGAATGGGCCCTCCAAGGAGAAGTGTGGGAGGGAATTAACACCTTTTAAGTAAGAGTAAGTAAAGCAGGTGTCGGAAAGGAAATTTGAAAAAACCCTTTCTTAAATAGGTAAAAAGTACCTCAACAACAATACCCCTTTTTAAGTAATTGAATTTCTACAGCAAACTCTGTTGTTTCACAGACAGTGCTTTTGAAAATCTTGCTGATTTTTCAAATATTTAATAAAACACTGTTTTGCTCTTTACAATACAGCTCAGATGCAATTTTCTGCTCCACTGAATTTATCCAGGCTCATAGTTGTTGGCAGCAAAGCAAATTTCTATCCTTTTTTTTTCATTCTTTCTCCTCCCTCCCTGTTCCTCTTAAGGCTTTTACTTCAGTCTTTAAAGTTTTTTTAATAATAAAAAAGCACACTTCAGGCTTTTCAGCGGAATGCCTTCTTTATTAGCATTGACAGTAACAATTTCACCTTCTCCGTTTTGCCTTAGTGACAGGGCAGGCAAGGCATTGCAGTGGGGAGTGTATAATATGCAATGTTGGCACCTGAGTCTAGGAGGTGAGGTTGACAGAAAGCATAGCAGTGTGGAAAGAGTCTCCAAGGCATCCTGTTTCAAAGGGACCAGTTCTGAAAAGTTTAAGAAACCAAAGGAACGCATTAGTGGTCTTGGTATTTGCAGCGTTGCAGCCCTTTGTTTATGCTAACGTCTGAAGAAAAATCCAATAGGAAGTAGGTAGCCGATTGATGCTGTTTTTGTTGTTCTGCCAGATTTGTATATTTGGGTGTGCTCCTTACAAAACAAAACAAAAGGGACCACCCTTCTCTACAAACAGGTTTGCCCGTTTGTTCACTCTGGCCCTTAACCAGAAGAAGAGAGCCAGTGTGGTGTAGTGGTTAAAAGCAGTGGACTCATAATCTGGTGAACTGGGTTCGCTTCCCCGCTCCTCCACATGCAGCTGCTGGGTGACCTTAGGCTAGTCACACTTTTCTGAAATCTCTCAGCCTCACTCACCTCACAGAGTGTTTGTTGTGGGGGAGGAAGGGAAAGGAGATTTTTAGCCGCTTTGAGACTCCTTAAGGGGAGTGAAAGGCAGGATATAAAGTCCAAACTCCTCCTCCTCCTCCTCTTCCTCTTCTTCTTCTGTTGCCATGTACAGATGTGCTCTTTAGGGTTCTAGGTGGCTTCTTTCAGGATAGCCAGCTTTTGCCCAGAAGCCACCAGCTACTGATCTTAAAAGTTGGACAAATTTCCAGTTTGTTTTAAAGCAGTGGTTCCCGACCTTTTTTTTTTTTTTTGGCCATGCCCCACCTATGCATCTCCACAATCCTGATCCCCCCCCCCCCGTGATATATAATTCTTATTATTCAAAAAGGGAACTCCTATTCACATGGAGGAAGCCTGAAAGACAATTAACTTGGTCTAACACATGCTCAAATTGCCCCCTTTAAAAATCAAATCGCCCCCCTGTGGGGCGTGTGCCCCATGTTGGAACCATGGTTTTGAAGTAAGGGAGATGTGTGCTTCAGCTGTGGGGGGGGGGGGGAGAACACATATTTTAAAGAATTGGAACGACTGAAAAAGTGGAAATTCACAAATTCTGGTTTCCTAGATGAACTCTTCAGCAAATAATGAAGTAATGTACAGAGGGTTGTAGAGTTGGAACGGACCCCAAGAGTCATCTAGTCCAACTCCCTACAATGCCGGAATCCCAGCCAAAGAATCCCTGACAAATGACCATCCAGCCTTTGTTTAAAAACATCCAATGAAGCAGAGTCTACCACCTTCTGAGGTTGTCCATGCCACTGTCAAATCGCTCTTATAGCAAGAAAGTTCTTCCTAATGGTCAGTCAGAATCTCTTGTAATGTAAGAAAAGAGAAAAGTACCTAATGTGCATGATTTCATCAAGAAATTGACAATACATGAAGAACTGCTTTTCCAATACTGTCCCCCCCCCCCCCCCCCAGTTCTTTAACATTTGAGGCTTTCCCCTTACTCAGAGTTTTTCACCGATCAGTTCAGAGAAAATCTAAGAAGAACGGAACACTGTGTTACATCACTGTCACCATTTCATGCCATGTAGCGTAAAAATGGGGGATATTTATTTATTGTATTTATTAAATTTCTATACCACCCTTCAACTAAGAATCACAGTGCAGTTTACAAATTTTGATGTTTGTCTTGTTGTTTTTTTTAGATGTAACATTTATACATGAAGGGAATAAAACTTTTCTGGATAACCTTGTTAACTTTGAAAAGCTGGTATGTAACATTTTCTGTTTTTAAGTCCAATACCGTGGCAGGGCAGGAGGCTTGCTACATTGTCACTTATCCACCTTCCATTTTTGTTTTTTTTTTGTTTTGTTAATTCTTGTTCTTCCAAATAGTGTTTCTTTAGAAGCAGGGGTACTGTTTATTCCTCATTCGATTCTGCTTTCCATTGAGAGTTTCTACAATAACAGTAGGATAATGAGCTTTTAACCAAAGGTTCAGCTAGATGCCATTTTATTATATTTTCAAAGACTGGACACAAGATTAGTCCAATAAAAAAATGAATCTGCATAAGAATAAATCATAATATAAATTCCAATTTGTTGTTTTCACTAGTCACAGGTGATAATATTTCTTGTAGACTTTGGGTTGCCTGTCTACAAGCGAAACTGCATATTGTGTTGTGATATTTTGGGCAGGCGTATTTTTAATTCATTACATTTATATTACAATTTTTGTATGCCAATGAGCTTATAAAATAGTGTCTGCATTTAATTAAGTACTTTCTTGCCCAAATACATTTAACTCTGACTACAACATTATTGATCTCTCTTTGAAATGTGTCACATTAACACGAAAAGTAAAATAACCCTTGATGCACACATTATTGTGACTTTATCCCCAGCATTTAGGTCTTCAACATACTTTGCAAATTTTACTGCTCCTGAGGCAAATCTGCTGCAGGGTGTTAGGGTGTCATGGATAAGAAGGTGGCAAGCCAACAGTTCTGCCATTAAGCAAAGGTTGTCTTAACGTTCTTTGCAAGAGGGGGAAGCAAGATGGCTGGTGTGGGGAGCACAGCCTGCAAGAAAACATGCTCCCAGGCGTGCCATATGGTTAGAAGACAGGATTAGTTATTGAGAGCAGGGCACAGCAATGGAGAGATCGAGTGAAAGACACATTCTTTCATCCTGCTCCCAGAGTAAAGGGACCCATGACCGTTAGGTCCAGTTGCAGACAACTCTGGGGTTGCGGCGCTCATCTCGCTTTACTGAGGGAGCTGGCGTACAGCTTCCAGGTCATGCTGCCAGCATGACTAAGCCGCTTCTGTCAAACCAGAGCAGTGCACGGAAATGCCATGTATCTTCCCGACAGAGTGGTACCTATTTATCTACTTGCACTTCTTGGGGTGCTTTCGAACTGCTAGGTTGGCAGGAGCAGGGACCGAGCAACAGGAACTCACCCTGTTGCGGGGATTCAAACCGCCAACCTTCTGATCGGCAAGCCCAAGAGGCTCAGTGGTTTAGACCACAGCGCCACCTGCTTCCTGCTCCCAGAGTATAAAAGGACAAAAACTGAAGACTCGTAGCTGCTTCGAAGTTTATATTAATACTGCCACAAATGGCATGTTTTTGCACCAGGCAGAAAACTAGGAAGAGCTGCTCTCTTGAATCTCAGGGAGGAGCCTCATTGTGAGTTCTTGGTGGCGTGTCTTGCAAACAGGGCAACTTCAGAGCCACGTTATCAGAAATATGATTTGCACATTGGTAATCTGGCATTTCCACAGAGCTATTCCATTCAACAGCATTTTTATAACTCACAACTGTGGCATGATCTGTATTATGCCAAACAAAACAGGGGCTAATTTTTTAGTAGGCAATCAGTTTTTCTTCTTTGGAAGCTAGGCAGTTTGTGCTTTTATTTTTTTATATAATATCACTAGTGAGAGCTAATTTCAGCCAGGTTGCTTCAAGTTTAGCTACTAAGAATTGTTTGGGTCTAGTTGAACGTCTCCTCTGCTTATCTTGCAATTGTGATCAAATAATAATTGCAGGAAAATGTTATGGACCAAGCCCTCAGCTGGAGCAAATCAATGTAGCTTCATGAATCTATGCCAGTTCAAATCAGCCCAAGATCCAATCATACATGTGCAATGAAATTGGAAAGGTTTTCCTCTCTCTAATCGGTGCAGCCATCTGTGACCTATATTGCCTAAGAAAAGAACAGCATAGGAATGAACTCTTTTTAAATAACTATTCATACCAAACTATTGCAATTCCAGAGGCATACTGGGTAGAATGTTTTCTCTGAAGTTAAGAATTCTCTTCCTTCTTATGTCATGCCATCTAATCCCCATTTAGATAGAAGCTTCATTCATTTGAATGTCATTTCACTAATGGAAAAAATGTGGGGCCTGCCTGGATTGCTAGTCATTTTTGTAAACAATGCTGATGTTGACACACACATACTGAATTCTTATACCGCAGATACATGCAGAATTCAGATAATTTCCCACTGGCCCTGTAATGTATCAAAGCAGCCCTGAATCAATGCTTGAAGTTATCCATGATAGCTTTCTCTTAGAAGATCTTACATTTTCACATTCCCCCTCCCAAAAAAATCTGGAAATGGGAAGAGAATATGCCTTACCTCCCATGCTAAAGGAAAGGTTATGCCTGCTCTTCTTGTACAACTACCAGAGTAGCTTTTTTTTGTGTGAAAATATATATTCTATTGGATTAATATTCAGTGGTGCCTTTTGTATATTATCTTCACAGCACATGATTGCAGACACAGTCCGGTCTTTGAGACACTGCAGACACAACCAGTATGGTGAGTAAAGATTTCTCCCTTTAGCTAAGTTTTGAGCAAATATAAAAACCTTCTTTATAGCAGGTCTCTCTGACCAGCCCATAAAGGTAAAGGTAAAGGGACCCCTGACCATTAGGTCCAGTCATGGCCGACTCTAGGGTTGCGGCGCTCATCTCGCTTTATTGGCCGAGGGAGCGGCGTACAGCTTCTGGGTCATGTGGCCAGCATGACTAAGCCGCTTCTGGTGAAACCAGAGCAGCGCAGGAAACGCCGTTTACCTTCCCACCGGAGCGGTACCTATTTATCTACTTGCATTTTGATGTGCTTTCAAACTGCTAGGTTGGCAGGAGCAGGGACCGAGCAACGGGAGCTCACCCCATCGCGGGGATTCAAACCGCCCACCTTCTGATTGGCAAATCCTAGGCTCTGTGGTTTAACCCACAGGGCCACCCGCGTCCCATATGACCCATATGACCAGCCCATATGAACCATATGACCGCGTCCCATATGACCAGCCCATATGACAGCAATAAGCCATTTTTTGCCCAAAGCAACAGAGACTTATGGTGGGCATCTTAAAGACTATTCACTGTAGCATAAGCTTGAGAAATACAACTAAACCAGTACATCTGGCATTTACATACACCACTGTATATTGTTTTTTGACTGCTTAGAAATAATCCTATGAATGAACTAAAAGGATTTACGCTAAAAGGGATCAACTTTCTTGTCTGATGCAATCTTTTTTTGTTCACATTTTCAATTTTGCTCATATTATTAATGATTGAGGCTATTTGTCTGAGATGATAGACCTTTTCCACACATATAGAGAATGTATGCATAGACAAGTTACTTGCTAGCTTAGAGGTCATCTGAGGAGAGGAGATATGCAGAGCTAATCACCTTAGGCCCAGGTGAAATCAGAAGTCATTGGAGAGTCACCATCCTCAGCCATATCTGTTTAATTGATTATCACAGTTAGTCTGGAAATAAACTTCTTTTTTATTTGAAATGTTGACGCCTGTAGTTAATTGCATTTTGGGCATGAGTTCAGTGGGAAGAAGCTGTAAAGTAACTGATCTCATTCATTCATTTTTCTTTTGTCTAGGAAATGAAGTTCCCCAAAAAGAACATCAGGAGCTGAAGCCCTACGTCCATCACTTGCACATCATTGATAACCAGCAGATGTTGTTTGAGCTTTCGCATAGGATAGAGCCTCGCGTGTGAGTTCACGCAGATTCACATACCTGCAGCACTTTCAATTAAGTGAATGTTTATGCCAAGCATGTTGCTTCCCTTGGAGAGAGGTGAATACTGAGTTTTATCAGTAGCTGATGCCATACCAAGCGCAGCCATCTCTTGCAAAGCAGAATGAGGAGCTGTTTGCATCAGCCTTCCTGGATGAGAGAAATGCCATATCCATTCAACTGCAGACGGGGAAAGAGAGAAACAGCATTCTTCATATACAAAGACTTGACTTCTTCAAAAAAAATAAATCTTGGTCCAGAGTAGCTTTCAATTCAGACTCTTATCAGTGTTAAATTGGGGGGAAAGAAGACATTGGGACACTATGAAGAAACTTTTTAGCAAGCAGCACTATGTGAGAAAGGCACTCATAATTTGCCACACATGGATGTGCCTCACTAATCATCATGAGCTGTCAAAAGGATTGTTTGTTGCCAAAAAGAAAATAGATGAAAACAGAGAAAAAGAAGTACATACTAAGCAAACTTTCCTGGGATGTGTAGCAACCACTGCTGCATGAACATAAAGAATGACAACTTGTTAGAGCACAGCATACAGATTCATTCAAACAAATTGTAGAATTGGACCAGAAGCAGGTGATGCTTCATTTTAGCAGCCTTCCCTTCTGAATGTGTTCCACAGCATAAAGCAAAATTTCACACTGTTAAACTGTTTGCAGCAACAAGTGCAGTGTTTCTACACGGGATTGAGTAGCAGAGTGCACAGTGCTTTCTTGAATGTTTCTCTCAGCTTTTTTTTTTTTTAATTAGAACTCCCTTTCCAATTAGTCTAATTTAGATAACCAACTCCTGAGCCGACATGCTTATAGTTTATTACAAAAGGAATGCAGTATGCTTTACTCCTTGATATCTGTACCATAAGATTACTGCAGTTGCCTTTAGATGGGCGTAATGTGACTTTTAAGCAATGCTTAAGTAAATAAGCAAGAATCTAAGAGATTGCAACAACCAGCAGCTTCCAACAGGGGGAAAGACCTCAATCACCCTTAGGTTAAATGTCACAAAAGCAAAAACATCTGTACCTCAATATTGGAGGGGTGTTCTGGAATGTTTGCCAAGGGCATTACTTACACTGCCAATGAAAACTTTTGCTAATTGAAGTAGCTCCCCTATCTAACCACTCAAGGAACTAGATTTCTGTAAGAGTCTTATGGGTCTCCAATAAAATTAGCATACAAAACTACCTGAGGGAAAGCTGGAAGAGCTACTAAGTGGCATGCCCATCAATCATTATTTATTAAGACTGAAAATGATAAATACTTTACAGCTATGTGAAACCTAACCTGCTGTGAGTGCGCACACTTCATTCTTTTTCACTTTGAAAGACCAAATAGACCTAAGGGCTTATCCACACTAGTAGTTCAAACTTTCAAGCTGTGGGGCTTGAATCTGACAAGAGGCACCTTTTCATATTGTCTTGAGAGTAGTCAGTTTTGGTTCATGTGAGTGAGAATCTCCTTGAAAGTCAAGCGCTCTTTTTGGAATCACAGTGCAGTGCAGCATAGCAGAGGATCAACTATGATGGGTCCTATCCAACACCTTTTTTGACACTTCCATAGCCACACTTCTGGCAGAAGTATAGCTCTCTAGCGAGGGAAATGTGATACTCTCTGGCGCAAAACTGGTTTCTTGAAGATACCTGAATCTGATGATTGCAGATTTCTTGGGCTATATACTATCTGGAAACTTGTTTCAACTCCTTTCTCAAAAGCCTGTATCAAAGGGTCACAGCCTTTAATGTCAAAACATGAGTCAAAGGTGAACAAAGAATGACAGTAAAGGGTTGCAAGGATTTGCCTAGTGAGTGTGATAAATACGATGCGAAACAATGCATTTCACTGTGAAAAATCTATTTATATGCATCTTTATACAATATACTATTTTATAGCGGAAATGGGAACATACTTCTTGTGATACTATGCCAGACAAGAGATAACTGTGGGTAAAATCTAGTGTTCTTTGAAATGTGAGTCTACTAAAGCAAATGAATTCTCCTTTTTTATTACAGCTGCTAGGGTATAATCATTCAGGAACTTTTTTCTGCACAAGCTCCTCCCCAAGGGATTGTGTCCTATTGGAAGAGAAATAAAATCAGCTTTAAGTGGTAGGGTTTTTTCAGCAGGGTGGAGATTCTTTCCAATGCATTTTGGCCTCCCCAGTATGAAAATTGTGGAAATACTGTACAGTGTAATGTAAAGACAAGATGTTTCAGAATTGTAACTATATTATGAATATGCTATACATGTTCTCCTGGCAGCTGCTTTTTTTAACCCAGTAAAAGGGAAAAACTGGCTGCCCTTTGAGTAAATATACAGTGTGCATTTATGTAGGTGGTTGCACATGTTAGAAACAATCCAGATAACCTATTTAGGCATATGAATGGAGTTTTATATGAGGTTTTCCCTAAAGCAACTCAGCTGAAGAGGCAAGGATTTTTTTAAAAACCGAAAAGCAGCTTGTCTCTTAAGCAGTGGGGTTTGCTATAACAAAGAAAAAAGAGAGCTGTTGGGCTGCATGCATTATTTCCAACCGCATACATGTAAGTAGCTTTATTTTAATTGCAGTTGTTGTAAATAACCCCTTTTATGCATATAAGGCTAACTTGGGGGTGGGGAGCTGTCGGGCCCAATTAGGCTTAGAAGTTATCAGTTCCTCATCTGTGGTGTTGAGCCACCAGACCTTCAGGTAGTAGATCTAAACATAATAAAATGAGGTTCTCATGCCCATGTTTGCCTAAAAACACTAATGCAGATGGAACTTTCTAAGAGAGAATCAGAACTGCAAAGTTTATAGGTTATCATATATCACCTTGTTGGAAAACTTTCCTAACGGCAGGATAAAAATTTATGAAATCAAAACAAACCCTTCCCACACCTGTTATTCTTGTCAGCAAAATGCCCCTGGCATCCATGTGTGGGTTTTGAGACCGTAAGGAGCTTGACTGTGTGAGTAAAAATGGACTGGGGGGATTATTTGATTGATACAAGACTAGTTAACATCACACCCCACTTACTAAATCTTCACTTGTTAATGCCACCTTGCCCACACATATACATTGACTAGCATGTGTTTGCTGGTATAATGTACAGATCCTACCACAGTTAATCCTTTTTTCTTTTCTTTTTTGCAAGGCAATAATGTATTTTCAGCTCTGGCTTCCTTGTTCAGTTGCTGGTTTGAAAGTCACTTCCCAATTTCATGAGAGGACTTGTTTTGCTTATTCTTGAGTGTGGTACAATGCAAATATGTACTGATTTTTAAAAAATATTTAAATCTCTACTAGATTTGGCTAAGCAGTGCTGTACTCCATAGGCAGTTTCCCTGTTGCCAGTTACTGAAGTAATGGATAACATCTTAAAGATATTCAGTGGCCAGGATTCAGGCAAAAGGATAAGCCGAAACTAAATTACAAGCACTATCCCTTGTTTGCCAGAAATGAACCAGTGATATGGACTTTGATTTGGCCTAGCATACATGAGAGGTGGTTGATCGGCATATGTATAATATAAGGCCCATGAAAAAATAGGGGAATGGTATAGAACTCCCAACCTTCAGTATCAGTAGTATCAAACTTTACTTCAGTCACAGACCAGCATGAGATAAAACATAACGGATAAACTGAACACATATGACTTAAAACAGGTAAGGAATAAAAACTAGCAATTAAAAGGAGATTATATCATACATACTTAAAAAGATAGAAACAGGGACAAACAGTTAAAAGCAACTATAAGGGAGGGAGTGAAGGAGCACAGGTCATGTATTTTGGGCCTAGTTTTGTGGCGCAAACCATCCTTCGACAAATATCCATCATGGCAGCGAAGAATCTAGCTAGCAACTGAGTGTGTAGCATTTGGGTTTTCATCCTGAAGAAGCAGGGAAGTATAAAGTTGTTCTGTGCGACCTGGGAATTTATGTAGTACAGTGGTACCTCTGGTTAAGAACGTAATTCGTTCCGGAGGTCCGTTCTTAACCTGAAACTGTTCTTAACCTGAGGTACCACTTTAGCTAATGGGGCCTCCCGCAGCTGCCACGCGATTTCTGTTCTCATCCTGAGGTAAAATTCTTAACCCGAGGTACTACTTCTGGGTTAGCAGAGTCTGTAACCTGAAGCATCTGTAACCTGAGGTACCACTGTATAGGCAAGATGAACCTAGCTCGTATATCTATACTGGCAGTGAAAAAAGGCATGTTCTGTTGTTTCCAGTTGCCCAGAGCCACATGGGCCTTTCTTTTCCTCATATGGTGTCTCCCTAAAGCAGCCTTCCTGAATGGCTGAAGGGCCTGGCAGCGGACCAGAGTGAAAGCCCTTCGCTGTTTTGGAATTTCAAGGTTGGTTATATATGGCATCTGGGAGGTGAAGTGTCTTCTGGTTTCACTGATTTAAAATTTCGGGGGCTTAGCTAGAATCTGTCTACCAAGTATGCAGAAACGATTGTGCTTTTTAAAATACTTTTTTAGTAACGCTGACACGCACTGATACACTGTTACAAAGAAGACAGTTATTCTCAGTTGTTGTCTTACTGCTAAACAACCAAATGGTAGGGCTTCTTGAGAAGTGCACTCAGATTGCGTTCTGTTAAAATGTACAATTTTGTCTCCAGGGTTCAGCTCAGGAAAATCAGGTGTGTAAGTTTGCAGCACAGACAAGCTGTGGGCAGTGCTGATTGGTTAGTACCCGGGCCATCACAAACCTACCTCTCCCCCATCCCTGGAGCAGTTCTGCGACTTTTTTTTAAAAAAAGAAAAGATAGTTGCTTTAAAGAAAAAAAGGGGGGAAAGATGTCAGATGAACATAAATAAATGTACATATGGCACTTCAGAATAAAACATGGGCTGCCCTTCTGAATCATGAAGGAAGAGTTAAGATTGATGATTGAACCAACATTCAGGTAGGTAGTATGTAGATCTTTCATTTACAAATGGGAAGGAAACTGAGATAGCCCCCTGGGAGAAAAAACTGCTGTTATTTCTGTACATACTCTAAATCTCACTGGCTTTAATAGAAAAATGTTAATATATGCTTTACTCTCCCATTAAAATCCAGGGACTCAAGAGTCTCTAGTCCTAGACACACTCACCTGGGAGAAAGTTTCATTGAACACAGTGTGACCTATTCTGGAATTAAACCTGCATAAATTGTGCTGTAAATTCTGGCTCGTTCCCCTCTGTTAATCTATATATACAGACCTCAGTAGTTGTAAGAGAGTCAGCAATTAGAACAGGGGTTAAGAATAAACAGTGTTCTGCAGCAGTACTTTGATGTACAGTCTCTTCATGAGTTTAATGTATTAGTTTCTAGTAAGCAAAGGGGAAAGCTGCAACAATTCAATGAAAAAAAATGTGTTGTAAAAAAGCTACAGAGTGAGCTGTAAATATTAACCTTTTTAGCAGAGTTAAATTACTATTTATTTGCATAGCCTATTTATTGCATTCTTCTAAACACTGTTAGATACTGGGGCACTGTCAACAAATAGAGGAGAGACTACTTGCATTGTCCATTCTACCATCTCTAGAGTGCCCTCATGGTGTCAACTTGCATTAACAGTAATAGACTAGATTGCCCAAGCCAAGGTTATTTGCCTAACTTCTCAGGGACCACACCTTGTACTTATCCAACATTATTAGAACTGGTATGTATGAAATGCTTTGATTTACCAGGATCACGGTTGCCAATGTATTCCTTTACATATTTCATGCTTGTTGGCCTCTGTATATATCATTGTGTTGTGTATTTATGAGAGCTAAGAAGCAATTGCTAATAAGCAATAATTTATATGTCGAAATGGCCAAGCAATACGAAGGTAAAACTTGTAAAAGCAAATGTTAATGTTTAAACTTTTTTAATATTGCTTTTCAAAATATAAAACCATATTAATTAAATTGTCTCTGTGAGTCTATATTGACCCTTGTTTCTAAATCGCAGACTTCATGGGCTGCTGCTGTAGAACATGAGCATGAGAGTCCTGCTTTCAAATTTCAATATAGTCATTAACTCCCTGGGTGACCTTAGCCAGAACATCATTTCTTGGCTTTACACACACACACACACACACACACACACAGAGAGAGAGAGAGAGAGAGAGAGAGAGAGAAAGAAATATGGGGTTGATAATAATAGCCTAGCTGATGATTGCTGTAATGATTTCTGAGAGAATGCTGGGAGCAGTTATGGAAAGCAGTGGGATGGTCACTGGTCCATAATATTATCCACCTGCAGCCTCATCAGCAAGATATGCAATCCATAAGTTAGGGCTATTTATATCCAGTCACAGCAGCGGCATAGCCAGATACAGCAACTTAGGTTTGAACTGAAAGACAAAAATGATCTTCCAAAACCTGAATGGTTCTAATGTCGGGAGCAGCCAAGCTCAAACTGGGAAATGACTCTTCTATGCACGGCTATACCTTTCTGTGAGCTGCTGGAAATAGGTTCAGTTATATAGAAAGAACAGTATTGTTCTCCCAAGCCTCATTATGCCCTTTCTGGATGTTCCTTGTGATTTGGCCTAGTTACAAATGCTTCTGATGGTGCATTCTGATGGAGCAAATGAATTGTGCCTCCAAGTTACCTGTCTTCTTCTATATTGTCATCTAACTATGACAGAACGTAGTTATCTCTTGTGAGGATGAGTAGAAAGAAACTAGGGAGGGACCTATGGAAGGGATGGTGTGTTTGCAACTGGTTCTAGTGCTCCTGGAACAGTGGTGGACCTTGGCATATCAAATGTCATTGGCACCCTGTGGATGCTAAAATCTGGCACCCCACCCCACCCACCTCTCATCTTCCATTGGATGTCATAGTTGTGGCTCCCCCTGAAGCTCGTCACCCCATGTGACCACACCGGTCACACTCCTCTAGATCCACTTTTGTCCTGAATCACCTTTTACTGTTCCGACCCCATTCTTAGTATGTCTCTATACACTTAGGTGAAGCATCACAAGGAGTCACTGCCCCCATATATTGTTATATGTCAACCCAATCTCTGAGCAGCAAGAGTCTCCAGAGGTACCTGCTTTCCCAGGGTTCAGTTTCAGTGGAAACTCTGGTATCTATTACATATATGGTTTTATTTCCACACTTATAACCTGAGCATAGGATGGAGGGGTCACAGCATTAACACCCCCATAGATCTTGGCTTTGCCTTTAAATTTCCAGGGGACCTCCAATGTCCAGCACATAGCAACCTGTCTCTCTGTCTGCAGCTTCCAGCATTCCAGCTTTCCCCCCTTACACACACAACTCTAGCTATTGTTCTCCTCTGTATCAGCCAGGTGGGGGTGGGGAGAGGCCCACCCATTCGTTCTATGGCACAGAGCAACTTCTTTGGTTATGATAAATTGTGGTACTTAGCTAGCCAGCCAAAGCCATTACCTTAACAAAAGAACTGGCTTGGTATGCTTCTCCCTACACTCACAAATATAGGAGGTCTAGGGTATTATCCAGACTGATGTCCCTCCCCCAACCTTATAACAGTATAAACCAGGGAGTCTGTGTGAAATCATTGATCATATTCCTTCTGGAGTGGGTACAGTTAAAACTTTAAATTTTAGTTTCTCATTTTTCTGGTCTTGAAGTTAAATTCACCACATTTCTGCAGCAATTCTAAAAAAAATAAATGTCTGCATACTAGTGCAGATTCTTCCTATTATGCACATTTTTGTATGCAGTTTTACTGAATATGCATATATCTGCAAGCAACATTCCCTAATGCATTCTTGTATGCTATTTTCACTAATAAAGACTTTTTATTCAGATTTTTTTTTAAGTTTTGGGGAACTGCACCACAAAATTCAGGGAGGTGCATATTTTGACAGAGATGGGTTCATGTTGGTACTAGAGAAGGTCATGTTTGTGCAGGAGAGCCCATGCTTCCTCTCTAATATTACTCAGAGAAGTCTAAGTTCCGATATACACTATCATGAACTGGCAGGACACCGAAGAATGGGAAGGGGATCCCAGTGAGCAATGTAACCACAACTGGTGCACACCAGGGCAAGCTGAAGATGGGGAAGGGGAGATTGGGGACTTAGAAAGTACTCAAGGGACATCAGAGGACATCAAAGGGGCAGCTGCCAGCTCACAGGAGACAGGGGAAGTGGACACATCACAAGAACCAGAAGGGTCCTCGTCTCCATGAACAGTGAGAACAGTGGGAGATGTACTTTAAGGCAGTCAAAAGAACACAGCCAGCTTACTAGTTGCTCAGGTGAAGATCGTGGGACTTGTTAGTTGTGGGAGGAGTTTTGTGAACACTCAGCTTGATGAAGCTCAGGGCAGGTGAGGATCACATGCTTTGTTAAGATGAGAGACACAGCTGGAGCAAGCTCAGGTGCATCAAGTAAGATTGGGAGAAACAAAAGAGACGCAAGGCAGAGACTTTGTGCCTGCTGAACCTTCATCGTTGATGGGCTGTGGCTTGGCTGTTTTGGAAATGCCACTGGACAGTGCTTTCATGGCTCATCCTAGGATTCCAACCCTGGGTCTTCTTCAGAGACGGTAACCTGGCCTTACAGTTTCACTTTGAACCTTTCTCATTGCATTGGACCTGAAGCTGTATTTGATCATTTAACTTTTTGACCCTCTGCTGTTGCCCTTGGGATTGTGTGCACTTTTGGGTCTTACCTCAGAGTACACTGGGGTTCGGGGCTTACACATATACACATAGTATATACTCTGGTTTCTCTTCAGATCATATAAATCTTTCGCCTTTCCCACATATACACATAGTATAATAAGTCTGCAAGTTATGCACATTTAACTTGTGCATATACAGCTTTACACACATGGCAAAAATACAAATAAAAGCAGGTGGGGAGGGTGTGGGGTGGAATGATTTTGGCAATCCCACCCTCCATTGAACCCGATGTGTTTTGACTATACATGTTTTTGGCTTTGGGTGCAATCCCTGGAACATAACTCCCATGTAAGTTGTGGGCTTCCTGTAGTTTCCTTCCCTTTTGTTATAACCCTATCAATATAACTTGGAGAATTCTGAATTAAGATGCCTAAGATGAGCTGCTAGGCTTAATCAGTGGTGACCAGCCTAAACTAGTAGTCAAGAAGATCTTCCTGCTGCCCAAACACATGAAAGCTAAAACAAAAGTTTGCCACAAAAGGTATTTCCTCATAACTAGTATGTTCTTTCCAGGATGTAGACTGCAAAACTGCAGACATCACTGACATCTAGTGTCTTGAAGGCAGGATCCCTGCTGACTGCTTAATCTGTGATTTTGTGATTTCTTAGGGTGGGCTGATTCTGTGCCACACTTGCTTTAATTTGTGCATTTAGATTTGTTGGCTCTATGCTCCTGGAGGAGAATGTTTACTGCGCTTTTCTGTTGAACCTTTTCCTAGTTGCTTTTGCTTTCTGCTTTATGATGAGCGTGCACATCGATGCTGTCTAGATGCTAAAAGGAAGAGTACTATGGCATTCTGAGATGTCGCTCACAGCAGCAAGTCAGAGCAGTTCAGACTGTAATGGTAGGAGTTCCACCCATACCATTAGCCAAAGGTCTACCATGTCTACTGAGCAACCTAACACTCAGCTAATAATCAAAATAAGGTTTCGGTGTGTGTTAAAGTAATGTGAGAACCTGAATTATACCAACTGGCCAGTTAATTAGCATTTGATTATACTGCCTTTTTAGCTGTCCTATGAAAGCTCAAGAATTAACTGGTACAGAACTTGGAGTGTAGAAGAATAGGCTTCACAGAAAACAGTAATAAAGATGAATGCAAGAGGTGGCACTATATATGTGGGGGTGCGTTATGATGAATGTTACCAGGCATTTGGGGGCAGCAAGGAAGATGAGGTGGTCCATACAGAGTTTCATGACAATTATTGGATTTTGACCTCTGTGAGCCAGATTCCTCAGCTGCATGGCCAATTTGGGTAGGAAGAGCTGCTATCCCTTAAATTTTCTCCTTCCACACCCACAAGGCAAGATGAACCATATGGTACAATTCTGTGTTGATTTCAAGCAGCAGTGTAAAATAAGATATATTGGGGAGAGGGGGTGGTGGCACACTGAAGATAATGCTATAGATGTGGTGTATTTGGGCATCAATTGATGTTCCTCCTTGTTTGCATGGCACGGCTTTGCCTCTGCATTTTAAGACAATGGCTCTGTTTTCCATGCAGTACAAAGATCTGCTTGCCTGGCATTGCTTGTACTCTTTCAAAAGAGCTGGCTTGGCTTCCTTTAATCTCCTCAGGATTACAATTGCCTCCTTTTAATGGCTATTATTGCTTTCCCTACCCTGTGTCATAGCTCTGAGTGGTGGGAATTGTACTTTCAATACATACCCTGACAGGATTTAGCTATTTCCTGTTTTATACTTTCCTCTCATTATTGTACTTATAAAACATGGCTCCCTTGAAGACCTGAATTTTATTTGTTTGTATTGTATTTATTAATACAGCAACACGCTGGGTCTAATTAGAAAATTGTTATCTACAAGATTGAAGGATTATTAAACATCAGGGCATGTTTCCATATCTGTAAGTTTATATGGATATCGTTTTGAAATATATAAGATTTCAGGGGTCAAATATGTACCTTGGCTTTGGTTTCTTTGAAATGAAGGTGACTAGAGACTAAGGGCATTTCTGCAACATAATCTTTAAATTACATGTATATACAAGCTGAGCATAAAACTAGTTCACAGCATCAACAATCCAACAGATCCTGCTTACCCATTAGGTTTCTAGGGGGCTACCAATGCTATAGCTTTAGTTTCTTACAGAGAGCAAGTCAGGCCTATGTGTCTCTTTCAGATCTGGTTTCAAGACTGCCAATATTTTGTTTCACATGCGGTTTGATGACATCACCTCCAGCTAAGACAGAAGGGGAAGAAAAATAAGTCCCCTTCCAGAAATATCTCTAGGTGTTTCTGTGGCCAAACATCATGTATACTTGGCCATAGGGCGGTCAGTTATACATTGCCAAACATGGGGACTGTATCACACACACACACACACACACACACACACACACGGCAAAAGAGGACAACAGTTTGAATGATATTTGCATATAATGATCTATATGTGTAGGTGAAATTCTAGAGATAATTACTGGTTTAAAGATAAGAAAGAGTAGGAGTAGAAGCCTTGATGTTGCTGAGCAGATCAGAGGACTATGCAGGGACACAATTCACCACTCTAATGAGATGCATCTTTCTTTAGAAACCAAAAGAAGCTCTCAGATCGAGGACATCAGGGCTGTTCTCTGACAGCCCTTCAAAATAGAAGGCTTTGCTTTTGGAAACATCCTTCTTGGACATTTCTCTAGTCGTGCAAAGATCTGTTCTCTCAGCAAGAGGGACTAGGCTATATTTAAGTACCTCTTTTTACAGCCTTAATAAAAAGATTTTGTGAGATGCCCCTAAACACCCCAAGACTGAGTATTGGAGCCAGCTTTTAGGGGTTGAGGTCTCTAGGGCCCCCAATAAATTTTTTGAGGCCCCACCTCAAAGTTGATAGGTCAAAGAGTGTATGTGTGCCATGTCATGTGATAGACTATGTGGGGCAGGGTCCTCCAATATTTTATTCAAGTTGGCATCCCTGGAGCTAAACATACTCAGCAGGCACATAATCCTGGCTTACTATTGAGAGGAAGCCAGAAGGAGGCAAATGGAACCAGGCAGCTGCAAGAGGAGAGAGGAAGAAACACATATTTGCAAAAATGACAAGAGAGAATAATCTCATTGTCTGGATAGATCAGCAGCAGCAGCATTGTTTATTAAATTTGTATACTGCACTTCATCCAAACATCACAGGGTGGTTCACAACATAAAAATAGAAAAGGAGAATACATAAAAAAACAAAAGCACAGTGATAACCACCACCACCCAACATGTTTATAAGGCCATAGAATGTTTATCAACCAAATGCCTAGTTATAGTGAAACGTTTTTGCCTGGTGCCTAATGAGATGTAATGAAGGTGCCAGGCAAGTTCTGGGAAGCACAAGTAGGGACAGTGCTGTTGCGTGAAGGCCCTGCATGTGGGATTCTCATAGGCATGTCACTGGTCACTGTGAGAACAGGATGCTGGACTTGATGGGGGGCCCTTGCCTAACCCATCAGGGCTCTCCTTACACATTCTTAGGATTTAATCAGGATGCTGAGGAGACCCTACATTCCTAGGGTGGAATCACCTCTTCATATCTAGCTTTCTTTTCATAGGGCGCCACATGAATTTGTACCAGCAAGCTTCTGTTTACAGCACCAGTAAACAACAGTTGTGCAGACAGAGAGTTTTCTGCTGGCATGTTAAATGACACAAAAGGCATTTTGTCAGTATATTTGTTAACCTACAATATGAAAAATGATGGCAATCTATCTATCTGCTTATGACTGTCAGATGTAAGGAATTGTAGTCTCCCCCCCCCCACTCAAATTACAAAGAGCTATACCTAATATGGGAAGCGGGTGGCGCTGTGGGTTAAACCACAGAGCCTAGGGCTTGCTGATCAGAAGGTCGGCGGTTTGAATCCCTGTGATGGGGTGAGCTCCCGTTGCTCGGTCCCTGCTCCTGCCAACCTAGCAGTTCGAAAGCACGTCAAAGTGCAAGTAGATAAATAGGTACCGCTCCAGCGGGAAGGTAAACGGTGTTTCTGTGCGCTGCTCTGGTTCGCCAGAAGCGGCTTAGTCATGCTGGCCACATGACCCGGAAGCTGTACGCCGGCTCCCTCGGCCAATAAAGCGAGATGAGCGCCGCAACCCCAGAGTCGTCTGTGACTGGACCTAATGGTCAAGGGTCCCTTTACCTTTACCTTTTATACCTAATATAGGCTATATTAAACTGCAAAACCCATCTAAGCATCACAGCAAAAAAAGAGAAATGGGCTACAGTGCTGTACGGTCCAGGCCACACTGCTATGGAAAAGGGACTGTGAATGATCCTCTTACAAGGAAAAGTAGATGCAATAACCATGTGTTTGATTTGTTTCCATTTTGTGTTGCAAAGCACAAAGAAACAGGATATTCCAGCTGGTACATTAATATTTACATATCTGCAATAGGAATCCTTGAGCACCATCTAGTGGCTTTTATATTTATCGCTGTTCTATAATAGCAATGATTAGATTCAGTGGATGAAAATAGATTTTAATTACTTGAGTGGTTAATGTATTTTAGGCTGTCAACAGATTGAAGAAATCTTAGTCAATTATGTGAGTTTTAATTTTGATCAATTAAATTGAAGGGATATTGCATATGCAAAAAGTTCTGAAGGAAATAAAAGCCTATTTCTTTGTTTTTTAAATGATCTGCACTGAAGAGGCTCCATCCTTCTCTTGTACAGGATGGAATTCTGCATTTTGATAAGTACTTGCATGAAAAAAGGATTTAAAAAATTTAAAAATATGCTGCTAAATTAATTAGCGGAAGATAGGACAGTGGAAGCGGAGAAGAGATGAAAAACCCAACTACAAAGGGAGGAAAAGGGGCTTATCTTAGTGAGCCCCAACATGAGAGCCACCCTGGCATAGCTGTTTCTAGCTAAATGCATCAGCCATATGATCGTGAGAACCTGTGTTTAATTCAAATGCATATTCATTATTAAGATGGGCTATAAATTAAAGCAGCTAAATTTAACCACATCCAAACAAATGCTTAACCTGATGGTTGAAGATTTCTAGTTATGCTTTGTATTACTGGTGCAGATTTAATTATTATATTAATAATAAATACATTCAGTTAGTCAATCAGATTTCTATTGTTTGAGCCGCTGGCAATTATAACATTCATCACAAAAAAGCAGACAGACAATCCGATCAAAGCAGAAATTAAATCGTATCAGTTTCCCATGCAGATTATCAAGAAATAAGTTTCCCAAATCATTTTGATTTTAAAAAAATCTGCTTGGCAGGCATCACTGTTTTGGATCCAAAAAGTAGTCTATAACTTTTTCATTGCTAACACATATAAGACTATGCTGTGGGTTACAAACTTGTCTCGATTGCTTGGCAGCCTTCTAATTTGGAAATCATTTGATAGACCTTATAAGGAATTCTGGACTGGATGAAGAAATCTGTTCCAAGGTGAAATTGTCTTCAGTCTGCTCTGATCCACATAGGCAATGGCAGTCATGAGCTGGCCTATTAAAGAATTTACCAGCCAGGTATTCATAATCTGAAATCAGCTGAGAAACCGGGAGGAAAGTTAATTATTGCAGACAAATAACCTTTTTATAGTAGGGTTTAATTTTAATATACCAGACTGAGGACTTGGAATTGTTCATCTATATTCAGTGTTTGTTTTCAGCAGAGAAAGCTGGGCAGAATGTTGTAGTAGCTTGATGTTGACTTAATCAGGTTCCTCTGTACAATGGTACCTCAGGTTACATACGCTTCAGGTTACACACTCCGTTAACCCAGAAATAGTGCTTCAGGTTAAGAACTTTGCTTCAGGATAAGAACAGAAATCGGGCTTCAGCCGCGCGGTGGCAGCAGGAGGCCCCATTAGCTAAAGTGGTGCTTCAGGTTAAGAATAGTTTCAAATTAAGAACAGACCTCTGGAACGAATTAAGTACTTAACCCGAGGTACCACTGTAATGCCATCACAGGATACAAGCATTCAGAAAAGCTCTAGCAACTAACCGTTCAAATATGTGTCAGAGGAGTATAAAAGCACCTGAACATTCTTGCATACACAATTTAAGATGTGTGTGTATAAAAAGAAACATGAAAAGCAGCCTTCTGGAAAATGCTACTTCTGAAACTCTTTATTCTTCCTCTGAAAAAAATGCCTGAGCATGCATAGACTATTGCCGGAAATACCATCTGTTTAGCAACTTAGTTATATCTCTGTCCTCATTGGCTTCCTTGACATTCCACTCAGCACTTCTTTGTCTTCTGGATGACTTAATCTGGTGCCGAAGGGTGAGTTTATAATGACAATGTGTAGGATTTTTACTTGTTGTGAGCACGCCAGCTGTGCTGGTGTAATATATTGATGGCAAGCGCCAAACATTTTGCAGCCTTGTGGAGAGAGGGAGGGAAAGCTGTTGTTATAATGCAACTCATGTACCCGACAATCTTAGCAGGTGTCACTATGGTAGGGGAAGTGTGGCTTCGTTAGATTGCGGTCAATAGCTACAGCTGCAAGATAATGGAGAGGCAAAGCTGAAAAGAGCCACACAAAAAATGCCATGGAACTGAAATCTTATTTTTTTTAAACAGTAAATATTTAAAGTTATGATGAGGCCTTCCTCATGGTCCTGCAATTATCCAGTGGCTGATATTTTTGCCACCGTCATAAAGGTGTACAGGTGACATACTTCGATGTATGAATAATTCCATGAGCAAGAAATGCAGGTGGCCACTGTGGTCTAAACCACTGAGCCTCTGGGGTTTGCCAATCAGAAGGTTGAAAGTTGGAATCCATGCAACAGGGTGAGCTCCCATGGCTCTGACCCAGCTTCTGCCAACCTAGCAGTTTGAGAGCATACCAGTGCAAGTAGATAAATAGGTACCGCTGTGGCAGGAAGGTAAACAGCGTTTCCGTGCACTCTGGCTTCCATCACGGTGCTCTGTTGCACCAGAAGTGGTTTAGTCATGCTAGCCACATGACCCAGAAAGCTGTGTGTGGACAAATGAAGCTCCCATGGCCTGAATCGAGATGAGTGCAGCAACCCCATAGTCTCCTTTGACTGGACTTAGCCATCCAGGGGTCATTTATATTACCTTTTTGTTGTTGTTTAGTCATTTAGTTGTGTCCGACTCTTTGTGACCCCATGGACCAGAGCATGCCAGGCACTTCTGTCTTCCACTGCCTCCCTCAGTTTGGTCAAACTCATGCTGGTAGCTTACCTTTATATTACCTTTACCTTTACCTAATTCTCTGAGCAAAAAATAAATAAATCGGAGAAATTCAGAACTCCGTTATTCTAAAGATTTTAGTTTTATTCTGTGCACTCTGCAATTGGCACATGGATGGAATTGTAGTCTTGTGAAGCTGGCCTTGATTGCAATAGGCCACAAGGCAGTGGGACCAGGGATGTTATTAGGGGGTGAACTCTGGGTCTTTTGCACTGGGCACCTGCCTTTTCCTGCTTTGTTATAGTGGTACCTCGGGTTACAAACACCTTGGGTTACAAACACTTCAGGTTACAGACTCCGCTAACCCGGAAGTAGTACATTGGGTTAAGAACTTTACCTCAGGTGAGAACAGAAATAGCGCACCAGCGGTGCGGTGGCAGCAGGAGGCCCCATTAGCTAAAGTGGTACCTCAGATTAAGAATGGTTTCAGGTTAAGAACGGACCTCCGGAACGAATTAAGTACGTAACCAGATGTACCACCATATTTTATTAACTTTGCTTACAAGGTGGCACAGGCCACTGCAAAGCACTGGTGCTGGTGAGACCCAAGCTATTGCCTAGAGGCAAATGTATGGCACAAGCCAGTGCCCCAAGCCATTTAAAGAAGAGACAACTGCTTAGGTGGGCATGGTCCAGAAATGTGGCTCATACAGTTCTTAAAATAAAAAAGAGAGTGAATATTTATTACAAGTAATTAGTAGTTTTATAGGTAGGATTTACACCATACTTGTAAAGCACCCAGTTACCCCCAAATAATCTTGGGAAGTGTAGTTGACCTCCACAGAGCTACAATTCCCAGCACCCTTAACTATATGAGCTGCTGATATCAGCATGGGCAGCTGACCTGTCAGCAATCACGTACTTGGGTGGCGTTGACTGAGGTGCCTCCTGCCTCAACCATCACTTCCTAATAGTTTATGATAAGTACGGGAATCTTCCTCCACACAATTGCTTTTCAGTAGCAGCCAGAAGTTACTACACATGCTGCCTCTCTCTCCAAGCAAATGAAAAAGGCAGACTGCTGGGGACAACATATCCTGCCAGCACTGAGTAAGGATCCCTTGCTTCCAGCATGGCCCAGCTTCTACTACCATGTTCCATAACTGGAGGCATTTCTGAAAATGGACACACACAGAGAAAGAGAGCTTATATGCAGGAATTATGAACCTCTACACGGCTGGCTCCTCAGCCACCTACTGAATTTGGCTGAAGCAGCAGTATCTCTGGTGGCAGCAAAAATAATAAAACAGACCTGCATGCAAGTCACATGTAGCAACCGTACTAGGGAAATTTGGGGTAGCAATGGCTACAACTACATCTTGTTTGAAGGCCTCTGTGAAGTTGGGGGGGGGGGAGAGAATCTACAGAGTCTGTAGCTTCCACCTTCTACCCCGATAAACTCTATACAGTGGTACCTCGGGTTAAGTTCTTAATTCGTTCTGGAGGTCCGTATTTAACCTGAATCTGTCCTTAACCTGAAGCATCACTTTAGCTAATGGGGCCTCCTGCTGCCGCCGGAGCACGATTTTTGTTCTCATCCTGAAGCAAAGTTCTTAACCTGAAGCACTATTTCTGGGTTAGTGGGGTCTGTAACCTGAAGTGTATGTAACCTGAAGCGTATGTAACCTGAGGTACCACTGTAATACGCATTTCCGGAGCATTTGACCACTCGATTGTCCTTCATTTGCTCCCTTCATTTGGTCCCTGCCTGCCTGAGAGTGCTCTTCCTTGCAGTTGTTTCTCCCTCACTGACAAGTTGCTCAGTTTGGCTATTTCCAGCAGCCTGCTCCCTGTCCGCTCCAGTGAGAACACACTGGTATTTTCGACAGGGCTCATGGCTCATTTCTTGCATTCCTCCCCTCACTGACAAGTTGCTCAGCTCTCTCAGCTGAACTGAACTGAACTTTTATCCAGCTTTGAGATATGTTGGTGTGTGTGTGCATGTGTGGGGGAACTAATCATTTGCAAACAACTGGGGGTGCTCCTTAAAACCAGGTGAATTAATACATTAATCTTTAAATATTTATGTAGAGTTGCCATATTTCAAAAAGTAAAATTGCTGACACTCGCAAAGAAAAACACCTAAATTGTTGAGCTTTTTTGGGGGGAAATTTCCCCACAAAATAGTTATTTTAAGCTTTTGGAACTGTTTCCACTGCTTTTTGTGGGTTTCCCCTGACATTTTGCAAAATTCTCTCCTGGCGCCATTTTTACACCCAAAAACCAGGACATGTCTGGATTTTTCCTGACGTATGGCAAGCCTGTCTTTGTGAATGAATCATTTAAAAACAGGCACTAAAAGGTACAGGTGGTGACCATTTTGCACAGGGGTTCTGTTCCCAGCCCCTGTGCACATTGCTGGAGCACATATAAGCACGCCCCACCCCATTTCACACCCATACTGCCGCCTTCTGGGCCCAAAAGTACCTGAATGTCGGTGATCGTGCATCAATTGGATGTGCCTAAAATGGTCACCCCCTATTCACAAGCGCTGCTTTGGAAAACAAACATGAGTATTACAGCCAGTAATCTTGGCATCTGAAAGCATCCTCAAGATTGATTTGCAACAATGACTTGAGATATTTGGGCCTCACCATTTCAGAGATCTTCTCTTTCCTGATCCCTGAACTTATCTGTACAGTGTGCTTTGCTGGTTTGGCTGACCATCACATCCAATATTGTAGTGTGGAGTGGGAAGAAATGCTTACTGATTCTCCTCACAGCAGCTCGCTCTTCTGCAAGTCACAGCCCACCCTCAGAAACTCCTGCTGATCTGCTCGCTTGGCCAGATGCTCTTGCCAAACACCCACCTGGCCCAGCTGTGTCTTTCAGCAGCACTTGTCGACTGCCAAAGCAGCTTTTAATCTTTCACTTTTCAATGAGTGCTAAAGTAGTAGTTTTTAATTATTCTTTCTTATTCTAGCTACTTAAAACAGCAGTAAAAGGAAACAAAGTTATTTGTACAGCTCAGCTGACAAGAGATTGCTGGCTTGATTCTGAAGTGTGTGGCAGCACTATTATGTTATCAACTGGGTGGACCAGCAAAAACCACCCTCAAGGCATCTAGATTCCAGTGGCTGTGGCTTCTAGGGAGCTGTTTTCATTTTTCTAGGTTGCCACTCCTCTAGGGTTTGAGTATTCATTGAGGGAGGGGAAAAACTCAGAACCATCAAATCTTTTTGTAATCATACAAGTAGCAGATGCGGAGCCAGAATGCAGCCTTTCATTTTGCCACTTTTTATGCCCTACAAATTCCATTCCTTTCATAATGGATGCCTGCCACTTTGCTGTTATTTAAAAAGTAAATAGCCTTCCTGCAGGAAATATAAATAGGAACTGACTTGACTGTAAAACGTACCTCCAGTTGGCGCAGAAAGCATGAAAGAACCTATTGAGAGGAAAAGAAAGCTTCAGCTCAACTATATTGAACCCTCCAGAATGTAAGAGTAGCTGCTTTTGACATTGCAACCCTGGAAAGCTAGAAGTTCTACCACAATTATGGCATATGCTGTCCCTCTTTTATGGTCACTAGTAAATCCATGTCCCCGATTTTGTCCCTATTTTGTAGAATCTGTGTTAAATTTTTGTTAGTGAGAGTTGCTAACATTGTCATTCATCAGGGTGTATTGGCTCCCTTCACAGAGCCTTTGGAAGTTTAGCCTGCAATTCCATGCATGCAAAGATCTCATTGAACTCAGTGGGAGTTACTTCTGAGAAAACCTGTATAGGATTGTGCTGCTATATTTTTGAATGAGTGCATGTTGCATTTGTGCATATTTTGGTTGGCACATGAACACCAAGACATAGAGATTTTTCTTTTTTGAAGTTTTTTGTTCTGGGGAAAACAAACCATGTACCCAGATGTAACACTAAAGCAAACCAAGACTCAGCTCCCAGCAGCTCAGGAGGAGGGAGAGGGGAAAGAGCAATGCACATGCAATTTTAGTCCCATGCCTAAAGATGACATGAACCCATATATTGTTAGAGAAAAGCAAATACTTTTCCTTCTCTTGAGTTTGCATTTGATACACTTGTTACTTTAAACCACATTAGGGCACTCTTTGTCTAGTGATCTAGCCACCTTCTGTTTGTAGCTTCTCTGCCTAAGTTAACTTCATCCATAAATGCTGAGCCATTTTGTTTTATTGCTCTTTCTCAACTTGAGACAATTTTTTTCCACTCTCTCATCTCCATTCATCCTACAAATAGTTCATGCATGAATAAGGCCTTTGAACTCCAGAAATTGTAAGTGATTTTCTCACAAGTGCCACCACCCACCCAGCTGCTCCCAGGAAGCTCTTCAGTGCCTCCTGAAATCTGACACTGGCTCTGTCTGACTCTAGCATGAGCTACAAAAGTAGTAAAAAAGAGAGCAAGCTGCTGCTACTTTAGTCTACTGGGTAAAGATAATATCTGTGAAAATTCCTTTATGTAAAAACAAAAGCAAAAAAAAAAACACAAAAAAAACCACAGTTCCTTAAAGTAGAAAACAAGCACAGCAGGGAGCAAGTCTGGGCTAGAACCTTCTTCCTGATGTACTACTAATTCTTTTTTAGCTTACAGGGGAGTTTACATGGAGGAATGTTTTTTAAAAAGTGATCTCCCATCAGTAGTCTGAAGCAGTACCATCCACTCTGCTACCTCAGGATTCTATTTTCCCTACATGTAGACAAGCTTTCAAAAAAGAGCCCCTTGGACATACAACTGTAAGGTTTTCTGCATGATTGGAACCCCTGTTGTTTGGGCATTTTAGTCACATGGAGCGAGGTCTATGTACCCTGTGTGCAGTTATACACATAGGTTCTCTTTTCAGACCTTATTAAAATGTGTAGAGAAGGTTATGTGCAACACCATTCTCCCCGTGCATTCACGTAGCATCTATTTCTCTGTAAAATAGGGGCAGCAGTTTTAAGAAAGGGTGTTGGCAGGGACTAAGCTTGGTCTATAGCAGAAAATACCCTTGCACATTCTTATTTTATTCTAAGTAGTTACTGACTACCCCACTTCCTTGGTATTTGCCATTTATTCTTGAAAAGTGCAAGTGTTTTTAGATATATGAGAAGGGTCATTCTGATCAGAGTTATTCATAACAGTAGCTATGAATTTATCATTTGTATGCATTCTGTATGCCAACTCAAAACGTTGTTGCTGTCAGTCCCTTTAGCCACACACGCATGCACACACACTTCAGTATATTAGCAAATATTGCCTCAAACAGGTGCACACTAATTATTTATCTATGTATAGCAGCCCTCCATTTCCCCTCCCCCAGATACACAGCCCAGGCGAACTCGCATCTCCTTTTCATCCTGATAAAGAAAGGGTGTTCTATTCATAGGAAAATAGTTGGGTCGGGCTCTCTGGGGCTTTTTGTTTGTGCTCCACGGGGTGCCTAATAGCGCTGCAGGGGTAGGAATCCAGTCACGCAAGCAACCTACAGTATACACTGCCAACCAAAAAAAGTGTTAATTAAAGGGTGTCAAATTCAAGGAGAGCCAGAAGTGGCTTGGGGAAGGGGTGAGGGGGCACATTTTCCATAGAGAAGAGCATATAGAAGAGGTGTCTTCAGACAATCTTTTCCTTCCTTTCTTTCATTTTTGTGAATTGTTCCATAACTGGATACAAGGCAGCCTTGCAGTTATGGCAGACATTCAGCTAGCCCTCTTTATTGTTTAAAATCAATAAATATAATTAAACTTACACAGTACACTCCCCACTGTTGTTGACAGTAGTTGTTTTATCTGAATAAAGAATGCTTTCCAGGATTTTGTAGGAAGTGCTGCATATTTATGCAAAAGTTGTCTATTAAATCTCTTGCATAGCATTTGGTACACAAAAGCTTTAGTTTCCACTTTGTATTTCAAAGCACTGTGCAATTTACTATAAAAGGTATGAAAGCAAATAAAAGTGTCTGAATGTTCACGCCGCATAAATCAGACTTGTACATAAACTGTTGTGAGTGAAGGTTCCCCCTTGAAAACAAGTTAAACTCTACACATTTATTATTTCTTGTACTAAAATTGCTGGGGTTAATTTACTTCTCGGTGGAAAAGGTAAAATAATACTACAATCATTCATAAGTCAACATTATATTGCCTGCATATAAAATGTTTAATATATATTGTCATAGACAGAAACTGAGGGCTTACAATAACATACTGAAGTTAATTAAACTGCTGGGACAGCATTAATGTGAAAATTGTCACACCCTGAAGTCAGTTTTGTCCCACACCTGATTTCCCCCCACCCACCGTGTAATATAATGCATACATTCGCCTCTGTTCCTGTCTTTTGACAGTTGATTGATAAAAGTATTTGGGAATGAAATCAGTATAGACTAACTCCTTAAATTTAAGCTGAATGGTGTGATATTTGAATCATACATTCATCCTTTTAGTCTGAGGTAACAAGGTGCTATGACTTATCGTATTTTTTGCTCTATAAGACTCACTTTTTCCCTCCTAAAAAGTAAGGGGAAATGTGTGCGCGTCTTATGGAGCGAATGCCGGCTGCACAGCTATCACAGAAGCCAGAACAGCAAGAGGGATTGCTGTTTTCACTGTGCAGCGATCCCTCTTGCTGTTCTGGCTTCCGAGATTCAGAATATTTTTTTTTCTTGTTTTCCTCCTCCAAAAACTAGGTGCGTCTTGTGGTCTGGTGCATCTTATAGAGTGAAAAATATGGTACTTAAGTCTCTGCATGTGCAAATGAGATTGCTCACCTCATCTGCTAAAAGCGTGTCTCTATTTCATCACAGATGGATCATGAATGAAAATAATTGAGAAGATGGCATTATTCTATGTTACTCTTCAAGTTAGTAGTACACATGAAAAGGTAGCAGTCCCTCAAAGGTTAGGTACCACCTAAGTGGTACATAGGGTTGATAAGCAGCCATAATAAATGGACACAACTTTTTACTTCTAGGTCAGTTGCCTTTTTGTGTGAAGGAAGCCAGAGACAAAAGTGTGCAGAACAACTGCAGCTCTTATTTGTGCAGCAGGTTAAATTCCTGCCATGCAAAAGTCAAAGGTTTGTACCCATGCACACCTCCATAGAGGGCCATAGCTATGGGGTGACAAGGTGGGCCCTCACTGGAGTTGCAGGCTATTGCCCCCCCCCGCAAAATCAGATAAAAAATATGTCCGTAAATATAAATATTGATTGTTGTCTCATAAGAAATGGTTTTAAATAGAGGGTGAATTGAATCAATGGAAGGAAGGGGGTTGGAGGAGAGGCAGAAAGAAGAGCTAATTTGTCTGTGGCTAAGGGGAGCAATCCGGACTGTTCTGCCAGGGGCACAAGATCACCTAACTATGGTTCTGCCTCCATACAGGCAAGCAAGAAGCATTATGAAAGTCCAAGGACATATTACAGCCCAGCAAAAGCACTCTAAGAGGGTCAGAGGTGCCAACTTGAATAAAATATTGGGGGGCCCTGCCCTGCATAATCGATCATATGACGGGGTGTACCCACACCATTTGAATGGCAATACCCACCAACTTTGGGGGCTCCCGACACCCGCAAATATTTAATTCGTAACCCCAAAGGGACTTCAGCACCTTTGTGATCTGAGGAGAATCCTAATGACTGGATAAAGAGGCCTGGAATGAATGGACATGACTGACTTAAGTCCATTCATTCCAGTGGGTCTCCTCTGAGTTGGACACAACCCTCAGTTATGAGGGAAATGGATTCTCTACACCTGTTGAGATGAATCTTCTGCTTGTTGTATGCTTCAGAGTTGAACTCTTTGTGACAAACTATGGGTGGCTTTAAATATATATATATATGAAGGATATAATTATCATATAGTTGTTTATCTATATGCTACAGGGCTGTGTATTTTTGTATAACTGTTATCTGAGTGATTACAAACTGGCAAATGGTTTGAGGTAATTTAGAATCTTTTGTTTGATAGGCAAGGAATTGGCGGGAACTTCCTTTGGGAATGTTGAGGAGAAACAGGTGATGGCAGTTAGAAGTGAGAGGAGAGCACTGACGGATGTTATGAGGGAGGGCAGTGTGGGGAGAGATTGATGGCTGGGCATTTAGATGGAAATGGTTATTATATTTAAACAAAAGGATGTCACAACTCAAGTGCATATAGAAAGGACTATCATGACAGTGCAACAAGCCCTGCTGCACTAAATAGTTTGAGATAAAGGGAAAAGATGTACTTGAATTAGCTGCTGGAATCCCAAAGCTTCGACAGATTTTTGGATGTTTTCTATTCTTATTTGTTTTTCTTATCTGATTTTTTAAAAAGAAATAAGTTTGAATATCACAGCCCAAAATCACCTGACATCTAAACAATTAATAAAGAAGATGTGAAGCAGATCTCCCTGTGGAAAAAGTTCTCTTCATGGATTTATCTACAGTAGGTAGTTGTTAAACTTAACAGATCAATAGTTTCAAAAGATGTAAAAAGGAAGAAGTGCTTAATACCACATATAAGAATAATAGGGAATAGGTAAAATAAGGGTTTAAGAAGCTCTGTATTTGGGAAGGTTAAAAGACCTGGTGCACAATCAGGTACCATATGTCAAGCAGCAGAAATATGCCCCCCACCTCCAAGTAACAGTAGGGTAAATTATTTACTTAAATACTGCCATTTTGGGGGTATGTTTTTCCTAGTGGACCAACATACATGTTTTGTGCTCTGCAAAATATGAAAAATAACCAGTTGCCATCTATAAAAATTGTGTGAAAATCTGCAAAATATCTACAAAATGAACAACAGTATGATGCCAAGATTGTGTTTGGTTCAAAATAATGATGCAGCTGTTTACAGGAGCCATAGAATAAATCTGCCAAGTACTGAACATTGTACCCCAATGATGTACTGTATACAGCAACAGAAAACCCAGATATACTTGCACCAAACACAGACAAGCAATAGTGTATTTACAGAACTAATGAATTGGTTCCACCGCAAAGTGCCCCTAAATAAATTCTCATTTGAACTCATTTTGGGCTAACTTCTGATTAGGTATGTTCTGTAAGACACCTATCACTATATCAAAAGAGAAAGAGGAAAATCTGCTAGAGTAATATTTCATTTCATGGGAGATGTGATGATACTTAGAACTAGAGTATTTGATGAATGGGTGCATGGAGGAAAGCATTCTGAAAACAGGCAAAAACTGAACCTAGTGGAAGCTGCTGCAATTTTCAGCCAAGTTCTAGTAAGGTTTGTTTGCTCCACATTTCTGCGACATCATTTTATTGTTTGCAGCAGCAAATGTTATAAGAAATCTTTAGCAAAGAGTTGTCAGTACCTCACCAAACTACATCTGCCCAATCCTTTGGGGGAAGACTTGAAGTGATATAATAAAACCAGTATATATTGGTAGTGTATACACATCATTTAATAATGTAGATACAGCCACATCATTTGTGGAAATATCTGGAATCTTGGATCTAAACCAATTCTTAGATCTTAATGGCTGGGCTTGATAGACTCATAAGACTGGAACGGACTGCAGGTTTGTAGTCCAACCTGCCCCCACAAAAGCTGGATCAGGGCACACATTATGATTTTCTCACACTGCAACAAGCATCCCTGACCAAAAAAGGTTACCAAGTCCACATTATGAACCAATGAACACAGACAGCTCTCTCCCTACAATAGTTAATGTCATGTAAAGCAGCATTCACGTCATAACTTTTGTTCATTTATTGTTTCAAATTTGTTGCTCTTAGAAGTATTTAACCCTGAAGTCATTTAATGGTTTTCTATACTGTAACACATTGAATTTGGCCTGGTAGCTCACAACCAGTGCACCGCCCTGGGAATAGAGGTGATGTGGTCTCATTTTGCCTGATCATTCTCAGGAAGGCACTGCGTAAAAATTCACCACCTGGAATAGGGTAGTGTAGGCAAAACCAGATCAAAAAATGGGATAACTGAAAGTGTGAAGGTGAACATTTGGACATTTCAGCCAAATGTCCCAAATATAGGACATTTTGTTCCAATTGATCCCTGTAACAATATTCTAATTTCAGTTATGACTGGTAAATTTTGTGCAAAGCAGTCTGATGTTGACAAACATAACTAACAAATATATTGTCACTTTAAAAATCTCCATAAGAAAATATTAAATGCTTCCAATCCATATAAAATACTGTAGAATTATGGCCAGCTTTTAGATTTTTCCATGCGCTTATTTCTCCTGCTTTTTAAAAATGGTGTCACGCTTTGCATATAGTAAATATTTTTGGTTTTAGATTATATTAAACATGCATCTTTGAAAATTTGGTTGAAACAAGTGTTCCCTTTTCTCCTTGCTCAATCCATGATAAGTGCTTTATGTTTGGGGTTTGCTAATGCAACAGTCATTTCTGAGAGCTATCCAAACAGAAACCACATCAATAAGATACTAAACCCTTAATTACAGTAATGTATGTACTGAGGATTCCTCCTCCTTCTCCCCTGCATCCCTATTTTGCTTCCACCCCAAACCTTTCTTCATTCCCTTGGGCACAGACTCCTAACTGCAGCATCTCAAACCCATCACAGCGCGTGCACTTAAAACGGCTGCAGGAAATTTGTTTTACAAGGCTGGTTTTAACTGAACTACCTGCTGTGCACCACATTGCTACTGTTTGGGAAATGAATGATGGGAAAAGCAAGTCTGTGATTTCATTTGTTCAGACCGATTAGTCACACGTTGCATACGGTATCATTTGCTTGTCACTTAATGACTGACCAGCCTGCCTGAATCATTAGTGCTGTAGCGCAATGAAAGGAAGACATAAGCATAATGAGGAACTGAAGGAAAGTGGAGTGCTGTTTTACCTAAAAGAAATGGTGCGCAGAAATCCAGCACAGCTGCAGGTGTTCCAATGACAATGTGGGAAGCAGTTAGCTTCCAATTTAGCAGAAAATTAAGAGCGAAAAAACTGTTATTTGTGAGAGAAGATACTCATGGCAAGCAATCATCCATGCTCTATATCCACAAGATGAGCATTCAGCTGTCTTTGTCGTGACTTAAAACAATTGGTATCTTGGGCAGCATTCAACACCAGATTGGTGCTTATTATCTGCAGTTTATTCTTTCTTGGGATATTTTGTTTTTCTCTCTCCCCCCCCCAACCATTTTATGGTTAATTTGCTTGCATGAATGTAAAACCATTTAAACTGAAAAATCTGGATTGTGGTTTATCATTGTGCTCTGAGCTGTGTGATGCAACATAATTGCCAATTTTCAGATTCATAATTCATTTTGATTCATGCAGCTTCATGCAAACCACACTTTTCAAACTACTAACAAGCTAGATTAGAGCCTGCAGATTCCTTTGGTCAAATAACACACGTTACAGAGCTGCGCTTTGTAAAGTCAAATTATAAATGTTGTTGACAAGACAAGTAACTTCACTTCCCAATCAAAACATCTTGGTTCTGGGAATCTAGGGAATAGATTCTGTATGTATAGTCTTAACAAACACACATAGTCAAGATGATTTGGGGGTATGAGTTCAGTTTCCAACAAATTTTCCTGTGTAATAATGGGCATGTTGCATTTGAAGGACAGAGGAATTGCATCCATGTCTGAAGTGTCATAAAGATGTGAAGTTTTAGGTCAGTTTCAAAAACTACTGCTGTTGTAGGCATCTATTATAGAGATTTAACTCAGTTGTTTCATTTAGCTTGTGCACATTCTCCAAAGTGAATAAAAGTGCTCAAAAGGAACCACAAAATAGATTATCTGGGAGAGGAAAGATGTTCATGCTTTTGTAACTGATTTCAACTTCTGAAAATGGTCTTCCAAATAAAATAACTTCCACATAGCTTCTTAAGATAGGACTATAGAAATGATTTTAGAGGGTCTTAAAGGGAGGGTTCAAGAAATTGATCTTTCATGTTCAGAGGCAAAACCTGGGGAAGGCATCTGACCAGTGTGGATCAATGAAGTTTCCTTTGCTTAACTCCGCCTAAAGATTTGTGATATTGGTGGCAGAAAGTTGGCGAATAGAGAATGCTTGAATTGGTATAAAACGGTTTTGTGACTTGTGAGACAGATGGCAAGTGATGCCTGTGCTGAGGGAGAGCAATATAACAGACTTAGTTATAGAATAGGTTGTACAATACAAAAAAACATAGGAGCCAACTCCTAGGGGTTGTGGGGGCTTCGGCCCCCACAATAAAACATTTGCAGGGGCCGGGCCCCCACAAAGTTCATGAGGATTGCCATTCAAATGGTGTGTGTGCGCACTGTGTCATGTGATCGATTATGTGAGGCGGGAGTTACCTGGGCCCCTGCAATATTTCATTCAAGTTGGCAACCCTGCAAAGAAAACATTCCCCATGGGCACATTTTTGAAATTGTGTTATATGCTCTGAAATATTCCATTAAGTATTACCACTGAGCCATTTTAATCTGGTCCTCCTTTCTGTACAGTTGTGAATCCTGCAACCTACTTTCATAGCATTTTTTGGAACTCTCTTCTGTTCTTAGTAGGGCTGCTATAGGTCTGGAATTTCCTGGACATTACTGGGATTTCAAAGGAGGACTGACGTCCAGGGGGATTTCCAAAAGGTGGTGTGCTTTGTCCTGGATCTTAGGCAAGTCAATCAAAAAATTGCATTTGTAAAAACAACTTTTGGGGTGTCCTGATTTTTTTACTTTTTGAAATTCAGCAACCCTAGTACTTAATATAGGAACGCAGGTGGCGCTGTGGGTAAAACCTCAGCGCCTAGGACTTGCCGATCATCAGGTCGGCGGTTCGAATCCCCGCGGTGGGGTGCACTCCCGTTGCTCGGTCCCAGCGCCTGCCAACCTAGCAGTTCGAAAGCACTCCCGGGTGCAAGTAGATAAATAGGGACCGCTTACTAGCGGGAAGGTAAACGCTGTTTCCGTGTGCTGCGCTGGCTTGCCAGATGCAGCTTGTCACGCTGGCCACGTGACCCGGAAGTGTCTTCGGACAGCGCTGGCCCCCGGCCTCTTAAGCGAGATGGGCGCGCAACCCCAGAGTCGGACACGACTGGCCCGTACGGGCAGGGGTACC
Organism: Podarcis tiliguerta; assembly: GCF_965153285.1. Classification (NCBI taxonomy): domain Eukaryota; kingdom Metazoa; phylum Chordata; class Lepidosauria; order Squamata; family Lacertidae; genus Podarcis; species Podarcis tiliguerta. The sequence goes on from NC_139545.1 coordinate 26,081,502, forward strand.
TTTACCTTTAGTACTTAATATTGCGCATTAGTTTCAGGTTTCCAAAGCACCCTTATTGTTTTCTCTGCTCTTTATGAATTCATTTTCTCCCATTGGCTATCTTAGAGCTTGGTGGCTTTTTAAAAGTGCCTTCCTACTTCTTTATATATATTTTCTGGGACTTCTGCAAAGTATATACCTCTGCAAATCTTTGAAAAACCTCCAGGTAGATTTGCTAGATGTCTTCAGTCCTCCAAATCCAGAGTACAATTGCTGCCACATATACATTAATGACTGAATAAATGGCTCAACCCCAGAATTGTCTCTCATCAATGTCCCCAATTTCCCAGAGTCAGTGAAGTCTCCCTCTAGTGGCCAGTAACCTGTTGACTTTTTTTCCTAAATGCTTCTGTGCTCTTTTCTGCTTTCAGTTTGGGCTGAGGAAAAAAATGCTGGATCAGCAATGTTACATTCCCCCTGGGAGCACCCTCTAGTGGTGATGTGCAGCCATGGTTGAGAAATAAACGTTTTCATTTGTTTCCACCACCGTGATCTATTTTCTTTTTAAAAATATTTTAAATGAAGTTTCACTTGAACATTTATTGTTTCTTTATCAATAACATTTGTATGCTGCCCCGTAACAGTGACTTACAGTAAATATAAAAATATATATGAAAATTCATTAAAACACTGCACAAATATGGGATATAAAATCAACTGTAGTAAATCTGAAGGCTGGGAGTAAAGCTACAAGAAAACATGAAGAAACAATTGGTTCCAAATAGTGTGTGTGTATATATATGTGTGTGTGTGTGTGTGTGTATAACTGACAATCAAGAATATTGAACAGAGTTTAGGTTTTGGAGTTCATTCCCGTTTTCCTAGATAGGAAGGATTGTTGTTTAGTCATTTAGTCGTGTCCGACTCTTCGTGACCCCATGGAAGGATATTGGAAGTAAAAAATAACATTTATCCCCAAATCTTGTTTCTGTATATAAATATCCCATGACAGGAATGGAGGCTGGTCTGTTTTGGTGAAAGGGTCACTGCCCCAGCAACTTCAGTCTGCCATCAACATCTGACAGATTCTCCATCTTAGTCTCAGTGCTACCCTTTATAGCAGCAGAGAGAAAGATGGGAGCAAAACTCAAGAATTCATTTGGACAGGAAAACCACCTACACATTATTGCTGATTACCGTATTTTTCGCTCTATAAGACGCACCAGACCACAAGACACACCTAGTTTTTGGAGGAGGAAAACAAGAAAAAAAATATTCTGAATCTCAGAAGCCAGAACAGCAAGAGGGATTGCTGCGCAGTGAAAGCAGCAATCCCTCTTGCAGCTCTGGCTTCTGGGATAGCTGCGCAGCCTGCATTTGCTCCATAAGACGCACACACATTTCCCCTTACTTCTTAGAAGGGAAAAAGTGAGTCTTATAGAGCAAAAAATACGGTAAGTGGCTAGTTTTACTGCATTAGAAGGACTGGACGAGGCTCCTCTGATAGCTTGTTGGTTGGAGGACCTTTCATCTCTTGCAGCATATGAAAAAATCTATGTTTGCCTGCAAGTGCAAAGAGCATAACTTTTTTGAGATCTGAGATCCCTATTTTGAACTATTTGTGTGGTATACATGCCATATGGGCTCTGCCAAAGCCCTACGTCCCCCTTGCCTATCCAACCCACCCTTCACCTTTTCCTTCTTTTTAATACTTGGTTTTGACCACATGTGCCTGATTTTGAAAATGGTATTGTGAATTGACACCCTTTGCTGATATGTTTTCTTTTTCCTTCTTTGTACTGTTATGGAAAAATTAAAAACCAAGAAACTTTGCATTTTAGAAAAATAATATATGAATATTTCACTATACCATTCATGAAGTAACTGGTAAAGGACTTTTGCATTCCACCAACAATATCTGATAAATGATCTTGACCAATCATTGCTTTGCAAAATAATGATAATTACAACATCCTGAACTCGTATAATATCAGCAGTTTTGTTTATTTAGTTCTCCGCAGGACATCCATCATGTCTGTCTCTTTTTTGTTTTGCTTTACATTTTACAGTTTTCTTTTGCTCCCTGTCTGTTCTCACCAGCTGGTCAGAGAAAATATTCAGCTACACCCTATTTCCTTTTGCTTAATAGACACACTGTTCTGTTCTGCCAATTTTGTGTATAATAATTTCTTTCCCCCTGTATTCATTTCCAATACACTGGTCAGCTTTCAGCATCTACTTCATTAACCATAGACTATCAGCAGTTTATGAAGGATATTTTATTAGGTTGGAGCGGGCGGAGGGGGGGGATCCTGTTCCCTCAATCCATTTTGTATGGTATTCCTAGATTTGTGTGTTTGGTTTTACTCTCATAGTTTCAACATTTGTGCTGCTTGGTTCTGGGTTTTTATCTAGCCTTTTTTTTTGATGCGTATATGCACTCCAATCTGCCAATTAGAGAGGCATTAGGGCAAAGAAGATGATTACTGCTGCTTGCCTTCTATAACAATTTTAAATGTTAACTATATTTAGAATGAAAGAATTATATGAGAACCAAACACACATTACAAAGAAGGCACATGAGCATCACCAAACTGCATCCCTCCAGTATGTGTATTTGGGGCAGGGATGGCACGGGTGTGCGTGTGGAAACAGGAGCAGCAAAGTCGATTTAGATGTGAGAGTTGTGTCCCGCAGGTTAAGATCTCTGAAAGAAAACAGTATACGTTAATCCCGGGAGTCTAGCAATTGGGGCGCAACAAATTGTTGGGTAAGCCCCTTGTTTGAGAGTGCCTTGTTTCAATTGTGTGTGCCATACCTGGGAGGGAAAGTGCTGCAAGGATGGCTATTTCAATAGCTTGGAACAGTTTGGTGTGTTCCAACAGATCGGCAAGGCTGCTTCTTTGTTATGTCTGTTTGCCCACAACACAGATACAGCCACAAAGTTTTCAAAATTGTAAAGTTCCTGATGGAATTGACACAGGCTTGAATTACTTTTTCTTCAGTGTGGTAAATCTGAGAAAAATGTAAGTAGGTTGGGTTTCATCACTGAAATAAGTCCTCACTGATGTAATAAACAAATGCAGGTAGGAACTGTAGATGGACCACTGGCAGAGCTCTTGTGCAGATTGGTTGTGATGAGTGGCATAGTTTTTCTCTTGTATGGTTTGTCTAGGTGCTATAAGTTCCACATCAACTTCATCTGCCAATTGCACTTCTTTATTATTTTGCTAAAAGCTTCCTCACTAGTTTTCCTGTGTTGTTCCATTATCCCCAGTAACTCTTGTATATGTGTTTTCATTTTCAGTACATCTAATTTCACAGACTGCAGAGCTTGGGTGTCTGGCTCTAGCAGTCTGGCTCTGTTTATTATCACAAGACAAACAATAAAAGTTGTTGTCCGTGTTGCTTTATCCTGCTGATTGCTTGCATTGGGAGACAATGCTTATGTGATTTTCTGCAAACACACAGATACGTTTGTATTTTTTCTTTAGTCCACTATATTTCACATAGTACGGATTCTGTTCATTTTCCTCTATAGAATTTGCATGTGGCTTTTTCAGTCGCTGTTCAACTGACACCTTTTTCCTGCTTGTGACAGAAAGGAAGTTAGAAGCCTCTTCATGAGAACCACTATGTCACCCAATATGTGAGTGCTCTCTTGAAACTTAATTGAAGTCTTTGTACCTAGTACAGTGGTACCTCGGGTTACATATGCTTCAGGTTACATACGATTCAGGTTACAGACTCCACTAACCCAGAAATAGTACCTTGGGTTAAGAACTTTGCTTCAGGATGAGAACAGAAATCATGCTCTGGTGGCACAGCAGCAGTGGGAGGCCCCATTAGCTAAAGTGGTGCTTCAGGTTAAGAACAGTTTCAGGTTAAGAACGGACCTCCGGAACGAATTAAGTACTTAACCCGAGGTACCACTGTACAAGCTTTGTAATGAATGTGTCCTGTACCTCTCATACTGCTGGCTGGGAAAATAAAATGCAGTAATGACAATCAAAGGCACCATAGCACTTAGTGTCTCTTTCCCAAGTAAAGGATTTTTGCAACCCATTTCCCAAGAGCCTTGATGGACCCCTTTGGTTTCTATCCCTGGCTACTACCACCCCCATCTGCCCTTCAAAAAGCAGGGCTGTGTCCAGCAGCACTCCCAAGCTCCTCACCAGATCATAAAAAGGCACCAGAACTCCTTTGTTTATAACTGTGTTTTTAGGCCTTCCAAATCTTGTAACATTTGCAGAAGCGGCAGCATTAGATCAGAACAAGTAGCATTCATCTAAGCTGTCTACTGGCCTGGGATGGCTCTCTTGCAGAAAAGTGCAGAGAACCCAAGCCTGGCAGCCACTGTCAATAGGAGTGGTTTCAGAGGTCATTCTAAACCTCTTGTTGACTAGCTGGATATGTGTGTATCGATGCACATGAAAATAAAAAAATGCATTTAGAATTAGAGGGGGCTTGTGTTCCCTTGCCCCTCCACCCCACCGCAAACACCACTGGTTACAAGAGTACATGGATCTCTTTGACAACAAGGGCACTGGGAAGGAAACCTCTCTGTTGTGTATGTGGCGCCAATCAAGCTGGGTGCACACATAGGCCTGTCAGATAAGCAGCAGTCATAGTGGTCAACTTTGGGGCAGTAAAGGAACCAGAGGGGATAAAATCCAGGCCTTGCTCCACCTCCCAGATAAAAACAGAAGTGCATTTTATCACAGTCTAGTGATGCAAGTGTTAAATGACTAAAATGTGGCAAATATAAAGGAAGCTGCTTATGCATCATGTTAATTCCTGGTTTTCAATGAAACCTCAAATGTATTGACTTGTAAAATTTTGATGTGACAGTGAAACAAATTGAACCCACCTGCTGGGGGCAACAACCTACTGAGCTGAATGAATGAAAGCCGACCCTTTGTTCTTAACCTCTGAATTCTTTACTTTCTCCCCCCTTGCCCCCCCCCCCGCAAATCGTTTGTGATCCATTTGAATTCAAAATCAAAATAACATAAAAGAAAATATACATACACATGGTTTTAACCAGCAGCACATCTATTTAGGATCTCAAGAGTGATGACATCCTTTCCCTCTCCTAGGGCCATATTCTTCTCTCACTAGGACTGGCAAGGTTGTTTTGGTGTAAAAATGAGGGAAATTTATTGTCCCTGCTGTGGCAAAGAAAAATAAAATGGTCTCAATGAAAGAATGCTAGTGGTGAGTTAGGGGTATCCCCACAGAGTAAATTGTTTGTCAAAATCACACGATTCATTGTATTTGTCTCCAAGTTAGATCCCCCTACTGTGGGTTTATATTCTAGTGAGTCATCCTGGTGGGAGAGTGAACCTCAAAGGAAATGGTTGACTAAGTGGTTATTATATATTTTTAACTGTTCTTCATTAGGCAAAAGTGTGTTGATTTAATCTCCTTATCAAAAGCCTTCTTTTATAGCTCCCAACAACCTAAACAGAAAAAAATTGTCATGAAAGACCCAGTGCTTTTGGGGGACAGTGCTCACCAGTAAGGAGCACTTTCACCTCTCTGTTTTTGTGCTACTCATGGCACTTTTATCAACATGTGAGTATTGGCACCTCGTGGGGTTTTTTTTTTTTTGTAAAAAAAAAAAAAAGCACTGGAAATACTTACCCAATATTCTCCATGTATTTTTAAAGCCATCAAAGCTAGACTGGTCTGTACCAGATTTGAGCATGGTTTTATTTTGAGACTATTTGGTCAGCTGCTTGAGACACGGGCATAGTGTGGGGGGGTGCCGGGGGGGTGTAGCCTTGGGCTCATGATTTTGAGGGGGGCGCAAACCAGGTGCCCCCCCCCAGGGATCCGCATCCTGTCCTGTCTGCCACTGGCAGTCTCTGGGCCTGGCCTTGCTGCTGCATCCCCAGTCCCCTTGTTGAAAGGCTGCCCAGCCAATGTCAGAGGGTTTTTCCCACCAAGGCCAGCGTCGTCTGGCTAGGCTTCTCCCTGCGCAGGTGGGCAGACGGTGCAGTGTGGCCCTACTTTGCTGTGGTAGTGAGGGCTGGGCTGACACAGTGAGCTCTGTGAAGGCTCTGCGCCCGGCCCCTGCCCAGTGTGTGTGTCCCCACAGCGGCAGGAACAAGGGCTGGCTGGTGCTGTGGGTTCTGTTTGCCCTCCCCACCCACCCCTGCCCGGAGCACACGCCCTGGGCTCTGGCAAACGATGCAACACCACTGCTTTGAGAGCCACTCAGAACTATGAAGTGGGATATAAATATTCTAAACAAACAATGGTTTGCCTAGTACTAGATGTTAAGCCATTAAAGCTCATGACCACCACCCCATCCTTTGGCAATGAATTCCATATATTAATCACACTTTGGATGAATAAGTACTTCCTTCTGTCTGTCCCAAATTTCCTACCAAATGTCTTGTTTCATAGGCTGTCCCTTGCTTTTACCAAACCCTCTCTGTTAACTTCAGGCTCAACAGAAGAATCCGAAGTTAAATTTATGGAAAACTGTGGAAACCTGAACGCTGTGGCACTTTTCCAAAAGGGAAGTCTACTTACGTTCTCGGTTCCCCTGCTACTGAGAGGGTCTTAAAAATGTGAGGATTGAAGTGTCTAGGTGCACCTGTACAGACACCATCCCTTTATGTCAGACATAACTAGCACTGGAAGCCTGCGCTGTACTAGAAATGTCATTGAATACACTTAAAGGAGAAACCAAAATTGCAGCTGAGTGCAGCTACAATGGATGATTATAATACAGAGCAAACTATTTCTAGCAACAAAGGCCCTGAGCATATTAACTCATTCAGTGAGTTGTATTGTGTATAATTCTTGCTTACACTTGCTGTCATGCGCCGTAGTTAAAATTTACACTCTTTTATTGGACATGAGAAGATATTTTTATTTATACCCTCTTTTGTTAGCCATTTGGCTTCATAATAATTAATCAAGCCACCAAAGCATTATCATAGTGGGGAGTGAGGAGGACTTATTTGCATTATTAAGATATTCTAACAGGGTATCTCAGTGTGTTAACAGCTCAGCTACAATATGGGCCTCTTGTTTTATGACAAGTTACAATTTTCTTGTAATGTTAGCTGAAGTTCATCTCAATAATTATGCTAAATTAAGGAGTCCTGCATATATAGAAATAAACATTAAAATGCATTAAATTGAAGTGAAGAATGTAATTTAATCCCTCTACAACTAAACGAAAGTCAGCACTAAGAGTGCCAGTTAGTCCTTGTTTCACCCTGTTAGGCCTTGATAAGACACACAACCCTCACTTTCTTAGGTGTCCTTTACATAGACACACACACAGCAATATTGGGTACTGCTTCATCATGGTGAGAACCCTCCATGCAGTAATATATATGTGAATAACATAACCCCATGACATACCCTTCAGCTGCCCTGAATTTGCTGGCACCACCACAGAAACAATTAAGCCATCACGGCTTCTTCTTTTGCCATAGCTGCAATTTTACCCAAGGTCCTTTTAAGAGTAGTTTGGCTCCTGTCTTCTGCCCCTGCCCATGGGTACGTTGTGCGGAGGAGAAGACCCGGTGTGGGGGAGCAAACCCTGGTGGTGGAGGGCATGTGTGAGCAAAGGTGGGTTTTGGAGCCTGCAGCACCCGGCAGGCAGGAGAAGGGAGAGAGTGCTTTCAAAATAGAAGCCTACCCTGCTGAGATGCTGGAACTGCCTTTGCTCTCTCCCCTTCCCTCCATCTCCTCTCCCCTTCATATTCTACCCCCCTCCACAATTCCTCCCCATTCCTCCTTTGCTACACAGCTCCATTCACCCACCATTCAGCACATGCATTGCCCTCTAAGTAAACAGAGCCTAGGAATGTGTGACCAGGCAAGAGAAAGAGGTCAATGGAGAGGAAGGCATATGGGGGCAAGGGAGAAGTCAGGCAGAGGTTTTCCCTGCACATTTTAGAGTCTTCTCCTTCTTGAAGAACCAATAAGAAATACTACCCCTGGCCCGCAAAAATAAAATCCCCACCACTCTTAAGCCGCCGCACCCATCCCTTCTTTCAGCCTGCCCCTTTTAAACACAATTCCTCCCATTTATCATTTCATTCTTTCATCCATCATTTTGTAGGTCATTAAAAGGTGGGGGGCACCATTTACAATTAACTTTCATTGGCTAAATACCTTCCCATCATGATAACTGTGCCCACTTCTTCCCCCACACCTTTTCCCAGCCTATATTTCCTCTTTCTCCTAACCCTGTCACCAATTCTGATTCTTTCTTCTTTTCTCCTTTTCCAAAAATGTCCTTATTCTCTCCACCCCACCCCCACCCCGTTTCCAATCTTTTTCTCTTCCTTCCCCTCTCACTTCTTTCTCTTTCCCCTCCCTTTCTCCCCCTTTTCCTTCCTTTCTTCCTTCTTCCCTTCCTTTCCCCAGTCCTTCTTCCTTTTCTTCCTTTCTTCTTCATTTTTCCTTCCTTTCATCTTCACTTTCTTTTTCTCTCTCTGCCCCCTTTCCCCTTTTCTTTCTTTTCATTCTTCTCTTCCCCCTTTTCTTCTTCTTTCTTTTTCTCTTTCCTTTTCTGATTCTTCCAAATTACAGCAACTGTTTCCTGTTAAATTACCGTATTTTTCGCCCTATAGGACGCACTTTTTCCCCTCCAAAAATGAAGGGGAAATGTGTGTGCGTCCTATGGGGCGAATGCAGGTTTTCGCGGAAGCCTGGAGAGTGAGAGGCGTCGGTGCGCACCGACACCTCTTGCTCTCCAGGCTCCAGGAAGCTATCCGCAAGCCTTGCGCACCTTGGGGGAGTTCCCCTGGGCGCGCAAGGCTTGCGGGCGGCAGCCTGCAGCGCGGAACACGGGGCGCCCTTCGGAGGACGCCCCGTGCTTCACGCAAGTGTCAGCAAGCCTTGCGCACCGGGGGAGAACTCCCCCCGGTGCGCAAGGCTTGCGGGCGGCAGCCTGCCGCCCGGCGCATGGGGCGCCCTGAAGCAGAGCGCCCTCGCGCCGGGCAGACATCGGCCAGCCCCACAAGCTCGGGGGACAGCGGGGAGGCGCAGCGCCGCCATCCCACTGTTCCCCGACCTGGTTTTGGGGGGGAAATAAAGGGAAAAAATTTTTTCCTTTATTTCCCCCCCAAAAAAAGTAGGTGCGTCCTATGGGACGGAGCGTCCTATGGGACGAAAAATACGGTACATTTCATAGGCAGGGCAAAATATATCACTGTATAAAGAGGTAATTGGGAGATCTTATACATTTCCCATGTTTGATCTTACCTCACACATATACATCATATACAAATGTGGGAGAAGTTTCCTGAGGTAAAACAGAATGTCCCTATTTTCATCTGAGTAATGTTGAAGGGTGTTTACAGTACATGTCTTCAGAAATCAACATCCTGTTGGGATTATATTACTGTACTTGTATGCATGCATCCCATTGTGGTACATGGAAACAAGGAATCTGGCTGTGCTTGAGTGTCCCCCACACTGCTGCACAAGTGTGTGATAGAAACCTTATATATCTGCATCTTTTGTTTGCTGTGGAAGATGCATGGCAGATACCTGGGCCTGAACTGACCTTTTTGGGAAGGAGGTTTCCAGAATGTAGGCAAATATTGGTCCCATGAGATGAAGTTCAAGGCTTTATTCACAAATTAAAAAGTAACAAATCACTGGGACTGAGTAGAATCCCCCAGAGAGTTCTTAAAGAATTCATTGGGGGAATTGTTGCTATCCTAACAAAAATATGCAACTTGTCTTTAAAATCAGCTTCCATACCAGAGGACTGGAAAGTAGCCAATGTACTATTTTTTAAGCAATTGAGGTGGGTGGGTAAGCTCACTGTCTGTTGTGGTGAAAAACATAGTTCAAGATAAAAATATCAAGCATAGAGAAAAACCAGTCTTGCTGGAGAAGAATTAGCATAGTTTCTACAAAGGGGAGTCCTGTCTCAGCAAACAATTTTTGCACCAGGAACTTTGGGATACACACAAAAAAATGGCATAAAACTCTTGTTCTCTTGGCTATTTTTCTATAGCTGGAGTTGGAACAATTTCAGGATATTTTCAAGGTACTACTAGACCATAAGCCTTAAAACGTTTGAGGTCCTAGATGTCTCAGTCTGTGGAAGGACCCTACAGATGCAGGATTCTTCCTCAGAGCAAGGCAAGTAAGAGCCTGTGTTACTGACACTTTTGCCATGACAAAAGTTCAAGGACAGGAGTGGAGGAGGTTGTGTGGGGAGCATTTTATTAGACTTGGGATGGCACTCTTCCCCTTTATTGTTCAATCACGCAGTTCTGTTGTAAAGCATTGAGATGATCACTTCTAGGCTTTTGTATAGTTTGATAGCTAATGGAGTTTGCTCAGTGGGCACGGGTAATCCACTGACGTTTCTTAAACCTGGAATGGAGATGTGTGAGAGAAAGAACAGCTTTACAGTGAGTTTGTCAATGTGTTTGTCTCTGGTCAGAGAAACTAGCAAGTCGGCTGGCAAGAAGCAGCAGTGGCCCCTTTGAGGGTTCTGTTGCTTATAGGAAACTGATGCTGGTTTAGGATGATGTCCCTTCCTTAGGATTCACGAAAGGGTGGCGCGTTCTGTGGACTGTAGCAGTACTTTCCAAGTACCTGCAGAGCAGGTTGCCATGGAATCATCAACGTCCAATCTTTTGTCCAAAACATGGATGATGCCAGCACTTTTATTTGGCATTCTATTTAGTAGGCATCTGGTCTTAGTATTGCTAAGTGCTCAAATTCACCAAGCCAGACATGTGTCCCCACAACATTCATTTAAGCCAGAAGTACAGAGGGGAGAAAAGAGGATTTAATAGCAAAAAAATTACTGTTTCACAAAATGGAAATCCTCTGTTCGGATGCTTTAATGTATGAACAGCAGATATGTGATTAAATATTCTAAAATTAGCCAGATTGTGTTTTCTACATCGCTACCTTCTACATATTTCTGTCCCCAAACCATAATTTATAACCACAGTGTCAGAAATCATAATTTAGAAGTAGCTTTATCCAGTTCATTTGATCAGTGTTTTTAAGAGGGGCTTCCTCAATTAAGTAGTCACTCTGCTGCAAGTAGCTGTGAATTACACCTTTGGATAATTAGGTCTAGGCAGAAAGTGGTCATATTCATTTCGCTTTTAAACTGGTTCTGTTACTGCTTTAAGACTTCTTTTGTCCATTTGCTTACTTTCAATATTTCCATCCTGCTCTCAGTACAAACAGCATAATCAAAAATTAAAATAATATAGCAAACTTCATACATTTGTAAATTAAACTAAAACTGCATTACAAATACAATGTTGATAAAAAATGCAAGGGCATTTTTTAAAAGGGATGGAAGATGTGTGCCTTAGCTACTTGTCGAAGGCATGTGGTAGTGGGGTCTGGCAAGCATCCTTTGGCAGAATGTTCCATTGCCTTGGTTCCACTGCAGAAAATAAACTGGATCTTGTGAATGGATTCAGCACTACCAACTAACCCCTTTCATTTATCCAAAGTTGCTTACCTTCTCAGATTGGAGTAGCCCATGAGCATCAAGTACAGGCAGATGAGTTTAATAATAGCTATGCTCAAGGCTCCGCAAATGGAGACTTTCAAATAAACAAAATTAATGCAACCATTTTGAGGGCATGCTGATCTGACCAGTAGTTAGCTTTTTCAGTGATTTTGGCATACTGACTGGCTTTTGCAAATGCTACAAACTGAACTCACGATATCCAAGAAAGTCTTTTCAAAATGATTTACCGTAAGTCAAGTATGCTGAGTCATAGTGCTGTACAAATATACCTCAATCCATTTGGATATTCATTTGCAATTTCATCTAGTAATTTATGTTCTGCTGCAGTTGGTTTATTTTGCCCAAATCTTTGTTCTGTTTCTTAATTCACTGATGTGGAAATATACTTCTTTTTTATGTAACACATAATAGACACACATATATTAGCTATCAACAGATATCTGCAAACCATTACCTCCCCTGTGTGTTTCATTTCAAAGTTAATGAAAGCGAATGACTCATCACAAAGCTATCCATGGCTGCAAACCTTACTATATCTACTCAGAAGTAAGTTCCACTGAATTCAGTGTGTCATGCTACCAGCCAAGGGGCTAGGACTGCACCTGCTTTCACTACTGGATTTCACAATTCATTATACATTTGTCATCCTATCCCATTTACACCAGTCAGGAATTGGGGAAGGGTGCTCTGATTATAACTCAAGATAAAAGAAAACACCCTTCAGGTGGTCAAAATGTGGAGTCAAATCCAGGTGGTTCTCCCCACATTGACAAAGAAGAGCACTTTAAGAGGACTTTAAATAACTTTTTGAAAATAAAAGTGAGAGATGTAGTCCACTGGTTTTTAAAATTCACAATAAGATGCAGATTAAGGTTGAAATTCTAATCAACACCTCTGGGAGTAAGCACTGAATTCAGTGGGGTTTACTTCTGTGGATATAGATGTGGTTAGGCTTGCAGTCTTAGTGCACATAGGCTGCCTTTGACAGCAAAAAAAAAAAAAAAAAAAACAACTTCAGAAAATATAGATGGGAAAAGCACCCATAAATGAATATATAAATAACATATATTGCAAAGCAATTTATATTGCAAAGCAATCTATGTATGTATACAGTAATTTATGTATGTTAAAAACAACAGTGTATGTTGTAGACCAGTTGCTAATCTCCCTTTAATGAGCAAGGTTCTGAAGCAAGTGGTCACAGACCAGATCCAGATGCTTTTGGAAGAAACTGATTTTCTGGATCCATTTCAATCGGGGTTTTGGCCCAATTTTGGCACAGAAACTGCTTTGGTCGCCCTGTATGACGACCTAAGCTGGTGCAACAAGTAAGCTTGTCTGCTAGACAGAGTGGTTCTGTTCATTGGGAAGCCAGTCATCTTGTAGTGAACAGCATTGCAATGAAGCCAGTCTTATTGTACTCTGCAAACACAACAAACTGAAAGAAAGTCAGGGCAAGGTAACACTGGCTGTGCTATTTTTATTGCTACAATCTGTTCCCTAAGTCGATCCATCAAATTATGCCAACAAGTTAGAAGTGACCAATACACCGTACTTGGTCATCTTAAATCCTCCCATTTTTCACATCTGGTTAATTCCAATTACTTGGCATAGGTATGGGAAAATAAGTGACCCTCAAATGTTAGTGGACTCCATCCCCCATCAGTCTGGCCAGCATGGTCAATGGCCAGAAATAATGGAACTAGTAATGCAATAGCTAGAAGGCCCCTGGGGTTCGACATCCTTGGTTTAACATAATGTCCTTTAAGGGACTCCCTGGTTTAAGAGCAATTTCATATATCACTTGAACATCATACAACTGCTGATTAGGCAATTATAAGCAAAACTGACATTAAATAGTTAAACATTAAAAGGACAAATTCTAAATCATCTGATGAAAAGAATCCAGCTTTATTCATAGTAATGGCTCACATTTATTCCAATCAGTTTTGATTCTAATAAGGTTCCCAGTAGTAAACAATTAGTACCACCTACGCTAAATAAAATTTCTAATCGACAGGTAGTAATGACAAAACACATTCTGCAGCCAAAAACTATTTTGGATTAGCCTATGGGGAATTTTTTTTAGAAAGAAAATCCAGAAAGGAAACTTCAGCAGGCCAGCTGGCTAATGCTTGGGATAATAACCCTACATTTCTTTGAAGAAATAATAAGAGAGAATGCAATAAAACAAAGCTTCCCATGATACGATGTACTATGGATAAATTCATGTGCATTTATAACAGTCATTTCTAGCAAGCAAATGCCAGCAGCATTCAATAGCATATAAATACACATTTTTCAATGACTGTTGTTTCATTCCATTACCTCTCTATTTGTTTCAGTGGAGTTGTTACTTACTAACACCACTTGAAGTAGAATCAGAATTGCGTACGTTCAGTACAGTCATTTCCCTAGGTAAAGGTAAAGGTACCTCTGCCCATACGGGCCAGTCTTGCCAGACTCTAGGGTTGTACGCCCATCTCACTTAAGAGGCCGGGGGCCAGCGCTGTCCGCAGACACTTCCGGGTCACGTTGCCAGCGTGACAAGCTGCATCTGGCGAGCCAGTGCAGCACACGGAAAGCCGTTTACCTTCCCGCTGGTAAGCGTCCCTATTTATCTACTTGCACCCGGAGGTGCTTTTGAACTGCTAGGTTGGCAGGCGCTGGGACTGAACAACGGGAGCGCACCCCGCCGCGGGGATTTGAACCACCAACCTTTCGATCGGCAAGTCCTAGGCGCTGAGGTTTTACCCACAGCGCCACCCGCATTCCTAGTCATTTCCCTACCTAAATGTTAAAAAAGCAAAAACTTCTTTTTTCTCTTGCTGCACCCCACAGAATCACTTCTCGCTGTTATTCCTTTTTATGCATTTCCAAAGGTTTAAGCATTTCTATGTTAATCTACAACAGATGAGAAGGGAGAACAGCTTCCGTTTGTTTTGGTCTTTGAGGGTCACTTCTGATAACTGGCAAACCCAAATATCATGTAAGCATTACTATGGAAGTTCCTAGTAGGAGTTACTGTTTAGTTACTATTTAGCCATTTTGTGACATTTTGGTGGATGTAATAAAGCTGTGCCACTTCCAAAATTACAGCTACTATTTCTATATATTTTGGAATCAGGGTACCTGAAGGATTGCATCCTCGAGTATGAATCTTATCAGAGCATTATGGTACTTAACAGACTCTTCTGTGTGCCCCCAAATTAGTTAACTAAGTCAAGAGGTGTTGAATGCCTACTGATTTTAAACGGCTTTAGTGAAATCCATTTGGTTCCTATGGCTGTTCTGTCTTTCAATCCTATGTTGTTTTGTTGCAGATTTTTCATAATGATGGTCTTTGTGTTTTCATTGGATTAAGATGTTTTGATATTTGTATTGCATTTGTATTTTAACCTCTGGCTTGCAGATGGAATATGGCTTGTATTCTAATACCATTTGACCCACAGTGTTCGCTGGTCTGGGTTGATGTAGACCTCTCTCTCTCTCTCTCTGTCTCTCTCTCTCTGTGTGTGTGTGTGTGTGTGTGTGTGTGTTTGTGTGTGTGCATACATGCATATGTGACTAGGTGAATGAAAGAGAGAAAAGTAGGCAAAGTATTTGCAGAGTCATAAGGAAAGGGCTGGAGCTTGCACATGGGCTCCAGGAGGGGGTGGTTTGCTATGCCTCGACTCTCGCACATAGGGACAAACTACTTGAAACACTTGGTGCTATATATATATTAAATAAATGTGCTGATTTTTCCCTACTTACCAAAACCTACAAAAGTGGCATGGGAATCAATATGGTTTACATAAAACATGCAGATTGTAAATTTAAGTTTTTTGAGATGACTAACACACTTCTAGCAAATTCCAGTATGTAGGGGAAAGTCTGAGATTGATATATGTGAAAGGTTGCTTTCTATATGTGGTTCTGCCGTCTATCAGTAATTGCCAGGCAAAAGATAACCAACATTTTGTAATTATCTAGTTCCTGTTAGCTGGGAGCAAGGCAATTGAAATGAAACGATATTTAAATTGACTTCACTGTGTGTAGGATTTTCATCTTGTCCCACACCGTACGCTACTAATTTCTGCTCTGTATTTCAGATGACTGTATATAAAGAAATGAAATATGTATATAATACTTGGAAGGGAACAAAGTAAATAAGAGAAGTCAAACTTACTTTGTTCCTTAAAAGAAAAAGAGCTTTTAAAATAGAATTTCCTTGTCTTTCTGCCTGTGAATTCACAAGGTAACATTGAAGGTAGATTTTGTTGCCCAGCAGATGGCAATGTTGCTACACAAAAACCATCACAGATTTATAACTGAGAAACTGTACCAAAACTTTACAAGTGGGTGCACTGTAAAAAAAAAAAAAGAGAGAGAGAGAGAGAGAGAGAGAGAGAGAGAGAGAGAGAGCATGTTTGTTGGCTTAAAAAACAACTCGCTCCTTGATCTTTTGGACTGCATTGTATCCTATTGGCCTACATTTCTCAAACGATGCATAAAGAAGTAAATATTCATGAAAATAGCCAATAAGAATATGGTAAGTTTTACTTGCTCTTGTTTAAATGTCCTTTCAAAGTTTTAAAAAAGTCTCTCATATGAAATAATTAGTTGTAATAATATTAGAAACATATTTTATTCCTTTTTTTTTTTTAAACAGAGTCTGGAAACTAAAACACACAAAAAGGAAAAGCAGTAACTTTAGTTGGAAATAAAAACCGAAGCTTAACGTCTTAGATTGGTAATGAGAATATTTAACCTAATATCTTTTAGTTTTCCAGACTTTTGATCTCCCACCAGCATTCTGAAATGGTACAGTTTCAGGATGTCTACTATAACATGTCCTAAAATGTCCTGATAGTGTGTTTCAAGAGAGGAGGAGTATAGCATTTTTTCTCACTGCCTCTTAAAAAATATCAGACTAGTTGAACCCAGGACATTGCTAGGAACATTAAGGATTCTCTGGGTACTAGCACATGCCATATGAATGTACATGAAACTTGCACATACTAATTTATAAGTACATATGCCTCTGGGAAAATTAAAATGGTGGGTGACTGGTATCTCAGCAGCATTGCACTTTGCAGTGCACTCATTTGTCTTGTAAGTACAGTTTTTTAAAAAAAAATGAAAGAAAAGGAAGGGCTGGCACAAAAGACCCAGAGCTTAGACTCCATGATCCTTCTCCTAACAATGCCCTTCACTGAACCACCATCATTGGTGTTCTGCAGTGACCTGTACTGAAAGTTGGAGAGAAAAGTGTGATGATTTCATTTCAGATTAGGCCAGACCCAAATACAGTGGGATGACACCCCCCCCTACTTGGAGCACTGCCAGTGGCAGAGTGCCCGCCTGCTAAGGTGCAGAAATGCCATACTGCTGTGTTCCTATCACTTAAAATATTTAATTTTAGATAGTTAAGCAAACGTTACAAACATGCATTTTGATAACACACTTGGCATGTAAGGTTTATGATCCTTATCTTGTTCAGTGCAGCCTGCGAGTCAGGTCATTTATATTTCTATGCCACCAGCAAGGGAATTCATGCTTAAGAGACTTAACAAGCTGAGTGCTGTTCAGTAAGCTCATTGCTCATCACTGATTTGAACCCAGGTCAGAAACCAACATTCTTAACCCTGTGCCTCATTAGGTAGCCAGCTGAGGCTGTCTGATTAATGCATCAATTGTTTTGCCTTCCAGTCCCACCACCCCTGCCCCTGTTGTTTCCTAGGTTCTCTCCAATCAGTCAGCAGCACTATAGACTTGGGCACCACTTAGGCCTTTTAGGATGCTTCCAGTCTGTCTCTATTTTCTGGTAGGGTCAGTTGCATACCAGCAAATTCAAGTTGCACAATTCAAGTTGACTTTGCACCCTTGCGCAGCAAATGTGCTTCCCCCAATATTAGACTTCCTGCAATAAGGTAAGGGTCAGGAAAATGCACTAGGAATTGTGGCGTAACATTTACTTGATGGAAGGCTCGTCTAATTTTCCTCAAACTGATCAGAATGAATCCTCAATAAATAGCCTACATCGTCTAATTTCCCTGCAATCAAACTGGGGTGAGCGTTCAGTGAACAGATTATTTGGGGTAAGTGACCTTTAAAGTGTAGCTGAAAGGTAGTTTTGAAGGATAGTTGTGTTTTGGTTCATATATTGTTTTAGAAAGTGCAACTTTTGATGGATTCAGGATTCTATGATATTTTCAGTGTCTATTAATGACCTTCCTTTTATCAGCCTGGATAGCTCAGTTGGTTAGACCGTTAGAGTGTGGTGCTGATAACACCAAGGTTGCAGGTTTGATCCCCATATGGGACAGCTGCATATTCCTGCATTGCACGGGGTTGAACTAGATGATCCTCAGGGTCCCTTCCAACCCTGATTCTATGATCTAAATGTGTACTGAATTGAATTTCTTCTGCATCCTTAAATATGATTTGCATTATTAGGTGATAGCATACACTGATAATGGTAAAAGGCTCTGTACAAGAAGCAGGCAGTGTTTTTCTGCAGGGAGTTAAACAAAGATGCAAATTAGGTCACATCTATGCTTTGCCCATCTCTGCACACCAGTTTTCATTACAAATCAACAGAATAAAAACAAGGATAGTTTCAGTATGAGATGGTTAGCTGCTTTACAGCTAACCTTTCAAGAAGATTGTGGTTGTAGGGTGGGGAAAGAAGAAGAATGTAGTTGTAGTTTGATTTTGGAAAAGGAGCTTATCTAATCCTAAAACAAGAGCAGAGCACTCAAAGACAACAGCTTTTTGAAATGTCTCGTGAACTGAATTTTAGGGTTGAGGATTCAGATAATTTCCTGGCATTGGTTTTTTTAACCATTATGTTATTCCTGGGGCAGCGTGGCAAGTTTCCATAGCTGTTCTATACCAGTGCTTCTTTCTGGGAAAGTGAGATAAGCCTATTCCTGCCCAGTAAACAATAACCAAACCAGAATTTTATGCAAAAACTTTATAAATGTAGTTGTTTTCAAGAAAGAATATTAATTATGAACCTAGTAACAAAGGCTGACAAATATTTATTTGGCTTTGGGAAAATATATCTGCCCCAATTGATTTTTGGTTGATTTATTCTCATAAATAGCCCTAGTAGCATTTGCAGTCCATTCTCTGTGCTCTCCACAGATATATTCCCTCTCCAGGGAGCTTTGCTGTAAAATTGCTACCTCATAAAATAGGAACTAAATTTTCTATGAGGTTTCTTATTGTTAGCAATGGCACCCCAATGTACGTTTGATTTCAGCAATGGTGCAAGTTCCTCTTCCACCTTTATTTGGGCCTTTTATTTTGAGTATTAATCTGTAGACAGACTGCTGAGTAATATATTGTTTAGTAATAAGAGACCTTTCCTCCCCAGTACGATCTTTTCCTTCATTTTTCCTAACTTAGTTCATACTCACATATTTCACAATTTCAGTGTGCATAGAGAACAGGGAGACACAATTGGTGGATCTTACCGCAACTGGTAGGATTCAAGCAATTTCCTACTCAGAAATGACATATTGTATGAAGTGGGCCTAAGGTATAATCATTGCTTTATGAATTTTTTAAAAAACATGTTTCTACAGTCAGTATATCTGTTTTTGGCGCTGCTTTGTTCCTCATTTGTTTCTGTTTGTTCCAAATTCTACAAGATTTCATTTGTTCCAAATTCTATAGAAATCTGAGAAAAGCTGTTGTTTTGGCTGCTGTTTAGTTTTGCTAGGAGAGGAAAAAACCTGAGAATAAAGGCAAGCTTTGTTCCTTGTAAAATTAAATGACACCCAAACGAGTGTAAAAACAGGGAAAAAAGAATCTACAAGAGATGAGAAATGTTTGAATCTAGTGGGTGGAGAAAGAATCTCAGCAACGAGAGGACAGCTGCAAATTTAAATAATCAAAATAGAGTGAGAAAGATGCTGTGAAAATATAAATATCTACTGCTTAAACTGCCTGCATTTTTAGATGTTCATTCTCAGTTTACATAATTAAGGGGGATAATATTGACAATTTGCAGAAGAGGATAAGCACTCCAAGGCATTAGAAGAGGAGTTAATCATATCCTAAATTTAGAAGATATAACCCTCCCCCCGGAATCTATTTCTTTTGAGGTGCTCCAACTGAAAGAAGAAAATGCAATGACTTTTCAGGGTCTTCTGATTGATTCATTTCCTTATCTGTGCATTAAATTGTAATAAAAAGACCCAATGATAGTACTTTAGCACTATGGCGTATTCAAAGAACCGGTAAGCGGGTTATGCGGCTTACACTAGGCATCTAGAACAACAAAGAGCCTTGCAGCACCTTAAAGACTAACAAATTTATTATGGCATCAAGTTTCATGGCTTTGAGTTCTCTTTTCAGCTGAAAGTCCATGAAAGCTTATGCTATAATAAATATCTTGATCTTTTAAGATACCTCAGGGTTCTTTTGTTGCTTTTGCTGCCATAGACTAATGTGGATAGCTCCTGGAAAATCTGGGTATCTAGGACTCAGGAAACCCTAGATCTGAAGTGGGAAACCTTTGACCCTCCAGATGTTGGCTTGCTGCTCCCATCAGCTACAGCCAGCATGGCTAATTGCCAGGAATGATGGGAGTTCTGCTGTGACAATATCTGCCAGATCCTCACCGTTCCCCATCACCATTAAAGGACAAATAGATTTATTGTGACATAAACCTTCATGGATCAAGGCTTTCTTTATCAGGTGCCTAAAGCGTTCTGTTCAGCTGTCACATATATTTCTATATACATATACATACATGGTTATAAACTGCCCAGTTAAGAAATAACAGTAACCGAGTTGACTTTATAGTAGGATTCAAACATGCATTTATGTATGTGTTGAACAAAAGAACAAAAATAGCCTTTTCAAATTTCTTCCCTGCATTCTGTAACATAAAATGGCACCCTAATATACAATGGACTGGATCCAGACTAAATTACCGTATTTTTCGCCGTATAGGGCGCACTGGCCCATAGGACGCACCTAGTTTTTGGGGGCGGGAAATAAAGAAAAAAAAATTATTTCCCCCCTCCCCAGGCACGGGGCTGGGGCAGGGGAAGCACGAGCTTCCCCCGACCCCAGCCCCCAGAACAGGCTGCTATCCGCAAGCCTTGGGAGCCCGGCGGAAACTCCCGCGGGCTCCCAAGGCTTGCGGAAAGCTTCCTGAAGCCTGGAGAGCGAGAGGGGTCGGTGCGCACTGACCCCTCTCGCTCTCCAGGCTTCAGCGAAAGCCTGCATTCGCCCCATAGGACGCACACACATTTCCCCTTCATTTTTGGAGGGGAAAAAGTACGTCCTATAGGGCGAGAAATATGGTAATTGCACTTAACTCCCATAGAAACCAATGTGAAAAGTTGGTCATGATTAAGTCCCATTGAAATCAATTTGTTTCATAATATTGATGTTCTGCTTGATTGAAAAAACAAACAAACCCACAAAGCGGTGGTCAATAATATTAGACATTAAGGCCTGAATTATTATTTTTTTTTTAAAACCAAGCACAGCCAGAATAAAAACAAAGCTAAAACATTCAAGGTTTTTTTAGAATGCAGTTGGACACAAAATGTAGAGTTGGAAACTGAAAGTTGAAAAAATACAAGCTTTGGGTTCATGTTTATTAAGCACTTAAATGACAGGCAATGTGTGCCCACTTTTCATACTTAAAAGAGACTGCCGAAACCCTATAAAATGTCCTCTTCTTTGGACAGAACCTGATCTTCTTCACCTGCAGGCTTACATAGCAAATACCCTTAAAGTACTCCTTTTTTTATTAATGCCTGCTATTTACCAAACTAAGCAAGATTCATAAGTGAATAGCATTGATAGTAGATAAGAAATACCAACTCTTATGAAGAAACCACCACTGATAGAGTATAAGCCAGAAGGAAAGCATGCTTTATGTATGACGTTTTCCTCCTTTTCTTAATTCATGGGGTGGCTGATGGGGAATCTGTGCTTTAAAGAACCCTGTAAAAATTTCCATGCAAGGCCTAGCAGAAAAGAACAGCTCTAATCTGCCAAGAGTCCACACCTCAGTGATGAGTGCATAATTTGTATGCAGAAGGTCCATGGCATCTCCAGGAAAAGTTATCTTGGGCAGCAGGAATGAGAAAGAACTTTGTGTGGGACTCTGGGATGCTGCTGCTGTTGCGAGTAGAAGGTGCCTGCCCAGATGGATGAAGTGTAGATTCTCACACACTGGCCAGTTTCCATTTTGACTTGAACTGTTCATTTTGGGCTTTTCAAAAGCATGTAAAGGCAAGAAGCCGATGGAGGGAGCACTGGCCCGCATTGGCACCCACCTGAGAGGTGCCGGAACTGTGCTTGGGCTGAAAAAAAGGCATTGAGAAGAACTCTTAGTTCTTCTAGGCTAAGCTAGTGACCAAACCTCTGCAAACCAAGAGCAAGATCATGGCAGTTCAAGTGTTGCTGAAAGATGATTCCTTAATCTCTGTTAATTGGAAATAGACCCACTTAAAAACTCAGCACATTTTTAGGTATTGTTGCTGGCTAGTTTAGGAAATAGTAAGTTGCTCCAAGATGCAGTCATCAGAAACTGTCCCAGTGCATATGTACTTAGGAAGAGTTGCCACATCTACCAGGTCACAAAGCATTGTGTTATGCTTTGTGGCTACCTGGTGATGGAACATCAGCACCAGAGATCAGTTTGGCAGCCCAAATACAGATCGTTTGGCTGTACAGTGGTACCTCGGGTTACATACGCTTCAGGTTACAGACTCCGCTAACCCAGAAATAGTACCTCGGGTTAAGAACTTTGTTTCAGGATGAGAACAGAAATCGTGCTCCGGCGGCGCAGCTGCAGCAGGAGGCCCCAATAGCTAAAAGTGGTGCTTCAGGTTAAGAACAGTTTCAGGTTAAGAACGGACCTCAGGAACGAATTAAGCACTTAACCCGAGGTACCACTGTATAAGGTATGCAGGCTTTGACTTGGATCCATAACACATCACATTTATGGGAATGGGATGCTCCTGCTACTGGAAAGGGCAATTTTCACTGATCCCCTTTCCTCCTGCACCCTCCAGTGCTCTGCAGAACTACTCGAGAGTTAATGGATCCTTCAAAGTAGTATGTAAGGTGGTGTGGGGACTGGGTGGGTGGGAATTGGTGAAAATCACCTCCTCACATCCACCAGAGGAAGCCTCTAGATCGAAGGAGTCCTTTCATTTACAGAAGGACAAGCCTAGATCAAAGTCTAGATTTAACCCTACATTGAACCACCAACAGCAAGTTAATATATTGCATGTAAGCAAGGAAAGAATAAGAATGAATCCTCCTGCTTTATTGTTTGAATGGAACTTCTGCAATTCTTCCGTAGTGAAATCCATAAGCTGCTCATGACCACAAATAAGATCTGTGAATGTTGTTAGCTAAAAAGGAAATTTAAAAAGCACAAGGAGCTCACAAGCTTTCTTGCCTGTATCGTGTGGAGTAACATTTTATTGTGTTGTCTATAAAATTCAGGCTCTTATGCAAATGGCTGACATTAAAACTGTGGATATAAAAAATGTGTTTTTTTATTAAAAAGTAGTACAAATATTGAAAGGCTGAGGAAATGAGAGAGTCGTCGATTAAAACACCTAGACTCTGTGCCTGGACAAGTGTGACCATAAGTAAATTTTAAGGTTTTTGGTTTGGTTTTTTTGGTATGGAGCTATATCTTATGAGATGGTGATTACCCTGCATTGCCAAACAGGTCTCAGTCGTTCTTTTTTACTTACCGGAGGATTTACAGAGCAGGAAAAAGAGGATTACAATTCCTCTCAGCAGCAAGTAATCCTTTTAAGTTAGGTATGTCAGTATTCATTGAGAAGTGTGGGAAAGTGCAGGCTACTTAAAATGCTTGACAGGTCTAGGAGAAATGTGGTGGCAGGAACTTGGGCTCAGAAATCTTCAGAGTGCTTATTACAATGGACCCCACGACCCCCAAATTAGAAACTGTTAGAAGCACGAATGAAAAATGGATTTTAGTTTACTGCTTGTATTTTGAGAATCAACAAACAAAACATCAAGATACAGTATTTATTCAATTAAAACATACTTGCCCCCTTTTGCAAGGTCATTTAACAGATGATGCCCTTATTGTATAATTATATTTTATGCCACTATAAGACTACAATGAAGGGGACTTGTATAAGTGGACAGATGTGGTACGTTTTCATAGCAGCTAATAATGTCTTCATGTACACATTTATTCTTCTCAGAAAGCAGCAGTTCAAAAGTGCTTCAGCCCAATTATAGGGTGTATCATAAGTCTCGAGCAGAATTATGGTTATGAATTTCACTGCATGGTTTATATTCAAAGGGCTGGGCAATCATCAGAAATACTCTCATAAGATGATGAGAAAAGTCAAAGGCTAGTCCAGACCCAATAGTTATAAAATACACCAAATGTGATATATCGGGTTGCAGCTGAAGAGCACCTAGGATCTAGCTATAACATCAAGTCTGAAGACACTGATGAGAGTCTATAGAAAAGGTAATAACACAAAGACGATCAGAGCTTAGAGGAGAAGACTTTGAAGTAAAGGTGAAAAGAGGTTTTTGAAAAGTGGCAGAAATTCAGTAATGCATGGGAAATCCACAGTGGTAAAGTGAGAGGTATTTGAGATACAGTTGGGGAGGTTACAGCCAAATTAATTCCAGTAAAATGAAGAAGTGGACTCTATTGTTAAGTTAAAAGCAGAAAGAACAGCCTAATCGCCAAACATTTTAAAATGAAATACTGGTGAAAAGAATGACTGCATATAAAAAGGATAACTGTATAAAAGTGTAAAGTTAAAAAAAAAGAGGGAAGAAAGCAGCAAGCTGGATAAAATAGCCCTGGATATTATACAGTTCCAAAGAATATTTGACAGTTCTGAAGGTAGCTGCACATTTGTATTGTAATGCAGTGCAATTTTAATTCAATGAAATGTACAGGACATTCTACTGCAGTCATTTCAGATCAGTCCTTCATGGTTTGCATGAACTCCTGGACAGCTTTCCTAAATGGAAATGCTTCCTAATGTTGAATGTCAGGACAGGCAAAAACAGAAACCATAAAAAGCATCTTGAGAACACAGAAGTCTCCACTTTCACAAGAAACTTTGGTAGTGTTCATTTCCCCCACTTTATTTCCCCCATTTCAATAAAGCTCCTCATTCACACCCATAAGGGGCAACTGTATCTTTCTCTGTTGTGGAGATGCAATGCAAACTAACATTTAAATAGGCTGTGATTTGATGTACAGTACTGTGATGGTTCTGTGTGTGGGCAGCCCCTTTACTCACCACTATTGGCTCTGATATAGTCTGAAATGTAGCCAAGGATGTTTTTAATTGGATGACAATATAATAATCAATGAGAGCTTGTTACAGTGTGTCAGATCAAATATTGCTTTCATTGCTAAACTACATGAACACTAGTGGATGTATATGCATACGTCTGTTCTGCAGCCTACAGGTGGAGATTATTGACATTTCTGAAGCAGTAACATAAGGTATTCTTGTAAGCCAGAGTTTATCTTTTCTGAAGCTGAAACTTTGGGTCCCTCCAGACTGGTGTTTTATCGCGGGTGTATTCTGCAAGATGTTATTGACCACATTATGGTTGTCTGGAAGGGCTATAGCACAGCAAAAGAGTGGGGTGGGGAATAAACCCAAACATTTGTGGTATGAAATGTTCCAGAGAAGGGAGTTATGGTATATGCACTGATCGGAAATGAAGCGATGTGAGCATCCCAAAAAATTTTCAAGTACAGTACGAACAGTACTGAAAGTGAGATAATATATGACTGCCCTGATAGCATCGTGAGCACACGTCATCATGGATTTGCAATAAAAAGGAGGTCTGGGGGTGGTCTTTGTTCTAAAGCTAGCACTCAGCCCTGTAATATCCAAAAGAAGAGAGTACATTTGAACTTGTGATGGCAGCATTTTCCTTGCCACTGATTAACCACTACTAGCATCTGCACATTGGGAATTTAGGCTAAGAAGGTTAGCATAGAAGCTGTTTTGGTAGCAGCAAGGATAGCCCAAGGTGATTAAAGCTTTAGGGTGTGTATGTTTGAGGGTCTGTATGTTTGACTGGTTAGTTTGTGTCAAACTCTTGAGTTCGGGTGTTCAGTGCTTTTTTGTTGGCAGGGGGCTGTTGCTGTTAGGTTTTTTGTATCTTTTTAAAGATTTTGTTGTCATTTATGTGGAAATTGTTCAGTTTAGTTGCATATTTTTTAATGTTTCATTTCTTGTTTATGGTTACTTTTGTTATGTTGTATTAAGTATTTTTTTTCATGTTGTAAGGCAACTTGAGCATGGTTTGAAATGTGGAAAGGTGGCATACAAATAAAATTATGTATTACGGCATGTATGTATTTCATCAGCATTGTTTGCAAATAAATCAGCTGGTTACAGTGTGGTGCTTATAACACCAAGTTTGCAAGTTTGATCGCTGTATGGGACAGTTGCATATTCCTGCATTGCAGGGGGTTGGACTAGATCATCTGCAGGGCCTCTTCCAACTCTACAATTCTATGATTCTAACCAGTGCTTTTTTCCGGGGGGGGGGGGGGACGCATACCCCTAAACATTTTTGTGAATCTAAGCTTGGCCTAACTGAGGGGCAGTATTTCAATATGAGTAGGAAAATGAGAGTACCCCTAAACATTTTTTTAAGAAAAAAAGCACTGATTCTAACTAAAAAATGAGAACAGTGGGCTGGATAACCTGTGCCGACCATTCGTATACAGTAGTGTCTTGGGTTACAAACTCCTTGGTTATAAACACTTCAGGTTACAGACTCCGCTAACCTGGAAGTAGTACCTCAGGTTAAGAACTTTGCCCCAGGATGAGAACAGAAATTGTGTGGCAGTGGCGCAGCGGCAATGGGAGGCCCCATTAGCTAAAGTGGTACCTCAGGTTAAGAATGGTTTCAGGTTAAGAACGGATCTCTGGAACAAATTAAGTTCATAACTAGAAGTACCACTGTATATACTAATGACACTGGGACAGGAGATATGCTGCTGTTCTGCTACTTCCCTTATGTTTAGCCTGTGAGGAAGAGAAAACTCAAAATTCAGAAAATCCCTATATGGTATCAAAACCATAGACAAATCTCCAGCTTCCCAAGAAACACTGCCAGAGCCTGACATGTGGGGACTACACTGGCAAAGGAGTTCACATACAAATGGAGCCAATAGTGTCAGAGGCAGGGGTACATGTCCCAAGCTTATCCCCTGCATCACCAGTGCTGGTGCCTAATATCTGTACAGTCACGGATTCAGTTCACCTTACGCTCCTCACATCAGTTTTGGTGCACAACAACCAAAGGGAGGAAGAAGGGGTCACACAAGACAACTAGCACATTGCTATCTGCAGAAGAGGCCTTCAGAGAGTACACTCGGTCCCCTGAGACACAGGGAGAAAAGTAGTCAAAGGCAGCAGCCATGACATGCAAACAAGGGCAGCCACAGATGCACAGGGAATCAATTACCAGCTAAAATTAGACAGACACCCAGAGTCATCATGTTTAGTTCCTTGCTGAAGGTGTATTTGACTGAGATGTGACCCAGTAACTTATGAAATATTACTTTTACATCTGTAGGAATGGTTTTATTTTTATAATGGTTATTTTATCCTATTTTAATTCTGTTGTAAACAACTTTGATAGCCTTGGGCTGAGAAGTGGTTTATAAATAAAGAAGTAATAAACATGGATCATGGACTCCCCAGTAGATCACTGTGTAGGGTTGGGAAGCAAGAGGTGAATATGGCCCTATTTACTTTTGAGCGTCTAGCCAGAAACAGTCATGTCAGAGGCAAAAGAGAGGGGGCTCCCAGGACTCAAATCTACGTACACTAGAAACAGAGTACCGTAGTTTCCTAAACACTCAGGTACAGCAGTGGGCAGGAATCAGATCCATCATGGAACGTGTCTTCGTCCCCCACCCCAAGGCCCACATATATACATGATGCAAAAGGAAAATGGGATGGTGAGAGAAGAGAAAGCAAACTTTAGCTTTAAAGTTGCAGAATTGTTTTTATAGGTTCTGGCAAAGACAGAGACAAGAAAATGTGGAACAAGCTGCACTTGACTTGGCACAGAGACATGCCAGGTTGAACAGACCCCCATCGCTCCTTGAATGAAAGTACAGCTGAAATGAAAATTGAGCTGAAGGCATAGGAAAGCAACAGAGGAAAGTATATACCAGAAAGAATTGGTATACAGTGGTACCTCGGGTTAAGAACTTAATTCGTTCTGGAGGTCTGTTCTTAACCTGAAACTGTTCTTAACCTGAAGCACCACTTTAGCTAATGGGGCCTCCTGCTGCCGTACAATTTCTGTTCTCATCCTGAAGCAATATATATATACCCGAGGTAATATTTCTGGGTTAGCGGAGTCTGTAACCTGAAGTGCATGTAACCTGAAGCGTATGTAACCCAAGGTACCACTATATTGGTATATTGTTTCACACCGCTCTTTATAGGAAAAGTGCCAGCTTTCATAACTAGATGTTGGTGTGTATGTTCTCATGGAAGGACACAATTTTGTAAAGTTTAGGTGGGCATTCTATCTTGCTGAGCAGTGTGAAGAGTGTTTTTCTGCTGAAGAGGTTATTAAATCTCAATATTCATTCACTAGGTGAAAGCAGAAATGTATTTGGTTCAATTTGACCCTTTGGCATTTTCTGTGTAAGTTTGATTGTAATGTGATAACTAAATGAGACCAGGGAATAGTTGGATACTAGAATAAAAGTTCTGTGCAGAACAGCATCCTGCATTTTAAGCATGAAACACAAACACAACCCTACATTTATTTTCGTTGAGGGTGGATGAATTGTCCTTGCTCGTTGCAATCCCTCCTTGAGATTCAATCCTGGGCTTTTCCCTTCGCAATTGAGGGCAGTGAACATTTTTTATTCCTTTTAGGACTTCGTGTGTATAAGATCTAACTATGGTTCCCAACAGGTCGTCTGCATCGCTCACAGCCGGTTAATCCAAGATGCACATACGGTACTTCCCGTTGAGTCCTACATCTTTAAGCAGGGGGAAAGTTTCACCTGGCGAATGACCGCCTGCAACTGCAGCTAGTAATGTTTGGAGCCAGGCCTAGGGGAAAAGGCGGCGACTCTCAGTTTGAACAGCTTCCACGCCCCCAAAAGGCGGGGAAAGATGTACTGTATTCCGGTAGGCGCCAATATTGGCCTCGGTTCATCCCCCCCCCCCCCCGTGAAGATTTGTAGGGTACTGGAACAACTGCCCCTGTATCCAGACCCGCGCGACTCTTTTCTGCGGGGAAAGTTTCGAAAGAACCCGCGAAGCTCAGCCCCATCGCATCTCCCGCCACCGGACTGTTCCATTCCGATCTCGGGGGGAGTCCTTGGTACCCAGTGCGCACGGAGACCCCAACCACAAGCTCCTCTGCCCAGCAGACCTGGTAAGGACCTGTTAAAACAGCGCCGAGGGTATAACTTATTCCAAAGCCTAAGATGGAAAAGAAAGGGAGAGGGGAAGACGGCAAAAAGCCCTACTCGTCTCCCCCCTTGAACGACCAAGGGTCGTACAGTCCCGCTCCCGACGTCTTCAGGCGGCTTGTTCGAGTGAGTGAGCGCGGGCTTGCGGGCGCGCGGAGGGCTTGTGGGCGCGCGAGCAGGATGGCCCCGGAGACCCCGAGGAGCAAGGTGAGGCGGGAGCGCCCCGCGGGCGTTCGCAGCAGAGCTTCGGGTTTTCGCGGCGCGCGCAGGGAGTTTGGCGCCAGTTTCTCAGACTCGCGCGCGCGCTCCTCGCTGGCGAGCAAAATATATAGGGTTGCCCAGGGGGTGTGGTGGTTTCCTTTGGAGCCCCCTCTCGCCAAACATGGCCCCGACGCCTTGCTTGCAGCGCCAGGCCTTGCAGTCATGGACGTCTCCCTATAGAAGTGCCTGGCTTTTCTCCACAGAGCTGCCACGTGCGTCCAGCGGGACGGACTTTTCTGCAAATGTGGAAATTGGGCGGGGGGCGAGAAGAGAGATAATCTGTCCAACTCGCTCTACAGCCTTTGGATGCATTGCTTAGCTGCAGCTTTTCTCCTCCGTTTGCGTTATCTCTTGCTGTTTAACCCGGCAGGGTTGGGGACAGTCGAATGAAATACCTC
This sequence comes from Podarcis tiliguerta, assembly GCF_965153285.1. NCBI lineage: Eukaryota > Metazoa > Chordata > Lepidosauria > Squamata > Lacertidae > Podarcis > Podarcis tiliguerta. The sequence goes on from NC_139545.1 coordinate 26,111,098, forward strand.
GCTGCCTTTGTTTGCATCCTTCCTTAGTTTGTGTGCTTCTCTGTAGTTGCCCGGATTCGAGGAGTCCGGGAAATGAGGAAATCGCTGGTGAAAATGGCCTGCCGCGAAAGTTGCCCCCCGCCCCGTACAGGGTTGCCTGGTCACTTTTTTATTACAGTAAGGATAGTCATGGAAGTGAAGGAATCTGAAAAAGGAGCGAAAGAAGGGGGCGTTTGGCAAAAAAAACTCTCTTGCATTGTGGCGAACTCAGATGTAAGCTGACTCAAAAAACTTTCCAGTTAATAAAGAAACCTTACAGAGTTTTCCTTAAATGTTTCAGCGAGTGTTACTCCTGAAAAGTATTTCTCATATTTACAAAGATACTATTTCTGTTTTGAAGTAAATACAAAAGCTCCCTGGATTTATTTAAAACGTCAAAGCTTTTTTAAAATAGTGTTTCTTTTTTAAAAAGAAAAGAAAAAAACCACACAGGTGGCAAGCACTATCTCAGAGGAGCCAGTCCACCTACTCAGGAGGAAACTCTTCTAATAGTACCTGCGGTGACACATGCACACCACATGTGTGAAGGGATGTGTTCAATGGTGAGTTCTGGGACCTTTCCCCCTGAAAAATAGCACTGAGTATGTTATATGGAAACCAAAATTTATTTAATTTGTTGATGGCCCTGCATGGTTTTGGATCACAAGCTCTTAGAGAAGTGTTTTGACAAGTGGGGAACGTGTCGCCTTCCAGAGACTTGCCAGACTACAACTTCTTGGCTTTCAATGGTGTTGGAAGGCCAAAAACAGACTGCAGCTCCTATCAGCTCTTCCTTCCTGTCCCTTTTTCCTTGTGTGTGTGTTTTAGACTGTAAGCCTATGAGTAGGAACTCTCTTGTTTTCATTGCATGTAAGCTGCCTTGGGAGCCTTTCACTGACTGAACAGCAGGGCATAAATACTCTAAATAAACAATAAACAGCATTTAGAGTCCCCACCCCTAGTGGAGAGCATTCACTTTTAATGTAGTGGATAGATAACATTTATCTGCACTGGTTGCCATACTGTAATGTGTTCATGAACTACCCTGCAATCCAAGTCTACCTTCACTGACTTGGTTTTCAAGAAGTATTCGGTGTAAATTACTCTGGAGTTTTAAATGCAGAAGATCCTATTGTTAAGCATTGGTCAGTCCTTCTACTGCCATTGCTTTAGATTTTATTTGTCGCTGCCCCCTCTTGGTTTGCTCCATGCTAGTAGGGTTTGTTTGTGCCTAGTGTGCTAATTTATACCAATGGAAACATTATTTCCATTATTATTGGTTATAACAATGTTTTATGTTTGACCTACTTTGAAAGCATTGCCCTCAGTAAATGGTAGTCTGAAACCCGGGAGATCTGCAAGGGCTGCTACCAGTTAGTGTAACAGGTACCTGTGCTGGTGGATCAGTGGTCTGAGTCAGCATAATGCTGCATCCTATGCTCTGAGTTGGTTTAATGATACATCAGGGTCACCTAGTCTTTTTGGTTCATAGCATCCCCGCTTCCCCATTTGACCTGTGAAGCCCTAAGTTAGGGATGGTGAAACTGTGACACTCAAGAGATTTGTTGGACTGCAGCTCCCATCATCCCTGACTATTGGCAATTGTGGCTACTCCCATGTGAACCTCCTTGCAGTTCAAAGTCAGCTGAGAAGCTTCAGGTGAAGGCCAGAATGTCCTTCATGGAAAAAAACAGCCTTCTCATGAAAGTCCCAGAGCTGTGGAAAGGCCTTCCATGAGCTCCTGTTGCATATTCAACAAGCTTGGTTTGGTTACTGCTCCTTTTTGTTGATTGCATTGTTCTTGTTGACTTTGGTTTTTTATTTGAATTGGTTTTTATCTTTGTCTTATTATACTGTACAGGGCTTTTGAGATCTCTTCTGGCCATGAAGTTCTGTATAATTTTAGCATGTAAGTTAAGAGCTTGCTAATAACTGACTGGTGGAGCTATTCTGAGCAGTCTCAAGGTTGATATTGTTGGGGAAAGCCCTTTGGGTCATTCAGTGACTTGCTTTGTCCAACTAGCTGCACATTTTGAGGATAAAGACACTTTACTCTGGAGTCACCTTCACTTAGCAGTTGTTGCAGTTCCAACGGAAGTATTCAGTGCCACAGTCTGATGTGTTGTGGCATGTGTTTCAGTTTATGAAGCCTTGTGATGTAGATAAGGTGCTTGTGGCAACACACCCAACCACATGCCCTCTTGATTTACTAAATCTCACAGGGAGTGATTAATTAGGTCTAGAGTTGTTAATGGTTCATTACGTTCTTGGATGATACGGATTATCTAGTTCCATTCTAATTTGGGTTCAGACCTCACTATGAGACTGAGCTGGTCTTGGTTACCCTGATACCTCTACTGGGAGCAGGACAAGGGAATTTCAACTTTGCTCCTGCATCTTTACCTTTTTTTTTGCAGTGTTAGAAACAGAGATATGAAAGCTAAGACCTAAATGGCACCATAAACCTAGGTTATGGACGCAACAACGGAATGTCCAGGCACACTTTTTATAGCAAGAATACAAAGCTGAAAATGAATGAATTACAGCTTAAATATTATGTTCGTTTTCCCCATGGTCTAGTCCTTCCCCTGCCCACACCCCTAATATTCTTAAGAGGGTCTCTTCTCCAGTCTTAAGAGAGTAGCTGGAAGTGGGGAGGCAGAAAAAGGTCCACCCCTTTCCATTCACTCTGCAGTTTTAATCTACTCCCAGAGCTCAGTACTGCTCCCAGAGCTCAGAATCTGCTCCTGAAATTCCTTGGAGTTTTGAACACTGCTTTCTTATATTGACCATGGTATCCTTCTGAACCAACTCCATGCATTGAGAATTGGGGCAGCTGTGTTACAGTGGTTCTGGTCCCAGCTGTCAAGTCCATAAAGTAGCATGAGAAGAGTGCTTTTCACTATCCTGGGAGTTATGCAGCAGGACACTTATTTTATCCCCAGTGATACTTAATGAGAAGCTTGACTTCCACTGAAAGATTTGCAATCTGTTGGAAACAGTTGTTTGGCTGTTTGAGGCAAGGTTCAATCAGCCTAATCTGCTTTAACAATCCCTAGTTTTCTCTTGACTAGCTGGGGAGGGGGGTTTGGGATGTGTTTTGGTGCTGTGCATTGGAGATGCTTTGAGCATCTTTGGGTGTTCCCCAGCTGCCAGAAGGAACCACAGGTTCAATCCACCCTAGCTAAGAAGGCAAGTAGCTTGTGGGTCTCAGCCTACCAGTTGTAGGCCTGTGGTGTAGACAAACTGCTAATTTCACAAAATTCTCACCATGTCAGTAGATCCACCCACTTCAAAACATTCACTTTCCTTCAAGGTTGATGTTTCTTTTTTAACAGAGTAGAAGCTTTTAAAATGAATCAGTTAGTTATTGTGTCAAGGCTGCATAGTGGTTACATGCAAAATTACTTATAAACATTTTAAAGTAAAAAGTTGTGAGTTCTTGGTGGCAAGAAATCAGCTTCTTTGATGCACTGCCACAGTTATTCTGTGCAAAACTCATTGATTGACAAGGTCTATCTTGTATCTATCTTGTATGTTGTACAACTCTCGTTTAAATCAAGGCATTGGGGCTCCTGAATGTTTTTAATAAGACTATTGAAAATCAATATGGAGGGAAGAGGGCTTGGAATGCAAAAGGCTCTTTTGAAGCCTCTGCAGTGTTACTTTATTCAGAGTCCCCCCATACCAATACACAGAGATCAAAAAAGGGACTTTACTCGAAAAGGGTTCCCCCCCCCTTCGTTAATAATCTGTAATTACACCCCCGTAATGACTCCTCTGGTACAGATGCAGAAGAAGAAATTAGTTAGGCATACGATAATCGCAGCAGCGGCTAGCTCAGCTGTACAATAGTTCAGGAACTAATGCACTTGCTCCTGGAAGCCAGTTATTCATAGCAACTAGACTCCACAGCCCTTCATATGCATTTTGCATTACGGCACTAAAATGTTCAGTATTATAGTGCTTCATTTTTAACTCCTCTTTCCTAGCCGCACTGAGAACTTTGTTGACTTGTTTTGTTTTGGGAAAAGTTGTTGCTGGTCCCAGGTTCATTCCCTGACATCTCCAGGTAGGGATGGCAAAGACTCATTGTCTGAAATCCGACCTGAAGAGTGGCCATGAAGCGGGAGGAGGTGGCACTGATGAAGGTCAAGCAGGCCTGGCAGGGCCCATGCAGCAGCACCGCAGGAACTGCACATCAAGGATGCAGTCCTGCTGGCTGTAGGGGTCTGTTTCGCCAGCGTGTTTCCTACAGGGAATGTGTTGGTGAAGCAGCACCCAGCAGGACTGGACTTTCCTCCTCTCTGTAGTGTAGAGGTTAAGAGTGGTAGACTCGTAATCTGGGGAACCGGGTTCGCATCTCCGCTCCTCCACATGCAGCTGCTGGGTGACCTTGGGCTAGTCACACTTCTTTGAAGTCTCTCAGCCTCACTCACCAAACAGAGTGTTTGTTGTGGAGGAGGAAGGGAAAGGAGAATGTTAGCCGCTTTGAGACTCCTTCGGGTAGTGATAAAGCGGGGTATCAAATCCAAACTCTTCTTCTGTAGTGCAGTTAAGAGGACAGGAAAAGGAGAAGCAGTGCTTCCTTTCCCTCCTCCCGTCCTGATTTAATAGGTCTTTAAAAACTAATTAAAAGTCCCACCCCCCCCAAAAATATCAGGGCCTTAAACGGGTCAAGTGCTTCCATGGTTCAGGTCAGGGGCAGTGCCCAGCCCCAAACTTACAAATTACACTATCCATCTATAAATCTCAGCATGTTTTGTTTTCCAAACTTATTGGGCAACAGTTCATAGTCTGTTGTTTTCATAGATTAAACCCCCTAAGCATTGTTGCAGAATTGAAAGCCAAATATGGACCCTTGGGTGCATACAGTCCCTTTGAAAAGCTGCTGATTAATCCAGATCAAAAAGTTTAATAAGCAGAATATATCAAATGTTATCATACTAAGGATAAGCAGTTATTCCCAACTTTTAAAAAGAAGTGGGAGGAAGATTTACTGATTGGTAAATAGCATATGTAACTGGAAGAATGGACTTACTCCTGAGCAAGTGTGAAGTGATTTGCAACCTAAATCAGCCTTCCTAGCATCCTCTGTGTTTGGACCTGTGAAGTTTCATGTGTACTATGTATGTTTAATTGAAATGAGTGGTGAATTAATAACATGCCATTCTTGTGAAAGATGCTACTAATAACTACTATAGCTAACTTTATCTTCCATTTCTCTTTACGAACTGAAAACAGATGCTCATCTTGGCTGATATATTTAATACCCCAAGTGATGATGAAGATTTTCTTGGGTTTGGAGCAGATGTTCCCATGGAAACACTGTCACTGGAAGACAGCTGTGAGAGTTTTGATTCACTAGAGTCAAGAAAAAAGGTAGGGAAATCTTGTAAATCTCCTATAAATCTGAAACATTATATTTAACCATGGTGAAAACTAAAATAGATTATCCTTCCTCTGAAATTGTTTTCTAAAAATGCTTTTGGAGTGTAGTGCTTTTGACTTTTTGCATAGGCTATCTATTGAAGATTAAACACCCTTAAGTGCATTCTTTAGCACTCTCCTGTTGAAATAAATGAGGCAGAAAAGCACTGAAAAACTTGTTTGTTGCAGAGGTAGGACTTAAATTCAAGTCTCCTAAATCTGAATCTCTTTAATACATGGACTTCACCATGTTTCAGATAGTAAGGACTTGATTATGTCTCCCATGTTAAACGTGCTTGATTCTGATTACAGCAAGGCTTAGGACATGACTATAGCCTAAATATATGCATACCACTGCCCTTTAGCAGTTTATGATTAATTTTCAACTTGGTGGAGAAGATAATTCACCCAGATATTTGCTTGAATGTGATCTGGTAATAGTTGCTGCTTTGATGTCTGAGGTCAGTTTCACAAATTGCAGTAGGAATGATAAAGGCAAAGAATGCCTTGACCAACCTTAGGTTTAATGTGTAGATTTATTACGAGGTAGTCTTTGGCCACCTCATGAGAAGAGAAGACTCCCTGGAAAAGACCCTGATGTTGGGAAAGTTTGAGGGCACACGGAGAAGGGGATGACAGAGGACGAGATGGCTGGACAGTGTTCTCGAGGCTACCAGCATGAGTTTGATCAAACTGCGGGAGGCAGTGGAAGACAGGAGTGCCTGGTATGCTCTGGTCCATGGGGTCATGAAGAGTTGGACACAACTAAACAACAACAACAACAAAAGTCTTATATAGAGGTTGTTAGACCATGTATTAATTGGTGGCTAGACGACATTTTCAACATGATGCAGTGGTATACCACTGGATGTCAGAAATAGTTCTGGTCACAGCAACCAGTAGGCAAGCAGGAAAATCGGGTTCAGGACTACATCTAAACTTGAATGATTCTTTGGGGAGAGGGTCAGAAAGTCAAGAACACACTGGCAACCCACTCCAAGTTGAGCATGATCACCTCAACAATTTAATGTAGTTTATTGGCTCTCATACAGCCTGCTACTGACTCCTGGCACCTATTCAAGGAGCTACTGCTTTAGTGGAATCTGAGGAAAAGGACAGATAATTGGTGTCCACTACATACTGATGACACCCAAGCTTCAAATGTCACATGGCCTTTTCCAGTGGCTTCATGTAGAGGACAAACAGCATGGGGTACAAGATGGAAGTTTTCAATACCCTGCAGGTTAATTTCCATAAGACAGAGCCTTGGTGTGAGACAACTTTTGGATCCTACCTAACAGGTATGGGCAGAGCCGCTGAAAGGGCATTGTCTCCTATTCCAAAACTTGCCAGATGATGCAGAAAATACCGTACTGCTGGTTAACTTTGGCCTTTCAGTGGCATTCAGTACTAACAGTTGCACACTAAAATGTGGGCTTAGGCAGGGCAAGAGTGGATGCAGGCAACTACTGACATGACATCTTAATGTCTGGAGGTTCTGCTGAAGGTACTAGAACAATTCTTTTATCTGTTTAGAAAAGAATGCTGTGATTCCAAGGGCCAGCACAATAGTTTCTCAAGAACTATTTATGCTAAACTAATCTTAGGATTCTTTTTTAATAGTTACTAATTTGGTAGATCAGTGAGCTGCTGTAGATGTAATATATCTTGATTTCAGCAAAACTGTTGTCAAGGTCCCCCACAATATTCTCGTTGAAAAGCTGGTAAAACGTGTACTTGACAGTGTTGCTGATAGGTGGAATTGTAGCCTATATCAAAAGAGTGCTCATCAATGGGTCCTCATATTTCTAAGAGAAGTGAGAAGTAGGATACTGCAGGCTTCTTCAACATCTTTGATATAAATGACTTGGATCAAGGAATAAAGACAAAGCTAATGACACCTGCAGATGACACCATACTGGAGGACTCTGCTTCACTAGGAATATTTCTGCAGCTGCAGATTTTCTGCATTGACACGGGGTTGAACTGAATTATCTGTGAGGTCCCTTCCAGGAGATATGTACATCCTGCTCCAAGAACCATGTCAACATTCCTGTTTCAATCTGTCTCAACTATAAATACAATTTCTCATTTAAAGTAACTTTCCTTTTGTGTGTACGCTCCCCCCCCCCACTCTGAAGCAGCTGCACCGCAGCTATCAGCAGAAGTAATTTTACAAAGAGAACCCCTCCAATTATCATAGGAGATGATTTTCGAGTTTAAAGGAACAGTATATAAATGATTCTTTCTCTTGTGTTCCCCTCAAAGTTTTTCTCTTAATCTATTGTAACTGTTTTTCACTTACATTATCTCAATATAAAGAAGTGTATAATTAAATACAGGGAAGTGAGGGCAGCATTGTAAAGGGGAATAAAGATATTTAGTGAAGTGCAGTTGTATGAAAGGTCATTTAGTCTTGCATGGCAGGAGGAAGCGGCAAAGAAAAACAAGGGAACTGCTCTCATAATGCACAGTTGTGACTCTCCAAAGATTGATGTTTTCTGCATATGCATGCGAGTTCCGCATCCCCCGCCCTAGACTAGCCTTAGAATGAAAGCCTTAGAAAGGTAGAAAGATTGACAGGTGCTTTGAAATATTTTCTTTTACAAACCCCTCCACCTGATTTCATAAAGTTCATTGTGACTCTTCTATGTGCATAATAAAACAAAATTTGAGTTAAAACAACTTGCAAGAAAAAAAAACATACACCTCTATAACTTTTTGATACTAGAGCAATAATGGGAAGTTATTTACTTACACTGTGTGATTATGGGATGGTGGGGACAGGGAGGGAGGGGCAGATCCACACCATACATTTAAAACACTTCCAACAAAGATATAAAGCACAAGACTTCCCCCAAAGAACCCTGGGATCTGTAGTTTCCACCCTTACAAAGCTGGTTCTCAGCACCCTTAACAAACTACAGTTCTCAGGATTCTTCAGGGGGAGTACGAGCTTTAATGTGTGCTACATATGTTTTAAATGTTGTGTCAGAAATGCTGGCCAGAGAGAGACAGACATTCAGACTGTGTTAACATACTGGCTTGACCTTAAGAAAGTCATGGAAGGAAACTTCCTTGTCCTTTCCTGCCGTTCTGAGAAAGCTCTGGATGGGCACAAGGTGGGAAGGCTCATGAGGGGCTGAAGGGGTAGGAGCAATTGCCCCAAGTAAGTTTTGGGTCCCTTTCTTCCCCCTTTCTCCCTTCTCCCACACCGTCCCCATATGTCAGTTTGATAACCTTATGCTGCATTAACCGTTTTCATGTCTCAGCTGATTTAATTTCTTTAATTAATAAATTAATGGAAGGTAAGCCTATTGTCCCCCCCCCCCCCATACATTGTTCAGGAAGGCATCTTTATAATGGCTACAGAGCTGGGGAAGAGATGGGAAGTTTTTCTTCCTTCAGCTTTCTAAAGTTATCTTAGTATTCAAGCCAATGAGTAGACATTTTAAACACACATCAATGAAAGGAGAAAGTTGCATTTTCCAAAGGGAGGGGAGCAGGAAGGAGTTGCTCACCTGAATTATCTTGGTTGCTTTATCCAGGGTTGCATTTACCCTCCCATCTCCTTCAGCTGGGTTTTGTTCTTTCCCGGTTCACATCATCTATGCAGTAAACTGTTAAGCAGTCTACTCTGATTTTGATAAGATCTTTGGCTGTTTTCCTTTTTGCTTCATTGTTCAGGGAACAATGTGTTTTGTGCTTGGTGTTGCAGGACATTCATTGTCAGCCCAAGTACCTGACTGAGAAACTGAGAGAGATTTTCAGAGAAGACACCGAGTCAGAAAATGAAGCGTTCGAAGGATTTGAAGTAAATGGAGAGGATGATATGGAGGTACAGGCCACATTTTTCATAGTATTTATCTTCATATACCTTTGTCTCTCCTGTGGATTTGCCTCTTGTTTTAATAAATATTGTGGTTTAGGACTGTGACTTGCACTGAGGTTCAGGACTGAGAAGGCTGCAAAAAATTGATTGAAACTTACAGCCTACTAAACAAGATTTTCTCATACCCTTCTCACATTGAGCTTTGCAGTGTGGGTACTGCTGCAGTTTATCTCCTTTCTATACCATAAAGGTAACATCAGAACTGGTAACCAATGCTGCAGCTCCTTCCAATGTCACTGTTGGCCTACTATCCAGAGGAGGAGGTTTCTCCCAAGTAGCACGGTCTGGGTCTTCTGACATTCCTTTTGTCATGTGAAACTGAGTTGTTATTGTGCAGTGAAGGGACAGTAAGATTTAAATCCCAGTTTGAACTCTCCAAGATCTTAGGCATACAACTTCTACTTGCTGTGTGTGTGTGTGTGTATATATATATATATATACATACATACATATACATATATATATATATATATATATATATATATATATGGAGATGTGAAGGATTGAACGCCACAGAGCTGTGATCCTCAACCTGGAATTATTTATTGCAAAACAGTGTTGCACATAGCTACCCAGAAGTAATGTCCTTTGTGTTCAGTGAGACCTACTTCCAGGCAAATGTGTATAGGATTACAGCCTAAATTAATGGCAAGCTTAGTTCTGCCCCCACAACTAATTTCTGTGCATTAAGTGTAATGCATTATTTGTTGAAGGACTTTAGATAAAGTATGGTGCCTGTGAAGTCAGTAGTGTTTCTGCAATTAATTCACTGGCTATTCTAGAGCCTCATTTTGGTCTATAATTGAGCACCATCGTGATCTATAACATTCTTGGCCTTGTTTTGTTGCAGCGCATACAAGGAGTGATGTGTCCCTATGCTCAATGCTGTCTTGATTTACATGAAGTTTGTCCATTTAAATTAAAAGTCAGATTACTTTTAAAAACATGCACGTTCAATAACGCCTGTGTAGAAATAATGAAAATGGTGTTTTTCATTCATTAGTGGAACTGGAAATCATTGCATGATAGAAGCAATTTTATTATACATTGTTTCATGTATTGTTTTTAGGCAGTGGAATCAGATCCAGAAAATGATCCATTATCCTTGATGGTGGCAGAACCAGAAGAAGAAGTGGAGGCGGAGGAAGGCAGAGCAAATGCTTCCTCCAGGAAAAGTAGCTTTGGCCTTCGTGTGGCATTGCAGTTTCCTACCAAGAAATCTGCTGAGAAGAGGGCACCTAAAAGACGTTCTTCTAAGTTCTGCTTGATGGACAGTAAACACCCTTGCTCTCTTACACAAATAAAAAATAATAAAACTTGGAAAGTGGCAGATCAGGAAGCATCTTCAGGGTCGGAGGAAGATTCTAAAGAGGAAGATTCTAAAGAGGCATCAAATGAAAGCTCTAGTGCACTGCTTAAAAGAGCCATGAATATAAAAGAAAATAAAGCCGTGGTAAGAACTGGGATGCAGGTGGCATTGTCATACACTAACTGTAAAAATATATTTCAACACTCTTAGTTTGCACTAATAACGAAGAAGACGGAAGGAAATTGCAGGCTGCTATGGACATGACAGTTCTAGACCCAAAAGTATATGTATGTTTAAAAATTTAATTTGCCTTACCTTACTTTATCAGTGCGCAACACAAAACACATAGCCCGTTATAGTCAAACTGGAAAAGCTTTCTGGAACAAAAATGTGGGCAGGCTGCTCACAATATAAGCACCAACACTATGAATGCCTAGCCCTATGCATGCTCAGGTCAGACCTCTCTAAAAGAAGGCACAAAGTACCTTGAATTGAATCTGAAAGCAACTGTTAATAGCAGCATTTGGTCATGCCACTGAACCACGGATAGGGAACTGGCATACCTTCAAAATTTGATGAATAAAGGGTCACAGATTTCCCATTCCTCTGCTAAAGTATGGCTGAGCAGTATGAGAATGAGCCTTAAGTTTCTGGGCTCTCCAACTCTTTGCAGGTACTAACACTAGAAGATCAGAATTTTCTATTTGTTTTAGATTAAGCACAGTTTGTTTTAGATTAAATCCTGGCTACTCTAAGTGAAAACAAGCTGGCTTCATAAACTATGATTTGAAGTTCCTTGTTTCTGCTAACCACAGTTAGTCCGTGTTTGGATGTCAACAAGCTAAGTTAATCTAAAACAGAAGAACTTTTGAATGCTTTCTTACAGTGCAGGTGGGGTGCATATTCTGTGGAAGCACCACATTACAGTATCTTCTCCTTTCAAGTTAATGACAAAACCCATCCACACCGGATTAATATGTGGAGTCATTGCAATTTTGAAAATGTGCACTTTAATTTTGGTATTTTGAAAATACACTTTGAAACTGAACAACTATAAACAGATTTACTTAAGATGTAGCATTACAGGACTTATAATTTCACATCAAATAAACCATAATAATTTACACAGAGAAACGGAAAAACAAGAAGAAAAAAAAGAATATTGCAAAGGACAATGCATATATTAAATATTTATACAGAAGAAATTCCATGTCATTTTTCTCATTTCAGCTTGCTCAGTTATTAGCGGAACTGAATTCTATACCTGACTTATTTCCAGTGAAAAGCCCTACCTCAACTCCTTCGGTAGGTATCAGTAAATACTTTTGGGAAACCTGCAATGCACTGCTAAGATTGGCTGTGTGGCTTTCTTTCTGTATTTTCCAATAGGTGCTAACCCCCCCCCCCCCCCCCCGGTGATACAGTGCTGTTTAAGAACTGTTTCTTAGGAGACATTCTGGACTTAGATTTTCAGGCCAACATTAAAAACAAATATCATGTCTGTTATGAAGTGTGTGCATACAGAAATACCAGCTTTCCCCTTCATATACATATGACTAGGAAATTATTGGGCTCTCACTAGTGTATTTTGTGACTTTTCCCTTCCAGTTACTATACAATTGCATTCTTTCATAACCAGCTTTACGTTATATGCATTTATTCTGTTTAGGTGATTCAGAAAGAATAAATGTGTTTAAAAACCCCTGCAAATTAACTGAACGGTACGAGGAGCAACTTCGTACAGTTTTGTGCATCTCCTTTTTACACTACAAGAATTGCTACTGTAGCATTAACAGCCAAAAGAAAAGGGCCAAGTTAGACATAATGATGAACACTGTGAATGGATCTCCATCTCAGACTTTTATAAAAAGCATCCATGGAGCAGTGGGATTAGCCCTCCCCCTCCTAGGACATTATCCTGTTGAATATATCTACTTATCAATTGGGGAAAAACCATGCAAATGCTGTTAGGCATTGCATGTGTTTCCAGTTGGGGCAAATAGCAGCTTTGAAAAAGGAGAGCATGGCTGAAATGTTCAGTGGAGAAAGGGGTTAATCCCTTCCCCCAGGATCCCAGATCAGGATGGAGGAGTGCAGCTGCTATTTGTAGAAGTGTAAAATGCATTTGCGCTATCAATCGTAGTTTGGCCCAAATAAGTTCATTTTATATGTGGAGATTGGCACTGTGGTATAAAACAAGACCCTCAAAAGGGTGAATTTGCAAAGGTTAAAGAAGTTGCATCTATTCATTAACACAAACAGGTAAAGGCACTACTGCAGCTACATTCTACAAAATTAAAACAGATCTATGGTGACTCATTAAAACGCTCTGGTTTTTTCTAGAAACAGAAGAAAACGCCAAGGAGAATGTTTTCAGAAGGCCAGATAGAGCGTCGAACAAACCCAACCAGAAATGCTCGTCCCCCAGAGAAATTTGCCTTGGAAAACTTCACTGCTTCTGCAGTCAGATTTGCAGAGCAGCTTAACAGTTTCAGACAACAAAAGCTCTTAAAGAAAAGACTAAACGGGGTACATACCAGACTAGTTCAATTTTTAGTTTGTGTTGCTTTAAGAAACCACCTCACCTAACCCCAGAGTATTTTTGGTAACAAGGATTGGAACACTAAGGGCAAAGTGATCCGAAAACAAGCCAGTATTTTATTGCAGCCAAATAGAATAGGCTGTGGTGTGTGCTTGGTAGCAACTTGTGTTTGGTGCCTATGAAAGTATCTCTGGTTTGTAAATGGGTCTCAAAAGGTTGGTGATTGGATTAGTTCTTTTCAGGAGGGGGGATTAGTTCATTTGTTTTTATTATAAGCTATAGAAAATAATGGATGCTGTAAATGAAAAACCAGTGTTATACATTATAGTAGATCAAATAGAATATTTTTATTCCTATATGTAGTATGTATTGTATTTTAAAGTAATGCAATATGAATCCTAAAATACTGCTCATGAGGGGAGGGGGATATTCTACATTTTCGTAGCACAGTTTGGAATGGAATATCTATATATGTAATGTGCACAATATAGGAAAGAAATGAGACTCCTCCTTTCTAGAGTGATAAGGTTAGGAAGTGAGGCTGAGCTGAGCACAAAGAGTATAGGGAAGTTGGGTTTTTTATTTAAGTTGAGTTCTAAGCAGACAATTTGAGGAGGAAAGGAAAAAGAAGCACACTGAGTTGCAGGGGAAACACCTGCATGAATAATGAGAGGGATTGCGCTCGCTATTTATATATTTGGTTTTTATTCTTAAAATAGTGGAGCATAAAGTCATTGGTTTAGAGACGTTGATGTGAATTTCTTTCATAGAACAATTTGGGGACACCTAAAAGACGAAGATCATCAAAATACTGTTCAAACCGAACAGTTGAAGATATTACAGACGAAGATTTAGAAAACATTGCAATAACAGTTAAAGATAAAATCTACGATAAAGTCCTGGTAGGTGCATCTCTTCTTCTTGGGTTTGATGAAACTAATTTTTTGAGCACATGTAATGCTTGAGATTAAGCTGTTTTGACTTCTTTAGTACGCTGAATGTTCTTTACATGGTGTTAAAATAAATTGCCACAGCACTGTTTGTATTGATCTAGATGTGTCCTTTCCTGCTGGTTGCATGTAGAAGACACCCAGTAAACAGTGGGAGGCTGTAAACCTACTTTTAGGAGGGTCATGTAGCATCAGACCAATGGCACCAGGCATCTCCTGAGCCTCTACCCTCATTTATTTTTTGCCTTGCTGTCAGAAAAAGAATTTCTTAGCCTCCAGGCTTGGGGTGGAGGCTGTCATGTGGAAGGATGTTCTACGAAGTGTTGAATGATTATGAGAGAGCTTATTGCATAAATGGCTGGAGCTGCAAGGTATCTTCCATCCCATTACTCCAAATGTTAGCTGCACTCTCATCATGTTTTTGTGTGTGGACACTATAACAAAGTGTGGCAGAACAGAAAGGGCAGGACATGCTTCTGATATCCATCAATGGACTTGCCCACCCGGTCAGGGTATTAATAGAAAAACAACTGTCTTTCTATTAGCCCTTTTAAATTTTTTATTTTTAATTTCAAGTAACAAAACATGCCCATACAGGGAAACAAATGTTTTACAGAAAAGAAAGAAAAATAGTAGCTAATGTGTAGTTTTAGGCGTTTCAAGAAAGGCAATCAAATGCTGACATATATGTATAGTTTTTCGATTGGCTATGCACCAAACATCAAAGGAATTGTGTTTATGTTGTAGAGGGATGTTTTCAAAGAAGGCAGTTTGTGTGGGTTTTGAGACATTCTGCTTTTATCAAAAATAATAATTAAGTACAAGATGTAAGTTACCACCTATTCCCGCTTTACCTTGTTTAAATGAATGCAGTAATGTAAAAGTTTCGTCCAGAAATTGTTCTTGTCAGGTATTGCGAACATAAATAGAGCATAATGTTGAACAGGAATAATCAAACAGACCTTGGAGGAAGATAAATCTTACATTAGGGTCTTTTAACTGACAATCAAGTTTGCGAGAAACCCAGATTGCTGACCTCCCTGCATTTTGGAAGCACCTTGTGAGCTGTACCATTCCAACTCTGCTTTGGAGAAAGGATTTTGTATCAGTGTTTTTGTTGTTGTGTGTCTTGTTAAAAAATAAGGTCGGGTTTATCTTGCTCTAAAGCAGACCATACCCTTTTAACTGGAGTACCCAGGCCATTTACATTACATTACTGCAATTAAGTATGGCACTGTCAGAGGTGTGGCAAGGTCAGTGCAGATTTTTTTTTGTCACCCCCCTCACACTGGGGTGCTCAGGGGAGGCTTGGGAGTCGTGGGTGCGTGGCGTGCCGAATGTCACCCCCCTCAGCGATGACACCTGGGGTGGCCTGCACCCCCCTTCCTACGCCTCTGGGCACTGTAAGGTTAATTTAAAATTATGCAGCCTGTACCAGACAATATATCTATTATGCATCATAGTAATTTCAGTGTTATCATATTCCATCAGCACAAAATAAATACAGTGGTACCGCCGGTTGCGAACTGGATCCATTCTGGAGGTCCGGCTGTATCCCGAAGTTTTCACAACTGGAGAGACCACTTCTGTGGATGCCGCAAAACACTTCCGGGTTTGCCGCTTTTGCAACCCGAAGTTTACGTTACCTGAGGTTCCACTGTATGCTTTGAATTCCCAAAAGGGAATAACTTCAACATTCAAACTCCTTCCCAACAGAATAATTCCTGCGTATGTTGGCTGAGAGTATAATAGTCTGTCTTTTCCCTCATGAGCCAAAGGCTCATGAGCTAGGGTGCAATTGGAGGATGTAAACATTAACCACCTCCCCACAGAAGAAGAAAATGTTTTACCTTATGTCGCTAACAAAATAAGAGAATAATAGCCCAGTTCTTGTCTGTTTTGGCTATAGAGCTCATAGCTCTTGGTAAGACTTAGTTGGTAATTTCAGTGGGACCACAGACAGAGAAGTCATCTTTGTGCTGGTGGTTTATTCCCTTTTCCCCATTTGTTGACTGTCCTTTTCTGAATTCTGTCTCATCCCCTTCTCTCAGTTGTTTGATTGCAGTTCCAGTTGATTTAATAATTTTGTAGTTTCCAGTTGTGTGGAGACAGCTGTAGTTACTCCTTCATAAGTTTTTAGGAGTTTTATGCGTAACTCCACCAGTGCTGTGGTGTAAATTTTAAGTTCACATCTGCCTTGCAGCATTCCCGAGCAGAGATGTCTACCATTGAATTTTCTATTATGATTTTTTCTGCAGTGTTCTGAGCTTTTGATATAAATCAAACTTTAACTTCTGAAGGAGCAAAAGCGAACAATGATTTTTCTCAGGGGCTTAGCATTTTTTTGTTTCGGATGGAGTGCTCCTGTGTATTCTCTTGATGTGTGGGCAGGGGGTGGGGAGCCTAGTTGCACTAGCAGTAATATTGTGAAATTCTGTGGAAGCATCATCTGAATTGGTTCAAGAAGTGTTTTATTTCCAGACACTGTTCCTTTATATAATTCTCCTTTTTACTGTGCTCATGCTAGGGAAGCACGTGCCATCAGTGTCGACAGAAGACTATCGATACGAAGACAGTTTGTCGTAACGAAGGCTGTGGGGGTGTGAGGGGACAGTTCTGCGGACCATGCCTACGTAATCGCTATGGAGAAGATGTGAAAGCAGCACTTCTAGACCCAGTAGGTATCTAAACTGTTCAGGTTGAGGGATATCAATGTATTGTCAAGCTACTTAAATTATGGGAGCTCTCGTAGATGCATTGCTAGCATACGAGTCTTAAAAAACATGATACCCTTGTGTCTCTACCTCCCTTCCTGTTTCTGTGCTAAGCCAGAGCACCTATATTTGTTGACTAAAATAATTAGTGCCCCTTTCTCTCTAAGGACTGGTTCTGCCCTCCGTGCCGTGGGATCTGTAACTGCAGCTACTGTCGCAAACGTGATGGTCGTTGTGCCACAGGAATGCTCATTCACTTGGCAAAGTTTTACGGTTATGATAATGTAAAAGAATATCTCGAAAGGTAGGAAGCTATTGGAATTTTATATCAGTGGTATGCATCCAGATTTTGTTTGGATTTACACAGGTGATAAAAGCTGTAAGAAACTGAAACACAGAAGTACGCGAGGAACCATTGAACTTTGGTATTTTGGGAATATGGCAGGTAACAAAGAACTTCCCAGTCAGTAACTGAACTATATGGGTTTGATAGTCCGTTCATTACATACCAGAGACACTCTCATCTCAAAGCATGAGTTCTGCTTTGGAAATACACATAAGCATGAGTTGCTTGTGGATTTTCCATAAATTCTGAAATTAGCCTACTTATCTGAATGTCTATTTGTGTTTGTACCTAATACTAGATAACTCATCTTGAGTAGAGGTACCGTATTTTTCGCTCTATAGGACGCACTTTGTTTTAGAGGGGGAGAACAAGGGGGGGAAATCTCCCCCTCTCTGCGCAGTGCCCCTTCAGCGAAGCAGCAGGAGAAACGGAGCCCCTTCCATTTCTCCTGCCGCTTCGCTGAAGGGGCGCTGCGCAGAGAGGGGGAGATTTTTTTTTCTTGTTCTCCCCCTCTAAAACAAGGTGCGTTCTGTGCATTCACTTGGAGCGTAGCGGGAGTTCCCACTGGGCTCTGGAGGCTTCAGGTTCCTTTCGACCTGCACTTTGGGGCTGGCGGGGGGAAGCGCTGCTTTCCTCCACCGCCAGCCCCAAAGAGCAGGTCGGGGAGCAGCGCAAAGGCTGTGCGCAGCCTTCCCGCTGCCCCCCAAGCTTGTGGGGCTGACAGTGGGGGGAGGTGCTGCTTTCCCCCACCGCCAGCCTCAAAGATCCCTGAAGCCTTTGGAGCGCAGTGCGAGTTCCCGCTGCACTCCTCAGGTTTTGGGTTTCTTTTGCTGAAGCCGGGAGAGCTAGGCTCTTCTGGCTTCAGCGAAAGGAACCTGAAGCCTTTGGACTGCAGTGGGAACTCGCACTGCGCTTCAAAGGCTTCAGGCGGCTATCCCTGAAGCACGGGAGGGGTCGGTGCGCACCGATGCCTCTCGCTCTCCAGGCTTCAGTGAAAGCCTGCATTCGCCCCATAGGACGCACACACATTTCCCCTAAATTTTTGGAGGGCGAAAAGTGCGTCCTATAGAGCGAAAAATACGGTACTTTATAGCCGTCCAACTTGGCCCCCACTTTCCTGATTCAGTATTAGAAAATCAAGAAATGGCTGTAACCTTTTTTGCCTTTGACAGAAATGAGTGAAAATTTCAGACAAAGTAAGTCTAGGGGCTTTTGTGCTGAGCATCTTAAGGCACTGACTATATAACTTGTTATTTTGGGGCAGAATTGGATGAAATCTGCAGACAAGTTGCCCTTCTGAGGGAATGAATCCTGCCAAATTTTAGAAGGATGGCTGAAGTGCTTTTCCTCCAAGGGCAGCCTTTACATTTTTGGGGTGGAGGAAGGAACCCAGCCCTGTGAGGTACAGGAGAAAGCTGTCACCTCCTCCCGTGCCTGCCTTTGCTGAGGCAGCCCCATGAATGCTCTGTTCATGCAGCTGCCGCCTTGGCAGGGCCAGCCTCTTCCTCCTGGGAGAAAGGGGGAGCCTGCCCAGCTGCCCCAAGGCAGTTGAGGCACAGGTGGGTGGCTTCATTAAACTGCTCCACTGAGGGGCATGCACATCAGCAGAACAGTTTCACGAAGCCCCCGCTAGCTGAAAGTGGGGGGACTTGATCAGCTGAGAAGTTGAAGGAAGGCTGCTTCTCAGCTCATCAAGTCCGATTGGGGGCTTTGTTAAACTGTTCCACTGAGCTGCATGCCCTTCAGTGGTACGGTGGCAGAGGGACGTGGGAGTGGTGGCTGCTTAATCTACGATATATCACCGTCACGCTCTGCCCCTTATAAAACAGTCCCATTCTGCTTTTTCTTTTTCAGCTTGCAAAAGCAACTTGCTGAAGATGATTGAAAATACCAGATTGCAAACCTTCTCGACTTTTCTTTTTGTACTTAATCAGAGTTTTGTACTTAATCAGAGTTTTACTACAATGATGTTTATAAAATATAGGACAGAAGTCATTACTTTTAAAAATAGATATTGTACATATGACAAAGATTTCTCAGGAAAATACCTGCTAAAGGAATCTGTGTTGTGCATTATTGTTACAGTATGCTGCAAAAAACTAAAACAGCTCCCATTCATTACTATGGAGGTTTTTTTGCTGCTTAGAAATAGACTCCAGCTGCCAATGGTTTAATATTCTACATAGGTGCAAATAGCTGCTGTCTATTGCTTTTAAAAAAGGGATGAAGCACCTGTATTACTTTAGTTGTTGGACTACAACTGCCATAATCCCTGACAATTGAGTCAGGAGTCCAGCCACACAGTACGGCCACAAGTATTTTAGAAACAGTGCTAGAGCAACATATTATTTGCCAGAGGGAGAATTCCTAGAATCCTACTGTTTATTATTCCAACTGCAACAAATCTCTTTGGCATATTAGTTAAAACTAAACCTACCCCAAAATATTAATTCCCATATAAGTAGGTGTTACTTCAAAAGCTTTTAAACTCCTGGGGGCCACTGTTCCAAGTTAGCCTGCACCTACACACCATAGCCAGGATATGCATATCCTTCTACACAGTCACGTGCATGCAGGTTGTGAGAACTGCAAAAGGAGATTGAACGTGGTGCAGACAGGCAGTACATTGGCTGTTGCAGCAAACTGATTGTGGCAATAAGATGACTACTTTATACACTGGAGTATTTAACCTAAGGTTTATTTTAATATATTTTTATATTGATGTTAAAATGATCAGGACAGCACATTTCTTGAGGTACACATCCTTTAAAGATGTTTTTTTTTTTGTACCTCTGCCTACAAACGATGTTTCAGGTGTGAGTTGCACACACCGTTAAATTACTCATCTGCTTTTGAGATGTCTAGTTGTAGGTGCATTTTTATGTTCTGCATATTAGAGAGCTTTGATATTAAGCAGTGTGTCGCTATCCCCTAGGGTCGCGTGTGATAACGCCAAGCAATAACAGAGCAATATACATGATATTTCAACATGAACAGAGCTCTCCTGCGCAAACTTTTAAACCGTAGCAAAGGCTGGGCTGGAATTTTGTACCTGCTAAACTGCCAGAAGCAAGGCTACTCCGGCAAGCACCCACTTAGCTGGCTTTTCTTTGCTTTTGAGGTTAAAAGTCCAGACATATGTAGGCCCTCTAATTTTCGTTTTATAAACTGGGCATTTATAAATGTTTTTCGTTTCTTGCCTGTCTGCTGGGATGGCTCTTACAAAGATGACTGGCATTGCTGGAGTCAACTCCTTTAGTCGGGCTTCAGCTATGACTCCGGCTTGAATGTCCCATCTAGCGCCTGTAACCAGAGCAACAGTTTTTTACTTAAATTTTAAAAAGAGTAGCTTAAGAGAATACCATTGAATGTATCTCTGGGGGTTATATCACTAGTATAGTAAACACAGCCATAGCATAATGCCAGGCATGTGCTGACTCGCAGATTTTTGGAATACTGTAGAGAATATTGGGAGTGTTTATATCTTCAAGTAAGGACCTATGGAAGTGCGTGGAAGGGTTCTCAGCTAATATAAAATGCTGCATAATAGTAGTGAATTTAACAATAAAACAGTAGTATTTAATTTTGTTCTGTAAGGGTAGCCAGTGCGGTGCCTCCAGATGTTAGTGGACTACAGTTTCTATCATTCATGACCATTCTGGGTCATTAATTGCCAGAGGGCACAATAGTGGCTACCTCTGGTATAAGACATCTGGTATTCTGTTGAGACAGTGGGTCAACCTATTGAGTGTGGCTTTTTCAGAGAAGATTGCTAGCACCTCATTTCATGTAAGCTTTCAAAATTGGAACAGCAGAAAAGAATATAAACTTGATTTCTCACTCCTTTGTACCATTTGGGCTGCACAGCACCCTTGAAGGAAAAAGACAAGTGTTTAGACCTCCATCAACAGCTTCTGGATTGCAACATTGGTACTTGTTGTATACTTTCGTTTTCTGTGTCTGACCCATTTCATGAGTGGGTGCCTAAATCTACATTTCATTTTTGAGTCCCTAATGCTTACCGACTCTAGTAAACTTACCTTCCATAAAAAGGCCAAATATATATGCCCCTTCCCTTGGTGGATGACCATAGTCCTCTCTACTTTTTTTGGTAACGTCCGTAGTCAGACACATCTTATCCAGAGACCAGTTGTTCTTCCGTGCCATGCTTTGCATAATGGCTTTCAAGGGGAAAAAATGGGTTAGGTGGATGTATCATTTTATGGCTAAAAACTATGACTGTGGGTGGTGTGGGGTAATCTTAAACATAGCAAAGAACATATAATTAACCTAACTCTGCTGAAAGAATAAATCTACATTTTCTTAAAAATTTGGGCCTATTGTTTTTTTTTGTGTGTCACAGATTTTTGCAGAAGCAATGTATTCCCACTGAAATAAAATGATCCTAGATGCACAGTCATTTTGCAATTTAGTTACATGCTTTCTACAGAAGTGAACTGCTAAACTTTTCTCGATTGTGGAAATAGTATTGTAATTAATAGAACCTAATTTAATATAATTTTAGTGCATTTTTAAGATATCTTAAATTATGCTTCCATCCTGGCTCTCATCTAAGTACTGATAAGGCCCCATGCCTGCTTATTATATTCAGCCGCGTTACAGCTTTTGATACTTCTAGATCGTGCTATCTCAAGTATTACTTAAAGCATTGCTGATTCAGTATGTCACTCAATTGTCAGTGCCTTGACTTACAGCATTTTAGCCCTGATGAGAAAGTTTTATAATGAAGTGCTCTCATTTGTTCCATCTGTAATACACTAGCACTTCATATTCATATTTCTTAAGAGCTAGTTACATTGGAAGTTCCACAAAGGTAACCCTCAGTAAGCCATTATATAAAAATTGTAGCCCTACTGTGCGATCTAATTTACTTGACCTTTATAAGTCAATAGTACGTACCAGTCAAAAAAGACTGAGGGTTAAAAAAGCCAGAAAGCCACACCACTGCAGGAAGTACTAGATCTTGTGTCCAGATATCAAGTTCTCGGCATCGCATGAGAAGGTCGTTAAACCTGAAGGAAAAGCAGCAAAGGGATCAACGTGTCATGAGAAGTGATAATTTAAAAAACAAAATTGTGATTTGCTAGCCTATAATCTATAGCCTTTTGTTGGTGGATTATTATTACAGTGGTGTCTCGCAAGACGAAAAGAATCCGTTCCATGAGTCTCTTCGTCTAGCGTTTTTTTCGTCTTGCGAAGCAACCCCATTAGCGGATTAGCGGCTATTAAAGGCTTAAGGGATTAGCGGATTAGCTGCTAAAAGGCTATTAGCAGCTTAGTGCCTTAGAAAAAGGGGGTGGGGAGCGGAAAAAAACCCCCAGGAATCGCAAGACATTTTCATCTTGCGAAGCAAGCCCATAGAGAAATTCGTCCTGCAAAGCACCTCCAAAACGGAAAACCCTTTCGTCTAGCGGGTTTTCCGTCTTGCGAGGCATTCGTCTTGCGGGGCACCACTGTACTTCTCTTAAGGGATTGTGCTTTCATGGCAGACATGAAACTAATGAATGGGGCAACTGTGCCCTCCTTTTGTATCTTTACCCGAGATGTAAGAATGCAGTCTTTCAATAATAATTGGAAGTACCCACATCCCCTGCCTTTAGATGTATCCTGGAAAAAGAGGCCTCCACCCTCTTAAATCCTGAAACATTCATGATTAACATCAAAATGACACTGCTATGCAGTTATTGGTCAAACATGCTCAGTGTTTAATAGAATTGGAATCCTTGTTATGTGTAAGACAGGTAAAGTGAATGACTATGATTGAACATACCATTGGGCAAGGCTGTAAGTGGATGGATAAGCCAGTTTGGTCCATGCATCTGGTACCAGGTCATAAAACAGGGATGACTGCACAGCTTCCATGGTAACAGAAAACGTCAGCTCACCCTAGACATTTGGAGGGAGAAAAATTAAATCCCAAGTTCTTTTAAATACGTTTTCATAATAAATATATTTCTCTTACCTTGAGACCGAGGTCTAGTTGTTTAAGCGACTTCCGTATCTCTTGAATGAGAATGTTCATCCTCTCACATTCTTGAAAACAAACAAGAATGTAAGGGCTTCGTATAGTAGACTTTTGCATTATTTCAGCCATGTTAAACTCCTCTGGCAACTTCTCCAGAATTTCATCCAGGACGTTCTTCACCTTGAAAAATAAATGCAAAGCAAAATCACCAGAAGTTGCTTGACCACATGTACGTTCCCTTGAAAGTCCCTCCAGTATGTGCCCTGCAAGCCACTTGGTGTGTTTGTTTAATATTTTGCTGCTGCTAATGCCCAGCTACCTCTGAATCTTTGCTACATTGGCAGAATTCTTGCACAACACCAGAAATAACCAACTCTGTAGAACAGGTTGTTGATGCTAGATGGGTGGAGGCAGAAGTTAAAGGCTATTTATTTGCAAAATGTATATATAACTAAAACATTTAAAATGGTTTACATAAAGCAACATAAATAAATCTTACCTGCTTTAAAACAAATATATGCATTAACATGTCTGGGTAGGCTTGCCTAAACTAGTAAGCTTTTAGCAGGCACCAAAAACATCACAGCAAAGGTGGCCTGATATTAAGAGGGACTTTCAAAGAGTAGAGGTGGTTGCACTGAGAGATTGATTCGTGGCAAGTACAGAATGCCCATTATGTGGCATGCTAAAAGTGCCAGTTCAGCATTTAGAAGGGGGAGAACAAGCTAAAAAAGAGAAACTTGGATTAGTGTGTTCCAATTTCAAATTAAATTGTCTTCAATTTAATTTATAATTCACTCATCACTCATGCCCTCTAATTCTGCAGTGTGGTATTGATAGATGCCACACTAAAGAAGCAGGCCTCTCTACTAGCCAAAATGGAGTCTACAAATGTACAAGCCCCTTCATCATTGCAATTATGCTAAGTAGGTATTTCTCCTTACTAAAAGCTGTGTTTCCTAGTAGCTTTGTGTTTAGCTATGCATTATTCTGCACTACTGTAGAATCATAACCAGGGCCTGAGAAGGCTTATACACATTATCCTCGCTTCCCATTCCACACAACTGGGTGTTGATGGGTAGCACCCTTTTCACACAAGTAATTGACAGCATAACAGAAGGTGAAAAATTACTGTACAAGGGTGGTAATAATCCTGGGGTCTTTGTGAACTGGGACTAAAAACATGGGTTGTTTGCTTGCATTTCCTTCCCTGGAGGGGACAAGGCCACACCACCAACAAAGGATTAGCACTTCTCACAGGAGAAGCACTCCAACTGAAAAAAATGTGATCTAAAAACTAATGGCCAATGTACTGCCAGTGCTGAATTTTCCTGTGTTGAAACCTGTTTTGGTTTTTAATTAAGTCTGGCTGGACCCCGGGGAAGAAGGGAATCACAGAGATTGTTGTACATTCTTTATGACCATAATGGCAAAACATTTTTGCCCAAAGGTAAGATTCATCCAAGCTTCCTCCTACATAGCAAGCCATGTATTGAGGTCGAAATAAGCTTATGGAAGTAAGATTTTGCAGTGCGCCATAATCTCACCTTTTCTTCTACTGACTGTCCTGATACCTCTCCAGCAAGTAGATTTCTGGGTTGCATTTCCAAAAGTGTTTTGAAAAGGTTTTCTGACAGAACTGTCAAGAAATCTATCTCAGCATTCGGGTGAAGACCATACAGTACAGGGTTTTCAAGTGGAAGCATTTCATCTATATACTTGTGGTATCCTGAGTAATCCAAATTGGGAGGAGCAAGGAAACCTGGAGCCAATGCAAAGTCGCCTTCAAGCTGTAGTTGATGGGAGGGAGAGGAAATAAACGACGTTGAGTATTCATTTTGCATATTTCAGACAATCTGGTCTCAAGATGTCTTTAAGCAGTGTCAATTCATGGGACACACCTTTGATGACAGCAGCAGACTAAGAAATAGATGATATGTTAGAGCTCCATTTGTAACAATGAAACAGGGTTGGATTCAACTCAATAGTTGTGCTAGTGGGAGTTGTGCTGCTTGCACAATGGTGCTTTCCCTTGTCCTCCCCCTGTGCCCCCCACAATTGGCTCTGAGGGATTGTGAAAATCCCCAAAACAGTGGGGGTGGCGGTGGAGAAGACCCCTGCTTATTCGGATGGAATGACGTTACTAGCATGATTCTGAATTCCACCCCTAATTTCCCCACCCCCTTCTCCATGCCACAGGAACTTCTGGTCCAAGTTTTTCAGTGCTTATGCAAAACTACCACCTATGCACAAGAGGAAAGAATAAGAAAACTTGGGTAATTTTTAGATTGGCCCAGGGGGGAAAAACCTAAGGTGGGGGGGGGGGAGACCAACTCAAATAGTCCAAAGATGACTCTATATCCATGGAATGTTTAGGCGGGGGGGTGACAACCAGGAACTAGGAGGAGCTGAATAGATTGGCTTGAAAGAAGTGTGTGCATGAAGGCAGGTATGCCCAGCGGGGTCTGCCACAGCCGCAGGTAGACCCAGCCACGGGAATGTCTGGTGGGCAAGCTGCACCCCTCTTGAAATTCTTTGGGGGGGCCCCTGACCAGGCTCTAATTCTGTTGGCACAAAGGATCCCAAGTATGCTGAGGGAGAGAGTGGGCTCAAGCTGTTGGAAACAAACGTTCTAAGCAAAACCTAGAAGTCTACAAACCCTATTCTGCCATAGATGTATGGCAACTCCACCTGTTATGGCTGTGAAAAAATGTGTATATTTGATGTGTTATACGTGCATTTTTTACACAGCTATGTACGGTGGATGCTTTCAGGAAACCTGGCTCTGTCAGGTTTCTCAAAGACATCCTCACATTATGTGCTTGCTGATGAGAAACCCCAATATTTTCACACTGTAATCAAAATGCACCTGTCTGCATGGCCTTGTGCATGCAGCACTTCCGCAGTCTTATCCCTAACAGGAGTGTAGTAATTACCAATCTGCAGCAGAACTGTAGGGTGCGGGCATATAAAGGGAAAAACAAAAAAGTCAACCCAACATTTCTGGGTTGGGTTTTTTGGGTTGTGTGTGTGTTTTTTAAAAAAAAACTTACAGTAGCATTTCCTTCAGTTTTGAACTTGCATTTTTTGAATATTTTGAAAGAAGAATGTTTTCCTTATCGTCAATTCACACTTTGTGTAAACATTTTATATCTGCTATAATTAGGGCTATTTTATTACTGAAGTGTGCAATCCTATGGATCCTGAGAAGGCACCCATCCTCACTTTGAACAGCTTAGGATAAGGCAGTTCAAGCACATCCACCACCCAGTGGCTTTGGGTTAAAATATTTAAGACTGCAATCCTGCCTTTCTATCTAGCCATCAATCAGCAGTGTTTTATTTGGTTAAATATATGCCTAGTCCCATTTAAGTGCTTCACAAAATGCATGATCTATTGACTACCTTAATGATTAAATGCAACTTTACCCTGTTAACAAATGCAAATAAATACAGACACATGCCAGATCCCAGTTAGGCATAAAACGAAGACAAATGTGGTATATCCATTGGCCATTGCTTACGTTTACCTTGCCTGTCAATGAAGGAATTTTTGTTTCTTTTGGTGTGCTTTGCAGGAGACCATTGTCCAATTGAACCGAAATGAATTATCTTGTTTCTGAATATGTAAGTAGACCTGCACCTAGGGTTAGTTAACTAAGAGCACCTAATTCCCACCATTTCTTTCAGGTTCTGTACCTGTATTTGACACACATTTGAATGAAAGTTCAGGCTTTTGAAGGTTAATGGACTGCCTGGTCTAGAAATAGTAATTCTTATCCATGGGCTAGATGCAGAGGAGGTACCAGCGGAATAAGCTTCCCACATGCCCCCTTGACCTTAACTGTCATTTAGAGAAATCAGCTTCCATGGAGGTCAGAAGTACAGTAGTGTTTATCTTTCCCATCTCCATGGTAACTCACTCCTGGGTCTTCCAATTGACTTCCAATTGTGCTAAACTGAATGTGGCTTTGTGACACATGAAAACCTAGTCATTACAGAGTGAATAGATGCAAGCAAACTCACTTCACTTCAAACCACTGCACACACTTCCAACTGCGGAATCAATGGGGGGGA
Organism: Podarcis tiliguerta; assembly: GCF_965153285.1. Lineage (NCBI taxonomy): Eukaryota > Metazoa > Chordata > Lepidosauria > Squamata > Lacertidae > Podarcis > Podarcis tiliguerta. The sequence goes on from NC_139545.1 coordinate 26,138,361, forward strand.
AATGGAATGTCCTTAGGGCTATCTATGTTGCATAGCAGAAATGATCTTTTGATGCTCTACTTGTCATCCCCTACTGCCTCCAGATAAATGGTTAACTTTTGGAAAAGACAGAACAGCTAGGTTGCTATTCCATCTGGGCATTCTTAAACCCCAGTGAAACTGATTGCGTTATGTAGAAATGATTCTGGCCTAGATTACACTTTTGTGCCGCAACCCTGAGTACACTTACCTAGAAATAAATTCCATCAAAACCATCTGTATTTACTTCTAAACACACTTAAGATTGTGATGTGCCTTTTAAGACTAGGATTTATTACTTGCCAATGTCGCTAATGCAAGTGGAAGAGCATCTTCGTTGGAAGGGACCTCCAATGGTCTGACAAACTGCTACTGCGGGAAATCTTCTGCTACAGAATCCCTGAAAGGTGTCTCTGCTTAAAAAAATCTCTAACAAAAGTGCCCACCACCTCCTGAGGCAGTCTGTTCCATTGTTGAACTGGCCATGCTATAAGGAAGTTCTTCCTAACATATAGTCTACAAACTTTTCCTCGTCTCCTCCAATCTATACATTACCAGAGAAGGGTTCATAAATTCTTCTAAATACGTGCGGCAGAGTCTGCGGTCCCAGTCATCAGTGATGTGTCCACCGTACATAATTTCACCAAAGAGATAACGCAAATCTTCCCAGGGAACCTATGGAATACAATGGAATGTGTAATTAAAGAACCAGTTAGCTTTCTAAGGAGGACACAGCAAAGTCACTTGGCATAGCTCTGGCATAATAAAACATGGATTTCATCAGCCTGAAGTGCATCGTATTATCCCAAGAGTGGTGTGTGTTTGTGGGTGTTTACAAGCACATAATCATAATGGGACCACTGACACACTCTGCTGCCATTGCTTGGTGTGTGTGCATATATGAAATAAACACAGGTAGAACAAAAACAAAAGTGGTAAAGAGTGGAGCCCAGTGGCTGTGAAACTCAATAAAAATCTTTTCAAGGCACCTGATTCTATCCTCTGCTTTCAGTTAAGAAAATTGCTTCCTTTTCCAGTGCTAATGAAGACAGCAAAACTACAATGATTGTGTCGCATCAACTACTGCTGCAGGGAATTATAACTTGCTCATCATAAAAGTGCACAGAATTGTCACTGGCTGTACTTTTTTTTTTTTTTCATTTTGCAGCCATTGCTTAGAATTTTGCTCTCCACTCTTCCCATGCGTAACACAATTCAGCTGAGAAAGTGGACTCTAATCCGCAGAAGCTTATACAACAATAAATTCTGTCAAGTCTTTGAGGTGGCTACAAGACTTCGTTGTTCTCCTGTTTCAGAAGAAAGCTGTGTGGCAGCAGCAGATTCCTTTGAGAACAGTGACCATGCTTGAGTAGTATGCTAAACCATGGTATAGCAATATGTGCACAAACAGAAGAGAACTGTGAGTCTTGAGCTTGTGCTCTCCTTCCTCCCTCCTGACAGCCAGGAGGCAGATTTTGGGAGATTTTTAATTGTTTCCCTTCAAGTCAGCTGGTTTGTTGCATTGTCAGCACCAGGGATTGCAGTTTATTCCCAACTCTGGTTTAGTTCAACAAGCCACCTTCCACCAGCTTGTTTTGAAATCGACCGGTTAGTGGTCAACCAAGATTCCTGGTATGGACAACATAACAAGTCCAATTTAAGGGAGCCTAGGTTGGGTGGCTGGAGCATCGGAAGTTCTCCTTGAGGGAGGAGGCATGGCAGGGGAGAAGCTAGATGTTTGCTACAAGTCCTTCTTGCTAAACCATGTCCATGCACACCTCAACTTGCTAAACACAACGGATAATCCCTCACCATTTTGCCTGGATTGATGGAAGCAGAAATCCAAAACTACTGCAAGGCACACAATTGGGGAAGGTTGGTTTGGCATGATGTGTGGACATGGCCACTATGTGAGATGCGACAGCACAACTCAGTGAAACAAAAATATTTTATTATGTGACCCTTCATGTAATGAACATCCTCTCAGGGGAAAATTGACAAATGTCTTACTTTGATTCAAGATGGAGGGTCAGATTTCAGCAAAAATACAAGAAATATTCCTTCTGTCACCAGATACTCACTTGAGAGTTCTTTGTAGGGATCATAATGCTAGTCCAATAGCTTGCAATTAATGACAAGGATGTGCTACTCAAAAAGTCAATGCTACGTTTTAAAAAAGAGCAAGTTTCCTCCCTAGCCTTGGTTTACAAAATAGTTAACAGTTTATGATGAAGCCTTTCTGGACAGGAACTTTTACATACTCTGGGGCAGTATTTTGCCTTCCAAGAGTTCAAGGAAAAACTTAATTTTAGGTCTTATGGTTTACATTATGTGGCAGAGCAGAGTAGGACCTTAGAGACCAACTAAGTTTGTTATTGGTATGAGCTTTTGTGTGCATGCACACTTCTTCAGTGTGCATGCACACAAAAGCTTATACCCATAACAAACTTAATTATTCTCTAAGGTCCTACTGGAAGGAATTTTTTTATTATTAAATTTCAAGACTAACATGAGAATTTGTTTTTCTTATTATGCTTTGTAAAATAAATTTCAGAAGTTAACATGGATGCTTTCCAGCTATTTAATAATTGTGATTCAGTAAAGCTGATTCATTTTTGTTTTGCCTATGTTCTCAGTGGTATTATTTATAAGCTATGCAGGCCCTGGCAAATTGCGGGCGGTATGACTACTCTCAGAGGCATATGAGTTTTCTGTTTTGGAGGGAAAGGGTTTTGCAAATCATACAGATCTCTGCAATCCAGAGACCAAAAAGACAATACTATATTTCAATACGTTATTAGAAATCTTGCAGGGGAAGGATGAAAAAGGCCCCAAACAGTGACAAAAATGTCAAAACATCACTGCTCAATGCCTTAAAAGTTACATTTCTAAAATAATTAAATTCATATTCTGTGTTGAGATAATTTCAAAACTGTATGAATTCTGGATTTTAAAAGAAAATCAGTTTATATAGAAGTCTCTTTAACAAATTACTTCAAAACCTTTATCTCAAGCTATACGTTTTTAAAGGTGAAATGCATCAGGAATTATGTGTTTTGTTTAAAACAATATATTCATGTGGTATTGGAGGGCTGATACATTTAGCCTACATTATCAAAATAAGCTTGCCTCTATCTATCAAGGACACCTTATTCAAGAACAAACAATTATTCATTGCTGCTATGTCGCATATTGAAATGAACTCAGGTTAGCAAAGTAATTCACAGGGGCTAATAGTAGCCACTTCAATTTTATTTTAAACATTTAAATGGATTGCTGATGCTCTCTATCATTTTAAATGGCTGGAGACTTGAAGGTCATGAACAGTTGGCCACTCATCCTATTTCTTCTTTTGTCCAAGCTTTTCCATAACACTTTATGCCATTTTATACTAGATCTTGCACACTAAATCCTACTATACCATTACCACCTAATCCAGACAATCTACCCCACCCCAAATAATCCCTACTCGTGCAGTTGCTTGCTTTAGTTGGAAAGACTCTGGTGCTGGAGTTTATTCTGGACCAGCAGAAGACTACTGGATTAGGTAGATTGCTTTAGTACAGAGCAAAGTTCTCCAGCTTTTCAGAAATCAATAATAAAAGACTGAAGAAAGTGCAGTCAGCCATCCCAAAGGTCTCGTGGCCTTTGTAAAAGTAAGCAGCAAATGCCCCGAGGGGGCAAAACTACACAGAAGGAAATGTGTAAAGTGAAATTGATCATGTAATTAGAGAAACAAGCTTAATAGAGAAGATTTGTACCAGCCACATTAGGGCTGCAAAAAGTTATGCATTAGAAGTAGGCTGCACTATATTTGGTAGGCTCCAGTATCATGTTTTGTAACCCTACTCTGCAATACAGTAACTGCCTAAAATGCACATATTATATTAGAAAAAAGTAAAAGGCAGTAAAGTGGCACATGAGAAGTACAATGCAGTAAAGGAGAAAAGTACTGAGGGGCAGTGGTTTGGAACAGACAAAGATCAATCGTAATGAGAAATGAAACCTAGTCTAGTATACATTGCTTAAACAACATTGCAAACTAAGGCAGTAATCCTATAGCAACTTACCTGGCAATAAGTCCCAGTGAATTTCTGCATAGACAGGACTGTGCTTGTAAAACCAGTTCTGCAGTTATTAACTGTAATGTTGGTGGGCTCATTCCAATGATTTGGAAGCAAAATACGACCACGGACAAGCAAACTGAAGTTTTACAAATATAGGAGGGAACTAAGGGAGCCAGATGCAAAAAACAAAAGGGGGGAGCAGGCCTTCTGCACCTTCAATAGTTATGGAGAAGGAGGAAGTGCATGTTGCTTGTCCTGACAAGGCACACCTGCTGAAACTCCCTCTTCTATGGAGTTATTAAAGGAGCAGGAGCTCTGTTTACATGTGGCTACCCTAGAGGGAACCCAGAGATACGAAGCAGTAGACGGCATGGGGAGATGCTGCTGCTCACTTGAGTTGCCTTGCTGCTACTTACTAGCAGACAGAGAAAGGGGGTGAAGCGGCAGGGAGGTCAGCACAGTGCAAAGGCGCTGATGGAGACAACCCGACATGCCTCTTGGTGAACGTGCACTGCATCAACTTCCTTGTCCTCTGCCTTCTAGTAAGCAGCAGCTACATGACTAATCAGAGGTCAGGTGAACAGCAATGCCCCATCTCATTGTCAGTTACTGAGTACCGTATTTTTCGCTCTATAAGACGCACCAGACCACAAGACGCACCTAGTTTTTGGAGGAGGAAAACAAGAAAAAAAATATTCTGAATCTCAGAAGCCAGAACAGCAAGAGGGATCATTGCGCAGTGAAAGCAGCAATCCCTCTTGCTGTTCTGGCTTCTACAATAGCTGCGCAGCCGGCATTCGCTCCATAAGACGCACACACATTTCCCCTTACTTTTTAGGAGGGAAAAAGTGAGTCTTATAGAGCAAAAAATACGGTATATGTCTTACTAAGTAAGAATATGTAAGGGGAAAGGAAAAAGGTAAATGAGGACTGTAAAAATTATCCATTATGCTTTGTGTTCTCCCCATGCTGGACTTGTGGAAGGGCTTTGGGTGGATAATTTTGTTTAGCTTTCTTTCAGAGGGCAGGCCAGGCCCAAATATGGCTGCTGGCTCAGGGGATTTTAGGTAGAACAGTTTGGATGACCAGGCCTGGCTGCCTTGGTCAGAGTGAGAGAGAACCTTCATGACCACAACAGCTTAGGAACCAATTAAGGACATTCTCCCACTTGCCTCCTGGTTCATAGGGAAGGTCGGAAAAATTGCAATGTTTTGCATCAAGTCCCATGTGCATCACTATAGAATAAAACGCTTATTGAAATGGTGACACCGAATATCATTTTCACGAAATAACCGATTCACAGTAGATATCCAGTGTTTTTTTATTTATCTAATCTGGAAAAGCTAGAAATTGCAGTATTCCGATTCATACTGCAATTGCAAGTAAGCAAGTAGCACAAAACTAATTCCCAGGCTAGAGTGAGAATACTGGATAGCTTAATTACTAACCAAATTGCATGTGCCTAAGTGCAAGTACCAACCTACTAAGTCTTTGCTAGAGTTAGAAAGTACTAACCTACCTTTGCTACATATGTGAATAATTGGTTTAATGAATGGTAACACCTGAATGGTTTTGCATCTTCCGATTGGCAACCAATCTCAAAACAGAGCAAATCATTCATCTAGCTTTAAACTTGAACTCAAGGGGAACATTCCTGAGAAAGTCACAACAAGGTGGCCTCTTTAATACATAATAACGACACATGAAGGAAATACACCATTATTTATATATGTGACGTGCTGTAAATTGCTTCCATCATCAGAATTAATTGTAGTGATTATTAATGCAATGTTATGAACTGTCAGGACTGCTGTATGTAATTACAGTTGTGCAAAATGCTTCATTACCTGCCTAATGAATTTGGCATATATGCACATGTAAAGCACTGTTTTCGTTAACATAATGAAGGGCTTATTTATTTATTTATTTACTCACTCACTCACTCACTTTAGTAAACCCACCAAGTGTGCAACTGGTTCAACCTATGTTACAAAATTTAAGCATCTTCTGTGGAAAACCTTTGATCTGCCCAATTTGTATACCCAACAACGGATACACATTTCAACCATTTCACTAAAGAAATATATTTCACCTTCCCTTGTTCACTTCTAAAACTAAGGAACACAAAACAAAAAATATCACCACCATCTTGGCCAGAAGACACTTGGTCTCCAAGTTGTTACCTTAGAGTTTGCTTCCAGGTAGTTGTAGAGGACATTGACACAAATGGTGAGATCTCCTACGTTAAAAGGGTATCTTTGATTCCATCCTTGAGGTCCAAACTTGAGTCTCCCAGCAACACAGGTGTGAAAGTAGCAGAGGGAAAAGAAGATACTTTTGAACTCTTGTTCTCGGGTACACAATTCAAGTGTATCCTGTTAAAACAAAGGATTATGGAAAAAAACAGTATTTCTATCACATCACCAACAAGCTTTAGAGACTACAGCTGTAGTTTCCTTACTAGGATTAATGACAACTAAACAGCAACAATAAGAATCTATTAATATTTTCATCTTAGCAAAAGGTAAAACTGCAAGTTTACAGGACCAGCAAAAAAGGACTACACTTCCTAAGATGGGCACTCCATTCTTGTACCATCCCTCTTACTGCCTGTTCCTTCTCCCAGCTCCTTGTCCCCATTCCTCCTCTTATCAACCCTCATTAGTTTTTTTCTGATTTCTGGTTTGTGGCACCGGTCACTTCTTTGTTGCCACTTCCTCCCTGCTTTGTCATGAGAAAGGGCAAATGGGGTCCTTTCCCAGAGCAAGGCATTTGTGACAAGATGGCCGACAAGAGCGCCTGCAATGCCACAGACAGAAATCTTGTTTAAAATTCAGTGTTTCTTACACTTTTACAACCAAGCAGTATATAAATTATATCAAATAAATAAATTTCTAAACCCTACAGCCCAATGTGGTAGGCAGTGGAAGTGCTCCCCCCTTACCCAGAATGCCTCATTCTGAAGAAGAAATAAAGCAAAACTACCAGTGAACATTTTCTCCTCACCTGGTCAAAATTATAGAGAGCAGCATGAAGATTTGCCAGCATTCCAGTAGGAGGCTCATTAATAATTTTAATACTGTTCTCTAATATTCCTTGAGGTATGACGTGCTCTTCAGGACTTGGAGCTGGTTCTGCACTTATAAAGACACGGTAGTCGGGGTGACTTTCTCTGCTGTGTTCCTCCAGTAGCTTCTCTAATGTCCCCAGCCATTTGACTACGAGGTGTATGTTCTGTTTGAGAGCATGCAACGCTTCAATTATAAGAGCAAGTTTATTATTTTAAATGTAGCTTTAATTATCTCAGTTGCATAACAAGAACAAAACAGCCAATCCTCCAAATATGATTTAATTCTAAGTTTCAAGAGCAGAGAGGAGTAAAAGATAGAGACTTTATTTTAATATGTTACATTAGGAAGGACTTCATTATCTCTAGGTGCTATTAGGCCTTGATTTGCTAAGCACTAGCAAAAATAAATCATGTCAACTATAACCACCCATGCACTTAAGCCTGCTTACTCTCTCCAGAGCTCAGATAATGTTCAGTAGGATTTAGGAACGCTGGGATGAGTAACAAAAGCGACAAATCAGAAGCTGAAAAAAGTACTAATGTCTGACTGCTAAGTATCACGGTCCCAAAGTCTAGCAATGACCTGGACATAGAGGCACAGAGCTTCTCCATAGCTGGATATTTTTCTTTGGACATTTTCCTCAAAATTGTGTGGACATGTGTGAATCTTATGCACACATGCTTGCATGGAAGAAAATACATGCCACCTACCCTCAGTAGGAGTAGGGGACAAATACAATTCTGTTTATATTTAAAGGTGAACTTACAAAATTCACATTTTTCACAACAATATGTGAACCAAAACACAGCCATCATTTGAACTTTGCAGTTATCTGAACTTTGCAATGCAATTCTTGAGCCAAACAATGTGTACAAAAATGCATAGACAATGGTAACGCATGCATAAAAATGCAAATATTAATGAAAATAATATTAAAAGCGCATTACATTGGGGAAAATTGCTTCACATAAATGTGTATATGAGACAGAGTGGCACATAAAAAATGTGCATAGAAGGGGTAATTTGCACAAAAATGCTGTTTTGCAAAGTCAGATGTAGAAATGTGTAGGACTGAAATTAAGATTGGATAAAAGAGGAACAATGAAATTGACATGTTCGCCAATCCTTATTTTTTTGTTAACTTTCCTCTTGCAAGTTTATTTGTCACTGCATAATGGATACTGAGGGACAGAGGAAAATTCTCCATCTTGCAAAACTAACCTCACAGATATTTTTGATGAAAGATGATCTCCCATTCCTGTGGCAGCCATTTTGGAAGAGCCAAAAGAATCAAGCAGTAATAAAGCAGGCGGTGCCATTTGTGTGCTTAACTTCAGAAAGTTAAGCAACAAATCCCACAAACCGCTCTACAAACGTTTTGATCTGCTATCACGATCGGTGAAAAGAAATAATGCTAGGTGAATTCCTCAGAAGGTTGTTTCTTGTTGATGAGGCAGACATTTCACAGGTTAAGTATGTGCAGAGTAAGCCCCACGACAGAACACATAAGGAACGTCAAATAATGTCATTTCACACTTACTTGCAGAATAACCCAGTGCCCATGCCTGGCAGCTTTCTTTAATACCTCCTCCGCAACAGCCTCTTGCCCTTGCCCCAAAGAGATATTATGAAATTTCCCAGAATCAATTGTGAAGTCAAGTTTTTTGCCTGCAAGTGGAGCAACGGAGGTGGGGAGGCGAGCAAAAGTGGAAAGGAGGAAGGGGATGGAGGGAAAGGGGGGGGGAAGATAATGCCCCATTAATTTCACCAATCACTGGGACAATGCACATTAGTTCGTCACTCAACACAATTTCAACAAGCAAAATTGCGAGCTCTCAACAGCAGCCTTATGGCTGGTATTAGGGGAAAAACCCTGCAGAAATCTGCTCCCTTGGTTTTAAGATAACGAACCTTTTGACATTTTGATAGATGCTAGGTATTGTTACAGAGCTTTATAAACTCTTACAGGGGGTGCAAGCCATTTCCCTTATAAAAAAAGGGAGCAACATGTGGTAGCTATCACATCAGTTTTTTAACTGATTGGTTCAGTGGGTAAATGTGCAAGCCTCTCACCTTGTGAGGCCCGAGTTTAAATTGAGCACAGTCAGGTCACAGCTGTATTAACCTGGTATTCTCAGCAGAGTCAGTGGGGAATAGTAATCCTAAGTACAAAGCGACAGTTTCTTACACAATTGAATATAGTTTGTATAATGACCATTATTTAGTCACAGGGGGCACAAGATTACATGAGCATGGAGAAAATTGCCCTCTGGCCCTCATCTACTCAAAAGGTAAGAAACAGCACAAAAGAGCCTGCATTATGCCAAGCAGAGGAATGTTCAATCTAAAAATTTCTTCACGCTGCAGCGTTAATAGCCTCACACTTTTTATCCACCCTTCCAGAGTGAATGGAGGGCTAGGGCAAGAGAGGGGGAAATCTTTAAAACTTAACTCTTGTTGAGGAAAACAATTCCAAATTTAAATCTGCTTTATTCCTTGATAATGACTATTTGTGGGCTTTTTTTTGTGTTAGCTTAACATGCATTAATTAAAGACCGACTCCCGCTCTGTCTAACTCAAAGCACAAACCCCTGTTGTTACCAATCATAAACTATGCATTAAGAAAAGCTCTGCGGACTTTGCAAATCAGCAACATTAACAACTATTGGAGAGAGTTCCTGTTACCCACAGCCATGTCAGAATTCCTACCAGAATGCCTCTGAATGTCGCATGTCAAAATGAGGGCCCTTTCCATCATCAAACATGCATTCTCTTTCCCAACACTCCCTAATAACACACTCTGCTAGGGCTCAGTGAGGTTTGTCCATGTAGCATTAAACCACGGTTCATAGCATTCCACATGAACACGTCAAATTCTGTTCGCATTTTGTGTTTTGCAAGATTTGGAATGTTGCCAATTCACCTGCCCATGTTTTAAAAACCAGCCCTACTCAACAAAACATGCTCACCAAGTGCCTCCACATCTTTAAGAGGATCGACTCCAGGAGAAAGAATGAAAAATACTGGAGTGGCTGGACTGCTTTCTTCATAAGATTTTGCCAAGTCTATTCTTGTGCCATCCACATACTTTGAGCCGAGCTTTTCCTCTACAAAGTTTCTACAAAAATATATAATGTATATATAATGAACATATGTTAACATATAGAGAAAGCTTCCTTATCCTGGTGCCATACAGATGTTTTGGACATTTCCCATCTTTCTGGTCACTGGCCACCCTCAATGGGCATGAACAGAGTTGTAGTCCCAAATATCCGGAGTTCACCAGGTTGGGGAAGCCTGATTCAGAGCATTAAGAGTCTAGCATACAGTCTGCACATGTTGATGGGGAAGAGGTGGTTGAGGCATACATCCTTAGTGTCTCAGGTGTTTTTCTAGGTCCCAAGTCTCACATTCTCTGTTTTCCTAAATATCCTTTCAAATATATTCTATTCCACCAACGTGTAGAAAACCCAAGAAGCTGAGCTAAGTTCTGTTGTATGGCTTGAAGGGAAAACATCCCAACTGATGAACTGTTGTGTCTAAATTAACCAGGAGCCAAAATCCTAAGGTCTAATTCGTATAAATGAGTGATGTTTCATACTGGTATTTTAAATCCAGAGTGCATTGAAGACTCTCCATGTAACAGTCATTTCATATGTATCACTTGCCTTGTTCAACTAGTGTATGTATTTCACTACATCACCGTAAACAACGAGAAAGAGAGACTGCAAAGGTGTGGTAGAATTGACAGTTCTGTGAGACAAGTGGCTAGATACTTATATAATTAATTTTAAAATCCTGCTCTTCTGCCAAAAGGCTCCCAGAACAGCTTACAAATCAAACAATAAATAACAACAACAAAATAAGACAGTCCCTGCCCACAGGCTTACAATGTATGACACAAAAGGAAAAGTGTTTGGGAGGGAGGAGAATGATATGAATGGATTACCTCATGACGTGCACATAGATTTAGAATGGCCACTGTACAGCCATCTGCTGATGTGTTTGGTGCTTTTTTTTAGTTATTTCTGTAAGTGCGATTTGACAGATCATGCAACTTGTACACATAACTAAATGGAGTACATAAATAAATGTGATAAATATAAAAGGAGTTCACAAAGTCAAACATGCAGTACCTCAGAGCATATGTCATCCGATCTGGGCGTAATGCTCGTAGCATGATAAGCTTCTGAAAAGAAGTTTTGCTTTTCCATTCCTGAGGGAACTTTTCCTTTTCTGGGCATTCTGAATCTACCCATTTTTTCCATCTCTTGGCAGAACCTTCTATGTCTCTATCTAATCCTCGAAATTCATCCATTAAGGCAATGGCCTGAAACAGAACAATGGCAAGCCTGATTTATTGACACGTCAACTGTTCGCACTAAGAGAGAAATATGTGGCAATTATTGAGATGCTGTTTACCCTCTCCCACCACACATATTACACTCTCTTGCAATATACCAAAGTGTGTAGGATTTCGCCAAACCTTAGCAATTTCACCATGGAGCACTAAACCTTAGTGTGGGCATTGCCAGTGTGGCACATCTATGGGCACACAAACAGCCAGCAAAGTTTTCTTTGGTGGCCACAAGCAGACCCAAGCTACTTTAGTCCAAAACCTGCCCCATAAAGGTTTTTTTCTTCCCCTACTCAAAGCAGCTCTTCCTCTCTCATATATGGTCTCCCTTGTTTGAACATGCCTTCCCTTCCCAACTGAGTAGACACCCTTCCTTCTCTTCTGAAAATTCATGGAGGACAAAACTATCAATGGCTACTAGCCATGAGGGGCATGTTCTACATCCACAGTCAGAGACATCTGTCTCTGCATACCAGTCGCTGGGAATCGCAGATGGGCAGAGTGTTGTGCTCATGTCCCGCTTGCAGGCTTCTCCCAAGCATCTGATTGGCCACTGTGAGAACAGAATCAAGCATCTGATTGGCCACTGGCTTGATCCAACAGGCTGTTCTCATGCTCTTACACATGACAGCCTGTGAAGAAGACATCTGAGAGTGAGTAAGCATGTGGGGGTGCTTCATATTATGAATAACCCTGAGATCTACTGATGAAGGGTGGCATACAAATATTAATTAATTAATTATACTGAGAAAGGTAGAGAAGCCCCTAAAGAAAAGTGGCAATGCAGACAGGCAGGTAGCCATGCAGTCCTCTGCTTCCAGGTCTTGAGATGGAAGCAGAAAAGTGGGGGGGGGGTGTAGAGGGGGGAGTGTAATTCCTTGCTCACATCCTGCATGCTGGAGTGGGTTGCAGATGGCAAGGCCCTCAAACCTGCTTCTTCATGGGGGAGCAGGAGAGAAACAGACACCATTCCTATATAAAACAGAATGTTTTGTGCAATGTAGAGAAGTTAGCGCATTAAAAAGTGTAAAAGGTGCTCACAACTAAGCATAAAGCTGTTTGGGTATATGCAGGCATCTGCTTGGTTCCTTATAGGCAGCTGGTTGGTCGTGAAACTTACCCTAATGGCACTCCATGACTGAGTAGTTAAAAAGTCCACAGGACTTCTGTAGGTGTGTTCAATTGTAAATCGTAGCAGGAAATTCAGTTCGGTGAGTTCTATTTCTTTACTTCTCAACAAAATCTAGGAAGTGAACAAAATTGGGAAATACCGTGAGAGTCACTATGAAGAAAGGTGTTACTCTATAATGATCTGCACTGCCATAATTCTATTTTATACATAAGTAGCACAAAGGATTGAGCATTTCTGGCTTCATGACCGCTCTGGTTAGACATACATTTTTTCCACTTGGTCTGATGATGGTGACGATGATAATAGTAATAATAATAATAATAATAATAATAATTTTCCAGCCCACCCATCTGTACTCAGCTACTCTGGGCTGCTTCCAACAAAATTACAGGAAAAGGAAAAGGGAGTATCAGACCCATATATTCCCTTTGCGACACTCCAAAATATGAAATCAGCACTACTAAAAAAGAAGAAAATGGACTCATACACATTTCTCAAATGAACAGTTCTTAGGCAATCATCCTTTCGAATATGTATGTGTGGAACTTTAGGCCTGGGGGCAAAAATGCAGCATCTCAGGCTCCTTATCTGGCCTTCATGACTCTTCCTACCCATGTCCCCATCTCCTTAGGCCACACTCCTGACTGGCCCTGGTTCACACCTTCCTTGAGCATTTTGGCCTGGCTGGAATGTGTCCTTGAACACGGGCCCTGCCAACCACTGGCGTGGATGTGGTCCCTGGGATTGAACAAAGCCTTTGGGCTCAAAAATGGTTTCCCTGCTTCTAGAGCAGCAGCGAATATATATTTTTTCCCTGCCCAAAGGCTGCATTACATTATGGGCATCCTTCTTGGGGCTGCATGCCAGAGGCCGAGTGGGGGCCACAGTCCAAAGTGGGCAGGGCTATAAACATGACTTCAGGCTACCTTCTACCACACACGCATAATGAAGTTTCGACACACACAACCAGTTACATCTCTCAATACACAATTCAGCAAGGAAAGAGGCATTATCAACTAATCCAGAATCCGGCAGCTAGACTGGTGACTGGGAGCGGCCGCCGAGACCATATAACACTGGTCTTGAAAGTCCTACACTGGCTCCCAGTACGTTTCCGAGCACAATTCAAAGTGTTGATGCTGACCTTTAAAGCCCTAAACGGCCTCGGTCCAGTATACCTGAAGGAGCATCTCCACCTCCATCGTTCTGCCCGGATACTGAGGTCCAGCGCCGAGGGCCTTCTGGCGGTTCCCTCGCTGCAAGAAGCCAAGTTACAGGGAACCAGGCAGAGGGCCTTCTTGGTAGTGGCACCCACCCTGTGGAACACCCTCCCACCAGATGACAAAGAGAAAAATAACTACCAAACTTTTAGAACACATCTGAAGGCAGCCCTGTTTAGGGAAGCTTTTAATGTTTAATAGGTTATTGTACTTTAGTGTTCTGTTGGAAGCCACCCAGAGTGGCTGGGGAAACCCAGCCAGATGGGCGGGGTATAAATAATAAATTATTATTATATTATTATATTATATTATCGTAACAACAAGGACACATTCCAGTGAGGCAAAAGCACTTCAGGCGAGTGCAGAGCAGGGTTTGTGTGAGAGTAGCCTGGGGAAGAGTTTAGTGAGGTGGATAGTGAGCCTGGGAAGGGAACACTATGGAGTCTAGACAGCCATTCATTCACTGGTCAGCTTGCTGCTTTTAATGCCAGGAGTCATAGGTGCCAATCCCCTGGGGTGCTTGGTGCCTGAGCACCTAAAAAATTCCATGAAGGGGCCAGGCACCCACAAATTTCAGTGCCAGGGCCATGCACGCTGTATAACACCCACAGCACCGGGCACCCATGGTCGCAGGGCCAAGTTGGCATTCCTGCCAAGGAGTATAGATGGGGCCTAACATGGCCATGGCAGAGATCTGCTGGTGTTCCTCATCCCCTCTCAACCATAGCAGCCAATCAATTTACAGCTTGGAAAGTGAAAGTATACAATCTGCTTTGGAATAGTATACAAAAAACGTGCACACCTGAATAAGACAACCTACTTTCTGAAGAAGAAAAAAAGGAGGTTTTTAATATTTTGAAAATCCTTTGGCAGAGCAGACTATAGGAAACTATGGAAACACTCCTTAGACATGCTCAATACTTTATTTGGTAAATTGCCAACAAATATTTGTTCCTTTAAATGCTGAAAAGGTTTGCTATTCCCCCCTGCAGGGGCATGGTGAGTTGGAGTAACAAATAATGACCTTAAATATCTGTTGCTGAACAAAATTTCTCTTCCCAAAGGAGAAATTCCTGGTAGACATTCTCTCCCATACAAATCATTTCTAAAGCCTTAAATATTTGCCTCGTCTAGCTTTGACTTATAATTAAACTGACTGAAGTAACAAAATTCTTTTCAACTACATTTAAAGCAGGGGCTTTGAGGGATTGGTGATCAGGACTTTGGAAGTTAAGTCTCTACACAACTGAGCATGTCCGATTGTGTCATATCCCCTGAGTCTTCCATGCTAATTCTCCCCTGTTATGTTGTACCAACATGTGTATCTCTAGTCTGAATTGATGCAAGCAATTAAAGTTGGCTTTTTCTCACCTGAAATGTTGTCTGGCCCAGAAAAATTAGCTTGTCCCTTTCAAAAAGTCCCTGGCCTACGTAAAGAAAGGTGAAATACGTAATAGCTTCTGTTAGGTTGGAGATACGTCCTTGGATATCATCCGATGCCTCTGCTCGCTCAATTGCTTTACGAAAGACAGTGTTGAAACCCTAAAGGAACACAGAATTACATCAGACTTTCCTTTTCTTGAGAAACATTTTTGAAACCTGGATTTGGCTTCTATAATTCAAAAGTACAGTAATTCAGAATGCTTTAAAAGCAAGGTCAGCAACATAATTACCATCTCTTAAAGACAGAAGCTGCTAATTCAGGCATAGGCAAACTCGGCCCTCCAGATGTTTTGGGACTACAACTCCCATCATCCCTAGCTAACAGGACCAGTGGTCAGGGATGATGCGAGTTGTAGTTCCCAAACATCTGAAGGGCCGAGTTTGCCTATGCCTGTGCTAATTGCTCGAAACTAGCTGCTGTAATCTCTGGATTGGTCTGCTGTTGTTGGAATGCAGTGGTATTTACTTTTAAAACTAATAAGAGTAGATCCAGTGTAGCACATGTATACATCTACTTGTGCAAGAGGGCTTCTCCTTCCTCCCATCTCCCCTTGAATGCCTCTGGAGGAGTGGAGGATCCTCTGGAGCAAATTTTTCGGACACACAAATTTTGCAGACAGAGAAACCAGGGGCCACATTCTACAAGACAGCAGTGTCAGTATTGTAATGTCTCATTCTCACATTGCATAATGTCGCGGGTTGCCTTTAATTACTTAATTGATGTATGAGTATGGGAACTATTTGAATGTCTCCTCCCTCTCTCTGCTCCTCTGCTGAAGAAGATGGATGTGAGAGTTGTTTTGCTGTTTTGTTATTTGCTTTATAAATAAAACCTTTGATGTTACTATTCCAACCACAGTTGCTTCTGCTGCATTCTGCTGTAAAGGACCGAGTTTACTATCTGCAAAAGTGTGTTCAATGCTCACAAGCAGGTGCCATTGGATGCCACCATAAGAATGTAAACCTCAGGTGCACAGAGATTATTCATTACATTTCCTGTTGCTGTAGACCGGGATGAGGAATAGGATCTGGCCCACTTCAACGTTCTTTCCTTTCCTCCTTGCCCAAGTGGGGATTTGCAGCCACTGTTGATCAGTTTAATCAAGAAACTTGGGCCCTGCCTATCTGATCCAGAGGGACATGTCACTCTGGAGTTGTTAAATGCCCTCAGGAAGCCTCAGGAGACACACACACACACACTTGCTGTCAGCAGCTCTGATTGATATTGTGATAACCTCTTCTAAACTGCATCCTGCTGATATATCTCCCTTTGAAGCTGGAGATCAACAACAGTTTTTAAGAAGGTGGTATGGCAGAGCCATTTTTGTACAGCGTACATGACTCTTTCTTTTTTCCTTCCCCTAACTCTTACGATCAAACAGTTACTGCAAGCTTTTAATGTACTGCAAAAACCCAGAAAGTGTGCTTGGTCACATAAATTGGGGTACAAATATAAATGAATGTACCTAAACATGAGTATTAGTGGCTCCATTTTCACTTTTCTGAGAAATAGTACAAATCTCATGAGGTTTACTACACTATGTTTATTTTTTAGTATCAGAATAAGGATGAGAACGAACCTTCAATGAAAACTGATAGATGGGATTGATTTTGCTCAGATCATGAATGGCGAAATAAAGAAGGGATGCTCTTGCAGCTGCTGGCCTGTAATGTTCTCTGGCTTCGTTAATGTTAACTTCATTTTCTTTGGCTTCTGCTACCTGTAGAACAACATGTTTGAAAGTAAATCAAGAAAACCATCATTGTTATATGAATAGGGCTGTGCTGTTCATCTAGCATCTACTTCAACAGATTTTAATCTATCTTCAAACTGAGGACAGAGGAGGGATTAGCTACGCCAAATATAAGATGGAAAGACACAGGCCTCCATCCTAGAAGAATCTTCAAACATCTGAAGAAATCATATCCAAAATAATGAACATGTGTGGTGAGCCACTTATGGTGAATTGGAGCTTCATGAGTTGTAACTCAATCCCTGAAATGATTTCCATGGTGGCAGAAGGTAGTCCTCTTACGTTTTTATCCTTTCATTAGTGTTCATATGCTGTAGGCCCTATCAGTGGCTTCAGTAACATGTCAGGAAGTTCTCCAGATGTCATTGCTATTCCCATCACCCCCAGACAGCATGGTCAATGGTTAGGAATGACGTGAGCTGTAGTCCAACAACAAGGGAAGGACTAGAGTTTCGCCACCCATTTTTTAAAAGGAAAGGAAAGTGGGAAAAGGTAAGCAACTCTCATCCAACCACCACGGTAAGCCCCTCTCCATTCCAAATGGACAAACTGCCTTCCATTATTTTGCATTTACTCAATGCTCCATCATCAAAATGAGTGAACCTTGAAACATGAAACATGGAGAAAGGAGTTCTATCATCTATCTATCTATCTATCCCCCCCCCCCCCCACTCCAAACTATTCTGAGCTGCCTCAACAGATGCCAAAATGACTGGAAAGGAGTAGGCCTCGCCGCTTCTGTCTTCACTTGTGATTTTACAACGCTCTCTCCATGACGCATTGTATGGACATAACATGATGCTTTGAAATAGACAAGTATCAAATAGTAAAACTGCAAGTGCCTTAATCTCTATCTCTGCAGCTGTCGACTTTGTGGTCTCAAGTTTCTCCACGAGTTCAGTGTCTCCCAAGAAACTGCCCTCAGCAGCGGAAAGGCGAAACAGCAGATCGTCCTCCAAGCGCTTCAGCTGAATCTTGAAATCATTCTGTTGTTTTGTCAAAAGAGACTGGCAAACACAATGGAAAAAGTTTTAGTTGTAAATGTGGATAACTGATAGCAAGAAGAACTTTTAAGAACCTATTCTTACATGTGCCTGTGAGTGCTTCCAGCCATCTTTGGGTGTGAAACAGACTATCACAGTGTAAGTGTAATACCTATTTTATATATTTGTTCACCTGAATGCATACCCAGGCAGACTTGTGTGGAACAGGCAAGGTATCTTGTTATCCCCTGCTTATTAAAGTTTAATGGAATTTAAGCATGGTCTACATATTATTTTTTGCATGCAAGATCCACTTAAAATTTTGGTATGATGGCTTATCCTGCTAACATTCATCTATAGCACTGACCTTATGATTTTTTTAAAAAGTCCTCATGAAGATGAATCAATATACAGTCGTACCTTGGTTTTCAAATGCCTTAGGAGTCAGAACGTTTTGGCTTCCGAATGATTGAAAACCTGAAGTGATTGTTCAGGTTTTCAAACGTTCTTTGGAACCTGAACGTCTGACGTGATTTCTGTGGCTTCTGATTGGCTGCAGGAGCTTTCTGCAAGGTACCACTGTACTGTTTTGAATGAAATTTCTTCCAATGCACCCATTTTTGCAAAGCAATTTTCCTTAATATAATGAATTCCTGTATGTGATTTTCACTAATATATGCGTTCTATGCACAGTTTACCCCGGTACAGGCATTTTTGTACACATTTCGTGGCTTGAGAATAGCATTGCAAAATTCGGAAAAGTGTGAATCTGGCAGGATGGCTCTGTTTTGGATCACACATTGTTTCAAGAAGTGTGAATTAGACAGGGTTAACTTTAAATGAGAAATGAACTGAATTTCTACCAAATCCCTACAAACAGGGTATAAGATTAGCTGGCCAGGTGATGGAAATGCATTCTCTGCCCTGAACATACACATTTAGTCTAATCTAAAGACAACTGGAAAGCGTTATTTTCCACTTAGTGATGCCGTCACAAAGCTAACTCTGATTTACTGTGTGATGCCATAATACCATCATATTCACTAGTAAGCAGTACAAATGACAAGAGAAACACAGATTTTGTAGAGGGCGCTGAAAGTGCTAGAGAGCTAACTAATTCACACGTGGTTTTACCTTCACAGTCTCCAAATCAGGTCTTTCAATACTAACAGCCTCAGCCAACAGCTGGTCCTCCAAACCATCCTTTGTAACTGTGAAATTAATTAGAGTGGTCTGAGCCTGCAGCTCTGGCTTGTAGTGAGGATTAGCCATTTTAGTGTGAAGGATGAGGCGGAAATCCTTGTTGAATTCACATTCTCGATCTTCAATCTTAATATACCTGATATCAATTAAAATGAAAACACAGCAAAGCACAGCATTGATCAATGCAGCTTATCAGCATCTTACGATAAACACAGAAATGATTTCACATGAGACAGAGTTGTACGACGGTGCATTCCACTTACATGCCTCTGACTACTACACCTACTTGAGAAAGGCATTATCCATTTCCCATTATTGACACCAACACTAATACTTTTCACTTCTGATGTTAGTAAGAATGCACCTAATATGAGCAGCCTGTTGAGGATATTAAATAAGGATGCCAGATTAAGCCAAAATTTATAGACTGAAGGCCAGTTACTCCTATTGGTATCAATGGTTTCACTTGCTCATGTCCCACTTCTTGGTTTTCTGAATTAGTCTGAGAAAGGCTGAAAAGTATTATATTTGCTTATTTATATGAACACAGAAATTATGAAGCAGTTGCTTCCAGTTTTTCCATTCATCTTTACAATTTTCTAAGTTGTAATAAACATCTGTCTAATTTTTTGTTTGGGTTACAAACGATTTGTAAGGATGCAATAAATACAGACTGAGCAATTCTGCAAGAGGATACTTATGAACAGTTTTGGACATCTGTATTTCAAAACTAATTATATGAAATGCAGGATGTATTCTGTGTATTCTTCCCCTACTGAGGAACATGCTTGTAGCAAGGAATGTGCTGCCATCCATGTTTGCCAGTAATGTATTTCTTACTGCCTCCCCTTCTATAGCTATCCCTATTCCAAACTTGACCCCTTAAAGTGAAGTTGTTCAGTTTTCTAACACACGTGAATAATTTCACTTCTCTTATCCCCCTTTATTGTCCCCCTTTTCCTGATGGATCATGTCCTGTTCTCTAACCTACACGGGGAGTAGGAGAACTAAAAATATCAAATGAGCTAAAAGCAGGAGTATGGCCATTGGGGACACTGACAACATTGTCAAGGGCTGACAGAACCAGGAGGAGGCTGAGCCCAGGGGTAGCACAGAATGAGAGCCAGTTTGGTGTAGTGGTTAAGAGCGGTAGTCTCGTAATCTGGGGAACTGGGTTCGCTTCCCCGCTCCTCCACATGCAGCTGCTGGGTGACCTTGGGCCAATCACACTTCTCTGAAGTCTCTCAGCCTCAGTCACCTCACAGAGTGCTTGTTGTGGGCGAGGAAGGGAAAGGAGAATGTTAGCCGCTTTGAGACTCCTTCGGGTAGTGATAAAGCGGGATATCAAATCCAATGGGGAGAGGACGAACCTGACAAGGGGCCCAGTGGGCTACGGGGCCCACTGCTAAGGAGCAGAGAACCAGAGACTAGTGACAGGGATGGGGAGAGGCAAGTATCCATTGATTCTCACCCATTCCTTCACCTCATCTTCCCAGCTCCTTCCGGGGAAGAAGAGGTGAATGAGAGTGAGACAATCTCTGCACTCAGAGGGGGGAAGGGGAGAGGCGTAGAGCACCAGGCAGAAGGCAGGGCAATTCTGAGATGCCACCCCCATCCCCTCGATCAAGAGGAAGTAAGAAATGCAGGCAGCAGAGGGAACGACAGCCTCGCCTCTTCGTAACTGGCAGCGACACACCTTTGGGGTGCCTGGTGAGCAACGCTGCTCTACCTGCGGCACCCTGTTGATTGCTACTGCCAACTTCCATTCTGAAGGATGTATGCCCCAATTATAGACAGCCCAAAACAACTATCCACATGCACAGACAGATCTCTTTTTGGTATGATACTATTTTATCAAGCTAAATAAAAGAACAAGGTTCCACTGCCATTTCAATGTGTAGGAAAAGGTTGGGTGCAGCATATATGCTGAACATTTGACTAAGCTAACTACAGGTTCATAATGCAGGGGGACAACGGAAGACCGAGCTCAGAAATTAGCAACAGAACAAAGAGGGCAATTTTGTAACTCACTGTTCTTGTTTGTTTATCAAGAATCTTACCTGGGGAACAATACTTTGCTACCGCAACGCTAAAATGGCTTGTTGTAAAATGAGTTCTGGAGCCTTGCACTGAGATTCTAGTTTATAGGTGCTCATTGCACAGAAGTAATAAATCATTCCCAATTTCTGTGGTTATTAGCTATGAAAGGCAAGCACTGCACAATGACTCAGTGAGTTTTATCACTGCAGCTACGTTGGGTTTTTTGTTAATTGCAGGTGTGGGGGAAATAAATGTTTGTGCTATTGCTCTTATGGGTCAGCTATGACATTAGCCAAAAGTAGAAGAAGAGACCACGGAATCAGTATATCAGATTCAGCAAGACATTTATGTCTAGGATAGTATAGGACAGGGGTCAGCAAACTTTTTCAGCAGGGGGCCAGTCCATTGTCCCTCAGACCTTGGGGGGCCCTGACTATATTTTTTGGGGGGAAATGAATGAATTCCTATGCCCCACAAATAACCCAGAGATGCATTTTAAATAAAAGCACATATTCTACTCATGTAAAAACACGCTGATTCCTGGACCTTCTGAGGGCCGGATTTAGAAGGCGATTGGGCCGGATCTGGCCCCCGGGCCTTAGTTTGCCTACCCATGGTATAGGAGATGATGGTGTAGCAAGCTTGGGCTCAAGTTTTAGAACCTTGAATAGGTGATGTGAGTAAAATTCTTAGACAAATATGGTGGGACTTCACCTCCATGTTGCAGAGGAGAATCTAAAGTTTATGTAGAGACCTCTAGAGGAAAACGAAAAAGCAGCTGAGTTCACTCTTACTCAGAGAGATATAGGCCCAGATTTATATTGTGACCTTGGGTCAAGTCATTTATGTACACAAATGTTCTCCTGTGGGAAAAGGAAATGCAAAACTAAAATAAATGCACAAACCTTGCTGTTTACTTTTCCATCACATTTTCAATGAAAGCTTCTCCATACGTCATGCTATGAAATTCCATCTTTGTCCCCGCAACTAAATCCCCAGTCCACACATTGGTCTCTTTCAGATTGAACAATATGCAAACATAATCATGTCTAATCATATGTAACAATAGAAAACCTGTTCTATGAATCTGGGTTTTTAAAATAGCCAAACTGGTCCCATTTTTGCAAAAGGTGGAGGTATCAGTAGCCTCAAGGGAACCCCCAAATCAGCTGTAGTACAAAACACTTTAGAGAGAAATTAGGCCAGGACTTTGAATGACAAAAACAGCTCAAATGAACATGCTTAGTGGGCCCAAAATACTGATGGGGAGGGGAGGGGAGAAGAAAAACCCACAAGCAAACTAACTACTGCTTTTGAGAACAGCTTAGGTGAACTTTTAAGGTGAAGAAAAGTGGCAGGCAGATTCCTGGGAAAGAAAGAAAATGTGAGCAGTATCTTCATGCTTTAAGGGGGGAAAGTGTTTTTTTTTCCAAAAAACATCTAAAAAGCCCTGCTTCAAAGCCTGCTGTTTGAAGTTAAAAGCTTCCACATCCAACCAGCGAACTCTAGCAGCTAATGCAGAGAGTGAATCTGAACATATCAGGTGTAGAGTTGTTACTTAGCAATCACAGCAGGACAACTGTTCAAGTTGGTCAAACTACTGGAGAAGAGAAAAAATTCTGAAAGTTGCACAGCTAGCCTGAAGTTCGAGGCAAAAAAAGAGGAGCCTTTCCTATGTATCAAAAAAGTGAGTTAATAATCTTGCTGCTGCATGAAGACACATGGTACTGTCTAATTTAAGAAAGAAGGAAACTGTTTAATATTATCTGTTAAATATTATCAAATGCATACCATGAGGGGATGTTTATAATGCTATGAGGCTGAGCTGTAGTGTTCCTGAGGCTCATAGCCTCCTCCCTTCTCCTTGACCTGTGCAGTTGAGGCTCATTTAAAAAAAAAGATTTAGCATTATGTTTGAACCAAGTCATTGATGCTATCAGTAGCGTAAGGTCTTGAAGTATAGTTGATGTTTCAGAAGGCCTGATTTAGCACAGAACAAAGATCTGTTTTTCAGGCCTTCTCTTTGGCTCATAACTGTGTTGGCATAACTAGAGAGTAGCATTAGAGGGAATTACCTCTGGTGACAGGAATCACTGTGAAAACTCAATTATAATTATGGTAATAATAAAACTATTTGGCTGTTAAAAGACCGTTGAATGCAGAGAGAATGCCTTTCTGATCTACAGATACTAGTACACAAACATATATATAACTTTGCTGTCAATCAAAAATATGAGAAAAGCAGTAGAAGCTCCTTTCAGGTATCCTAAACAATCTGGGGAACAAGATGCAAAGAATAAAATAAAAAATCATTTACAGGTAGATGCTCTATTCAAGGGGCTAACTTAGAGAGATAAAAAGGTAAAGGGACCCCTGACCATTAGGTCCAGTCGTGACCGACTCTGGGGTTGCGGCGCTCATCTCGCTTTACTGGCTGAGGGAGCCGGCGTACAGCTTCCGGGTCATGTGGCCAGCATGACTAAGCCACTTCTGGCGAACCAGAGAAGCACACGGAAACGCCGTTTACCTTCCCGCCGGAGCAGTACCTATTTATCTACTTGCACTTTGATGTGCTTTCGAACTGCTAGGTTGGCAGGAGCTGGGATAGAGCAACGGAAGCTCACCCCGTCGCGGGGATTCGAACTACCAACCTTCTGATCGGCAAGTCCTAGGCTCTGTGGTTTAACCCACAGTGCCACCCGCATCCCTTAGATAATCTTCTCTAAATACTTTACCAACTACACTCCACCCATAAACTGGATTTTCCCACCTAAAAGGTGGGAACACCTGGCTGCTTCATGGTAGAATCCCTTAGCAGGAGATAGATGGATAGATGGATGGATAGATAGATAGATAGATAGATAGATAGACAGATAAATATTGGATACCTATATATAGCAAAACATAGAATCCAATAAATATTAACTGCCCGCTTCTTAGCCCTGGTCGGCTTACCTAAAGGTAAAGGTAAATGTACCCCTGCCTGTACGGGCCAGTCTTGCCAGACTCTAGGGTTGTGCGCTCATCTCACTCTATAGGCCGGGAGCCAGCGCTGTCCGAAGACACTTCCGGGTCACGTGGCCAGCGTGACAAGCTGCATCTGGCCGTTTTCCTTCCCGCTAGTAAGCGGTCCCTATTTATCTACTTGCACCCGGGGGTGCTTTCGAACTGCTAGGTTGGCAGGCGCTGGGACCGAGTGACGGGAGCGCACCCTGCTGTGGGGATTCGAATTGCCGACCTTTCGATCGGCAAGTCCTAGGCGCTGAGGCTTTTACCCACAGTGCCACCCGTGTCCCTTTAGGCTTACCTAGTGGTGGTGAAAAAAGGATTTTTGGCTCAGGTCAGTGGTGGGCTCTGCTGGGGGGATTATAACAACTGTGTTGATATCTCCTTACATTATGGATGGCTATTATTCACGCTATTATTCACGCACAATATTTGTGAGCCACATCTTATGCGTATATATCTCTCTAGACCAGTGCTTAAAGCAGCTACTACTAGTACACAGAACAACAGCTGTGCCATCTCTAAGACACCACATTGCAGGGCTGCATCTTCTTTAATGTAGCAAGTTTTCAGCTCAAGAATAATCTCCATAAAACGGAGCCAGGATAAAATTTTATGAAGTGGCTTCACAGAGCAGAAGGTTTGCTAATATGCAAAGCTAGTAAATTTGCTTTGGAAGGAGCACAAGTTGATAAATCTTTCCCAGCGATGCTTTCTGTCGATTGCTATTGTAAGATATATTTTACTTAAAATTAGGATTGTCTGAAGCTCAGTGGATCTAATTATTTGTAATTACCCAGTTGTTGTCAGTATGTGGTCATTTTATGACAGCAGTAGCAAGTGTGTGGGTCAGGTTCAACTGTATATCTTTTCAAACACAGAATTAATGTACTATTGATAAAACCATTACTAGAACCAAATTAAAGTCTGAGCTGATGTATTGGTCCACAGGGTGCTGTCAGACATGAAAGGAGTAATTAGTATTCATTACTTCATACTCTACAACATTCCAATTATTAATGAACTTCAACTGTTGGTCTGCACCATATCTATCATCTGCCTCTTTCCAGTCTTTCTTTATTAGAGAGGGGGGAGGGACAAACACTGACACAATTCCTAAAATTAAGAAAGCATAAAATGTTGAAAACTTTGCTAAACTTTGCTGCAAAAACTGGTGCTTGAGACCTGTACAACATGTGATCAACTATTTAATGGATTATGTTTTTAAAATGAAAGGAAGGACTCAGACCAATTAAATCAATCACTGCTTATTCAATTCTATGGGGAGAACCATGCATTACACCAACAGAGAGTCTTGTGGCACCTCCAGAAATGAATATATTTATTGCAGCATTCACTTTTGTTAGTGAGGTGTATCCTCATTTGGAAGATCCCCTCGTCTCTCATTCATACACACACACACCAATTGAATTCATCTACAGATGTAGCCAAAGTCCCACAATTCACCCAACCACCAACAGTGAGGCATCAGGAGACCTGGGGGTAAGCCCAAGATTTGTCTAAGTAAAAAAAGTACCGTATTTTTGTGCGTATAACATGCCCCCATGTATAAGACGACCCCTATTTTTTGGGACCACAACAAAAAAAAGGGGGGGAATTGCCCAAAGTTATTGAGCTTTTTTTTTTTTTGGAAGGGGGGGAGATTGCACAGAGTCGTTGAGCTTCTTTGGGGGGGGGGGACATGCATCGCCACAGCCAACTATCGTTTGCACACTTGTAAATTCACTGCCCAGTTGCCACAGCAACCAATCACATGCCCAATCACTGCTGCCAATCTCCTGCTGCCTTCTGCCACCAATCGCCCAACCACCCTCTGCTATCCGTGTATAAGACAACCCACAATTTTGGCCAATTATTTCTAAGGAAAAAATATCATCTTATAAATGGTATTTGAAATCAATGGGGGGGGGATTATTTGACTGTAGCTGTGATTGGGCACAGGTTTGTCCAAATCCTTCAACAACAAAAAACCAAAATGTAAAAAAAAAATCCTCTATACCCTTGTATTAATTTATCATTTACAATTACCAATACAGCTAAGTGTCTGATGACAATTAAGTTCACAAAAGTTCAAATGATGTAGTTCACATAAACTCAAAGAATGTCCCCATCCCCATCTCCATACATGCAATTTTAAGTGTTGTCATGTTGCAGTTTCGTTAAGTCACAGACAGGTGGCTCTGTGAACTACAGCAATATGACCATCTTCTGAGAGCTGCCAGGCCATCACAACAGCAGCAGCAGCAGCAGCAGCAGCAGCAGCAGGTGGCCCAACAAATGGTCCAGGCGAGCTACAGAGGAACTGTCACAACAGATCGGGCGCTGCTGCCCCTGCACAAATTATGCCATTTCAGCCTTCTCCTCCAAGCAGGATGGCTGCCGTAGAGCTGTCCTAGGCTGCTGTGACTCTACCTCCGCAGCCTACCGCCTCCCTCCTCCTCCTCATGAGAGAAGGTTTAAAGCAGTGTTTCCCAAACTTGGCTCTCCAACTGTTCGACTACAACTCCCATCATCCCTAGCTAGCAAGACCAGTGATCAGGGATGATGGGAATTGTAGACTGAAAGCAGCTGGAGACCCAAGTTTGGGAAACACTGGTCTAAAGGGGGTGTTGGGTGTTGGGATGCGTCCGGGCCTCCAGGTGGCTCCAGCCACCGGTCAGCAGCCGGGTGAAATCCGGTTCTCGGAATAGCATCTATCAGTGACTCAAGCCTCAGAAGCCTTCAGAGACTGAGCATGCTCCAATCAGCAGAGTGAATAAATCTTCACAACGGAAGTGGCGGACAGAGGCATATGTAAGCGTATTTACAGGCATTTATTCAGCATCAGGAACAAAGGAAAAACATGTCTGCTTCCCTTCGTGTCCAATCAAAACAGCAGTATAGCAATAGCTATATACAACAGACTACTTGAATGGGCACAATTAGGAATGACAGAGTCAGACCACTGGTCCACCAAGTTCAATATTGTCTACAATGACTGGCAGCACCTCTCCGGGGTTTCAGACAGGTGTTTCTCCTAGTCAATGCCAGGTACAGGTAATAATCAATGCCAGGTACAGCTGGTAACAACAACAGCAGCAGCAACAACTTTATTATTTGTACCCCGCCCATCTGACTGAGGTTGCCACTCTGGACAGCTTCCAACAAAATCTAAAAACACAATGAAGCAGCAAACGTTTAAAACTTCTCTATACAGGTAGGAATGACCCATGTCTAAAACTCTGGAGAGACACTGCTAGACAGTGTTAGATAACATCGAGTTAGGTGGACTAGTGGTCAGACTTTGTTGTTCCTAACTAGGGACAATAAGTGTATCAATAAATTACGTTGTTTCTATTAGGATTCTGATGTTTGCATAAAGATTTAGATCCTCCAAGAGCCACATCCAAATTCCCAGTATCAATACACCTGTTTCACAATGCACTGCCTAAAGGAACAATACATAAAAAGGCACGGGAGCATCATCCACCTCTTCCAGAAGGTACTTACTTTCCTTTTTTAACCGTGTTCCTTCCAAGCAGGGGATCAAGTACAGGGTCTACTGCTTCATCCAAATTTTCAATCAAGACAACATCCCCACAAGCCAAAGCTCTTTCAATAGTTTTCAGGAACCTTTATGTAACAACATAAAATAGGATTAGAAGATGGTACTACGGGTGGATAACCAACGTCTGTAGAAAGTGAAGAAATTTGGGAAGCTGGGAAGTGAAGAAATCTGATGTGGTAGAGCAGGGGGAATGGTAGCGCAGCAGAAGTACCCATGTAAGTAAATTTGGGTTATATGACACTACTGCTTTCTGAATTTCTCTCTCTGTATGGGACTGTTAGTTGTCAGTGGTGGCACATACCTCTCTATTCCCCTTCCTAGCAGGCATCTTGAATGGATGGGGGGGGGAGCACTGAGAGACTCCCCCCCCCCAATATAAGAGTGTTATACTCTACAGCACAAGAGAGGTCAGCAAACTTTCCCCAACACTTCCCATCCTACAAAAACCTTACAGTAGGCTAGCGATGATCCGGCTCCTTGCTTTCACTCCCTGCTCAATCTTTGGATTCATACAAAAGTGAAAGTGTCCAGGCTACCCTAGATACCTTTTGCCCTAGATACACCTGGGGAAGCTTGAACAATTGTATGCTTGATGGAGGGAGGATCCCGATGGACAAATCAGAGACCTCCTGTTCCGAGGCACTGGAAAAGAAGCTCCCAGAGAGCATTACCCGATTCCTGCGTTCAAGTTTAACAGCTTGATACATTACAGTGAAGCACCTGAGATACATTCAGTGAACTAGGGGGGCTCCCTGCAGTGGCAGATTTGATAAGCACAGAGTTAAACAGAAGTGAGAGGAGATCTATTCTGAAACAGCAATGCCAACTTTAGACTATATAGGTTAAAACCCACCTTTGCTGGAAAAGAAATGTATCATGTTGTCATTTATGCATAGGAGTACTTTTTCAATGCACACATACCCCTTCTGTCCTAGATGTATGATTTTAAGGTCAGCTCCATATTTATTCTTTATCCATTTTATTCCTTGAAGTTGGGGGTCTATGAGAAGTGGCCAGCGCTCACAGTTTGTAAGAATAGAGGCGTTTTCGGTTGACATTCTGTCACTGGGCAGACCTTCATTATTCCATGCTGCAATCGTTGCATCATCCGTCAACATGGCAATCACGTCTAAGTCTTCACTGACTGGAATGCGAATCTTTGAAGCAAAGAGAAATATAACTTTATAATAAAGTTAACAAAAGAGCCAACAAGATGGTATTGTGAATAAGGGCAGATATAATCTATTTGGCAATGGCACATTGGGTAAATAAATTGCATTCAGTTGTACAAAAGCAGAACTGCATTTTCGTAAAACACACACACACAAAAACCCATGCTGAAACAGAATCCAGAGACACAAGAGTTCCATGCCAAGTTTTGCATTGCAAACACTCACTTCTTGAGATTTCAGAAATGGAAGCCACATGCGTTCCATCAGCTCTTGGCGATAGGGTTTGGTAAAGGATCCAATGTAAGAAACAAAAGCTGCTGTTAATAAAACATCCCCGCACACTGTTATTTCTTGCGCTTCAAAGGTTTTAATAGATTGGGTCCAGCGAACGTTTTCAGACTGAAAGACAAAATTATAAAATAGCATGGAGAAATCACACAAGTGGGTTTTTTTGTTTGTTTGTTTTTTGGTCTCAGAGTTTCTGCCAAAATGTGAAGATCAATACAGTAGATTTAGGCAGGTTGAGTGCATTTGAGACAAACACAAACAGTCCACCAATCAACGGAGCATTAGTAATATGCTCTATGGCAAAGACCAGGACAAAGGTATGCCCAGCAACATGTGATGAATCAATGATATACTGAGACAGCCCCATGGTTGTCAAGGAGGTTCCAAGCCAGACCATATGGGGTCATCATTGGCGGCCAACCCATTAACAGCTTTTAGAATATATTAAGCAGAGATATGTGCAAAAACTCGATCTGTCTAATCATTCCGTACCCATGGCAAAACTTAGGTGCCCATCAAACCTCTTGCTGGGAAGAAACCCCCGAGTTATAACAAGATCTGTGATTTGGCAGAGGGCCTTCGGCTGGTGCCTACCTCCAAGCTTTGGCTGGTGCCTACTTTGGGTATCTTGTGGCATAAACTGAAGGTCTCCTCTTCCTCCAATTGGTTGTGTGAGTGCTTGCAATGTAGATGCCATGCACATGGTAACATGGCCATAATGTAACATTTAATATATGCAGTGGTGATCATGGTTTAAAAATTCTATATTATTCCCTTTTTGTGTTCTGCCCTGACACCACTTGTGACGAGGGACAGGATACAAATCCTATAATCAATAAACAAACAGCTACACATTCACAGGCCCTCAGAAAATGAAGCTGAAATTTCAAAACACAGCTATTAAACTGAACTTCAATATGCAGAAAGTATGCCCAGCAAAGGAGATTACAACAGTTTTTGCTGTTTAAAGTAGCAGCTATTACACTCCACAATTCTATGTTATTTCAATATAAAACATTCTTGCTATCTGGTATCTTTTACAGAACCTATTAGTTCCTTTCTTAAATCACTAGCTGAAGGGAACCAAACAAACCCATTAACTTGCAGGAGGGAATTTTGATTTATCCTTTCTCTTTCCCTCATTGTCACTGGCTGGTAAGTCATAAACAATAAAGTGCACCTACCTCATTCTACAAACTAGCTTTGAAATCTGAAGATTTACTAAACATAGAATGATTGTCTATTTAAATCTTCAGTAATTTTACTGTACCACCCCAGCATCATAAATCACAAGTGACATTGGCTAACAAGGGTTTAAGAGTTGGAACATGTAGTGTAATAAATTTCCAGACAGTTAAAAATCACTATAATTTTATTCTAATGCATTATAGATTGCCTGTAATATCATCCTGGCCGGGGTGACCCATTTCTAATTTTGAACAGCTGTTCAGCTCGGGAGTTAGTTAATGATTAAATATAAATTGCCTGATTTATTAGTCTGAATGGTTGAGCTTCCAGGTCAATGGCATATAGACAAAATCATCAGTCTTGATGCTTTTCAGAAGTTAACTGTCTCCTGTTTAAGTCAAAAAGAATTTATTCTCTGAGGAAAAGTGTTGATGCTCTCAATTAATTGTTATATTTTCTTTTTCTTTCTTAGCTTACACAAGTACTTTTAAAGTGGAGGGGATTGTCACTGTTTGGTAGTAACAGAAACTTGGAGAATTCTAACACAGTAGCAACTAAAGATATAAGCAAGGCATTACAGGACCCAAGGATATGCAATTCTTTTTAAAAAATCTTTTACCTACTTATAATGTTGATGCAATGCAATTTCCCCTTCAAAACTACTCTGGAGTAAATGGAATGCAAGCTGCAGGGCACTTCAGCTATAAATACTATTATTTTTAGCAGTGCAATCCTATGCAGGTTTAATCATAAGTAAGACCACAGATTCCAGTGAGACTTACTCCTGTGCATTCTACTGGTTTCCAACAGCTTAATCCTATACATTAGATATGGGGACCTTTGGCCTACCTGGTATTGATGAACCACAACTCCCGTCATCCCCGGCCACTGGTCATGCTTGTTAGGAGTAAGGCAAGTTGTAGTTCATCAAGATTCGGAAGTCCAAACACTTCCCACACTTGCTATGCAGTCTTGGTTGCCAAACCTGATGCGTTCCGGGAGTCCAATAGACTTCCGGAACCGTTCAAAAACCAAGGCAACGCTTCCGATTGGTTGCAGGAACGACCCACAAACCACTTTTGAAATTCCTTGTGCGCATTCTCTGTGTATGCCTGTCTGTTTTCCCATACACACAAATGAGTTCCCTGGATCCCACTGATTTCACTGGCTTAGTGCCATTACGCTAAAATTATTAAATAAATAATTAAATAATTAAAACAACTATGTGCAAACTAACCATTAAATCATTATCTGTTTTGATATGAAGATGCTTTTCTGCCGATGGAAATAATTAGAAAACTAAATTCCTTATAGAGGGTGTGCTTTTTTGTTAATTAAGTGTATATTCTGTACTTATTAGAATAAGATTAATGCTTTTTATGAACCTAAGAAACAATGCATTGACTGTAGCCCACTTATCCAAAGGTTAAGTGCATTGTGGGTGGATACAAAATGACTCCGTCCTGACCTGAAGATTATTCAGTCTCAGTGCTCATTAACCAAAGGCTGACCATGCTGTCAGAAAGTGTTCACTTTTCTGTACAGATCTAGCGACTTAGTTACAGAGATTCTTCTCTGGGGATATACAACCCACGGAGCAAACATATCGCATATGATGCAAAAACAGCAGCATAATGTCTAGGGCTGGATAGCCAATTAGGCTAAATACACTGTAGGGGAAGGCACCTGCAACAATATCTCCCCACCCCCCAAAAAATAATTTTCTACAGTATAATTATTCCAGAGTTCTGAAGTCTGCGTACTCATGGTGCTCTTTAAAGGAATGAATAAACAATTATCTTAGCATCTTACTGGGACATATGGAAATGAACTTCTTAAGTATGTCTGGTGGTGGAGCACATGGTGATTAAGATGAAGTCCCAGTTAAAAAAATTGATGTTAATTTCTAGCCCAGGCAATCTCTAATCTAACCAACCTAGCTATTGGAGCCTGAACAGACATAGACTTTTCAGGAACCGTCCAGGAGCCATCATCTATGAAATTCCATCTTTTGTTCAATAAAAATTAAAATAATTCTCTACATCTTCTATTCAACGAGAGAGAAGGAATGCTATATAAACTGCTTTCTACCAAATTTCCCAACAAGCAGCAAACTTCCTCCTGGAGCTCAGATCAAGGAGTCTCACTGCTGCATGTAACTGGAAGGTGAAATCTTTGGTGCACACTTTAGTCATGGATAATAAGGAGCAATGAGGATGATTACTTAAGTAGTAAGATAGATTCTTCTTATGCTCAATGGAAATGTGTTATTATTTCACAGAGTTCAGTCCTGGTACTGAAAACTGGTTCTGGAGCTAAGCTCCAATAAACTCTGACTCAAATTAATCCTTTCATGTGCACACATTAACCTACATCACTCCAGCAGTTAGGGAAGGAAAGCAAGCAAGGGCAGCCTGCACAATATCCATGTCGCCATATTGGTTAGTGTTTTTCCTCTTCCTGTTAGTTTAAAGCGGCTCTCATTTCAGCAACTCAGAGGCATCTAAAACCTGACACTCCAGAAATATTTCATTTCACCAAGACCCTTCTCTTGAATACAGGTTCACCTGTTTTGATCAGAACTCCTGAGAATGATATTAATGAATATGCTACTTGCCTCAAGTCCTTTAACAAGCCTGTTAGCCAGCTCTATAGTCTTATTGGTTCGGCTGACGTCTTCTTGACATCTGACTTTTTCTGCTGTTGCCTTTTCAAAGGATGCTGTGAGTTTGCACAGATTGAGATCCAGTTCCTAAAGAGAGAGAGAGAGTTAGTTTTCATTCATTCATTCATTCATTCATTATTCATTCTTCACATACTCCTGTTGGTGAATAATAAAAATACAGTTGTACCTCGGGTTAGAACTTAATTCATTCTGTTGGTCTGTTCTTAACCTGTTCTGAAACTGTTCTTAACCTTAAGCACTACTTTAGCTAATGGGGCCTCCTGCTGCCGCTGCGCCACCACTGCACGATTTCTGTTCTCATCCTGAAGCAAAGATCTTAACCCGAGGTAATATTTCTGGGTTAGCGGAGTCTGTAACCTGAAGCGTATGTAACCTGAAGTGTATGTAACCCGAGGTACCACTGTAATGGTATAATACTTTCATACAGTAACCATCTGAAGCCTCACCAAAATGGCAGGCCACAAGTGTCAAATGTTTTATGCTGTTTGCCTCACTACTATTTCCTTCATCTTCTCACTCATTTCCCTTGGACATCTCATGTCGCATTTATAATTTATGCAAGAATCTCAGTTGCCCATATCATGCCCCCTAGCTGCCATCGTCTCAGCTGCTGATGTCACAACCTTTGATGTTAAGAAAGCTTTAGTCGACATAGTCACTTTGGCAATAGAGAAACAGCTGGATCCACATTCCAAACTCTTTGAGCAATTTATGCAAATATATGAGGACTTTCAAAAGACATCTTGCTCGTGCAGATCAGCTGAAATGGACAGAACTCCTGAGCTGCTTATCAGATAAAATCCATCGGAAACTGTCAATGATGTTAAGTGGCTTTTGCCAACATGTCTATTAGGCTCTGATAGAAAGTGCAATCCCGAACAGCTGGAGGGCACCAGACGGTCGAAGGCTGATGTAAAGTCTTCAATGCCAGTATTTTATCTTGGTATTCTGTGTGCCACTATAACCTCAAGAATATGTTGCATTTTGCAATCGTATAAAATCTAGCTATAATCTCAGAGCCATTGTAATGTATTTTATAGCCATGGACAGGGAGACCACCCAAAGCTAATTCAGGAACCACAGGGGTGGGGGAAACCCAAGAGTTATAAAATTGGGAATGATAAAATTGTAGAGAAGTGAAATAGCCGCAATGCCTGGTTAACCAAATACACAAGTGTGACTAGAATTCATGTGGGTAATGAGGTAGCTGATCCAATTTTGTTTATGGAGGCATTTATGGTAATGATTTGAAGGTTGACCCATTCTGCATGGCAAAATGCCACCAGCTCTTCCGAGAGCTTTTAAATGGAGACTTGAGCAATGTGGAACATTAACTGTGATCCTATGATGTTTAATGGACTATGAACAAGTCTTGAAAGTAGCAAGTAGCAAGAAGGCTAATGTGGACACCTCCCCCCCCCCCAGCATACTTCTAGTGCCAAGAACTGAATAAAAGACCAACAGGCTTTTTTTTTAGAGGGTGGGGAGTGAGTCTGTTTCTATTAAGATGGATCTTATATTTCTCATGGAAGGGAATAATCAGCAAAGTTTGTTTGCTGTTCATTAGATGGGAGTTACAGGCTAACTCCTCCCCATATTTTTCTAGTTGCCTTTGATTGTTTTTTCCCTGCCTTCCGGGCCCACAAAACTTGTGAATCATCATGCCAAATTCAGCTCATCAGCTGTGTAGGGCAATTCACCAACAGCTTAATAAACGTCTTGTCCTTTTGTGCCTGCCTCTGTCTTCAAAGTAAGGTGGGATTGTCTTGTATTAAGCAGGTCCTAATAGGTGGTGGGCAATGCACGGCTCTGTGGGTTGCAAGTTGTGAGTCTTGGAACTGTTCTTTATGATTCAAGTGCCAGGTTGGATGATGTTGGGATAGGGTATTTTTTAAAAAAATGCAGCCTGTACCTGGGTATGCCAGAATGCAATTCAGGAAGATGAAAATGTGAATGATGACATGCTGGGGCCATTTAACGCTTCTGAGCTTTTCCTTTCTTACAGTCAATTGACAGTGGGAAAGGGCTGAGTGCAAATGGACTGCCAAAATTTTATGTGCCTGGGAGGTGAAACTGGTGGAGCCATTTCACCAACAGTTCTCCACAAGGTGACAGAATGCTCTAATAGTATCTCCTGAGAAATATTTTGCTCAGTATTAATTGAACCAGCACCACCAAGAAGGAAAGGAGGACCGGAAGGAGCAGAGCCAGAACCTATTGCTTTCTTCAACAATATTAAAACCGAATCCACAACTGAGTCCAAAATTCTTCACCACAAAAAATGTGTATTATATGGTAGGGCTTGAGATTCTCCAGCAGTCTGGGGTGTCTGTGAAACAGAAGATTCTCACATAATTTATCAGAAAACACTTTTCTGTGAAACTGGTCCAGTCCCATCAGTTCACCAAGGTTCCACATTGTAGTGTACTAATATCTAGCAGTGCTGTTATCCAAACTCAAGTGTCCTCTAAGATTTACTTACAGTTAGGTAAAGGTAAAGGGACCCCTGACCACTAGGTCCACTCATGACCGACTCTGGGGTTGCAGCGCTCATCTTGCTTTATTGGCCAAGGGAGCCGGCGTACAGCTTCCAGGTCATGTGGCCAGCATGACTAAACCGCTTCTGGCGAACCAGAGCAGCGCACGGAAACGCCGTTTACCTTCCCGCTGGAGCGGTACCCATTTATCTACTTGCACTCTGATGTGCTTTTGAACTGCTAGGTTGGCAGGAGTTACTTACAGGTACCATTCAACAAAAGGTACTTTCCAGTGTTAATGAAAACCTTCCTACCAGATTTAACCTTCGTTCTCTCTTCTAAGCATGGCTGGAGATTAGGAATTAATTACGCCTTAACTGCCCTTTGAAAACTCTCATTTAATTGTCATTTTTGTTCCTGGGAGGCTTTAATAAAAGATTTACCTCCTCAGAGGGGGGTGGGACTTTTCATTTTAAACACAGAATAAATTAATTAAAGGCACAGTAGCTCTAAAATTGTTGAGGACTTTTCTTTAGGAGCATTCCAGCATGCGAGTCTGGGTTAGAATGCTGGCACACTTAGGCACACACTTCTGAATCACTGGTTGCTAATCCAGTGATTAATGTTGTATATAAATGTTATATAGTAAAACAAAACTAAAAACCAAAACTTAAGATTTGTGAGAAGGTGGCCTGGTATATAGCAGTTTTACAGTCAGCTTCAAAATGAAGCTAGTTTGGGAAATCCACACAAACTTTTCTAGATTAATACAGACCAGACTGAAGAGTGAATTCCAAAGCAACTGAAAGCTTTGGTTACAACTTAATTTTGTTTGGTGTCATTTCATTGGTTTTTGAGTTTGAGAAATATGTTTGGGGAAATTGAACACCATTAAAAGGGGATTATGCCCCAATGAACACAGTGAGGCTTACTTCTGCATAAAACGTGGATGTAAGAGCATTCCGAGGGGGTTGTGCTGCCCACCCTACAGTCTGCTCAGAGACCTCTTACATCCACAGGTGAATTGCACTCTAAAATATGTTTTAACAACATTTATTGCCTCTAAATGTGAATAGACAGTCTTTGGATACTAGTGTGCAATGTGGTACTAAATACAGGGGCTTTCCTCAGTCATTGCGAGGGTACACAGGCCACAGCTTAAACGTTTCTGCACCACATAGATAGAAGCAAAGTTTACATATTAGAGACGTAGAGAGAGTTGTGTAGATTGAAATAAACCTTTTGAATCATGTAAAATATGTTCATGGAAAGATTTAAAAATAATAATATCCGTTTCAACAACATTAATTTTGCTGTTGCATACAGCTGACAAGGATTTAATTTGTCATTCTGAAATATATTTTAGCAGGCATTAAAAATGAAGGGTTGTTAGCACAGTGCCATCCAAATTGATGATGTGTTATTGATTACCAAGTAATAGCTGCAACATTTATTAACCATTACAGAAAATTACTAGGTAAAAAGAATACTTCTGTATGAAAAATTAGAACCATGCTTTCCCAATAGAAAAGCACTGGTTTATGGGACAGGATTCCATTGGAAATCCATAAGATGGGGACGACTACCTGTGACTCTATTTTTCAAAGGCGTTAGGTTTGCTGAACGATAGAAAGAATAGTAGGCCAATAAATGGCAAACAGACATAATGCTGAGGGATGCATTGAGAACTGAAGGCCAATGAGCAAATGGCTCAAGTATTGATAAAGGATGTTACTTGATAGAAAAGTTACCACCATACAAATGTACAAGGCACAGCATCTAATCTCATTATAAGCACTGGCAGAGAACTCAAATTAAGGAGTGAGGAATAGGCTACATAGTTGAATTTGAAAGTAGCTGAGATCTTTAATTATATTTTGAAAGGGTGGGTAATCAAAATAGCACACAATTTATCTTGCAAGTAATAGGAGGTCATATCCCCCATGGCTAGAATTTGCTTTGAATTAATCTAGTAGAAGGCTAGTTTTGTATCTTGCACATTTGCAAAAAGTGATCAATAACAATTATATTTATTTATTTAAATAAATGTATATTATGTTAATAATGTGGCTGAATGGGTTTGGGGGAAATTCTCTAATTTCATGTTAAAAGATTCAGTGCCCACCCCAAACAAAAAAAGAAGATATATTCAATTGGTTTATGGGGGGGAAATGCAATAACGCCCAATATAACTAAATCATATATTAGACACCAAAACAATAGCTTCATAACCTGGCAGGGCTAGAAAGCAGTAAAACACCTTATCTTTACAGACAGCCTCTGTGCATTGCCACAAAGAATGCTAGCTTGTTAGACTACGAACTAGTGCAAGATTAGGATTGGAGTAAGGCCTACCCCAAGTTTTTTCCTGATGGCTTCCAGCTTTTCAGTAGCTGCTGCAAGTTCAGCATTTGCTTGGGCCAATGCTTGGCGTTTTGGCTCCACATCACAGTATACCTGGGAATTCCAATATTAGAAATTCTTAAAACTATGATAACACAAAAAAGTTTTAACAAGAAGTGATGAAACGGTCATGTTTTTATCCCAAGGTGATCCACCTTCAGTTGTTTCCACAGTTTATTAGGCAATATTTCAGCCGGAATTGATCGCACCCTCCCTTCTTTTCAAGTTTTCAAGACGCACTTGCAAGTCATAGGAAGAAACATCACAGAATAGATAAATTGGATGCATTAGATATACATTTAATTAAAAGTAACGTCCTGGAATATGATAGATAATCTAACACTTGTATTTCAGTAACCATTTGCTATCAGATTGCTCTGCATTTGTTGTCTGGCGCATCACAATCTTAGCCTCCAATATGAATGGAAGTCTTTTCCTTCCTTTGCTGAAAAGTCTGATGTCTCCAGGGGAGGATGGTTTATTAGGACAAACAGAGCATTGGCCCACCAACCTGCCCCCCCCCCACTTGCCTGACTTCTTATTTACACCCTGCCTAGGAGAATGGCACTGCCTGTTCATTTCCTCCTCCTCAATCTCTGTTTTGCCTTTGTAAAACTAATTAGGGAGGAGGGGGCAGAATGAGTTGGTTTTGACTGTCATTGGCTGCAATTCTTCACATCATTAACTCTAGCTCCACCTACTGTTGATCTCCTTTTACCCTACCCATCCCATCCACTCACTATTGGTTTTCTCTCGTTACATTGCAAGGTGCTTTATGAACCCAACACCCTATCCAAGCAGTACTTGATGGTGTACATGAAAGGATGGTGGCATGATGTTTTGTTTTGTTTTGTTTTAAATACTGGGTTGTATCCAGACTGTATCAGCCATTCCTTAGCCTCACTAAATCCAAGTTCAGGACATGCTACTCATGCCTGATTTAAGTCCCACTGCTTTCACTGTACCCACACACAAGGTTGGATTCTCTATGTTGTGCCATAGTCTGAAAACTTGGCTTTGCCATGCTGTTCTTAACATTCTAATCGAGTATTCAGCATTTCCATTGTGAATTTAGAGTGTTCAAAGTGTTTCACATACATTATTTCACTAATGATGGTAACACCCCGATAAGGCATTTTCCAGCGCTTTTGAGGCTGAGAGATGGGGACTTGCGTTAAGACCGCCTGGTAAGTTCATGGTGAAGAGAAAGCTTGAACTGAACTTGCTCACATATCTTAGCAGCTAGATCATATCTTAAGAGGGACATCCATTTGATATGTTCTAATAAAAATAAGTTGCACAAAGTTTGTACCCTGTGCACCCTTCATCTTGCTACTTTCTGCTGAAAAATATTGCTTCTCCAATGAGCGGCCACCAGATACCTAAGCTATTCCCCCCAATTTATTTCTCCAATTGCAACAAACACATTCAGTACCTCATAGAATTTCACTATGTTGATAACCCAAGCACAGAGACCAGCTGCTGCAAATGACTTAGTGCGAACCAGGTTTGGGTTGAATTCCGTGTCTTTCAAGTAATGTTCTTTGACCACTTTTAGACAATTCCCTGGGATGTGCTCCTTGTCATAGTTAATTAAAGCTTGCAAGAATTCATCAACCTGGAAGGCAGTTAATGCACTTAACTTATTATTGTTGAATAACACTTCAAGCCTGCAAGTTGATTTCAAAATACAAAAGGTTAAAACCCAAACAAGCGTAGTGACCCCCGTTTTTAAAATAGCAAATAAGTATTGATCTAAAAAGTAAGTCATTTTATGCATATGCACTTGCAAATGATAAGTAGAATCCTAGAATTGTAGATGGAAGGGACCACAAGGATCATCTAGTGAACTCATTACACAGGAATATTTTGCCCAACGTGGGGCTCAAATCCACAACCCTGAGGACGTTTACTCCTGTGCCTCAATATATACATGAACATTATTATTTACATTCAGAGTCATATCATCAGGTTGCAATGCAATTTACAGATGGTGATAATGTTGCAAGAACCTTTCCCATGAAGAGTCTAGCTGCATTCCAGCTTCGGTCTTTTGGTACTTTCCCTTTATTCGCCATTAGGACCATTACAGCAGCTGTAACGTTGGTCACTGCAATTGGTGGGTTAGGGAAGGCTTTCAGTTCAGAAAGGTTCACCTGAAGAACAGCAACAAAGATGGTGTTGAAAGAAAGCCAAGCGCGTGCTGGGAGAACAAAAAGCATTGCGACAACTTGAAGAGATTGG
Organism: Podarcis tiliguerta; assembly: GCF_965153285.1. Lineage (NCBI taxonomy): Eukaryota > Metazoa > Chordata > Lepidosauria > Squamata > Lacertidae > Podarcis > Podarcis tiliguerta. Next base: position 26,178,681 of record NC_139545.1, read on the forward strand.
CAAGGGTTAGGATCGCTCTGCCTAAGTATGCCTGTGGAAAGCTACGTGGACATAGGTGTGTGGGTGGCAATTCCAGGGGTCAGCCAGGGGTGCCCTTGGAACAGTTGACAGTCAATGTAACTACTGAGGAAAGCTACAGAGGGGATAAAAGACACAAGCTGCACCTTCACCTTGCACCCTAGCTGGCAGAGTTTTGGAGATGGCAGATTGCCCACCAGTTAACTCCTGTCCCAATCCCACTTAGGATTGTTCCGTAACTTGGCTATCTGTGATCCCCTTCCTCTACTAGAGCTGAAGATGTCTATAAGTAGAGAACAAATGAAAACTGTAAGAATATAACGGGTGTTATTGTATCAGAGCAAAAGATCACGCAGTACAACACTCTGCAACCAATATATAGTCACAACAGGGATGTCACCGTTTCCACACAGTACTCTGCACCCAATATATAGTCACAACTGGGGGGTCACTGTTTCCATGGTTGCATAAGAGATACTGTCTAAGTTCTAAGGGAGGAAATATTAATTGTTTTGGATATTTTTGTGTTATTAATTATACTGTTCTGTGTTTAACTAGGATAAGCATATCACATTTTATCACACAGTGGGAGCTAGAAGGTTGTTTGTTTCACGCAAGTAGATGCAATTGCAAATGGAATCTGATGCAAAAACTGATCGCTAGAATGGGTTCATGAAGTCTTTCAACTTTCATTAAAACTATCAAACTGATACATGTCATTGTCACAAAAGGTACATTCCAAAACACAGAAGTGTTGAAAAGATTACCCAGGGCAAATTAATGTGCTTGGAGCACTGGTAAAATGCAACATATCCAAACTGAACAAATGGTGTTTGGATGCCATGAAATAATTTAATATAGCTTGGCATTCATGACATGAAAAATGGAATAATCTGGAAAGACCGACAAAGAGAAAAAGACTTAAGTCTGCTCCATGAGAGCATGAAAACTACGCTAGTAATCATCCCAAACTACATTCTTGGGAAAGTGAGCAGGCTGTATTTGGGGTGGGAATTTGCAGTCAACACGTCACATGGCAGACAACCACACCATAGTTTGCTATTTACCTTATTAAGCGTATTTAAAGCCGCAGTAGCAGCCACCAGGGCAGGTTCTGCTTTCACCAGGTCATCCTCACACTCTTTCTGTTTCCGAGATACTTCTGCTTGGATGGCAACAACCTATTTGAACACACACTCTTAAGTTTTGATTAAGGCAGCAATCATGGAATTAATTACTTCAAAGTAGGCTTCAATTAAATCAATTGAGACTTAATTCTGAGCAAACACAGTTAGGAATAGAATGTAGGGAAGGCAGAGAGTACCTGACATTGCAGTATTGCTAAAGCCATTATTAAAACTAATGTATTTATCATGTTCTGTACATGATGAACCACTATTATTTCAACAGGTTAAAAAAAAGGGGTGACCAGTGTTAATTATTGCAATATGTAGCATTAAAATATTTTTGAATCTCTGTAGTTGAAAGATTTATCTGTTGCCCAATGCCCTCTTAATTTGAATAAATTATATTGTTTAATTTTTGTAGACCAATTTAAGCCTTTTGAGGCAGTTTAATAATAATAATAATAATAATAATAATAATAATAATAATAATAATGTTATCATTTATACCCTGTCCATCTGGCTGGTTTCCGAAGCCACTCTGGGCGGCTTACAGCATATAAAAATTTGTAAAAACATAAGACATTAAAAATTGCCCCAAACAGGACTGCCTTCAGATGTCTTCTAAAAGTCAGATAGTTGTTTATTTCCTTAACATCTGATGGGAGGGTGTTCTACAGGGCGGGTGCCACTACCGACAAGGTTTTAAATTTATTATAATCAGTGATATGTTGATCATTCATTTTGAAAGTGTTTTTGGCAAGCAGTTAAGGAAATATATGATGAGATTATTTTGAGGGTCACAAAAAGTAAGTCTTCTTCTTTAAAGTGTTGTTTAAAGTGTTGACAGGAAGTTATCTCCTGATAATCACACTATGTGCTGAAGCTTATTGCTTCAAAAAGTGTGTTTTGAAACATGTCAACAGTATCCCCCAATCCTAACACCATCAGAACAATACCGAGTAACAGCAATCAGAGGCTCAGCAAGGGAGGGATCCTTAGTACAGTGGTACCTCGGGTTACATACGCTTCAGGTTACATACGCTTCAGGTTACAGACTCCGGTAACCCAGAAATAGTACCTCGGGTTAAGAACTTTGCTTCAGGATGAGAACAGAAATCGTGTTCCGGCGGCGCGGCGGCAGCAGGAAGCCCCATTAGCTAAAGTGGTGCTTCAGGTTAAGAACAGTTTCAGGTTAAGAACGGACCTCCGGAATGAATTAACCCGAGGTACCACTGTATATTGGTTAATGAAGCCAAATATAAGTAATTTTAATGTGAAACATGAGTTCAGTATGCAGAAGGACACGGAAGCTGGACAGCTAATGCTGAACCCTAGAAAGTACATCATAGAATGCAAAATTTGGAAGTGAAACTGTAGGTCAGTGAAATGGACTTCAAGAACAATTGAGCTGTTCAATTGAACTAAAAAAAAAAAAAAGCCTTTAAAAACCTGAAGTGCTCAGAGATGACTCTCTGACCTTTACTGTATTACATACAGGCCTGATTCCCAAGATCCCCATCCATTATATGCTTGAATGAGTTCAGTGCTTATTGTTCTTTCATATCATTAAAAGAGCTAAAAGGTTGGAAAAATGCATAATGTAAAGAAAGGTCAAGTGGTAATCATGGTGTGAAATGTTGAAACATGTGTAAGTATAATAATTCTTTAGATTTTATGCTCCCTGGAGAGGTAGGTGTTCAAAATTGTTCACCTACAAAGGTTTATTATGTACTAAATATAGCTCAACAACACTAAATTGTGGAATTGCACTGACCTTTTGCTCCTCTGCATCAGCGATGGCCTTTTCCTTGCTCACTTTCTCAGTCTGAAGCCCTATCTTGGTAATCAAAGCTTCAGCATCTTGATTTCTCAGTTGCAGCTCTGCCTCTTGAGAGGCAAGTCTGTGTTTTAAGTCCTCCACCTAAGGAACAGCAAAGGTATTAGTTTGGAACAGGTGTTTCTGGAAACTGTGTTTAGTAGAGACAGCTTTCTGAAAAGGTGGGTTCTCAACAGCTGGATATCAATGAGAGCGTTTTTGTGACTATTAACTGCAACAAGACCCCAAGTAATGATTTGATCTGCCTTAATTGCTTAATAAGTGAACGCTGTGGGGCACACTTTTTTCTTCCCTTCCCTTTATCCATTAAAGAAATGCATACTTGCTATCTTCAAGCAGTTAAAAGAAAACACACAGAGCTCCCAGTTTTAAAAGAATGAACATCAAACCAGGTTTACTATTATATTATTGGTATGTTTCATACACTCATAATCACCCGACTGAGACTGTGTATTAATTGAAGTATTGATTGCTAGTATTTCTACTAAAAAGGGAAAGTTACCTGTACAAAGCTGAGTAATTTACCATTTTCCATGTAGAATAGGTCTAATAAAGAACATGAGTTATGATAACTAAATAAAAACCCCATGTTCAGAGGTGGTGTATCACTGGATATCAGTTTCTTAGGGAACAAACTATAGGAGAAAGCTCTTGCCCTCAAGACCTGGTTTATGGGTTTCCCAGAAGCATCAGCCTGGCCTCTTCAGGAAGCAGAGAAGAGGATGGAGTAGAACATTAAATGGGCCCTTGCACAGATATCCAACTGGAGTGATACTTGGAATGAGACCTACTTTCATGATAAACCATGGATGTATTAGCTGCCTCTGGGACAAACCTGGATCTCTGAAGTGAAGGGTGGTCAGTCATGCTGCCTGGGGCTACTTTAGCTGTACAGTGATACTTTGGTACTCAAACAACTTGGCTCCCGAACAAATTGGCTCCTGAATGCCACAAACCCTGGAAGCCAAATGTCTGACACGGCGTCTGCGGCTTGTGATTGAGTGCAGAAAACTCCTGCAGCCAATCGGAAGCTGCGCCTTGGTTTTCTAACGGTTTCAGGAGTCGAACGGACTTCTGGAACGGATCAAGTTTAAGAACCAAGGCACCACTGTATATGAATAATTATACAGATCTACACCAGGCTCTTGGACTTACATAATATTGTTGTTGTTCCTCTTAATTTCATTTACTGTCCATGAGGCACCCTGGAGCAATTTACTATATAAAGCAATTTGCAATTATATAAGCTAGCATGAATTGTGATTAATTACTGCTACTGTTTATTACTACTATTACTACCTGAGAAGCTGTTGTTTTCAGCTTCTGAATGCCATTCACAAGGTGTTCCTTGTGCTGGGACATTTTCTGGATTTTCTTCTCCAGGAGGTTCTTATAAAGCATGATTTGTTCCAGAAAGCTTTTGGGAGTTGTATAGTTGTACCTCCTCTCATTCAGCCGAAACTTTGCACTCATCTCATTTACACTGGTGTGGGCATAGGCCATGAAACGGCAAATAGAGTCATGAAACTGTGGCTGAAAACATAAAAGGGCATGAAAGGGCATTTAAATTTCAAGTGTTAAAAAATCAGCTAATGAAATATATAGCCAACTCTAGCAGAAACTACTGATTCTAAGACAAGTATGCACAAACACATGAATTTTAACATTTAAAAGTACCTAGACATTTATAAAACATTATTTTTCATGATACGTATATTGTGTTTTTATGTACAGTATGTCTCTACATGTGTGAGACACCCACACCCACACACCCCACTTAAAATGCTGCACTATCAATGTAAGCAATTTCCATTTCGTCCTCAGTGACTTCTACCATACTTAACTTTCTAATTTGTGGAATCACATCTCCCTCATTTTAATGATTATTTATTGCATTCAATACAAGATGTACCCAGTTCAATTAATCAGGGGAAACTTAAAAATCAATTAATATGAATTAAATGAGCTACTGCAACTCTTAGAAAAGTCACACATAATTTACCAAAGAATTGTCAATAATACTTAGGAGAGCTTTAGGAAAATTACTCATGAGCGGTTGTTGATACAGCTAAACGTTTCGAGCCAGCATAATTAATATTACAAACAGGTTCATTTAGACAACTTGTAATTTATCTCCGAAACAAAACTTATTTTTAAACACAGCTTCGTTTAAAAAGAGCTGCTTTTAAACTACAGTAATGAGAGTGCAATTTAAACACACGGAATCAGTATACAAGTTGGGTGCAAAGTGACCAAACTCCCGTTTCCCCAAAGAAATGTTTTGTCTATGTTCAAATAACTTTTTGATGAGACCAGAATCCGCCTTAGAGCTTAAGAGGCTAAATTACTCAGCCCATCATTTTCTCCCTTCTGCAGGCTCTCTCTCTCTTTCTCTCTGCCATGGGGACTTTCTTACAGAACGACTGGCTTCTTCCCAACCATGATCCTTATGAGAGACCTTTAAGCAGCAGTTCTGAAAAGCCTTTGGTAACAACAGTTTCATTTTAAAACCAGCCTGGGTAGTAGCTGGTGGTTCCGGTAGAGCTGGAAGTGGCTTGAGACAACTTGTCCCAGTGGGGCAAAATAACTATTGTTGTCAAGCTTAACAAAATGGCACAGCATGGGAGGCATGCTGGGCCAGAGAGCAGCTGGTTGTAATTCACACTGTTTTTCAGAAAACCCTAATCGTTCTGAGCAGACCTCTTTGATGATTGGTCTTCCCTGCATTTTCAATTTGTCACTTTCTCTTATGATAAGGTCAGCGGTGACAGCACTTCCTGACATTAACAGCTGTGGCTTCTAAAAGGGTCATTGTGGAACTACTAATTGCAGTAATTTCATTAGCATAAATTATTTATTCTGCCGTTCATTTATCTCCAAGGTTTTGGTGGTGTTTTGTTCAATGCTACACCTTATTCCTGCCCCCCCCCCCCGCTGTATCAGCTCCATCAGGCAGCAAGGCAAACAATATGATTAATGCTAATTTGACCCTTTAAAAAAAAAAGAATTATGCAAATTGCCCCTTTTTATTTAACTCTGAAGGATTAAACAGCAGTAAACCAATAACCAACACAAATTTCCTCTAAATAAAATGTTTTAAAATGTTCCCAGGGACAACTAGGAAATCCTTTAAGGTCTGTTTTTCAAACATATTCACATGTACATTCTCACATACACACAGACAAGCCCTGATCTAGCAAGCAATTAGAAATAAATTTCCATGCATTGATATCCCTTTAAAACATTTTACCATACACATAAAAGGATGAAGTATGGAGCAGGAAAGCCCTGTAGCCAGCACTTGTTGCCATGTCTGCAGTATGCTTTAGAACCAGGATGCATTGCTACACAGGTGGTTGCTGCCGTCTGATAATTAGCTGCTTAGGTTAGTTTTGAGGTACTGATTCCTGGTGTCCTTCTTCTTCCCTGGCCAGTGATTGGATTAACTGAATTTATTTTGTTCCATGTTTCCGTCATACAAGAATATGGTATGTAAACTTGTTGTTTGATTTGTATGTTACTTAGTTTGTATATGGATTATGTTACATCACATTTGTTTAATTTAGAGTATGCACGGCTGACGAAGCCCGGTTGGGCGAAACAAGGTATTATCCTGGAATCCTTGTCATGCCATACCTTCAAGTATCCAATCTGATCCAATATGTGCCATATCTTCAAGTTTTCCATCTAATCTGATATCTACATACAAGGAACGTTAGAATCCTCAAAGCAGCGATACGTGGAACATCATAAGCATACCATATTGTGGTTATGGCCAATATGCCAATTTAGGAACCGAATCGACTTTATCTCCTGACCATCCATGGGACTTTAATTTCTCTTGACATGCTCTCTTTGCATGATGTGTTGGTCTATGGAATTACACTTTGTGAGATATTATATGTTGAATTGTGCTTGAAATAGAAAATACGTTGTCAAAAACAGCAGCAATCACCGGCAGAGAAGATCACCAGAGGCAGTAGTAGTATGAATGCAGGTCATTGTTATGAACTGAGGCCAAATGGTTTTCCTTTGGACTTTTATCACAGGGAGGAGTTCCACGCAGGCAGGCATCACCAATCTACATGTGGAGTTCCTCCCAGTTCTGATGTAAATTTGCATGCCGACTCACATAGGAGCTCTATGTGTACATTTTTCATGTAGGCAGCAACACTGTCCAAGAATTCCATTCGAAATGCAAACTTGGCTGCGACGTCTCATTTTGATTGATTATTTCATCCTCCCAAACTTCCAGCCTGCCTTGATTTTTTATTTTTTCCTAACAGTGTCTCATTCAATGCAATTACTATAGCTTTGTAAATCATGGGGTTGGGTCAATTAGAAGTTGACTCTAGGTTCTACTAATGAATTTAATTATAGATCTTGAATTTGTTGTCACAAGTTTACTGGATAACGCAGCTCATGCACACTAATGACCATTATATGTGGTCAACTGTCCTTTAAACAAATGGAAATAAAAGGTTTCCCCTAGATATCTAAAATCAGTGTGGAGCAAATTGTAAAATAAGAGAGAAAGCCACTCTACATCCATCAATCTTCAGCTGACTGAATACACTAGAGAAAGGGAGCAGGAATTTTATCTTTCCCCCAAGGAGTTTACGTATCATTTTTTAAATTTGCTATCTAATAACCCTCATGCATAGTATCTTTTGATTTTGATTACACCACTCTTTCATCTCATTCCTCTTTTTAAAGGAAATTTACTTCCTCAAATCAAGGCACTGAGTACAGCTTTACACCTCCCCATTATTTCTCCCACTACCTGTTACGCCTGTCACTATGTTGAGAATAATGCTCCTGTTCCTTCTTTAAGCCTTTGAGCGCTGTTGTTGATTGGAGGCTAAAACAAATGGGCAAAACCCAGACTCCATGTGCACTTGGGTTAGTGGTGCTGTGCTGAGCCAAGCATGAATCAATTGCTTACTCTTCTACCCTCAGCTATGGAATACCCCCGTTCCCAAAGGCACCTTCTTTCAATCAATATTTTCGTGAGCAGGTGAAGACTTTTCTTCTTCCAGGCCTTTTAAAAATCTGTGTTTTTAGTGTTCTGAACCATTGTTTATGTGCCATATATTTCTAGTTGCCTGCTTTTATTCTTCCCTTTGCTGTATTTTATGCTACTAAATTTTAAGTTGTATGTTACCATTTTATTTGTGAGATGCCCAAAGAAGTGTGCCATAGAGTGGCCTCATTATTATTATTATTTACTATATTTCCTAAATATAATAGGTACATTATTAAAACATGATGCAACACTGCCTGCAGGTTAATTGAAGAGCTGCTACATTTCACAAAACCCTTAGAACTGCAAAATCAGTTTTGTGCAAGCTCTGAAGAGGCAGCTTCTCTCTTTCTCTCTCTCTCTCTCTTTCTTTCTCGCTCCCCCTCCCCTAAAATACTTAAGACAAGAACAATTTAAGAATTGGAAAAACATGGCTTCCCTTTAGCAAAACCGTATCTTGGGGTTCTGCTGTACATCTCAATTCCTTCTACAGGAATTATCTTTGTAGGCCCCAATTAACATTTTTGTTGTTGCTGCTGCCATATTCTTCCAGGACCTCTCTCATTCAGTTCATGCCATGCAGGCAGTTTCTCACAAAAGTGACTGTACTCAAAACATCAGTCTAGTTCCACCTAGCCACTCAAGCCAATAGCACATCCCTTGCCCTGAACCACAAAACAGGTAATTTGTTCTGTCAGCACAAGCACTGAAACAAATAGAATTATGTCGTGACAATAAGATATAAAAACGATGCTGGCTGCCAATTTGTGCTTGCAGAGGGGGCAGGATTTGCAATAAGGTATGGAGATGGGTCTGCAAAATATAGGAAGAGTGTGAATTTTGTGTGTGGGGGGGAACTTAGTGAGGGATTTAAACTCTGATGGGAAGGTTATTAAAAATGATGGAACATAGATTAATTTTAATTTCCATCTAGATGTCCATAGCCTATTGTATCATAAAGCTTAATAATTTAAGAGCAATTCCTAATTAAAATCTAAACTGAAGTGACACTCCACGTTGGCTAAAGTATTGGTATAATATCCACTGTTTTTAAAGTATGTATTTCCCCCTTTAATCAGTGAGGAGTGGTTCATAATTTTATTCTCATTCTTACACTCAGAAAGGCAATAGATTCTAGCAACAAATTTATCCAATACATCGACGCAATAGTGTTTTGTTCAGTAAGGGTACCTGAACATCTCTCTTGAGTTAGGAACCCAAGTAGGCTGCATCACCAATATGTATGTCGCTGGGTCATTAACTTCAGTGGATGTAAAATGGCATGTGCAGAATAACATCTGTAGGAAGTGTCATGACTTTCCTCTTAACTGCTACAGTTGCACTAGCCCTCATCCAATATTATAGGTTTGCTAGTGTGCACCATTACATGTGCAGGGTTTACTATGTACAGTATTTACCTTTGATTTCTAGCATTAATAATTGCAGTAACTAACTTCTGCTAGGTTTATCAAGGCAATCTTCAGCGATGACCTTGACCAGTATTCATTGTAGGTAGCTCTTAACATACTCAGTTTCTTTCCTAAAATTTGTTTTATTTTGAAGCATTGCTAAGAGGGAGAGGTAAGTCTGGCATATTTTCTTTTTTAAAGGAATATGTAAACATATATATGTTGATAAGCATCCAGAGTTTCACATACTGGGGGAAAAACCCCCACATAGAATAAAAGTAAAGCTTTGGGAAGCCCAGAAACTAAATGTATTCAGAAACTGAATGCATCACAAGAAATGACAGCTCTAAATTTCTGAAAAACTGCACTAATATTCTACACTGCCCTGAACAGAAAATAAAGACAAGTCTCTCCATGGCCAGTAGATGTCATTGGTCACTCTTCGTAATATCAGAAAAGCTGTTTCACAGCTCAATACTGGCAGCAGAAGAGGTAAAGGAATTAAAACTAAATTTCATACCCCAGCCCTCTTTTTGACTGTTTTCCAATCATTTGGTATTATTGCATTTAGATGAAATGGAAGCTGTTGGTTTGTTTGTTTTTTTAAAGTATCATTTCTCACAAGAAGGGGCATTACCCTGACCACTGAAATGGGTTTCTTGCTGAAGTTAAGTAAATACATTTACCGAGCACCGATCACTTTACGCATTTCCAGAAGCATAGCATGGATTTATAATTGCTGTTAAGACCAGACCTTTAATGGCTGCCTTTGTAACATTGCAACAGTGTCTTTCTGCCACAAAATTCTCTTTTCAAGGACAGGAAAGCAATGAACTACTGAGAACTGATGCATGCAGCCCTCTTGAAATTCTATACTTCCCATCGTTACAAATTCCTTACATAACTTGTTAGCATCACAGCAAACAGATACCATTGCTACTGAACACTCACTGCTATATCAAACTAAAACACTGGAATAATGGCCATAACAAAATATTTATGGAAGAAAATTCTGATTCATTTCTAGAGTGCTGTTTTTTCAAGTTTCTTAACTATACAGTAGAAATGTCTTCTATAGCAGGAACTGAATCTTCTTTTACATCAGTCTCTGTCATCAGCACCAGTATTGATGTCAGGTCATTAATATTTGGCTTTCCTCAATGGTTAATCACCTTGATGCAAATCTTAACCTTTCTTGAACTTCCCATTCCTGGTCAAAGTTGATCCAGGGGGAAGTCAAATGATGAACATAACAAAACACCTTGTAGAGCTGGAGGACAATGTTTTATGAGCATTTCTCCATCTGGCTCTTTATCACCCTCAAGAGAAAGCTGGTGTGTGTGTGGGGGGGGGGGAACTAAAGAGGAAAATGAAGCTGAATAATTGATAAGCTTTCATTATAACATACAGTATTCAGTTCTGACTTTGATTTTTTTTTAGATTGGAGTTATTACATCTTGCAAAAATCTGCAAGAAAAGAGAAGACAAAATGTTGTCAACTTAGATGCCCTTTTAAAGAGAGACCTGCGTTCTCATATTTTTATGCACAGCTTTCTACCTTTGGAGAACCTTAGAAAGTGGAGAAAAGGTCAGAATTAAATCACTGCAGGGTTGCAATGTTCAATTACTTCTATTTTCAGGTATTCAAGTGCATTTGTTTAATTGCACACAAAAAAAACCCAAACCCCCAAACACGCCCCCCCCCAAAAAAAACTTAAGCAAAGCCCCTGAATTGGTAGAGTTCCATTTCAGTGAGATCGCTAATAGTTCATGTACAGATGTTGGGATCATTGTACATTTTGCCTTAAAAAAACAAATTCTTCCTATTTCAAACTGTCAAATTTGCACTGAAGAAACTGGCTGCACAGTATTAGGTAACCGCCATGAACTCTGCAACCTTAAATGAAGACAAATATGAGAAGAAACAAAAAGGATTCCACCCCCCCCAGCTTGTCCATGATTGATCTTCCAGAGAGCTGTGCTGCTGCTTTTGCATATGACTGGCAAGTTTGAAACTCTGTACCTTAATCCCAGGCGCCTCCTCAATGAACCTCCTGCTGACGGACTGCAGGGCCTCCTGCGGCCACTCATGAAACCAGTCAATAGCTGTGCAGTTAACTATGGCTGGGAACTTCCGAGCTCTAACTCTGAGTGTGGAACCGACAGGAGAGAAACACAGAATGATCTGTGCAGATGAGGAGGGAAAGAAAGAAAGAATGAAGTATATTACATGGCGATCAAAGAGAGAGGAACTCAGTCAACTGTGGTGGCAGCGAGCCACTGCAATCAGGCTCACAAATGAAAATGCAATCTACCTAGCAGCTAATGGATTTAGGCAAATTAGGACTTTACACCCAAAAAACAATGTTTTATTCACTTGCACTGTGCTTGATGCTTCACCAAAAATCTTTCCACTTGTGGGTTACCTCCCCACCTAGGTCCAGTATCAGTTAATGAACTTCATATGTATTAATCAACAAAGCAAAATCCTAACAATCATATTCAGTCAACAGAGCAATCAATTTGACATAACACCACTTCTTGGGTTTCTGATCCTGTGCAGGGTAAGTGTGATCCGAGATATTTAAATAAACAAATATATTCCTATTTGGGTGAGTTTTGGGTTTTGATGCAATATATCACTGCCATCCTCAAGATTTTCCTAACAGGAACCACTTTTTTCTAATAAATTTTTATAATAAGAACTAGATAAATGCCCATATATTTCCAAATAATCCGGTAAAATTATGCTTTGCTGTGCCTCACATCCTAGACACTTTGAAGAAAGTCCAACAGATTTAAATAGAATTTAGCACCCAGTAACTGAAGTCCTAAGTCACAACAGACGTTCTCCCCTTCCATCAGTACATGTTGTCTTCCAGATGTTTTAACTAATATCTTCTGCAACACACAGTCTCTATTTTAAAGTCTGAATAGATACTTCCTATAGCTGACTCTGGAAGTACTAATTTTGCACAGTGGGACACCTGCAAAGCAGTAGCAAGGCAATGCACATTCTGAAAGCAGTTTCTAAAAAGCTGTTAAAAATAATGAAGTCATGAGTGAAATTAGAGGATCGAAGACAATGGAAGGAAGGAGTTTAGAAGAGATATATGTTACTATGTACACCCCTCCTCCAAAAAGCAGTAGCTAAAGCCAAACATTTTGAGAGCCAAAATTTCCTCCATATAAAACATAAAAACCAAACAGTCTTCTTGAAGCAATGTGTGATATGGAACAGTTGTCCAAAGTAAGGCATAGACCAATTTCAATTGAAAAAAAAGTTTTACTGTCATGTTAGTGTCTTTATTTTGCTGCATACTGCCGACATTATCCTCACCCCAAGGGCTCTTAAAAATGCAGCCAGGAAACAGTACTATAATATATAGCAGGTGGAGAATGCTGTCTTTACTATCATAGAGTACTGTGCACACATCAATAATTTCTGGCCACCAGAGTTCAAGGAAGTGGTGGACAAACTAGAAAACAATATGGCAACATATACCTAGAAATCATAGCTTATGGAAGATATCAAAGACATTGGGAATATTTATCCCTAGATGGGCACAGGCAAAATGTGACACAGAAAACTTAAATCTTGAAAACACGGGTTCTGAATTTGCTAGACACTCAACACAGATGAAAGGAAGATGATTATGTATGGTGTTGTAATATCTATGGCATTCATATACCTAGTATTTAGCTGTTCATCACTAGTTAAAAATAAGTTCAGTATTCTTATTTATAACCCCAGATCCATTGTTTCTTACTTTTAGCTGCAGTCGTACTCTATCTAAAAAGAATCTCCAGCAGTTTTCTCTACTGTCAATAACACCAAGTCCCCGTATCTCACTCCTAATTCCTGCAATTATATCATCCATATCTTCATCACTGAATAGATCTGGAACTTCTCCTACAATGAAATAAAAACCGGGGGTGAGGAAGTACCCATAATTACAAAATGAACACAACCAAATTACAAGTTTCAATATGTTTTGCTCTTTTGGCTCTGAACCTAGAAACACTTTTTTAGTTCGGCTGACTCTGGTAACAAGTGTCTGAGAAATGGCATTAGATACGGGTTAACCCAGTTTTGCTTTAAACTACTGTTATATCTGTACTGAGTTTTCTACTAATTTGTCCACCTTGTGATCTTTAAGATAAGGCAGTTCAAAAATTAAAAAATGCAATCACAAATCTTGTATATTTAATAACAATTCCCTTGCTACAAACATAAACAGCTCTATTCTAGGCCATTTTGTTTTGGAAAATGTGCCTTGCAAAACTACAGGTTAGGACAGGCATCCCCAACCTGTGGCCCTCCAGATGTTTTGGCCTACAACTCCCATGATCCCTAGCTAACAGGACCAGTGGTCAGGGATGATGGGAATTGTAGTCCAAAACATCTAGAGGGCCGAAGGTTTGGGATGCCTGGGTTAGGATATCATCATGCCCCCCAAATATGGTTTATGTAATGTCTCTAATATTACTATAAAAATTGCCTCTCTTAACCGGAAGAATATGTTGATTGTATTAATTATTATTATTAATAATAATAATATACCACCTTATACCTGAAGGTCTCAGGGTGGTTCACAGAAAATGCTTAACCTAACTAAAATGCTCTCATTTAAATCACTACGATTTTACCACTATTGATCAAAGCACATGTAAAAACTACCCTGTCCCACTTTCTGGCATGATGGAGTCAATCCATTCAATCAGTGTAAGTGAATCGATATAAAAGAAACACCTACAAATGGACCTTGCACCTATACATTCCATGACCTTGATATTAGCTTCTGAAGAGCAACATTGTTTTTAAGCAAAGTAGGCACAATACCCAACTTAGCTGGGTTAATACACTTTTTCCCAAAGGACATCCTAGCCATACCAGAAAGCATCTCAAAGACAAATAATCTCCTTTTTAAAGTTCATTGAAACGGCAGATAATTTGTCATTGGGAGGATCTTTCAAGAAATGTGTAGGTCTAATCACCTGATGCCAACAAGTCATTAATCAGCACAAGAAAGCGTTCATCTGGAACTTGAGCATCTGTCAGCAAAAACACAGTGGGAATGTTCTTGGCTCCCGTCTTTATATACAGATTGGCAAGATCTACCTGTAAGGAAAGTAGGCAATCATTCATGTTACAATAAAATGTTGAAACAAAACTGGGTGGCACGGTAACCAGTGTGAAAATACATGCCATTTGAGAGCTATTCGCTGCTGTTTAGCATCTTTGCTTCATTTTCGTGGCATATCCTTTTCCAGAGGATTTTTTAAAAAGACAAACAAACAAACCCAGATGTGTTTTAAGATACCAGGTGAAGAGAACTGTGGTTTGATAAGTTTGCAAGGAAAAAAGGAAACAAGTAGTAATCAATGAAAGAAAACCTTTCCCCTAGTATTCAGAAAATTGTTATTAATGTTCTGCCACACAAATCAGCATCAAGAACACTTCAATCGTATTAATAATGCCTGTTTCATGGGTTGGAAGTAATTCACTGCATACTCATTTTATTTTCAGGAGAAATATCAAAATGAATTCACAAAGGGGGGAAAATGCAGAGCTAGGTACACAATTCAGGTTATTTGAGCAACTGCTTAGGGTCACAAGACATCTTTGCAACGGTGCCTATTAAATATTCTCCAGGTTATCAGGCAGACCTTATTAACATAATCAGATCCCATGCAGTTCAGCAAGTTACCCAGCCACATAGGTGGGGTTCATCGCATGGGTCTCTCTCATGGAATTTGTATCCCTGTCAAGGCGGGAGTCGGCCAGCAATAACTCACAAAGTGCCAATGAAGTTAACTCTTTATTTAAAGAAACAAAACAGCTCAGGCCAAGATATCATAGCAACTCTTCCCAGGAGGTCTTGCCCAAATAAAGATCCCTGCCTTCCCACCGCTTACAAAATTTGTGGTGCGGACAAACTAAGTAGTAACTTTTCCTAGCCCCTGGATGATACCTTCTCACTAGCACCACAAGCCACACATTAAGAATGCTTTACTTCAACCCCTCAGATTCTAAATAGCCTGCTTTCAAGCCTAGCAATTCTGAGGGCAATTATGTAATAATTGTTGTTTTTACCCTGAGGTCTTGAATTGTGTAGTCTTTCTTCAGTGTAATCTGAAACACTTCAAGAGATCCAATATAGGCAGCCAGTCTTGATAAGCTTTGTTTTCCACTGCCACCCACTCCAATCAAAAGTGCATAGCCACGAGAGGACTGCAAGATTCGGCTAATGCGACATCTGATGATGTAAAAGGAGCAACATGACTAATGGCCACAGAAGAGTTATTTTATCTTTAATTTTTAAAATATTTCTAAAGCATGCTTCATCTGATGCATTTTTGGGGGGAGTGTATAATAAATGTAGAAATTAATTTAAAATACGTTGACACACCTCAAAACATACATTCGAACAATTTATAGACTCAGAAGCAACAAAAGACTAAAACTAAAAGCAGGTTGAGGCAATATAACCCTTAGAATGCCACACACACACACACACACACACACACACAGAATGGTACCTCAGGTTACAAACACTTCAGGTTACATACGCTTCAGGTTACAGACTCCGCTAACCAAGTAGTAGTACCTCGGGTTAAGAACTTTACCTCAGGATGAGAACAGAAATCGTGCGGCGGCAGTGCAGCAGCAGCGGGAGGCCCCATTAGCTAAAGTGGTACCTCAGGTTAAGAACGGACCTCCGGAACGAATTAAATTCTTAACCAGAGGTACTATTGTACAGAGAGAGAGAGAGAGAGAACCTGCTGCCAAGGAGATTGTAATTGTGGAACCAGCTGTACCTTTATGGAGAGGGAATTTTGAAGCTATGGCACCACTGCAGAAAATAATTCTATTAACTGCATACTACACCAACCGTCCTACATGAAAGTGGTGCAGTAGCAGCATTTTGTGGCTTTCTCCTTGATATTCTACATACAAAAATGGATAATTCCAAGCTAGAAAGTTGTATGTGATAATTTTGTTCTGTTTTAACCTACTTTCTAGCAAATTTATTTAAAATTATAGTTTGTAGTGTAAATGTTTTTATGTAAACCATGTACAATTTCCCCCCCTAATATGTAGCAGTAATAAAAATAAACGAACTATGCTGAATCCAGGCCATAGACAAGACATTTACTTACACATGTTGTATAGCATCCTCAAATAAGACTAAGTTCATAGATGCATTCAGTTCATTGTAGTTCTCTAGAGCCTCCACAAGGATATTTCTTAGCCCTTCCCAATCCTTGACAGGCATATAGTTAGGCTCTGCTACACCATTTGCAAAATGACAGTAAATAAGTGGTTGCTGGAGAAGAATGTGATCGTCCAGATCCTATTAAGTTGGCAACATAACATCAAAAGGAGAGACTGAAACACAGGGATACACACAACTTGGAAATGCTTTGCTATGCACCCTACCTAAAATGTGCAGAGAATGCCCTACATACTGCCAAGATCAGAGGTTGTTACTCAGCATTATAAATAAATGTTAAGAAGCTGTTAAGAAGTATTGGAAACAAGATGGAACCCTGCAGGGCCTGAAAAGCCAACGGCCAAGGGGTTGAAAAAAAGTCATGAGATAAATTCAATCATCTCTGATAAATGGATTCAATGCCCAATAACATAGAATCAGGATTCAAGATAACCTAAACAAGATTGGAGAACTGGGCCAAAACTAACAAAATGAATTTCCACAGAAACAAATGTAAGGTTCTGCACTTAGGCAGGAAGAATCAGATGCACATATATAGGATAGGGGACGTCTGGCGTGACGAAAGTACATGTGAAAAGGATCTGGGGACCTTAGTAGACCACAAGCTTAACATGAATCAAGAGTTGATGCAGCAGCAAACAGGTAACACAGTTCTAAGCTGCATCAACAAAAGTATTGTGTCCAGATCAAGGGAAGTAATAGTACCGCTTTATTTTCCATTCTAAGTCTTCTTTGCTAAGTGCTCATCAAGTTTCTTTTACTAAATCTTCCTCAGTTGCTAGTGTTCATCATTTGTTTCTATCACCATGTACTCTCTCTCATCCAGAGAGTTAAATGCAGGCTATATGCAATTAAGTTATTTTCCCCCATTCAGAACTGCTACTAAGAATATGCTGTTTTAAGGGCAAGATATAAAAAAAGTTGAAAATATGGGTTGCTATAAAGCTAGAAACATTAGTGGCAAAAAAGCAAAATTAGACATGTTTTAAATAAGTTACTTTTTAGTTACTAAAGCTATTATTATTATTATTAATAATAATAATAATAATAATTTATTGCATTTCTATTTTTTTCTAATTAAAGAGAGTGCCACTGAAGTTTAGCTGCAGCCGCACAGTTTGCACTATCAGTCTTGGTCGGTTATCTTATTACAGCATGGATCTGGGTTCTTAAATGAACCCCTCTCAAACAAACAGCTACTTCCCCCCATACTAAATTCTCTTCATCAATCTGACATATATATTTTTTCTTCCTATGCTTTGTTATTAGAAAGAAAAGCAAAACAGCTTATTATTTGGGCCATACTAGTTTTCTTGGGAGATTGACTTTGACCCTAAATAGTTTTCAGATTGGCAAACTTGTCATCAGTGCTGCAGTATTAGGCAACCATTAGCTTTCCAGAGCTTTACCTCAAAGAATCTGTGTGCAGTGTCTAGCAGCTTTTTATGAAATGAACTGCAGTCTTTTGCTTCCACCAGTTTATCTCCATAAACACGTGAAGATTCATGAAGCCACAAACGTACAAGATCATTTGGATGCCTTAGACACTCCTGTTTAGCAAATAAAATTCCCTACAAAACCCCCCAGAAAGAATATGTTTATAATACTGGTAAAAGACAATTACTGCAAGACACCAATCCTGATAGCTGCATATTCCTACATTACTTTTGTCTGAGATGATGGAAACTCTTTTTGTTCAGGGTTGCCATATGTCCGGAATTTCACAGACATACCCAAAACACTGCTTTCGGAAGCAGTGTCCGGGCGGAAATCAGCAAAATGTCAGGGAAAATCTGGACGCACAGCAATGCGTGTTGGTAGTGCCATTTTTGCCATCCATTTTTTGTGATTTTGCCCAAAAAGCTCATCCACTTTGGGCAAAAAACATAAAAAAGCTCATCCATTTGCCCCCCCCCCCAAAAAAAAATTGGGGGGAGAAATATGGCAACCCTATATTTGCTTAAAATGCCCAATCACATAAAAAGAGGCAGGCGGTATGGAGGTAAAGATATCTTTTCTCATTTCACTGCCCCCCGCCCACCTATGCACTTTTCAAATAACCAAGCTGACTTCTGCTATCAGACTCTAGCAGAGATGAGGGAAGGAACACAGCTTAAGAGATGGCTTTTGTGGGGTGAGTCATAAAAGCAAGGAGGGTTCAGTTCCCTTCACCTGAGAACCCTTTTTGCTCTTCAAAATGAGTTCCTCGCCTGTGCACATCCCTGCATACACAATCAGGCTATCTCTAGGTATTTTAACAAACAAAACACAGACCTGGCACTGTCATGTATAGTTTGAGCCTCAACAGCAAGGCAAACTTAATTACAGACTCTCTTGTGCACTTCAGCATTTGATACACATTCCAAAATGGATAAATTCTAACCTGTAATTCTGAGAAGTAAAAAAGAGTTTTCATGCAAATAGACTGCCTGTGCAGATAGAATCTATTTTTTTTAAAAAAAGCAACGATGAAACACCAAAACCCCATAAACTGGAATTGTAACTTTATTAACTAGCTTGAATTATTGCATGCAGATGACAATTTAACACCATACACATGCATGTGTATATGTTAGGCCCAGAAAGTCCAAACTTGAGAGAGAAGCACACATCACATTTATGTCTGTATCGGTATCAGCATCTGTATCTAAAACACACACACAGAGAGACACAACAAACCTGGAAGATGTTGGAGAGGTCTCGAAGGTTGAAAATATAATGAAATTTAACAGCTGTGGGGAGAAAGTTCTGAACCATTGTCTGGTGGAGCCATATTGCTGCTTGGATGGTGGCAGCTGCATGTTTCAAAACTGATGGATTAAAGCCATGCTGCTGAAAGTGGAAATCAAGGATCTTGCTATAGATGGTGCTTAGAGCATCAGTAGATGGGAAATTCATTGCAAACACTGCAAAGTGTCTCTAAAACATGAAGAAAATGCTTGCTTTAGTTACTTATCAATGATAAATTATGTACATATTTGTGAATAACTGATGACATGAATAAATGTAGGACAGAACTTCGGTTAGCAAAGGGTATAACCATTAATTTGGCACAAGTATCCTCGTGCTATTTATTTTTCAGATCAAAAGCTTTTGTCAAGGAGTAAGTTTTAAGTGCTGTTTTTCTCCACACAAGCATCCAGGTATACGGGAGGAAAGAATTTACAGCCTAGCCTTCACTAAATGAGAATCCTTGAAAGACCACAAAAGACTTTTTGTCTCTGGTTGCAAAGCTTGTTTGTCCAATCACTTCCTACAAAATATTGCTCTAGTCCCTAAATCTCTGTAGGTAATGCAAGGAACTAGAAATAGCTTATCTTTCAACAGGAACAGCTTGCACTGGACTCTCCATGACTTCCCTAAACAGCGTTTCAAGTCCTCCACTTCTTCCTGGATTGGGAATTTTGTGCACACAGGTGTACAGCCTGGAACCACTCCTCCATTAGAGCTCCCTAGTTTACGAGTCTGGTACTATAGGAATCCAACCAGATTGAAACAAAAAAGGCACAATGCAACTAATTTTTACAGCTACCCTAGAAAGCTCTCTGTAAATAGGAGAAAGCCATCACGAAAATGCTATAGGATTGCTATGTGATACAACCAGGACCCATGCTCTTTCTAGGATTCAATATGCCTGATATGCAGATTGGGAGCAGACAGTAGTTATTAACAGAGAGTTTGGGATGCACTGAAAGAAAATCAATTTGATGTCTGCAACACAACTTTTAATAGCATCCCAAAGAACTTGCCCTGTAGTGCTTGGCTACAGTTTCTAGGCATTGTTTATGTCACAATTAAGTGGTGATGAAGCAGATTTGTTCCTGATATGTGCTTCAAATATACTCCAGCCCAAGGAAATGTGGCAGGTTCACATGAATAGCATGTCCTCTGTCACAGATCTCAGCGAAACATTGTGTTACATGATAAGTCAACTCTACTCCAAACCACAATCTGTATTTTGTGAATGCAATACAAAGATCTTGTCTAAATAATCTGTCAAGGCTTCAGTAACGAGAATCTCTAAGCATACACTTTATTGCGTTTTCTATGAAGCAATTTGCAACCTTACCTGAAGTCGCGGGTTGATGGTGAAGCTGCCAACCGTTGGATTCATACAGGCAACATACTGACAATTATGAATTTCTTTTACAGTTAATGCCTGTCTATCATACCTGAGGCAGAAAAAATATTTAAACATCTAGAATTAATTTATCAATTATTATAGATGACGCCACAATGATGATGACACAGAACTCATTTACACAGGTATCAGATAGGTTGACCATTCAGCTTACATTAAAATGTAAACAAAGATATAAAGGACAAATCTGAGCAAGCAGTAGGACAATTAACAATTATCCAGATATGGAAAATCTAAAATTTATCTTATCAGTTGATTCAAACTTGCACTAACAGTTTTTATCAGCAGTATTACTTGTTCGTGTGGTGAGAGCCAGTGTGGTGTAGTGGTTAAGAGTGGTAGATTTGTAATCTGGGGAACCGGGTTCGCGTCTCCGCTCCTCCACATGCAGCTGCTGGGTGACCTTGGGCCAGTCACACTTCTTTGAAGTCTCTCAGCCCCACTCACCTCACAGAGTGTTTGTTGTGGGGGAGGAAGGGAAAGGAGAATGTTAGCCGCTTTGAGACTCCTTCGGGTAGTGATAAAGCGGGATATCAAATCCAAACTCTTCTTCTTCTTCTTCTTCGTTGAAAAATTACAAAAGTTTGACTTAACATCAAAATGGAGTCACTTACCAATGTCCATAATCTATATGTTGTCGAATCAGTGTGTGAGGCTGAACTGTTCCATAAGCATCCACTTCTGGCATGTTCATATCATCAATAAAGTAAACCAGTTTCTTGTTTCCTACTGGACCAAATTTACGACCCGCTTTTTTCTCCAATGGTTTTTCAAGAATCTCTGAAATGGATTATGCTACATGACTACTGGGTGAAATACTGCAGAGGCCAGTAACTAGACAGCATACAAATAAGAGACAGAAATGTATAAAAGGTATACAGTGCAGGGACTCAAATTCAGCTCCAAATCAAAGCAGAAGCCGCGTTTGTTACAGCAGTGCATTTAACTTTTTCCACCCTATTGGTGCTGTGAAAAGGATCCTTCTCACTTTGTAGTGCAGAGTATCATGGGCATAGTAAGCCCATAAGAGGACTCCAAATGCAGTTACAAATATGCAGTGGCCATAAATTATGCTACTCGTTATGCTGGCGTTTCTGGAAAAGACAGAGCTCACCAAATCTGGACCATTTGTTGGGAACGGTATTAACCTATAGTGTTAGGCACAAGTGATTCTTCAAACCACACTGGCTAAGTCCAGGCTCAATACTGATAAGAGTTTAAGGAATGGAAGCAGGCTGCACGATTGTGCATATGCACTTTTATGACTATTGCCCTCCCATCCCCTGCCTGCCTTTGTTATGGGGTCATATGTGCCCATTGGCAGCCTGGGTTAAATGCCCTCCTAAACAAGGCATTCTACAGTAACAAATGTAATTACTAGCCTTTGTTGTTTTCTTGCTGTGAAGCAGCATTCATTATTAAAGTTACTTATACAGTAACTGGTTATTAATCACTTTAAAGCATGATTCACTAACTTTTCAGCACTAACATGGGAAGCTTTGCTGTAGTCCGATCTGCACTCATATTTTTTAGGGTCCTAGGCAGGCCTTCCAGAGTACCAGGTATTGGGTGGTTTCTATCTTGGAATGAACTAGATTTTAAGAAAAAATAATCTTTTGCATATTAACATTTAATCCTGCCTGTTAGCTTTGAAATACAAGCAGACGCTAATGGAAGAACTGTGAAATATATTTGTTAACTATTTCCTGAGAAAACCGCAGCAAGTACTTTATTAACTATTTCTCTTAAAGACTGTTAAACTTTAATGCCTTTCTCCTCCCCCTTTTTCTCTCTCTTACACAAATGCCAAAAATATAGCAGAAAATGATATTTGAATGCAAACACAAAAGCAAGTTAGGGGGGTGAAATGCAACCTTTGTGTGGAGTATTTCATAAGCTCTGTTAACGGTTATCATTGTTCCAATACTAATACTGGGTACACAATGTTTTAATACATATTGCGCTGCAATAATCTTATTAAAACAGCAGGCAAACCAACAGAGTAATACTGAACTTTCTGGCGTGTTTTAATGCCTTAAAGGCTTGAATTATAGTTCTCAAAAATGGCATTAACTAGTTGGTGTTGCTTGCTGCTGTAATGCTTTTTAGTTGTGATAAGAGGTATAAGATATTTGAGAAGCACTCTAAATTTATCCATGAAATGTGTGGGAGTGTAAAATACACCATACCCGTGTCAATAAAATGCAATCTTCACTTTCTGTCTCTGAAATAAAAACTTTGCATTCATCACTAAGAGGATCTGTTGCGGGGGGAGGGGGGAAGGCATGCAATTGCATATATGTTTTCAGTTTCAGGAACCCTTCATTAAAAGTCGTGAACAAGTTGAATATTATCCAAAAGAATCCAACCTGTCCAAAGAAAGTGTGGGTATATTTTAGCCGTACAGCGTCCAGTGTTGGAAAGGAATCGGGGGTAGTAGTGCCATTCCCTACTCCCAGTGTCCCTGGCAACCATATATTTAACAATTAAATACCTTTAGGTACCAGGCAAAAATGTTTCACTATAAGCAGGCCTTTGGGCTGATTAACATTCTATGGCCTTTCAAATGTGTTTGTGGGAAGGGGAGTTACTGGTTCGTTTGTGTTCTCGTTTCACTATGTATTTTGTGTTCTCATATTGTATTTTCATGTTGCGAGCCGCTCTGTGATCTTAGCATGAAGGGCAGTTTACAAAATTAATAAATAGTAACAATAATAATGACAACCAGAACAGGCACTTGCTGGTGGCAAATGAAGGAGACACAGGAAGCCAGCATATGCCCACTGCTGTGTCTCCCCACTGTTTGGGGGCTGAATCAGGGACCAAAATGAGCATAATTTGATTGTTCTGAGTAATCCGTTTTTATTAATTCATGTTATAATACACCCTTTCTTTTAATTTTGATTATTTATAAACAGCCAATTCCCTCATTATAACCAGACTTCAACATGCAACATTGTATGCTTGGGAACTTACTTTGTAGTGCTGCTGATGTGGTGTAATAGTTGAAGGGGACTTTGGACACCAGGAAATCTTCTGAGAGGCCAGCAAGGCATTGCTCAATAAATACTGTTTTCCCCACTCCGGCATTTCCAACAAGCATAACAGGCTTGCCTTTCCCCAAGAGCAAATCTGTAAAGTATCTGAGACATGTGGTCTCAGATGTGTGAACAAGGACTGCCTGAGGCATCAAAAGGACTTACGTTAATATGCTTTGTATTAACATGCCACTGAAACAGTATTTTCTTAAAAATAAAAATAAACAGTTTCATTCCTTTTACGTGCTTCAATTTTCATTTCTCTGCAACGTAAGGGTGAAAATCTAAGTGACTGCTAGGAGCATGTATGCTTAAAGGTAAAGGTAAAGGGACCCCTGACCATTAGGTCGTTGTGGCCAACTCTGGGGTTGCGGCGCTCATCTTGCTTTACTGGCCGAGGGAGCCGGCGTACAGCTTCTGGGTCATGTGGCCAGCATGACTAAGCGGCTTCTGGCGAACCAGAGCAGCACACGGAAACGCTGTTTACCTTCCCACTGGAGCGGTACCTATTGATCTACTTGCACTTAGATGTGCTTTTGAACTGCTAGGTTGGCAGGAGCAGGGACCGAACAACGGGAGCTCACCCCGTCGTGGGGATTTGAGCCGCTGACCTTCTGATCAGCAAGTCCTAGGCTCTGCGGTTTAACCCACAGCGCCACCCGTGTCCCTTATGTATGCTTAGATGTGAACATAGAGCATTTTCACATGCATAGCCTGATTTCAAATTGGTGGCTGGAGGCAACTCCCACTGTGCCTCGCAGCCACCTGGGGGTTTCCCAATGGCTGGCCACCTAAATAGGCGTGTCAGAGCAAGATGCAATGGGCTGCAATCACTGCCCAGCCCTAACCGGGTAACCATTATGCTCTAAATTCCCTCTTTATAAAATGTTAACTTATTTCATTGTATAGTAAAGAAATAAAGTTAATCTTTGTAAAAGAGCCCCCACCACAGACCATTACATTTCTTCTCATTATCAGATACAGACACACAGAATAAAACTAACATTACAGTGGTACCTCGGGTTACATACGCTTCAGCTTACATACGCTTCAGATTACTGACTCTGCTAACCCAGAAACAGTACCTCAGGTTAAGAACTTTGCTTCAGGGTGAGAACAGAAATCATGCTGCGGCGGTGGCAGGAGGCCCCATTAGCTAAAGTGGTGCTTCAGGTTAATAACAGTTTCAAGTTAAGAACAGACCTCCGGAACGAATTAAGTACTTAATCCGAGGTACCACTGTACATGCAAAAATAGACTCCCCAACAGCTTCATTTTCCAATGAGCAGGAAACAATGAAAACACCAGAGGATATATTGAAAAGCTGCATGTGCTCATTTTATATTAAACATGTGCTTACCTGCAATGGTGTATCCGGATCCATGTCAAAACTGATAATTTTATCACTCCAAGGCAGGAATTTCTTGGTTTTGGGGTCAATGTAATAATCAAAGATGGTTCCATGTGATGGAAACTTCACAGCTTTCATCTCTTTCAGCCACCAGCGGCTAAACTCAGCTTGATAATTAGAAAGCTAGAAAATTTTAAATAGGTTCTTAGGTTTTTTTTGGGGGGGGGGTATAAATAGTTAGCAAGTTTGATGGTTAAATACAGGCTTATAAAATTATTCAAATTATATTAAACTATTAGCTTCTTTATTGCCCCCAATGATGGTAACCATTTCCACTGGGGAGAATGAAGAACTTAGCTGGCATCTTCCTGTGAAAGGCCAAACCAGATACAGAAAATTCTATGTAAAATAAATTAATTGCTTCTGCACATTGTTTTAGTGGCCATGAACATTTCCCTTACAGATTAAAGAAGATGTGCTAAACATCCCAAACAGAACACTGTGACGGAAACCAGAGTGCACGGAAATGCTATCTTCCTGCCACCTATTTATTTACTTGCACTGGCGTGCTTTTCAACTGCTAGGTTGGCAGGAGCTGGGATAGAGAATCCCCATCGCGGGGATTTGAACTGCCGACTTTCTGATCGGCAAGCCCAAGAGGCTCAGAACCACAGCGCCACCCGCGCTCCATTAAACCATATATCATAAAGACACCACAGTCTCTGTTGTGTCATGTTTCCTCTTGGAACCTTGGGTAAGTGCCTAGAACCCCTGGAATCTTGCACTACTCTGAGATTGGGTTGGTGTGCAACAATATGTTGCTACTGCTCAAAGTGTGTTGGAAGCAAGAAATTCCTTCTTCAGGGGCAATCCTAATGAGTTCCCCTGCAAAAAATTACCATTGCCGTTTTCTCCTTGCATTTTAGGGTTTAGAACTCCAATTCTTCCTTTCAGCAATTATGGGAGGTTAGTGATCCAAGACCTTAGGTCTTGGGCTTTGAGCCCCAACACAAATACCATCTCCAACACTGGAGACTGCCATCTGATTCTCTCCACTGAGACAGTGTCAAATGAGTGGATTTTCACTATGATTTCTTTGCACATGTCATAGAACAGATCGAGATCTACCGGTTGATCATGGGGCGTCCCTGATCAATTGTATGTGATCCTGAGCAATGCCCCCCCAAAGTGTTCAACTTTGGTGAATTCTTCCCCAAAAAAGCTCAACAACTTTGGTCAATCCAATGGGTAGATCACTGCCAGTTTTTTTTATAGTGGGAGTAGACAGCAGTTTCTTGGGAGTTGGACATGCCTGTCATAGAGGAAGAGAAGAGTTTGCTTATCCGAGTACAGCTCAAAGCAAACTGCTTCCTGCCTACCTGATCTCGAAAGATGGCACCACCAAATGCCCACACACAGGCAAAGGCAAAATATGTCTCATACAGTTCTCTCGGACCATCAAGGGGCACATTTTCTGGAGTCAGTAAGCAGTCAAGGAGAGAACAAAGTGTCTATATAACGAAAGAGAGCAAAAACAAAACATTAAAAATATTTTGCAGGTCACAAGTACTTAGGAATGTGACTTATATCAAGTCAGAACATTGGGCTATCTAGTTATACAGGCATTGGTAGTGTCCCTCCAATGTTTCAAGCACGGATGTTTCCTGGACATTCCCAAGACAGTTTGCATACAAAACATAAAATCGTAGAATTGTAGTGTCAATAGGGACCCCAACCAACCTCCTGTAATGCAGGAAAATGCAGGTGGCCCCTTATGGGGGTCAAACCCATGACCTCGGCATTATCAGCACCACACTCTAACCAACTGAGCTAACTGCTGCTGTTTCGTAGCACTGAGCTACCCACTCCCCAATTATATAAATAAACCTGAATGTAATTCTAATGAAGATCATACTGAAGACTTTTTTCAGACATCTGGAAAACACAGCATCATGTGGGTGAAGCTGTCTGTGGTAACCTGCTTCCATACAACTGTACATACAGAGTGCTCATTTATTGTCTTTCTGTCTGTACCAACTCCAATCCATTGCAGAATTGTAAAGCTGAAGGGGCCACAAGGATCATCTAATACTACCCCTATGCAGGAATTCTTTGCCACACATGGAGCTGGAAGCTGGCTTGTAGCATATTTGTGTTATTCGTTGCCTTTTTATATGTTTTTATAGTACACCTTGTTGCAGAAAGATGGGTTGGTTACATAAATGAAGACAATGATGATAATAATAGTATCTGCACAAGTAAAAGCACACCTGAACCATGCTATTCTCAGGGATGGGTGTGATCGTCTTAAAGTTAGTTTTGAGCTGATCTAAGCATAGAGGAACATATTTATCAAAGAGGATTGTCAAATTGGCTTTTTCAGATTGGTGACTCCTTGTCTCTATCCAGCTTGCAACGTATCTGAAAAAGAAAACACAATGGTTTCTGCATAGATTTGCTGGATCAGTGCAGGGACTTACAATTACTTTCCCGTTAGTGCTGAGAAAATTCAGGAATAGTTGCCTAACTGGCTTAAGAGAGCCACAATTGGCACAACTTTTTGCCAAGAAATACTGTCTAGGATGGCAGCAGCACAAAAGGCACCAGGATCTGGGCTCTGAAGTGCTGGGAGCCAAGTGAAAGCGAGTTGCCCTCTGGGACACCAGTTGGCTATTCCTACATTAGAGTATTATTACTGTGAAAACTAATAAAAACATCAACTTGCTAGTGTGCAGTAATACTGGAAAGTGACTAGACGAAAATCCCAGGCTTTATTTTCTTATTTATTACAATATTTGTAACCTACAAACTACTAAAAACTAACTAAATCAGAAATTTGTGCCATTGGACCAAAAAGTTGCAGAGCCAAAAAACCCCAAACTTATTTCTCAGCTACACTCCAACATTTGTGTTTACAACAATTTCTATTTTAGAGTTTTGGAAGACTTTGTTAGCCTCATGGAAACCTTGAAGTCGCTTTCAACAACTGAGAAATATAAAAAGGGAAATATAAATCAAGCCCGAGCCATCATATGCCAGCTGTTTTTCCATAAAATTCAGTTAAAGTTGACAGCAGAATGTCATAGAATCATACTCATAGAATTGTAGAGTTGGAAGGGACCAAGAGGGTCATCTAGTCCAACCCCCTGCAATGCAGGAATCTTCTGCCAAACAGAGGGCTTGAACCCACAACCCTGAGAGTAAGAGTCTCATGCTTTACTAACTGAGCCATAGGAGGTACTTACGGATTCCAGCCAAGGTCCTGCGGGTTTATGTACAAAATACCTGCCCTAGATACTGTGGCAGGAGTGGCTGTTTTTAAATGGTGTATCTCAAACAGGAGTCTCATGGATGGTGTCAAAGAAACCCGTTCATTGCTAGCAAGAGTCAGCACCTAGACGTTAGCAGCACAGAATCAAGTTATCCTGACAGCTGTATCCACGGCTTGCATACTGATAATAAATCAGAGAATTGCTATCGTAAAAAGATCTGTTAATATTTAAATGCTATGTTAAAATTAAAAAAATTAAAAAAAAAATTAAAAATAAAAATAAAAATGCTATGTTAAAATTAAAAAAATAAGGGTAATTCTGAAATACGCATGGCCACAATTTATATATAAGGAAGGCCACCAATTCCCAGGGGATGAGGAAAACACAAGATAACAGTTCAAATTAATTTCAAGGCAAATGAATTTCAAAAACTACTTGCACATAACTTACAATTGGTTTACTTAGGAGAGATGCACTTGTGTGTAGAAAGAGATCTGTGGTTTACTGCTGTGAAAAATATTCTTAGATGTAAAGTAACAGCTCATCTCTCCATACAAGTTGAGCTACACAAAGGACTCGATAAGAAGTTATAGAAGGCCATGGTTTCCCACTTCATGGAACAAATTATAGCAACCTGTTGATTTACATACTCTCTCTTTCCTGTCCTTCGCCATATGCCAGGAGAAGTTTAGAAGCACTCACTTCAACTTTTAAACATACGGCCATTTCCTATCACATCTGAACTCAGTTTTGTGAGTTCAAGCAAATCACCAATTCCTAAGTCAACAAAAGAGGATCAGAAGCCCAGGTTTGAACTTGGCATGTTGAATTAACTAGAGTATAAGCAACTGCAATCACCAAGGGTTGGATTTACTTAGGAACTGTTTTGTTTTCAACAAGAAACACATATTTTCAGCCTCTGCCCTAGCATGCATGAGAACATTCATTTGAGACTGGGGTTTGCCATGCTGTGTTAAACATGGTGGGAAACGTATGAATGGGCCTTAATTTTAATAAATGGCACTAGAATGCAAGAAAGTACTGGTAATGCAGCCTGGTTTTGAAGACACAGGGTTCACCCACACTTCCACTTGCCCTGTGCTTAGAAAGGCTTGCCCTGTGGTTTCCAGGAATGAGTCTGAATGGTTTTGTCCTGGGAAACTTGATTGCCAGTTGGTCTGATTCAGCAGTAAACCACGGGTTTTCCCAGGGGAAAGTGGCAGGCCAAATGGGGTTGTGGATGAACCCTGACTATGGGGAAAGATGCCATGTAAAACATGGGGTGAACATTCTACCTATCAGAAACATGGAGGAGGTATGGTAAGGGGGGGGGGGAATGAGGAAACAAAGAAGAAAGAGGTAAAATGCAGAGTTGTCCAATGGGAAAAGAGAACGTGTTTGCTTTTTGCTCACCTTATTATCATCCATAACAGTATTGAGCGACTCAATCCACATAGGATCGATGTCCCCATCTAAGACAATCCACTTGGGCCAATTATGGGTCATATTAGCTTGCTCTCTCAAAAGAGATGAGAAGAGTCCTGAAAAACGGGAGGCAAATATGTTTCGGGCAAAGGAACTTTTAAATGATGAAAAATAAAAATAATAATAATCCAACTGGGGTCCAAAGAACCCTGGGCACAAAGTCTTCCAAGTACGTCCTGGAGTTTCCCCGATTTTTTGTTCTGGCTACAGAAAGCATATATTATACTTGGAGGACAGGATTCAAAAGCAGGAACCCTCTGGGTCCAGGCAACGTAATCTATACGGCAGGGGAAAAGATTATACATCCTGACATCAGAATCAAGTTCAGCAGTCCTACCTGCATACCACAGTGCTGACAGCAGAACTGTGTGACACAGTCCTGGAATACTTTAGCAGCTGAGAGAGGACATGGAGTATATGATGACGAAGGTAAGATTGTGCAGGCAAATAGCTTGATAAAGCCTCTCCTCATCCAAGAGGGGAGGTGTTGTGGGTGGGACGCGATTTCTGCGTCATGCAGGGGGCGTTACGCCCCCTGCCCCACTCACCTGGCTGGCACACCACGCCCACAGGTAAGTGCCCAACCGGGCGGCTTGGAGGGGGCGTGGTTTGCAGTTTAACTTACTGCTGTGCCAGCCATTCTGCCTCATTTTCCGCCTTCCCATCGCACCTCAGACTGCAATACTTCTCCATAACTGCCTGCATGTAGAAAAGTAGTGAGGAGGGTAAGCAGAATCTTTTTAACATGCTACATTTTGTATGCAAAGAAAGGGTTTAAGAACAAAAAAGTTGGGATTATTCAGGCATGATCATTCCTACCCTTCGCCTGCAGTATAAAACGGTGTGGCCCCAGGAAGCCTACACCACGTGATTTCTCTGTATGAATATCCTAGCAAAATAAACATCAGCTGAGGGATATTTTGCAGGAAAACATGAAGAATGTGCAGTGAATGTTACAGTAATTAAAATATCTCCTCTACTTGCCATCTTTCCATTCTCGAGTAGCATGATGTATGAAACCAAAGAGCTCATCAGTAGTCACAGCTTTGGGGTTCAAGTCATTCCAAACAGGCTTCCGCTTCATGTTCATATAAGTCCTGTTCAACGTTTTCAGAACCTGATGAACAGCCAGGAGAAGACTCTCTTGTTAGGATCCAGGTCTCAATTTTGGGGGAAAGTGTTAGGTTCTTATATAAATATTGACACTGCTTTTCCAGTTTTCCATAACGTTTTGGGGGCAGACCCAGATTAAACTAGTTCCCACTTAAATCAAAGAGACAAGCTGAGTCATGATTAATCCCCCCCTTAATTTTAATGCATCCTAAATTCCACTGCCTTAGTCTGAACTCAACCCTCAGTTTACAGCGTTTGGATTTATGGAGCCCTGTTTTCTGAGTCTGGGGACAACCACCTTGAGCTCCTGGTAAGGTAGGGTATAAAAATTCAGCAGTAAATTAACATTTAAAAACTGTAAGACCTTTTGATGAGAAATGACAATGGGATGAAAAAGATGTGGGAGCAATGGCTCTAGAAACCTACATGGATTTCTGAAAAATAAGTCATGTCAGACTAACCTGATCTCATTTTTTGACAGAATTACAAGCCTGGTAGATGAAGGGAACGCAGTGGATGTAGTCTACCTTGATTTCAGCAAGGCATTTGACAAGGTGCCCCATGATATTCTTGTAAAGAAGCTGGTAAAATGCGGTCTTGACTATGCTACCACTCAGTGGATTTGTAACTGGCTGACTGACCGGACCCAAAGGGTGCTCATCAATGGTTCCTCTTCATCCTGGAGAAGAGTGACTAGTGGGGTGCCACAGGGTTCTGTCTTGGGCCCGGTCTTATTCAACATCTTTATCAACGACTTGGATGATGGACTCAAGGGCATCCTGATCAAATTTGCAGATGACACCAAACTGGGAGGGGTGGCTAACACCCCAGAAGACAGGATCACACTTCAAAACGACCTTGACAGATTAGAGAACTGGGCCAAAACAAACAAGATGAATTTTAACAGGGAGAAATGTAAAGTATTGCACTTGGGCAAAAAAAATGAGAGGCACAAATACAAGATGGGTGACACCTGGCTTGAGAGCAGTACATGTGAAAAGGATCTAGGAGTCTTGGTTGACCACAAACTTAACATGAGCCAACAGTGTGACGCGGCAGCTAAAAAAGCCAATGCAATTCTGGGCTGCATCAATAGGAGTATAGCATCTAGATCAAGGGAAGTTATAGTGCCACTGTATTCTGCTCTGGTGAGACCTCACCTGGAGTACTGTGTCCAGTTCTGGGCACCACAGTTCAAGAAGGACACTGACAAACTGGAACGTGTCCAGAGGAGGGCAACCAAAATGGTCAAAGGCCTGGAAACAATGCCTTATGAGGATCGGCTAAGGGAGCTGGGCATGTTTAGCCTGGAGAAGAGGAGGTTAAGGGGTGATATGATAGCCATGTTCAAATATATAAAAGGATGTCACATAGAGGAGGGAGAAAGGTTGTTTTCTGCTGCTCCAGAGAAGCGGACACGGAGCAATGGATACAAACTACAAGAAAGAAGATTCCACCTAAACATTAGGAAGAACTTCCTGACAGTAAGAGCTGTTTGACAGTGGAATTTGCTGCCAAGGAGTGTGGTGGAGTCTCCTTCTTTGGAGGTCTTTAAGCAGAGGCTTGACAACCATATGTCAGGAGTGCTCTGATGGTGTTTCCTGCTTGGCAGGGGGTTGGACTCGATGGCCCTTGTGGTCTCTTCCAACACTATGATTCTAAACTTACCTAAATACTACTGCACTTTCTTAAGGCTTTGAGACTGAGCAGGAATAATAGGAAACTAACAAACTGAGGAAGTATTGTTCCTGAGAGAGAATAATTGTGGGGGGGAGGTCCCAGAATCATAGTATTCCAGACTGCTCCTGCTGAGCCTCTGCTTCCACTATAAAAGGAAGCCACTCCAAATCATTACCGCCCCCTAAACACACCCACGCTTGAACTTTTATTTTTCCACTGGATTTTGTCTTTCCCATCTGGGTGACCAGCTGAAAGAGGAAGGGAGGAATCCTTTCCTAATTGAGTGGTTGATGTATGTGAACTAATCCCTGGGTAGTTTGAGTCTCAGGGAGGGCGGGGGCGAAGTTACATCTCTGCCATGATTAGCCTGACCATAACAATGCTCAACTTTTCACTTTAAAATCAGAGTTGAGGGGAAAGGCTGAAGAGAAGCATGCAGTGTTATGCCAGCTGGCGTAGAGCTGCTCCCCCCCCTTCCATTTGCAAAATCTGCCATTAAAAAAAAATAACTGTTAAAGCACCATGCTGTACCTTGCTTTTTCCAGTGCCTGCATTTCCAACTACAAAGACAGAGTGACGCACTGCCAGAAGCTCCTCAAGCTGAACAATCTGTCAAACAGAATTAATACACAGCCAGTGGTTTTGTTTCCTTGTCCTCCCATTACCACCGACACCAATTACCTCCCACAAAGCAGCTTCCCACCCTCTCCTGTAGTCAGGAAATTTCTCTCTCCAAATAACTTCAAACAGGATAACCTGAAGATGGCACATTAGTCTCTCGAGGCCCTACACCCAGACTTGAATTAATGAAGGAGCCTCAAGAAATGAAAACAAATCTCCCCATCCTTTTTTGTTTGCTAAGCCACACAACCATATCCTGGTAAAATTAAGAAAACACTAATGTCAAATGTCACTGACTGCTTGATGTCAAGTAACTACAGGATGGGTGGCAAATGTAGGCGAAACTCCTCTTTCTAGGCATCTTTTTAAAGTGCACAAGTCCCTTTTCAGGGACTGAATATAAAAAAACCCAAAAAACTAAAGGGGCAGCAAGACTCACAAAATGAATTCAAATTAGCTGGTCAAAAAAACTCTAAGAGAGGTAAATGTAAAGGGACTCCTGACCATTAGGTCCAGTCGTCTCCGACTCTGGGGTTGCGGTGCTCATCTCGCTTTATTGGCCGAGGGAGCCGGCGTACAGCTTCCGGGTCATGTGGCCAGCATGACTAAGCCACTTCTAGAGAACCAGAGCGGTGCACTGAAATGCCATTTACCTTCCCGCCAGAGTGGTACCTATTTATCTACTTGCACTTTGACGTGCTTTCAAACTGCTAGGTTGGCAGGAGCAGGGACTGAGCAACGGAAGCTCACCCTGTCACGGGGATTCGAACCACCGACCTTCTGATCGGCAAGTCCTAGGCTCTGTGGTTTAACCCACAGCGCCACCCGCACATGCAAAACTGTGGGTTGGGCTGATCCAAGCAGACTCTTTCAGTGGAGCATGAGGCTGGCAGCACAGGTCTCTGCTTCTCCTCACCAAACATCCCACTGTGGACAGCTTCAATCTTAGTCTGAATTCCCTCATTCAGGGATACTGTCCACAAATGAGACACAACAGTGGCCTTAGATCTCAAAGTTTGACTTCTAAATCATATCATGGCTGCTGTTTCTAATGGCCTGTCTGCAAACACGAGAGTTGGATCCACATGAGATGGGCTGTGATGGCTTCTTCTGCTTCTGTGATTCACAGTGAGTCTCATCCTAACATTCACCCATCTTCTCTAAAGGCAAGCAAGTGCGGCTGCTGTGTTTAAAATCTTCAGAGGCACAATTTGAATGCAGATAAGAAAAAGAAAAAGTTCCACATAGAACTCTCCTACAGTACAAAGATTAATCTATCTTTCTCTTCTATTTTGATTGAATGAAGGCACAACAACAAAACAAATGACAACCCCAGCATCTCAAATTCAATACTATGTGAAGCATGAAAACCTACTATTAATAACCACTGGTCACTGTCAAAAATCTGAGCAAGTTAAGGACATTTGGCAGTGAGGGAAGGAAGCATTTTCATGACTAGACAGGACCAGTAACTCCTACATATTGTTTCAGAAACCCAAATCTTTACTTAGAACATTGGCCTGCATGTGTACAGGAGTATTACTGAAATACCACCACTTCCAGGACACAATAGGAATGCTATCATTGTACACAAGAATAACCTTCACATTCAACACAACCTGTCCGCAATTATTTTTTGATTGAAATTCTTAAGGGGTGTAATTAGAGGCAATGGATTATTTTACTTTGAGAATAAAGCTCTCCTCAGGCTGCAAGCGAAGCTCCAGGGTAGACTGTTTAACCATCTGTTCAAATTGCAAGTCCCTTTTCCTTGGAACATCCAGAGCCGGAAACAGGTCACTGATTAAGCCCATGAAAATGGGGATATCATCTGTCACTATCTTGGGCAAGTTGAAGTCCCTTAAGGCTCGCATAAGTACCTGGAAAAGGACAGTCAACCACACGTTATCACACCTGCAAGAGCTTTCAATCAACAGAAAATACGTTTTTGTAGTAACAGTGTTGAAGAAGCATTCATTCCTCTGAGTAAAGAACAAATATGGACATCCATTAAAAGCAGCGGTGAGGAACCCTCAGCCCACAGCCTAATGCCCTCTGGACCATTACTGGGCCAGTCTTGCTCTGCACACCACCCCTCAGCGCATCACTTTTCATTTTCAGTTTTGTGTGTGCTCCAGGATGGAGGCAATCCAGAGGGGGTGGAAATGAAGGTGGGAGGAGGGTGGGAATGGGAACGAGAGGAGCAACGGAAGAAGGAGAGAGGAAACTATGTTAATGTGGGTGGTGAAAGGAAAGAGACAAAATGAACGGAGGAATCACAGAGATTGAGGGAGATGGGATAGCATAGACAGACAGACAGAGGAAGCGTGCTATGCAATATTGCAACCCACTTTGGGCTCCATTTCTGCCCGCGGCTAGCATGACAAATTACCCCTAAGGAAATGTGGCCTTTAGCAGAAAATAATGTTTCCTACTCCTGCTCTAAAGAGGTAATTTTATAATTAAAATCAAACTGTGGGAAAAGCTATTCCAACATTATGTTTATGAAGCACCAATCTGTGCTACTATGCATACCTGATCTTCAGGTCTAGCCTTGTCTCCTCGCTTCAGTGAGCCGGCAACTACCAAAACAGACTTAACAGCACGAAGGCCCCAGTCATAATGATCCTGTGGTGAAGATATAAGGGGGGAAAGGTTAAATGCTCACCTGTGAAACATGGCTAAATAAATAAATTCTCAAAATCTAGGAACCAAAGTTGCTCTGCTACACTTTTCTTTTTGATGATATTATGAGTGTTGCCTATGGTGGGGTGAGAAAAAAATTCTAAAAATGAGAATATTCAGTCAAAGTCTCCAAATCCATATACAGGCATCCCACCCATTTACGTGCGTTCATGTCATGTGCAACTGTGCATGCGTGCAGCATCAGAAACCCAGAAGTGGGGGGAGAGACCTGAAGAGCCTCAACAAAGTCGCACTGTGCCTCCGGTTCATGAGGAGACCCTCCCTGGAACATTACTCTTTGGAAGCAATCCTATGCTCCCTGGGAAGATGGCTGGGGGGCGTCACAGAATGCCACCACAGTCCATCTAAAGTGGATTCTATTCTTGCTCTGCCATGGATTCTGTTCCCCACCACTGCCACTCCAACTATAGTAGGGTAGGGTAAATCTGTATGTATTATTACAGTCATACCTCAGAAGTCGAACGGAATCCGTTCCGGAAGTCCGTTCGACTTCCAAAATGTTCGGAAACCAAGGCGCGGCTTCAGAAGCCATTTTTGGCTTCCAAAAATAGTTCACAAACAGGAACAGTCACTTCCGGGTTTGCGGCATTTGGGAGCCAAAGCAAAGATGTTCAGGATCCAAGGTATGACTGTATTATGCATTTCATCCTGTTTGTATGAATTTTATTGTTCTGTGACCATAATATTAATTCATTAGTAAGATTGTTACAGGTTAGGATTAGGGCTCCTCAAATAATTGCTGTTTCCTTGCCTGAACCTTTTTATTAGCTCCTTCCCTTTTGAGTTGCTCCTTGCTTTCAGAACCCATCTTTTTTCTTTCACCTGTGTCTGTATCCTGCTTTTCACTCTTCACAGTGAATATTCTTCCCAGAACATTCTAGTGTTACCAACCTCACCTTTTGTCCCTGATATTGTGCTTTCAGCTTCCCAGAGAACTCACGGCTACTAATCTCAAATCACACCAGCAACAATGTGTTCTTGGAGCAGACCCCTTAGGCTCATGGGCCACTGATAGACTATTGTTCTCAGTGCTTTGAGGATTCACTGTGGTAAGCAGTGGGCAGAGGCAATACATAACCTGGCTCGCAACATGTGCCAATCTCAAAGAGACTCATGTTTTTGTAGCAATCCAGCAAATGAAAGAGAGATTACTTGTAATATACTTGGAATCAAGTTTCACTGAAAATCAATGAAGATTACTTCCAAATAAACATTTTAAGAGATTAGAATGTAAAAAAATATTTAATAGGATTATATAGGCAAGTCTATCCTTTGGAACATTAGAATGCTTACAGACTAGAAGAATGCTTACAAACTAGAAGATTGATCACAGTAATCAGAACCAAGCAAACATTACATTGTCCAAAACAAAACACCAACACAGAAACCATTTCAATTGTTTCCAATAATGCTGAAATAAATGAATAAAGCCAAACTAAATCAATATTCAATAGACATGACAAAGTTGTACATATGAAAAGGTAAGCAATTCCCTTTTCATTTAATTCCATCTGTTCTGCTTCATCTGTTGTAGGCTACAGGGCTTTACTGGGAGAACATAAATAATTTTATGGTGCCCCCAATGCATGTAGATGTAATATATTACAGATAATGTGTCCTTTCTCAGATACTGTGAATAGCTCGAGTAATTTTTTTTGCTTTCAAAGGCATCCTAAAAGCATCCTACATTTTATTTTGCAAGTTTATATTGTAGCACAATACCATTTGATTAGCATGGGAGAAATCTCAAGGTCCAAAAGAGCTCCCTTACCTGTTTAGAGAGAAGTTCTCTACAGAGAGTATACAAGGTAATAAACTTCCTGGCTAGCAAGCGTGCATCAACAAACCCCTCAGCAACCAGCATAATTTCACAAATTAGTTCAATGTCAGGGACAACCATTGCACAGGGTCTAAAAAAAAGTGTAAGAACCAAAGACAGGGATTAGTATTTAAACACTGTGAGAATAACAAATGCCCATCTCACCTAAATTCAATACAGTGATGTCTACAAACATTTTAGCAGAGCTCAAGAGAGTCACAATTATGTGTGTCACTCATTGCTAACAAGCACTTTCAAAGCAAAAAAAATTGGCTAATTACTCATTGGCAATTATTAGCATTTCCTACTAGTGCTATTTCAAAGGAATCAGCTGACAGTGTAGGCTTTGCAAGTCCCCTATAGACAAATCATGAAAATCTAAGATGCTGTTACAGGGAATCTGCAAGATGGCCCTTTATGTTGGTAAAAAGCAAGACTAGACAAACTAGCAGTTTCAACTTGATTTCTTCCAGAATGGAATTCTGGCAAAATGATACCGTTCCCAATAGTTCTAATTAGAGTGTGTGTAAAATAATAGTTTATTAGTTTCGTGATGTGAGACCAAATAGCTAATTAAAATACTGCATTAAGTACATAACATAGATGGTTTTGGAACAGTAAGTTATCCAGTGGCGGGGGGACACCTCGGATCTGTGGGCCAAATGTGACCTGCCAAGCCTACCTGGACCTTGAGGCTCTTCCCAAGCCATGCTCTTGAGTATTTTTGCTTGGCTGAAATGTGTCTTTGAACTGGGACAATACCTCTTGCTTGTAGTGTGTTTATAGAAACCTCCGAATTTTGCATGGCTGGAATGTGACTTCCTTTGTACAGTTGGCCACATCTGTTGCTTTGACCATTTTTGCTTCTAGCCCAGCCCACCAATGGCATGGAAGCCCCTGGAGGGCTTCCTGCCCACTAGGAAATGTGTCCCTCAAGCTAAAAGTGGTTCCCCACCTTGATCCAGTGAAAGGTCATTGAAAATAAGTCAGTATCAGGCATGGAAGAGACATATTAAGGCATTTACAATGTACAGGACTGTCTGAACTATGGATCTCATATGCCATATTTTAACGATCTGAAACAAGAAACCAAAAGTCTGTCCACGGAATGGAAAGCTGGGAACTTATAAAGTTGTTTTCTTGTTTGGGGTGAAAGAGACATTCTGCTGCCCAGGAAGGAAAGGAACTTGTGACTAGCTCTTTGTCCTGCATTATAATAAATGAGTTGTGGGCCTTTTTTTTTTTTTTTTTTTTTTAGTAATAGAAGATACTGTTCAGTGCTTTAAGAGAATTCAGTTAGTATTAGGTTTTCATCCTAACTCATTTACTTTTGTATTGCAACTAGATTTTTCACAGAACAACTTCTTCTACTGCACACTTAGCAAAGATACGGAAAGAATTTGTCTCCCTTGGTCAAGCTAGCAATACTGCAACTTTGGAAAACTCTTTCACACAATCATCGTGCAACAAGTCAAGTGCAAATCAAACAACTGACATTAGGTGGCATAAGTACTCAGAATGTGAATCGGCTTCATACTTGCCTGAAAAGAGCTTTGAGATTTTCAGGTAATTCTGTTCGGCCGGCATAACCTGGGTTCATAGTAATAAATATTCCAACCGATGCTTTCAGTGCAATGCTTTCTCCAAGGAATAAAAATCTGCATCAATTGCACAATATAAGGAAAGAAGTGGCTGAAATTGGTTGGGATTTAAGCAATTCCCTTTGACTCCATTTCCCCCTCAAACACACACACAAACACACACACACACACACACACACACACACACACACACACTGTGGCCAGGACCCAAATTCACACAGCTAGTTCTGAATAAAGGTAAAGGTACCCCTGCCCGTACGGGCCAGTCTTGACAGACTCTAGGGTTGTGCGCCCATCTCACTCAAAGAGGCCGGGGGCCAGCGCTGTCCGAAGACACTTCCGGGTCACGTGGCCAGTGTGACATCGCTGCTCTGGCGAGCCAGAGCTGCATACGGAAACGCCATTTACCTTCCCGCTAGTAAGCGGTCTCTATTTATCTACTTGCACTTAGGGGTGCTTTCGAACTGCTAGGCTGGCAGGCGCTGGGACCGAACAACGGGAGTGCACCCCGCCGCGGAGATTCGAACCGCCGACCTTTTGATCGGCAAGCCCTAGGCGCTGAGGCTTTAACCCACAGCGCCACCCGTGTCCCTTCAGTTCTGAATACCCAAGATGATTTGGGCCTTGTGCTTCGCTGCTCACTTACCCCATTCTGGTATTGCATAGCAGAACTTATTTTGAAACTGAGGTGACTTTCAAAACATTTCAAATGAAAATAAAATGTGCTAATGCTATGTTATGGGAGGACCACTGTTTCATACTGGACAGGGCAGGCCTAAACCTTTCAGAATGCCTAAAGTAGTTTGGTTTCATTTCTTTTCAGCATTCCATACAACAGTATCAAACAATAACTAAACAATGGGTTGAGTCCAGACCTTTAGGTCACATGTTCACCCCAGTGAAATCCATGAAATTTAAGTTAGTTGTAACAAGCAGAGCAAACCTATGCCTAGCTGGGGAGCAGATAGAGGTGGAACAGAGTGACAGAGACGTTGCACAGACCTGCCAGGGCAGATGGTAGGGAAGTAAATTCATACCCCCATTCTTTTCTGGTGCCAGCTCCATGCTGGCGTAGCAGAAAGGTTCAGATCAGACTCCTCTCCAGGAGCTACACCAGTATAGGATCTGGCAGATCCATAACTGACCCTGCTCCACTTCACTCACACACACACACACACACACACACACAGGCTCCCTGATTTGAGCTACAGTATTTGACAATGGTATTTTCTGCAGAAGAGGTTTCTGCTGTGGAGGTTGGCATAGGTTAACGGACAAGGAAGTCTGCTGAATCATAACCCCTTCCATCAGCATAGATTATGAGTAGATCTGCAGCCTAGCTTGTGTGACTAACTCACTTTGGATCTATCCCAACATGAAGAGCTAAAAATGCTAAATAGGTCTATATATTTCCCACTGAATAGCTAAGCAAAACAGATTCAATTAATAAACAACCCAAAATTCATAAAAATGAAATTCATAACTAACAAGGGGGTAATACACCACATCATATGCCAGTCAGATTTTTGGATCCGATTTCCAACTAATATCACATGATGTGCAATCATTGCACTTGTTGCTCCATGACTTTAATTGCATTTCAACTGTGAAAAAATGCTTCATAATTGTTGTTACGGAGGTATGAAATATTTCTATTTTACACAGTGGAAACCAAGGCCAAAAAATAGTGCCTTGTCCAAGGCCACCTAATCTGTATATGGCACATGCGAGACTTCAGACTAAACCTCCCAGGTGCAAGTTCAATTTCTGTGAATCCATTTTTTATTACCAAATATAATAAATAAATCAGAAGAATTAGGCTTAGCAGGCTGTCACAATTGATACACAGGATTAAAAAAACAAACCAATAAAACAGCAGCAAATTATCCTCTTTCTAGATACAAATATAGACTGACAGACACAAATGCAAATGCCTTTTCATAGAGGATGTGAAAGTTCGCACCAATGGGTGGTTTCTTCATATGCTGCATCATCTTCAAATTACATTGAATACATTAAACAATTTTGAAGGATGTATCTATTAATATACTCACTGCTTTTTCTTATTTCTTATGGCATCATGGATAGTCTTTACTTGCACAGCCACAACAGAAAGAACTTCTACTGAAATTCGGTTGAATTCATCAAAGCAGCCCCAAGCACCTGTCTGGGCCAAACCTTTATAGATGTTTCCAATGGACTATAATAAATAAATGTATAAAATTCAGATTTTGTAGTTGTCTTTCTGAAATAAAGCTTTTCCCTTATATGTAAAGCAACAGTTAATAATTTGTTGAATTTATAAGCTGCCCGCGTAAGTGAGTGATATACAACTAATTAATCAAAAAACCCTGTATTACTGCACTTCCATCTAATTTATATATACTAGTTGCCTGGTTATTCTGTCTAGTGTGTTCAAGAAATCACAGCATTATGCAGAAGATGACACTGAACTGTGCATAGAGGAACTGGCTTTGTTCTACTGGAAGAAGCAAATAGCTTGCAATTTGGGATGTAATTCAGGGGACACACGTTCTAATGGTGTGCCTTGATTTTCCTGAACACAAATGAATTCACCCCCTTTTTAATGAGTTGTTAAAAGGAATCACAGCAATAGCCATGTAAAAGAGAGGAGCATAAAAGGCAACCTTGATGCACCTATTCTCTCCCTCCCCCCTATTTGTGGGTTTCATTCCTATGGAGATAAGCTGCAGTTGGGGACAATGCTGCAATGGGATGTCAGGGGCAGGAGGAAGTTTGAGGAGAGGGGTGATGTGCAGGCAGAGGGCAGGAGGTTGA
Organism: Podarcis tiliguerta; assembly: GCF_965153285.1. Classification (NCBI taxonomy): domain Eukaryota; kingdom Metazoa; phylum Chordata; class Lepidosauria; order Squamata; family Lacertidae; genus Podarcis; species Podarcis tiliguerta. The sequence goes on from NC_139545.1 coordinate 26,220,959, forward strand.
TCCAGAGGATCAAGGGTCAGAGGTTTGTGGGGTTCTGTCCCACCCATGAGGCAGGTGCTGGGGGTGGTGGTAGAGTCAAGGGGAAGAGACCAGGCAGCCAGAGGCGGGGGAAAGGAGGCGGAAAGAGAATTGCAGGGCATCTCCGAGGTGGAAGAGACTGTGTCAGTCCGAGAGAGAGCCATGCCTTTGGAATCTCCCATATCCGTCTGTCTCCATGCACAAGGAGGGGCTTAAAACTCAGAAGGAATCATAGGGCACTTGTCCATACTGCATCAGATAAGCAAGTTTAAATAAGCTGAAAGGGGCGTGATGATGCTGTTGCTCCAACTATCCGGGTCGGCGCCTAGGACTGTAGAGGTAGATTGCCTAGCCAGCTAGTTAGCAGGGGCGGTCTGTATAACCCTTGTACCTTAGAAGCTGATGTTACCAAGGGCTTTCCCAACAAAGAAATAAACCTCCAAACATTTCTCATAGAGCTGAGTGTGCTCAGGACATGGGAACAAATCTGCACGTTTTGATATTTGGTGTCCCAGCTTTCCATCAACAGTAGCCACAAAAAGGGATGCAAACGTCTCTGTGCATATCACAACACACTTATCATGACAGTCTTCCCTCATACAGCATCCCCTCAACATGGGCTCAGCACCTTGTAATCCATCTGTTCAGAACAGTTGAAGACGTAGACCATCATCCCAAGCGCATGGCCCAAATCCTTAGTTGTCTCCGTTTTGCCTGTCCCAGCTGGACCTGCAGGAGCTCCACTCATTGTTAGATTAAGGGACTGAGTAAGAGTGATGTAACACCTTTAACAAGCATAAGCAGAGTTACTATTAACACGCCAACAGCCTATTACTTTAGTGGCTGACATTTCAAACCCACAAAAATGCAGGGACATTATAGTTGACAAACTTGCAGTAAGGGTATCATTATTATAAACTGTTGTTGTTGTTGAATATTTATATCATCCTATTCTATAATCAAGTACCTAGAGGGGCTGCCTCTTGTTTAAGAGGTCTGTTGTTTAACAATAACACAATTTTTATTTTTGTATTATTATTGTTGTTGTTGTTGTTAAATTTGTATACCACCCTTCATTTGTAGATTTCAGGGCAGTTTACAAAATAAAAATACAATGTAAAAAACACAAAATATATAATAAAAATAAGAACAAAAACAAACAAATAATTTCCCCTCCCCTCATCTGTTTAGCTTCAATTATTTAATTTTGTTTCCTTCTTCATACTGCTTTATACAATGTTGCTTAATTTAAGTTTTTATATTAGGTTAGCTTGCTTTTATTGTTTTACACAATGTTGTATGGATTGATTTTTTGAGCTTCCTGATATTATGATTATGTATGACTGCTTCTAATATGTTTTGAATGGTTATGCAAACTGTTCATTTGCTATGTTGTGAGCTACTTCTTGTGGAAAAGTGGCTTACAAATAAGCAGATGCCAGATGATAAAACATTTTATTTTATTCGTTACATTTTGCCCATCATTTTCATGATCCTAAAGCAGGTAACAATGTTAAAAGCTAAAACAAAATTAAAGCAATCTACAGTAAAACAGAACAGAAAACAGTAGTCTGGGGGGAAAAAAAGCATCAAGATACAGCAAATACTTATTCGGCAATAGTACCACAGTGGGTACACAGAATCTGGCAAAATATATCCCATCAGTCCCTACTAAAAGCCTGGGAAAATAAAAATGTGTTTAATTAGTGTTGAAAGAGGGCCAAAGACAATGCCAATATATTTCAAAACCCTCCATTACACATCTATATATTGGGTAATCTTCCTTTACACATCGTTTATATGAAGGGGTTCAAAGAGTAGATAGGAAGCAGACCCCCACACCTGCAAAGGAGCAATCGCATGTGAACAGCTGCTCACATTTAGGTGTACCATGTAATCAGGACCCCCAATCATGTAGAAGTCCCAATTGCATGGAACAGCCACCCCTCTACAGATGCTGAGATGGCAAGGCCAGCTACAACAGCTAGTTCCTCATCCTCAGCTACTTCCTACTCCGGCTCAGAATCACAGCACTATGTTGCAGGCAAACACCAGGTATTTGATTTTTATTTGCGCAATGTAAGCACATTTTTATTACCCCCAATGTAAGCCTTAGGTAAAGGTAAAGGGACCCCTGACCATTAGGTCCAGTCGTCACCAACTCTGGGGTTGCGGAGCTCATCTTGCTTTATTGGCTGAGGGAGCCAGTGTGCAGCTTCTGGATCACGTGGTCAGCATGACTAAGCCGCTTCTGGCGAACCAGAGCAGCGCATGGAAATGCCGTTTACTTTCCCGCTGGAGCTATACCTATTTATCTACTTGCACTTTGACATGCTTTCGAACTGCTAGGTTGGCAGGAGCAGGGACCGAGCAACGGGAACTCATTGTCGAGCAATGGGATTCGAACCGCCAACCTTCTGATCGGCAAGTCCTAGGCTCTGTGGTTTAACCCACAGCACCATTTGCATCCCATAAGCCTTAGAGTTATGCAAATTCAATAAAATCCTTTTTCATTCCACGGGAAACAACCTTTACCTAGACTCTAAAGAATGTGGGTGTGCAAGAACACATGTCCATGCCTGCGTGTCCTCTGCCTCTTTCTGTCTGGTGTGGGGAGGGTACGTGTGAGAAGCAACCAGAGGGGCTGGTGCCCATGGCACTCTCTCAAAATTCCAAACATGCCCATGCACTCAGAAAGGCTGGCAACCTCGTGACTACGGAACTATAATACAAGAAAGCTGTGATTTCATGCCAACAGGGGAAAATCCCACTGGGGGTAAAAATAAAACTCTAGGAGGTCTTGTCCAACCATTCTTAGGTGTAACGTTATCCCCTTCCTTCCTTGTCATGCAACACAACACATAACTGTTCAAATTATATGGGGGGTACCTTTTATTCCCAACGCAATTATTTTACTTTACAATGTGACTGTTTTTGTCAAAATGTCACATTTGCAATGTTAAGGATTCCTCACAGGGGAGAATGACAGCTCATTTCATGTTTAGCCTTCGCATTCTACAAGACAGATCAAGTCGAGGTAGCCCACTATTAGCCAAAGCAGATTTTACCTGTCAGTTAAAGGTGTAATAACCAGCCGAGGGGTATTTCCCAAATACTCATAGTAGTACTGGAACTGGGCATCACATATGTTGGCAAAGCAGTGTTTTTGGGCCCAATCCCATCTATGGCGCAGTTGTGACAGCCAAGCAAAAGCTTGGGAACTGGTGACCTAATAAAACAAAAGCAAATAAGCACATCTCCGCACAACTACTATGCCGAGGGTGTTAAGAGATGAAAGAAACCAGAGATGCCAAAATGTCAAAACTGTCATCACTCATTTTCACGCCTCATCCCCAGTCTTTCCCAAGCAACATCCCTCATACTGGCAATTATAAGGGATTATATGCACTCTTGGGCATTTCCGTACCATACAGAGGCGAGCGTAATGTAAGATCTGTTTAATGGAAGCTTTTGTTGCAGCAGACATTAAAACTTCTTCTGCCAAGATCTCTTTCACCTTTTACAAGAAACCAACTCTGGGGATTTGATATGACTCAATTTCATATTTCACATTTCCTTAATAATATCCCCTGGGCTCCATGAAACAATTATATATTTGATGTCTCATTCGTTTCTCACCTGCCCTTTTAATCTCATACTGTACAGTACTGTCTCTAAAATATCAGTGGAAACAGAGCCCTTTGTGTCACAGGCAGGTGATGTAGGCTGGTGACTGCCTTTGGCACACAATTTTTTTTTTATCAATTGCAGATAGCAAAGTCTACTTATGGTTCCTCTATCCCCTTTCTCTCAGTCTCCAGTGGAGGGAAGCTGAAACCATCTAACCAGGTGGAGCCCACAAGCTATGCAAGATGCAAGTGTCGACCCATAGACTTACCACAAAACAGAAGCATCAGTGGTTTGTCTGAACAGACCTTTTAAAAGTTTTGCTCATGGCCTGACATCCACCTGTCAAGCACATAAGAGCTCTATGCACACATATATACATGGTTCCAACCTATGCACTTAGGCTTCCCCACTTCAGACATCCATGTTCAACGTAGGGTTACTAGGGTGGTGTTAGCTGACACAGTCCCATTCCCTACTCATGTATGGATCACAACCCATGAGCAAAACTTCTGAAAGCAGATTCTTTCCTCATCAAATAGCTTCAAAGACACCCAGCTCTTCTACACCAACAAACTGGTGCCAAGGTGCTGTGACAAAGCAGGAGCTCAAAACTCCAATTTTACTGGTTCCTGTTCCTACATTTTTCTCAGCTGCCTGCTCCAAGGCCCTCATGGCTTCAGAGATGATAAACAAGCGGTTCTGAGCCCTCCTCCCCGGGGGAGATATGTGACACCTGAAGAAGTGACATTTCAGGGAAATAAATGATCCTGAGGCTTTCTCCCCACACCAGACAAAGCCTGAGTAGACTGAATGTCCTATGTCAGAGAACCTCACTGATACACATCTTATTTGTGGGAGTAACCACCATTCCCATCATCCCAATCTAATTTTATAAGAAAAAAAGAACTCAGGAAGAGATGTTTGTTGTTTTGTCCTAGTAGCAATTTCCTGGATGTGTTTTAACAGGGGGACAGCTATGCCCTGTATTCCTCTTCTGAATTCAGTGTTGAGTTAATGCCCTTATCTACATATCCTCACCTTCAGCAACAAATGCACATGAGAATCCCTGCAAATTAACCTGCACAACCCATTATTTGCTGTTGAGTTATGGAATATGCAGGGAACATGACCCATATGATTGCCAAAGTTTGGCTAACCCGGTGCAGCGAGCATTCCATTTTTAAAAGTGCTCCCCCCCAAAAAAGTGCCCAAAATGTTCCACACACTCACATTCTTCTTACTCAATATTTAGCTGCTCTCCCAATGTTGTTTTTTTAAATATACCATTTTTTTCTGTTTGCATTATTTATAATTGTTTTATTGCTTCTATTTTTTTGTTTGCTATTCTAGTTTTAATTGGGTTTGTAAACCATCCAGATAACTATGCAATATGAGTGGTACATAAATTTATCCAATGAATAAATAGTTAAATATTGGCTTATTCAAAAAAAGGCTATGATAAAACCATGATTCATGAACTTGCCTTGGTAACAAACCATAGTATTCCTGTCATTCAAATGTAACAAGGAACTCTGGTTCAAAATAAGTGGATGCTGCCAACCTCCTCCTTCCAGCTACATTGCAGCTAGAGGTGATGAGCAGATGAGCCCAAGGCTCATGACTTGGCACTGCTCATAGTAATTATAGACTCATGCACATAGCATTAAGCTATAGCTTTGTGTTATAGCCCAGTAAGTCACAGAAGACTGAGGTTAACGTCAGTAAACATATTTCGGATCACCCTGCATGCATGACAGTTAATAACCTGATCCTCTGGGAAGCATTTACTCATTTATTTCATAAAATCGCAGAGCTGGAAGGGACCGCAAGAGTCATCTAGTCCAATCCCCCACAATGCAGGAATCTCAACATGCAGTCCCCCATCCAAAACTGGACCCAGTTTAGCTTTGCAAATGTGCTAGCAGTTTTATTGCTGCACCACTAGGATGAGTTTTACTTCAAAAAAAGTATATTTGGGACACATTTAGGACTGCAGCAGAGAAAATAAAAAATGAAACAAACAAACAAAAGCATAACATAAAGTAGTATGAACCAGTCCTTGGACCCTGGTATGGAAAACAAGATGGAGATCTAACTTTACCTTCTGAGCAACAAGCTTTGCTACCACATCTCTTGCATGAACATCTATTGTGCAAATGGTCATGATCTTCTGTCTGTCACTTGATGTCAGCTCTCCCAACAATAGAGAGATAAGAGCATTTAGCTGAGTGATCTTGAAAAAGGCACAAGGAAAAAAATGTTACTGAATGGAACTCCACTAGCCTTAAACACCACTTGTTGGTTTATTGTATGCAATTAGTTAATTCAACTGCTGTAGCAATTTTGCTGTATAGCAAAGAAGTATGAGCCCCCATATGCAAACATGTATATGCAGGACATGCACCAGCTTAGGCAATGCTAGTAATTGGTACTGCAATCAAACAAATGCTTTTATTCCCTTTGTTTATATTCATTCTTGCTGTAATACAAGCCTGTGAAAACTACACATTGGCTATTAAGCATCATAAAATTTGTTAGTCTGTAAGGTGCCCAAAACTTTTTGTGGTGTGTTTGCAAAGACACAGAAACAATCTTATCTATGAACAGGCAAAGGAAATGCTTTTTTTATCACAGATAAAAGTGAGTAGCCAATAAATACAGCTTGACAGGGCATTGTTTAACGCTCTAGCTAAATCACTCCTACAGACATATTTCATTTGTCTTAACACCCGTTAACACAATTGGGAAGAACTGAGTAAAAAGGTTTTTGCAGAACTGTGCCACTTCCAGCCTGCATGGGAAGGGGAACTGAATTTTGCAATATTACTCCATGAAAAAAGCTTTGTGCACTACCAAGCCAAGGAAAACAGCAAAAACTGGCCTTTCCTTGACATGTCACTTTTCTGTATGAAGGAAGACTCTGTGCTTTGTGGAAGCATTCAAACAAGCAACATCCTACACGGGCACCTGCAACCTAAAGCAGTAAAGTTCAGGTTTACCAACTTGATGTTGCAAGCAGTGGCGGAGGAAGGGGGGGCGGTCCGCCCCAGGTGCCATACCTGATGGGGGGTGACAAACCTGCCCACCCCGAAGTGCACGGGGAATTGCCCGCCCCACAGCTCGCCCTGCTGGCAGTATATAGCCAGTGTGTATCGTACGTAGTGGCGCTGCGCGTGCACCGCCAGGCGGTTTGCCCTGCCCCTCGACATGCCACACCGGGTGCCGGAGAGCCTTCCTTTGCCCCTAGTTGCAAGCTTTGCAAACTAGCCCTATTTTACATATGGCTTGACTGTTACATAAAGAAGGAATCTATCAATACTTGTTTCTTATGATAATCCTTCAAGGCTGTTTCAAACCCTTCTTCCAGCCTGTCAAACGCTATTCCCACATCAGTGGTCCACCAGATTTGAGAGCCAGTGAGTGCTACTTGTGCAGGATAGTCAAAGATCCACTGGTCTCTGGGCTTTTCCTCATAGACAGCTACAGCTTCTGTGATGTGATGACGCACTGTTTCACACATGACTTCTTCAAGGCGTTTTAACCAGGTTTCCACCTTTTGGAAAAACAAACCATTGCAGACATTAGGTTTGGGTGCAGAATAATTTAGGTGGACTTTTCCTTTGGAAATCGTGGCAAATTTGCCCCACTGATTACAATGAGACCCAAATTAGCCTGTAGTCAACCTACTGGGCCAATTCAGAATTAACAGAGTTTGAATTGTGGGAATGTCCGGTGCCCATATATTCCCTCTCCCCACCCCTCCTTCCCTCATGTGCTCAAATTCTCTCTGCCACTTCCAAATATATGTAAACCAAGCAAGTAACAACCAGTTGAGGTTTGTCACTAAATCAGAAGGAAAGGAAAGGAAAGGAACTGGAATGCCCATGTGGAGGATAATGGGAGAGAATGTGAATACAGGTCTCACTCACAAAGCAGCAAACCATGGTTTGCCCCTGCATTTAAAGCAACCCATGGTATACAGTATCCTAGATGAACATTACAAAATAAACGACTTTTTTCCATTCCATCCCCACAGCCACCTGAGCTTAGCAATATTTCTGTTGGACACTGCTTATAATTCTGCTGAGACATTAAGTCTCACTATGAAGAGATGCAAGAGGCCAGCGAAAAAATTGCTTATGGGTGCTCTCTCCAGCGCTGTGGTGCCTGTTCAACTCCTTGGTATTCTGGAGAGATGCAGATGTTGAAGCAAGGCAGACAATGGATGGACAAGCCAAGGTTTACTGTGAAGCCAGCTGCACATGTTACAGCTCATAATCATGTTTCTTATGTTGCAGTGCCGACAGTGAAAAAGACTGGTGTTGTTACCACCACTGCATTCTCAAATACCAGTCCAGTGGCCCTCTCCAGGGTAGTCCTGGAGACATACTTGCACAAATAGAACAAGCACAATATCGAGACATTGAATTCCTCCTTGGCTTATTATTATTATTTAAAAGCATCCTACCTGTCTTAAAAAAGAAGAAGTGATCTACCCACATGTGTGTATGATTTGGGAGGGGGAGAGTTGTTTTGCAAAGTTTGTTGCAAAGATGCATAATTACATTGTTAAACATTTCAATACCCAACAGACTTATTGTTTTCCCTTGTAACTTCATGTTTTTCAAAACCAGGTGGTAGATAAGAGGGTTGCCGTTGTTTTTTAAAACAAAAGAATATATAGAGGCAAAAATTCATTATGCATATATATTCATGCCTCATCAAAAATATGTTTCAGGTACTCTTATAGCACCACCTTATGCATGTCTACTCAAAAGTAAGTCCTATTGAATTCAGTGGCTACATCTGTACAATATTGCAGCTTCCAATCACCCTTCTGTGGCAAAGCAGTATGAATGTTTCCACCCCAATTTACTTTCACATTTCCTCCGATTTTAGCAGATAGGTATAGTTTTGCCATCAAAAAAGCCAACATACCTGGCCACCACACTTGAATTCAGCAGTGAATGGGACATATTCCTTTTCTTTGCTGTACATTCCTAGGGCAATATTGCTGGACTGCTCTTTGTCATCTTGAAATTTAAGATCAGCAGTGTTGTCAAAAAGTTTAATAAGATGACAAGTCACCTGCATTCAAACAGCAGCATACAATTAAGGAACTCAGTCACCCCAGCTTTGCTCAGATTTTAATCACCTTCTCTTTCACTTTCTGCTATCGCATTTCTTTGCAGATAATGCTTTAAACACGATTACAAGAAACTTTACCTGTTTTGGCTGTGCTCCTTTTGAGAGAATGTCAAGCAGATCAGCAGATGAAACGAAATAGAACCGAGGAAAAGCTAAGCGCTTGGTTTCCAAGTATTCAGCGAGAGCTTTTTCACAAAGAGAAAGCCTGAAAATGAAAAGGGGAACACTTCGGATATTCACATTTAATTATCTATGGCACTTTTTTCACCAAAACATGTATGCATGTATGGAAGCTGGTTTTCAAGGTCAGTAGCATTCCTTTTTATGCTTATCGACTCAGAAGTTCCACTGAGTTCAGTGGGACTTATTTTTCAGTTAAGTATGTTCAGCACTGCAGCCAGTGGCAGATGGGGTAGTGGAACCTTGCCTCCCTCTGGCGGAGTCAGTTCTGCATACTGGGAGGGGCTGGGTGGCAACGAAATTTAAATATGCTGGCAGGAGCACCCAACACTCTCCGCTGGTGCATGTGCCCCATGCCCATCATCACTGCCTTTCCTCTTCCAGCACGACTACTGATTGCAACCTTAAATTGTTTGCCTTCAGCATAGCAATATGGATGTTTGTCAGTGTTCAACTGTGTCACAAGAAAAAATACATAAACAATACAACTGCAACTGAAAACAGCCCATTTTATATATATATATATGTATACACACACACACACACACACACACACACACACAATTTATACATCACTTAACAACAAGGTTCTCTAAGCAGTTTACATTACAGAAAAATAAAGTTTCGTTAAAAGTGTAAAATCAAACTACACTAAAATACCTGCTTGAATAAAGAAGACTTCAGCAGATGCCAGAAGTTTAGTAAGGAAGGAACCTATCTGACTTCAGGAAATTCCATAATGGGGGACCATTAACAGTGACTCCTCCAAATATCAAACAGGAATGTAAGGGATCCGGGACCCAAATTGGCTTCAGATGTTAAACCACAGTGGGGACAAGGTTGTACCTTGAGTACACCATAGCACACAGACCATGGAGCTGAAACTGTCTCCCAGTGCTACTCTTTGGACACAACCCTCTAGGTAGGAGCAAAAGCACTGTAAAACAATGCCCCAACACCAACCCCAAAAAACTGGCCCGGGACAACACCATGGTCTATGGTATCAAAAGTTGCAAAGAGATTAAGAAGCAGAGTCACACTCCCCCTGTCCTGCTGTCAATACAGGTCATCCATCAGGGCAACAGAGACCAATTCAGTCCCCAAACTGCACCTGAACACAGACTAAAATGGATTCAGGTAATTTGTATCTTTCAGGAATACCTGCAACTGCTTGGCTACCACCTTACTGAGAAAGGAGCGTTTTGGACCAGGCAGCACTTTTATTTATTTTAATATATTTTAATACACACACACACACACACACACACACACACACTTTACACTGGTATATGCTTTTCGTACTAATTTCTTGGCTGGAAAACTGCATTGCAAAATTCAGAAAAGTGTGAAGTTTTGAAAGACAGTTGTTTAGCTTCATATATTATTTCAGAAAGTGCTAATTATACAGGTTCACCTTTAAATTCAAGCTGAACGGAATTTTCTCCCCTATCACTTGCTTTGATGAGTACACATAGCTCCTGCTGGCTTCTCCATTTACTTCAGTATATTGGGCAGTTCTGTATACATCTGTTAACATGAACAAATCTGCCACGTCCAACTAGAGTCTAGAATTGCTCTTACTGTTAATTAATGGAATGGTGTTTGTTCAACCTTTGTGGTGTTCCTAATTAGGAATGCTGAATTCAAATGCCCAAATAACACAATTAGGGTCATTAAAATGCACAGACATTTAAACAAGTTTGAAAAACTGATCTTATCAAACACCAGCATATAAATACTGTATTTACGCAAATCTAATGTGCCATCGAATCTAATGCACACCTCCATTTGCAAAACCTTAAAACCAAAAAAGTATTTGCTGGGGAATGAGTACCATTATAGTTTTCCATTCCCAATTCAAGGTCAGCAGTTAGCCAGTATTATTTTTCTTTCAGATTATTGTTCCATCACTGCTTGTAGCACGCTTCTTAATATTGTTAAGCATTATAAATGCATGTTTAATTTTTTAAAAATAATCTAAAACAGGATGAATCCCAAAGCAAACTATACAAATCATCTCTTGAGCAATCCTCTTGATTACTGTATACTGGAATATATTAGAGAAAACAATTAGCTCAGTTTTACCTGCGTTGCAAATCCTCAAGCTTTTCATATAAATTGGGCTTGGTTGTTGCTTCCAATACATTTTTTGTATTTGCTGAGTCATTCATTAATTCCTGGGTATAGGTGCAGAAATAATCATTTCAATATTTAATGCTCACAAACCTTTCCTTATAATTTTTGTTAAGACAAAAAATGGTTCATTCACATTTTCACTAGCAGTTATCCTAGGTCTGCCATATTTTGAAGGGCAAAAAAAGAGGACACATTTGCCGACTTCTACTTTTAACAATGGATCGCTGTGACGACTCTCATTTTAAATACTCCTACTATATGCAGGCAATAGAAGCTGAGATATATATAGGATTATTATACAAACAGGGACCGGGAGAGAAAGAGGCAGTGGGTGAGAGGAGGTGGCAGGCGGTGTGTGATGGTCCCTGGGCAGGGATGAGCTGTACTGGCAAAGGAGGATCAAGTGGAGGAGGCACCGCTAGCAAGAGGAGGCAGCCTTGCAGGAAGGGAGAAACAAAAAAGGAAACCTGGACATTTTGGCAAATTTTAAAAAAATTCCCAGACAGAAATTATACCCCTGAAAAAGAGGCCGTGTCTTGGAAAAAGAGGACGTATGGCAACCCTAAATCTGCAGGCGAAAGTCATGCTCAAGAAAGCTGTTTCTTCTTATAGTTTAAAGGTAAAGGTAAAGGGACCCCTGACCATTAGGTCCAGTCGTGGACGACTCTGGGGTTGCGGCGCTCATCTCACTTTATTGGCCGAGGGAGATGGCATACAGCTTCCGGGTCATGCGGCCAGCATGACTAAGCCACTTCTGGTGAACCAGAGCAGCGCACAGAAACGCCATTTACCTTCCCGCCGGAGCGGTACCTATTTATCTACTTGCACTTTGATGTGCTTTCCAACTGCTAGGTTGGGAGGAGCAGGGACCGAAGAACGGGAGCTCACCCCGTTGCGGGGATTCGAACTCTTATAGTTTAGGTCACCCAAAAGGCTCCCCTAAACTGTGGGGGATGGTGAAGACCCTGCTGGAAGGGTTGGTCTGTGGCATGGTGGACTGAGAGGGAGCAGGGAGATTGCAGGAAAATGGGCAGAGGCACCAGCTGAGAATGGAGGGATCCAGCCAACATTCATTTATAATTTTATCTTAGCTTGTAATATATTATTTAGAACAGTCAAGTGACAGTGTGAGAGATTGCTGCCTCCAAACATTCCACCTCCTTCCACACACCAACACCAGTAACTGGGTAATTCTGATCCAAGAATGCATAAACGGCACAGGAGTACCGCATATTTGAAGAGCGGTATAGAAAGATTTAATATATATTACACATCCAATCCTGGCAGCTGGATATTGAGATTTCATTGACATATAAGATTGTAAGAATGTTTTTGCTAAAAAGAAAAGGGGACAATGGAATGGTTGGTTTTAATCATGATGTTCCTCATTAACCTTGAAATCTGCATCAATGCCATCAAATCGCTTTGAATCTTCAGGAAGCTGGTCTCTGATATCATCTGAGCCAATGAAAATGCTTTCAAGATGAGACCATGTACGCTGAACGTCCATCCAAATAAAAATGACGGCGTCTGCCACATTCAGCTTTTTTTGCCAGCCTAAGACTTGCTCAATGAAATACTCAACATATTTACTTTGTAGAATTATTTGCAGCTGAACCTTGGGAAAAAAAGAAGAGTGGGAATAAAATTAAAGGATAAATAAAATTACTTAACAGGCATAGGAGTCATAGCTACAAAAGTTTTACAAAAAAATCTTGTGCAAGCTATTATTACAGTAAATCACAGCAAACGACATTTTCAAACCTTGCAAATGGACAGCATATTATTAAATGATTCCATACTATCTAGGAAAAAAAGAGAGAGACCAAGGACCTGTAATTTTGCTAACTCCTACACAGACAGGAATTTTTGTTAAAACCGTATACAGTCAAGGACACGTATAATTTCACAGACTTAACATCTGGGACAGCTAAGATTCACTGTAAATACAGATTCTGGAAACAGTGCCTTAGGTTTAGTCCAATTATAAAAACACATTAGTAATTCAGCAACAAGCACATTTACTATTTACATTAGCAAATAACATCTTACTTGGTTATTGTCTAAAGTCTCAAAAAGCTGTTCATCAGTTTTCAGCAACGGAATACTGGTCCTGTAATGCTCTTCATACGAAAACTCCATGGTACCCCATATTTGACTGATTTCTATGAGAATCTGGTTAACACATCAGAACATGGGTTTGAAATATATTTAAATCAAGTGTTATTACCCAATCAATAGTCTACATAGTTCTCCTATGCTGCCCAAATCCATCTAAAGTGGTACCATTTTCTTATTGGCTGTGGTGAGATTTCATGTACTCCTTAGGTTGGGGTGGGGAAGCCTGTGGCCTCCAGATGGACTACAACTCTCATCGTCCTCAAGCAGTGGTCATATTGGCTGTCGCTCATGGAGGTTGTAGTCTAACAACATCAGGAAGGTCACAGGTTTCCCACCTTGCCTCAGGTCATGGAAATATTACTTGAAATCCTTAAATAAATCCACACATTTTTGGTCAAATATATCCAGAAGAGAAAAGTAGGGATGGCGAATTTTTTCACATTCTGCACATTTGGTTCACCCTGCCTGTATTCCCTCCTCCTGAATTCACTTGAACTAGGATACCATCTAAAATTAATTCTGGATTTGGAAAATGGACAGTGTGGCTAAGCTTTCATTCATTTTCACAATTCTAGCTTTGTACATTACCAGGGCAAATGTGCCCTGGTAATGTACAAAGCTAGAATTGTGAAAAACATTGAAACGAGCAGTCTCAATATGATTGTAGACCTGATTGCACTGTGACTCTTTTGGGGGTTCAGTTTTATTGTGGTTCAGTGTGTACTCGTGCACACTGATTTGTTGTTGTTGTTTAGTCGTTCAGTCGTGTCCGACTCTTCGTGACCCCATGGACCAGAGCACGCCAGGCACTCCTGTCTTCCACTGCCACCAGCAGTTTGGTCAGACTCATGTTTGTAGCTTTGAGAACACTGTCTAACCATCTCATCCTCTGTCGTCCTCTTCTCCTTGTGCCCTCCATCTTTCCCAACATCAGGGTCTTTTCCAGTGAGTCTTCTCTTCTCATGAGATGGCCAAAGTATTGGAGCCTCAGCTTCACGATCTGTCCTTCCAGTGAGCACTCAGGGCTGATTTCCTTAAGAATGGATGCGTTTGATCTTCTTGCAGTCCAGTGCACACTGATAAAACACTACAAATGTGCAATCTCCATTCAATCACATCTGTGAATGCTGTTTTATTTAGTTGTGCTCCTGCATATTGTTCAAGAGTTGATGTTAAGACTTGATTAAGATTGCTTTTCTGCAATGTTTTATCAGTAAAAATGAGGATGCAAAAATAATGATGCAATCATAAATATACAAGCACAGTAAGATTGCTTTTTTTACAGGTAACAGAGGACCCCTGGACAGTTAAGTCCAGTAGAATTAGACTGTGGGGTGCGGTGCTCATCTCTGCTTTCAGGCCGAGGGAGCAGGCATTTGTCCACAGACAGCTTTCTGGGTCATGTGGCCAGCATGATGCTTCTGATGCAATGGGACACTGGGACAGAAGCCAGAGCACATAGAAACTCCATTTACCTTCCCACCGCAGTGGTACCTATTTATCTACTCACACTGGTATGCTTTCAAACTGCTAGGTTGGCAGAAGCTGGGACAGAGCAATGGGAGCTCACCCTGTCACATGGATTCAAACTGCCAACCTTACGATCAGCAAGCTTAAGAAGCTCAGTGGTTTAAACCACAGAGTCATCTGCTGTGTTTTACAGTGTTTTATCATTCCCTACATGGACATTCTTTGGAGGGAAAAGAAAGATAAAAATAAATTTAAAGGTATTGAAAAAGTAAATAAACTCTGACTGTACCTTATTCTGTACAAAAAGTAGGGAAAGAAGGAAAGCCAACAATGGTGGATCAGTTCTGCTTTGAAAACAAGAATAGGTAATTCAAAATTCCAAAATCCAAAAAGAAATTTGGAGGAGAAAAAAGCAGACTAACCTTTTCAGTCCCAAGTTCTTTCACTGCTTTGTCAACAATGTTCCGGACATCATCTTCCACTTTATGCAGCTTCAATGACAGCAGGTCTGCTAATGTTGTATCTTCGGTTATTGAAAAATGAAGCTGCAAAATATAGCAAAGTAGCAACAATCTTTCAACACATGCTTCAGTTTTGCCTGTTTATCTTTTAATGAGTGAATTAGCCAAACAACTTATGAAGTTCACATCTCTACATGGGCAAGGTGTGAGAGTCCAAATGTATCATTTTTTTCCAGTCAAATGGTATATAAATTTTATGTAATAAATAAAATACAATTATTTGTTATAGGGGGAAAAACAGATAAAGAACAAGCTTTTTGATTTGAGAAAGGATAAGTCAGGCTATGACTACAGTGGTGGAAGACCTACATAACTATCAGTCATACTCAAGAGTAGACCTACTGAAATCAACTCTGATTAAGGGTTGGGAATCACCCTTAATTTGTGAGATCAATATTGAGACAGAATTTGGAAATAATACATTTATGCAATATGTACCCATGGAGGTAAATCATGGGAAGCGATGATGTTTTGACCTTCAGCCTTCTCCTGTTCTGTTCTTATTGCTCATAGAGCTTGTGAAGGAGAAAGACCTGGTGGATTGTGTTCCATTTTGAAGTATGAACTACTAACATTCAAAAAGAAAAGGGAGTCTCCTGACTAAAGTTCTGAAGCTGCTATACGAAGTCCGTGAGCTGGCTGCATTGGAGTTTTATGAACTGTTTCTGAGAATCATAAGTGCAAACATAGAAATCATGGGAATCACGACTGTGCTGCCTACCTGGCTGAAATGCTGCTGTGCACCAGGTTGGGGCAAGGGAGTGCAATGCGGGTCAAGGGCAGGTGAAGCACCAGGTTGTCAGTGTCTAAGTGCATGTGGAACTGTGCCTGTCACTACTGGCAACCCACTGCTACCCCAACCCTGTGCTGCCCTGGCCCCATCCCACTGGGCAGTTGTGCCACCACAGTCTGCAAGGCAATGAAAAGCATGCCACCTCCCATGCCACAACTGAGTGGTGGGAGGATGAGTGAAGCAATAGTTATGACACAAGAGACAAGAGATCTTTACAAAGGAATTTTAAAAAACGATACTTACACCTATTGCATCCATCAGCTGATACCAGTGTCTGTCTCTCATTGCTGGATTCTGCAACTCACTTACAATCCTCAGTGATGTCAACAGGTTCTTTATGGTTAACTCCAGATTCATATACACATTCCAGGAGCGGACTTCTTTATCCAATGACCACATCTCCTAAGGAAAAGCATCGCAACTATGTTATGACAATGTTGCATCACAACACTGGGTCACAGAGCACTTGGAATCATTATTTAGTATCACTGGTAAAACATTAAAAGCAGCAAAAAAGTGTTGTGGCACCAAAAAGACTTAGCAGATTTATTTATGACGTATGCATTTATTGCTATTGTTGTAATCATGTTGCCGGAATTGGGTTTTTACTTTTAAACACCACCTAGAGAGAAATGATGCAAATTCTATCTGCTTCTAGCATCTTGCTTTATGCTAGTTCTCTATGTAGATCTAACCTGATATGTTGTGTCAGGAAAAATAAAAGTGACAGCATCATTTTAGACTTTCCATGCATCAAAGACCTAAGCTTGAGTTGAAAAAGAGTGTGAAGGTTGAAAGAATTGATACTTTGGGAAAACAACAAACACTGCATGTGCAGGGGGAAAGGGAAGCTAAAGAAGCCAAAGAAATGGGGGAAATATGAGAAGCTATGCAACTTGCTTTGGCAAATCTTCTGAGTTCTGTATCCATCTGCTCCATACTGATTTCTCTCCAATGGCTTTTTGTCCAGTCATTAATGCTGCTCTGAAACAGGAGAAACAGAGAGAAATGTCAATGACATTTGGTAGAGACATGTTTCTGCAAGGAAACAAAATGATAGTTGAGGTAAGGCATATTACAGGTTGCTGTTTTTGTTAAGTGTGTTACTTTTAAGGTGCATACTGCCATAAACACAGAAACTAGCAAAACAAGCCAGAAGAATGGGAGTAGGGTCTTGAATTAGGGTAACTAGTGGCACTGCTCAAGTGCTTTATCCCTGCTGTCACCAAGAGAGTTTGCTGGTTTGATCCCTCCGGCATTGCAGCACCATCACTGTAGATGACCAGGAGTTGATGAAACCACCAATCCAGGAGGAATTCAGGTACACAAGTTACCTAACTTAGCCCTACAGCAGCACTAGAGAACCTCTAACCTGCCGGCCTAATTTGGCTCACAACGCTGCTCCCATACCCCAAGCCACACTTGCCCTATATGATGTCGCTTATGGGGCAGCTAAAGATGCAGCTGCAAATTCTGGCCTGCTTCCCAGACCATACTGCCTATCCTTGCTTAATTCTACTTGAATCTGTTTTCTGAATAGGCAGAGGCAAAGTAGGCGCTTCGCTGGCCATTTTCTGAGTTGGAAAGGCTCATAGGACTGCTACAAGAAATTGAGCCTTTAGTGTTATTGGCCCAGTCTTGTGGAAAACTCAGTCAATGTGAGTTTCAGCAGGCACCTTCTGTTTCAACTTTTAAATGCCTGCTGAAAACTTCTCTCTTCCACCATGGCTTATGGCAGGCAATTAAGAATGCATCTTTCCACAATAGTTTGCTGATTTTAACATTTCCATATGGCTTATATTGCATGATTGTATGTACAGCAGTTGTAAACCACTGATTTTTTTTTCATGGCAAGCGGTATATAAGTATTTTTTTATAAATAATAAACCTTCAATGTGGAAGCTATTATTTATTTATTGTCTTCCTCATATACATTATCATGGTAACGTACAAAGCAACAAAAAGTTTGTTTAAAACAATGCCCAAAATCAATAGAATGGGAATGTCGTTCAAACTTCAGACCTATAAAAAGAGCACCAACTTCCCTCTTGTCCTTTGAGATTCATTCACACTGGTACAAGTTATCTGCCGAGCTTACATTTCCTGGACTATTTTAAGGCACTGCATGTTTGAATGACTTCAGTCTAACTAAGAAATAAACACAAAAACCCATTCAAGGAAAGGGTTAGCCTAAAAATCTGCTCCTTTGTATTATTATTTTTTAATTCAAGTAAATGTTATTTCTCCCTTCAATATTCTTTTAAAAAAATTATTAAAGATTTCTTAGTTTACAAAAATATGTGCATTGCTCTGTTGCAGAAAACAGTGACCAATTACGTAATATAGAATTGCAAGTACAGTGGTACCTTGGGTTAAGAACTTAATTCGTTCCGGAGGTCCGTTCTTAACCTGAAACTGTTCCTAACCTGAGGTACCACTTTAGCTAATGGTGCCTCCCACTGCCGCCACTTGATTTTTGTTCTTACCCTGAAGCAAAATTCTTAACCCGAGGTACTATTTCTGGGTTAGAGGAGTCTGTAACCTGAAGCGCCTGTAAGCTGAAGCGCCTGTAACCCGAGGTACCACTGTACATATTTTTTTAACTGTTAATTTTAATTTTCTTTAAGCATTTGTTTTTAACTCCTTTTGTTTATAATTTTAATATTTCATAGTGGTTTTAGTTCAATGAGGTGGTATATAAATTCTGCTAAGTAAGTACGTGGCAAGGCATAGCAATTCATATACTAGCCACCAAAATGTCAGGCCGTTGCTCCCTCATTCTCTTTCTGATTTGTTGCGGTGGGTTTTCGCTCTCATTCCCTCATCTCTTTCATTTTGATTCCATAGGTTTGAGTCCACAGCTGAACTCCTGCAGTCTTGCATTATAATAAAATAAGTAGTAGTAGTAAGACATTATTTATACCACTCCCATCTGGCTGGGTTTCCCCAGCCACTCTGGGCGGCTCCCAACAGAATATTAAAAATAGAATCAAACATTAGAAACTTCCTTAAACAGGGCTGCTTTCAGATGTCTTCTAAAAGTCAAATAAAAATAAATAGTGCCGATTCTTTTTTTAAGGTCTTAGAATTACTTTGAGGGAAGAACATTTTTTTACTTTTCAAAAGCCATGACAACACTGCCACTCTTTCAAACGTTTTTAGTTCCACACAACTGCCAGTGGCGCAATGCTCTTTTGAAACAAACAAACAAAAAACGCTTACTGTGACATAAATGTTAATATCCCACACTCCCTTCAGCAACTTTATTTCCTTCCGACATTGTTTCACTTGTTTGTAATCGGGAATGACCACTTCAAAAAGACTGGCAGATTCCTGGATGTGTAACATTTCTTCTTCCAGTGCTTCTAGTTCCTGATTTGCCTTAGAGATGTAACACACAAGTTAAGTTTGGTTAAACTCCAATCAGGATAACAGACAAAAAGACCTACACAGATGGATTTTACAGGACTTTTTGTAGGAATAGCGCATGTTTCATTTTCGATATTCCAAAAGACAGACAAGGTTCATTTATGGACCAATTCTTCAGCCAGCATAAATCACACTCACTTCAGTAGCACTGATTTCTATCACCTGAACCTCTCCTTCTCATGATTTGTACATTTACATCCATACAATGCCACATACAAACACCAAAGATTTGAGCATACATGAACTATATTCAATAGCAGGTAGGCTTGTAGCAGTATTATTTTTTAAAAAATGCCTATTTTTATTTTATTATGTTGATCGCTTAAATATAAATTGGTTACAAACTCTTTGTTCCAAAGACAGGAAGCACAAACCCACCCAGCACAGCTTTGCCCAAGCCCTTTTGAGGCATCAATTCATGGCATGCTCTCTTCATCCACCTAGACATAGAAAACTTTTGTTCTTTTTAATAGTTCTGGACTGCAGCTATCGTCTGTGAGCTGCATACAAATATCAAGCGGAGGAAAACAACATTTCATTCGACACAAATGTTACTGAGCTATTTTTCAAAATCTGTGAGCATTTTTAAAATGTGCATGTGCTGTTTTCTAAAATGTTAAGGCTGCTCTAAAAGAAAACAAGTGTGCACGTTAAATACAGCACTTAAATGTCAAGCTTCACGCACACAAAAACATGTCAAATACAAATTGTACAATATGTAAATAGAGATCTCCGTTTTATAATGAACGATTACCAGCATAACATGCGCCTCTGAGATTTCTCCATTACCTTATCAAGAAGAGCATATGGGCTTTGGGCATCAAAGCGAAAGGGAGCATACACTCTAAATCTCTCTCTGAATCCTATCTGCTTCCCCTGATGAAAGAAATGCAGGCAATAAATTTTGTGAACAATCTTGTCCTCATAAAAACACCATGTGTATATACACACACAAAAATTCTAAAAAACACACACACATCCTTTTAGCTTACATCAAAAGCAGCACATTTCTTTCTGAAAAGGGTAACCTCAGAAGTCAGGAGAGGGGCCACCTCATGCTTTATAGACACTGCGAGTTTTTTGGTGGAATTCCATCTTTCAGGCAGTTCCTGAAGAACAAAGACAAATTGATGTCGTGAGAGTTTCTGGATACTTCATACTGCAGGACAGTTTTGTCAGGCACATTCTGCAAACTGTAAGAGCTGTTCTTTCATGAGTCACTCTGGAACAGCTAGGATACTTCCCCACAACTATTTAGGATGGTGGGTATATATATATAAAACTGCCTGGCTCAAATTCAACTGCAATTAATGCTACTCTCAACTTTTCAACACAAGTGAAAACCAGTTTGTGACACTTTTCAATGCATAACTGGCATAGATGGGTGGTTTTTGCCAAAAATGTCAACTTATCTCTGTAGCCGTAGGAAAAGGGAAAGACCCAAACAGAGTCTTTAGAAGTCTCGTAAGTCACTGATGTAAAATCCTGGAGCTGTTGACTGAGAAAACAGAAATCCAGAGTCACTGTGTTCCCAAAATAACTAGTTATATGGTACTTTAACTCCTGACCAGTATATTTTATTCTTTTCATATATTTCAGTGATCAATTCCAACTTTCTTCCAGATACATGTCACCCGTTTCTGCATCTGAACCAGCTCTCTTTAGGTCACCAAGTTGTCTGAACCAGAATTTAGCTACAAAAACCCCAGAAGCTTCTAACCTTGTACAGTGGTGCCCCGCAAGACGAATGCCTCGCAAGACGGAAAACCCGCTAGACGAAACGGTTTTCCGTTTTTCGATGCGCTTCGCAGGACGAATTTCCCTATGGGCTTGCTTCGCAAGACGAAAATGTCTTGTGAGTCTTGAGATTTTTTTTCGCTCCCCACCCCCTTTTTCTAAGCCGCTAAACCGCTAATAGCCTTTTAGCAGCTAATCCGCTAATCCCCTAAGCCTTTAATAGCCGCTAATAGCGCTAAGCCGCTAATTGGGTTGTTTCGCAAGACGAAAAAACCGCTAGACGAAGAGACTCGCAGAACGAATTAATTTCGTCTTGCGAGGCACCACTGTAGTTGGAATCAGATACAGGGTGAGTCCTTTAAAAAAGGCCCTGTGGATACAGAGTACACATGTTCCATGGTGCCTCTTTTAAAAGACTCACCCTGTATAAATTAGTACACAGTAGCCTAATTTAAGTTCAACGGCTTCAGTTTTGTTTTTCATTCTTGTCACCACACTTATTTACATAATGAAAAAAATGCAAAAACTTGGGAGGAAGAATAGACAGTGTCTGCCATGAAGTTCTCCATACCAAGTCCTACCGAAATGAACGAGAAACAAAAGAGCTGTCGTGAAGTTTCCGTTCATTTTAGTAACCTTTAGTGTACAGGGAAAAAATCATGTGTATGTGTGTGTAGACACATGTATAACACACCCTTGACCTCTTAATACTGGAGGGAGCAATGTGGAGTGAAGAGAAAGCTTCATTATAATTATTTCTTTTCTGGAAAAGAGATGGTTGTTCAGTGATGATCTTCACAGACAGATAGAATTATGGAATATTACATTCCTGAATGTACAGTACCTCTACTTGAACATAAACGTGATCTGGCATCTTCTGTCCATAGCTTTCCAGTAGCATAATTGTATCTTTTAAAGGCTCAAAAAGCTCATCAGTAGCTGCCTGTCTGTTTCTCACAGCCAGGAGGTGGACCATAACATCTATGAGACCATCATAGTCTCCTTCCTTTAGCTCTTTTTGGAGCCCAACATCAGTCATTTTAATGAATTCTTCTAGGTCAGCAAGGCTATGGAAAAAAAAAAGGATTTTCAATACTAGAATCTTTTTCTGATATATGTACACAGTGAATGAGCACTGCGAATGATAACCATTGGACTGCTGCTGTTTAGACTATGATTTCAATTTTTCCTGGAAACAGGTAGGTTTATGCTGTCCTTACTGAAAAGCAATGGAGAGTGACAGAGGAATAGGTCTCTTTTGCTTCTTTCATCCTTCTCAGTGTCTGCTCCTAGGCTGGGCTAGGAAAAACTCCTGCACAATTACTGCCAGCCAGTGTACACGGTACTGAGTTAAATGGACTACTTGTCTAACTCAATATAAGGCAGCTTCCTCTGTTCCTATCACGAGAAACGTGGGTTTGGGGTGAGTGCTGTTCCCCTGACCCTATTCTACTGCTCCCCTGTGAATTTTCAAAGGTCTCAACTTGTCACTTTTGAATAAAAGAGAAGAACAGATCAAGAAATCAGAACTACAATTCGTACCTGTCAATGACAAATCTTAAAAGGTATTCCTTGAACATCCAGCTCCACTTCTTAATAATATTTAGCAAACTAATTTTGAAAGGTTTCATGTCCAATTTAAGCCAGCCTTCAAATATCCTGAAGTCTTCAAATTTTCTCATTTGAATGTAAAGATTCTCATAGATGTCAATCTACAACAGATAAATACATATTACAAGGATAAAAGATTTAAACTCCTTTTTTTTTTTTAGCTGAAAGGGACTCTGAATATATAAATACATGCAGGTATTCCACTTCCTTGCCTGCTCTTTAAATTGCTCAGTTATTGGGCATTGATCAGGGATGCCAATGTCAGCACGGGTTTCTGTTTCTTCGGGATTCAATACGCGACTGTAGAACAGAAATTGTTTCATAAATTCTGATCTGTCATCCACCCATAGATACGCGTAAGTTTCAAGAGAGTTTTTGAAGTCCACAGTTTTGGTTATAACATCTGCCACTCTCTCCATAACTCTTTGCCTGGTCTCAGACAGCTCTGGGATGCTGTCCATGTCATTCTAAAGCCAAAAAAAAAAAAAAGGAGAGGGGAGTTATTTCAATGACTGTACTACTGTTCCTCTATATGTGAACAACACATACCGTATTTTTTGCTCTATAAGACTCACTTTTTCCCTCCTAAATAGTAAGGGGAAATGTGTGTGCGTCTTATGGAGCGAATGCAGGCTGCGCAGCTATCCCAGAAGCCAGCACAGCAAGAGGGATTGCTGCTTTCACTGCATCGTGATCCCTCTTGCTGTTCTGGCTTCTGAGATTCAGAATATTTTGTTCTTGTTTTCCTCCTCCAAAAACTAGGTGCGTCTTGGGGTCTGGTGCGTCTTATAGAGCGAAAAATATGGTATATTGTTTTAATCAGTGCATGGTATCTTTCTTCTAATTTGGGGAAAAAAGAATTACCTGGTAATGTTGTATTCCCAGGTGTTTTGCCACTCTCTTCACTTGGGCAGATATTTTGAAAACGTTGCTTAAAAGTTCATCTATTAAATCATAAAAGCCATCAGCAGCTTCCTTGTCCAGTGAAGGTTTGAATTCAATTTCTGGGACACTTAGGATCATTTGAAGCTGGAATAACGGGGCTGGCTTCAATGTTTTCTCTGTGTTTTCCAAGAAGAAATTTAAATTGTGCATTATGGCATTAAAAAGGCCATCAATTATGATGTCATCAATGAACTCCAGGTAAATTTTCCAGTAATCTGAATCCAGGTCTGCTTTAAAGAGCATGGAGTTTTCCTAAAAACACACATCCCAAAACAGGCACTTTCAATTCTACTGTTGAGACAAATTTCAATTTTTTTTTTTAAAAAAGCATAACTAGGTAACTATCAGATCCACATGGGGAATTAAAGCTACTTTTATGTGTAGAAAATTAGCACCAAAACGGGTTTATAAATGAATCTGATAATAGTGTGCATGTTAAAGGACCTGAAATATTAAAACACCATTTTATTACTATCAGTTAACATCCGTACTTGAATATATATTTTGCAGTGAGTTTAAAATATGTGTGTGCATGTTGCATATATCAAATTTCACACTTGTCTCATTATCATGGTGACTTGTTCCAGATATTACCTCTGTAAGCCTGTGAATCTTGCAGCCATCTTCTTGGAATAGAATGAATCTCTTAGTAAGTCTATCTTCTTTGTCTTCCAAGTTCAACAAAGCATCTTTTCTATTGTCCTTTCTAGAAAAGAGGGGATGCTCCAGCCAATGCTTCATAATTTCCTGAATGGACTTAATATTGTCCTTTGACCTTTGAAGTCTCTGCTCTAAGTCATGAACCATAGCTTTCACAAACTCAATGTACTCCCAGCAGTTCTCTTCTTGCCATGTGAATATTTCTTCTGCTTCCATTAGCTGATCATCAATGGTCCTCAGTTCACTTTCGATGAGAGGGTATTCTACTTCCAAAACAGTCTGTTTAACCTTGTTATACCACTGGACCACGAGTTCAAGGTTCCCTATATACTGTTTGTGTAGAAAATAACAACAGAATGTTCAAATCTCTACCATGAAAACACTATGCCCCCAACCAAACAGTTAGCTCAAATCCAAATGTCCCCAAATCATGGGTCACTTAGACATGTGGGTCAGCCACCTGACTAACTAGATCCATAGAATGGAGGTTCCAGCTAGACTTCCATAACCAGAATGCCTTTGTTGAGAAGGCCCTCTGGAGTGTTTAAGGTTGAATTGTCCTGGCTTTTCAATTTACATTCGATTGTGAGGAAGAAAATGTCATATGTACTAAGGAGAATCTGAAGAATACACACTCAGGCCAAACTGAAGATTCTTAAACACACATACCTTAGCAAATGTCCCCCTTTTCTTGTATAACTCCAGTGCTGAATGTGGAATATCGGATCGATCCAAAAACAAGAGATATTTCACATCTCTTAAAATAGCCACCAGCTGCAAAGAACAATACACAATATAATCTTTCACAGGGTAGTTAAGGATCAACACTTTCCAAGATTCTAGTTTCACAGAAGGAAACACTTCTGAGGGGAAAAAATCCTTGATTACAATGTAACCAAGTACAGTGGTACCTTGGTTCCCAAACTGGTTAGTTGACGAACAAATTGGCTCCAAATGCCCCAAAACCTGGAAGTAAGTGTTCTGGTTTGCGAGTGTTTTTCGGAAGCCAAACATCTGTTTTGGCTGTTGGGATTGTTTCTGGAGCCAATCAGAAGCCCCGCCTTGGTTTTCGAACGTTTTGGAAGTTGAACGGACTTCCAGAATGGATTGAGTTTGAGAACCAAGGTACCACTATAGATGATGAATGGGGAACTTCAAGACCACAAAATGTTGCTGAACTACAATTCCATTGGAACTTGTAGGCATTGCCAGTCCTCATGGATGAAGAGAGTGGTAGTTCAGTGGTAGTTCTGGAGGACTAAAGTCTCCCATACTTGAAGTAAATTCTGCTGTTAAGTCATGTGCGGAAGCCCCATGGTGCAATAGGTCAGTGCATCTACCTGTTATCTAGGAGGTTAGTGGTTCGAACCCGCCCAGGGATGAATCAGAATTGTAGAGGGACCCCAAGGCTCATCAATTAAATCAAAAACCATCAACTCAACATTAAACGTAGGATCCATGTACTTTTTTCTTAACAACAACAAATTCAATTATTACGAAGGATTCAGGCTGCAATCACAGGCACACTTACCTGGGAGTTCAATGGAACTTACTTTTTGAGTCAATGTGCCCTGTCATTCACATGCATTCTTACTGAGTTTTCCCCATTGTTTATTGTGTTAAGATACTTAGTAGATTAATTTACAGAGACAACAAAAGTGCTTGCACTGTACCTTAGGATCAAAATTCACACTAAGGAGACCATCTTTATCACTGCGCTTAATTAGGGGTTGATCTAAATTGAACTGGCAAACTTCATCCACCTTGGATCTCCAGTTACAATAGATCTGATCTTCATTCTGGTCAAGCAAGGTCAGCATCTCTATGTATTTCTGATAGATTAAAGCACCCTCTGTGCTTTCTAAGATTCTAAAAAAAGAAGATACTGTTTTATACTAGAAAGATGCCTGCAAATGGTGGAAATATGAATGGATGTGTGGCCACATCCACACAATGAAGCCAGGTGTGAGGGTCGTGTGCAACCAACATATTCCCTCAAAATATCAGACTTCTAGCATGAGGCAAATGATGAGAAAATGCACTGTCAAATGTGGGATAGCACTTGCTTTGACACATCAACAAACCTCCCCCGCAAACAACTCAGAATGAATAGCCAACATCACCTAATCTCCCTAAGGCAAGTCAGGATGACTGCTCAATAAAGCAGGTCATCTGGAAGCACCCTGAGGGTGTAGGTAGGCCAAGACATTTTGCTGACTGAAACAAAGCAGACCTGCAGTTGAAAACTGGCAATAGGACAGCACCCTCCAGCATGTGAGCTTAGTGGATTACGCTTTGTGGCACACACAAAGATGTGTGCCTTCAAACATCTCATCACTTCTCCCTCACTTCTTTGCCTAGTGACTGCTTGCTGTCCAAACAATGCACCAATATGCACCAATGTGCATCGTGTGAACAAAGCAACACATGCACACCAGTGATAGCTGGTTGGGACAGCCTCTCTCGGCCTGTTTGCTAGGTCAAGGGCCTCTCTCAACGGTTCTGTCCATGATGTGTTGGGAAAAGGCAACTAGGTGAGACAGGTGGCCAAGGCCAGAAACAAGCTGGGAATGGCTGCCCCATATAGAAAATAGTCTCTTCCCTCTGCTTTTCCTTTTTTGTTATAAAGTGTACAAATATGGTCTAAGGCTGCCAGCATATATGGTGTGAGACACATACAGGATTGTGCTGTAAATTTATGTGATCATTGAATTCATTCTAGGAAACTATTTGATATGAAAGCAGGAAACTCAAAAGCAATCAAGCAATAGTCTGACTATTTTTCATGAACAATTTCCAATACCAAAGAGATATACTTACGGATATGAAACAAATGATAATTTTGACCAGAATGTCTGTATGCGAGCTTTAATTTCTTGGGACCATTTAAGGTTTCCTGATGTAAATGGCATGTTTTTATTTATTATTTCATTCCCCGCTTCCACCTGTGGTGGTAAAAAAAACCCCCAGATAAGTTATTCTGAATAAAGCGATTGAGGAAATTGAACATGGAACATTTTGCACTTAGGGTGTCATGTACCTGCTTAATGTGCTCATCATAGAAGTGTTTGCAATTATCCAACTCTTCATCAAACATTTGTAGTAAAATTTTGTAATTTTTGCTAAAAATGTCTGCAATAACAGGCTTCTCCAGAAAATATCCCAAAATCACCAGAAGCTATATAAATAAAAGACAGTGTCAGATTTACCAATTACACAAATCCAATTTTCTCAATGCAGAAAGTGGCATTATAAAGGTAAAGGGACCCCTGACTATTAGGTCCAGTCGTGGCCAACTCTGGGGTTGCGGTGCTAATCTCACTTTATGGCCGAGGGAGTCGGCATACAGCTTCTGGGTCATGTGGCCAGCATGACTAAGCTGCTTCTGGCGAACCAGAGCAGTGCACAGAAACACCATTTACCTTCCCGCCGGAGCGGTACCTATTTATCTATTTGCACTTTGACGTGCTTTCGAACTGCCAGGTTGGCAGGAGCAGGGACTGAGCAACAGGAGCTCACCCCAGGGATTCGAACCACCGACCCTCTGATCGGCAAGTCCTAGGCTCTGTGGTTTAACCCACAGTGCCACCCGTGTCCCAAAGAGGCATTATAATAAACCAAAATAAAATATTCTACAAGAATTAAAGAAAATTTGGAGCAAAATCTGCATGTCACAAAAGTGACAGCAACCCAATCTGATTATTGCTTTAATTGCCTTTTCCTATTTAACCAGAGATAATAAGTTGGTCAGAAAAAACAATAATTATATATACCTATTATCAGCAATGCAAGAAAAGGGAATATATGCAATTTGGTTAATTTGTACAGATTCAGAATTGTGTTGATGTTTCTGGAAATATGGTTTAGTTTGGTACTTAAAAATAAATAAATGCAGAGTTTATACAGAATTTAATTTTATGTCCAGATAACCAAGCACAGAAATTTAGAAGTGGCAGAAGTGAAACTACACACAATGGGCAGCCTGAGAGGTCACATTCCTCGCTTAAGCTAGAAGCAAGCACCGGACCTTCAAGCTCCCACCTTGTCCCCAGCCCCCCAGCCCCCGTGCACATCAACATTTGCACTTTTATTCTGGTCCCCTTAAGACAGTTTCTCAGTATGTCCAAAATAGGGAACTGTGGTTTACTAATCAGGACCTCATTAACAAAGTAACATTCAAACAACAGTTCTTCATTTCA
The DNA here is from genome assembly GCF_965153285.1 of Podarcis tiliguerta. Taxonomy (NCBI): domain Eukaryota; kingdom Metazoa; phylum Chordata; class Lepidosauria; order Squamata; family Lacertidae; genus Podarcis; species Podarcis tiliguerta. Next base: position 26,249,557 of record NC_139545.1, read on the forward strand.
GATGTAATGTGATATTGTGGTTGATGCTACCAAGGTAGCATGCAAGAGGTAAAGGAGAGGGAGAGCTATTTTGGTCCGACTTCTGTTACTGGCATAACAAACTATAGTTTATTATCTAGAAAGTTTTACTCCAGCTGGCACAATGTGAATATTAACTGAGTGCAGCTGCTACTAAAAAGTATAAAATACCTTAGTTTTCTGTGTATTAGAGTCCCCCATGTATAAGATGCCCCCTATTTTGGGGGGCTCGGATTTAAGATAATGGGGGCAGATGGCACAGAGTGGTTGAGCTTTTGGGGGGTGGTTAACCAGCTTTTTTTAGGGGGAATTGCCAAAAATTGGCCACCCACACGCATCACAAAATCCGCCTCCCATCTGTCCCCTCACAGGGAGAAGCTGCCAATTGCCGCAGCATCAACCAATCAACACCAGCCATTGACGCAGCAACAAATAACACGCCCAATAGCCGCTGACAGCCACGGTAGCTGCCAATCAAACATCCATCCTATGCACTACTCATGTATAAGATGACCCCCACTTTTTAGCAAAATTTTAAAAGAAAAAAACTTGTCTTATACACGAAAAAGTTCAGTAATTACAATTATACATTAATAGTTATTCCAAGTGAAAGCATGTTTTAGTGACAAAGGGAAGCAGATATTATATATATATATATTCCAAGAATTGCCTTCTTATGTTGCATTTAAATACAGGCAGTAACTCTATATTCTGACCATTCCACACCAAATTTCTGCCTTAACGTTAACATTAAATATGCTGTTTGCAAATACTATTCTTCTTATAGCCATAGACTAAATAAGCTAAACATAGTGCATGCTTGCCTTTAAAAAATTCTGACATATAAAATCAATACCAGAAAAGGTTACTTTTCTTTTGAAGAGTACAAAGTGTCTGGCAGTGCCTGATGACCAAATTATGCAAGATGCCAAGCATCAAACGGGAGCTACTAAATTATCTCAGTTCTCAGTTCAACTCGTGTGAGTTGAATTTATTATTGGTGATGTATTGCCTGAATCTCAAGAGCAGGTGTGAATACTTAAATTTGGGTTCCTCAAACAGCTGCCTCCTACACCCCTGCAATGGTGAACCTCAGAACAGTCAATGGAAATTAAAAAGATGTTTCATAAGGTTCAAAAGCGAAAGGTAAAAAAGTCCCAATGTACATAACACATGATTCTCCTAAAGCAACTTTTTCAATCCCAGTCAGCATTAAGCATAACTACTGACATATTCACAAATAGGCTTTATGACAATTCATGGGCTGAAATGCATGCAAAGTTATCACACATTGAGGCTCTAATCCTAAACCCACTTACCTGTGAGTTAGTCCCAGTTAATTCAGCAGGGCTTACTTCTGAGTAGACCTATAAAAGATTGCACTGCCCACCGTATTTTAAAATACTGGTAGTTTTCCACTGAATTTTTATACCCTTCGTAGTAACTTGCACATTCCACCCACAAACTGATATTGCAATTACTGTAATGGCTCTAAATGGTGGCAACAGATTGAAGCAACATTTTCATTGTTAAGCCCTTCATAACTGACCTTAAGTGCTGATTCCAAACCTGAACAATCAAGGAATCCCACACAAAAAATTGATCCAAGGCGTCTTTCAAACTCCAGTGTCTTGTGTTTAAAATCCACATAGTCTTCTTCAAATTCCTGTGGAATACAAATTTACAACCAGTTAGATTTTTAAGGAAATCTTTTAAAAAATGTATTGTAAGATGTAGGACAGGGACGAGGGTGGCACTGTGGGTTAAACCACAGAGGCTAGGACTTGCCGATCAGAAGGTCGGTGGTTCGAATCCCCACGATGGGGTGAGCTCCTGTTGCTCGGTCCCTGCTCCTGCCATCCTAGCAGTTGAAAGGCACGTCAAAGTGCAAGTAGATCAATAGGTACCACTCCAGTGGGAAGGTAAACGGCATTTCCGTGTGCTGCTCTGGTTTGCCAGATGACCACATGACCCGGAAGCTGTATGCCGGCTTCCTCGGCCAATAAAGCGAGATGAGCGCCGCAACCCCAGAATCAGCCATGACTGGACCTAATGGTCAGGGGTCCCTTTACCTTTAAGATGTAGGACATAAGCAACAAAACTGGGCCTGCTTATGGAGACCACTCAACCCAAAGATGAAGTGAATAACTATGAAATGTGCAGTGAAGTATATTTGTTTTACCACTGAACTGATTTAAAATCATTGTCTGAAGTTCCTTGAAGTAAATTATCCTATCCTACAGCCAAATCCAAGCCCCACCAGCAAGTCTTAGTATCCCCCAACAAACAGGGATAGGATGACAGCTGTAGTGAATTCCAGATAAAGGCCGGATAAAGTTGTTTACTAGGTCCATTTGGAGAAGTGGTAGCACAAGCAACACTCCAAAGAGCACAAATGAAAAGCTCAAAATCTTAAATACTTCATAATTAATAAGGCCAGGACCATGTCCAATGGGACTTTATGGGATTTAACATTTGCTAGACGGTGTCCAAGCAGATTAATCTGGATTGATGCCAACTAACAACGGTCCCCACCTGTCTTATCTCAAGTTAGGATTCTAGCAAGTTTTAACAAGCCTTGCAGTTCTCTTTTTTTGTTACTTTATCGTGCTGTACTAACAAACAATACCTGCTGTTCAAATACACTACCGTTCACGTCAACAGAGTAAGCAATGACTCAAACTCTTAGATGCCATTTAGCACAGTTTTATTTACTGTATATAGACTTTGCTACATAAACAGTAACTTTAAAAAAACTTCTGTATTCTATATGCTTTTTGTAAAGCAGCAGCAGCAACCAAGTGCTTTTGATCACAACAGTAATTTCTGTGTGATTATAGAATGTAATGCAATGAAATATTTCACTGCAATATTGTTAACTATTGTTTAGTTTGGTCTCCAAGTGACTGAGCCTGCAATCCGGCTCAAAGGCTGTTCAAGTCTCATTTACTTCAGTCAGAGCTAGTTGCCTAACTCTATGCACCCCTGGTACCCCTGCCCGTACGGACCAGTCTTGACAGACTCTAGGGTTGTGCGCCCATCTCACTCAAAGAGGCCAAGGGCCAGCGCTGTCCGAAGACACTTCCGGGTCACGTGGCCAGCGTGACATCGCTGCTCTGGCGAGCCAGAGCCGCACACGGAAACGCCGTTTACCTTCCCGCTAGTAAGCGGTCCCTATTTATCTACTTGCACCCAGGGGTGCTTTCGAACTGCTAGGTTGGCAGGCGCTGGGACCGAACAGCGGGAGCGCACCCCGCGGCGGGGATTCGAACCGCCGACCTTTCGATCGGCAAGCCCTAGGCACTGAGGCTTTAACCCACAGCGCCACCCGCGTCCCAAACTCTATGCACAAGCGCACCCAAATAGCTGCACCTGAAACCCTCTACACATGAGAGAAGGGCATGGAGCACAGATCACAACTCTTTGTTGAAAACTGAGTTACCTAGGACAACAGATCAAATAAAAAATGTAGGTTGGAATTGCTATTTCCTCAAACATATCCTGGTTTACACATCCCATCAAACCACAGTGAGGGCTGCTGAAATCGTGGGCAGTTTGGTTCTGCCCCACTCCTGTGACACTGCCGGGAATAAGCCATGGTCTGGCTTGTTGTGTTGTCAGGAAGCTAGTCTGGCTATTCCAGGAATTTGAATCCTTACTTAGATTAGAAGGTTACTGGCATGCAGCCTACTCCACTTCCCACCCCCACCTTGCCAAACTCATAACACTATGTACATAGGATCAAGCTATTTAGGTTTGATTCTCTGCCTGAAACCTGTAGCTAATTCGCCATGGATTTAATTGCTGAGAGAGCCACCACAATATCAGATGACTTAAGCAATCATCTTCAAAAAAATGCATACGGCTCCCGCCTCGAACAGCACCACTTCAAAATGCAGGTGTGATAAATGACATATCTGAATGCTTTTCTCCTGCCCCAAACCACATTTCCCTTGTCAAGGAAAAAAATATTCTTATTTCACTTTTTCCTAGTTTATTCACTCCAAAACCCAAAGACAAACAGCTCTTGATAATGTGAATGAAAACAAATGTATAGTGATGAAAAGAATAGAATAACTGGTTAGTTCTTAGCTTTACTTTTTCATTTCGTCAGTATCGAAGCTGCACAGAGAAATGAGGTTTCTTTTATCTGCAGCCACCTTCACACTTGTATAATATGCTTGAGCGACTATTCAACCAGCTCCAAACCAGAATTGTTTGAAAACTTTCTGTATTGCACACCAGTCCTGAGCAGCATAAAACACGTGAATGTGTTTGATGTTTTCCAAGGAACCATATATTAATTTTAAACAGCAGTCAGTAAAATAAAATCAACAGGTATTGCTCAAGTACAATGCAAAACCTATTTCAAACATTCATTAATAGAGGGCAGAGTAAAATTTTCAAAATGTGAAATATGGATAAGGAGCTTAAACTTGATACCCTATTGTCAAAACTGACATTCGAATTACCAAGAACACACACTTGAGGAAGAAGCAGCGTAAAGTTACTGAAAACTTTTATGGAATCATAGAGTTGTAGAGTTCGAATAGACCATGAGGGTCATTTAGTTCAACCCCCTGCAATACAGGAATCTTTTGCCCAATATGGGGCTCGAACATACAACCCTGAGATTAAGAGCCTCAAGCTTAATTGAATACATGCCTCAAGTCTGAACAATTTATTCTCACTGAGAACATTCTCAGATCAGGCTTTAAATTTGTTAATTTCTTCTCTACGTTGTGCTTCCCTTCCAGACACTAAGTTTCCAAGTCACGGTAAGAAAGAGGTGGGAAACCTTTCTCCCAAGAGCCTTTATTTCCTTCTGTGGATCATATACCCATGACAGATGGTTCCAGAGGCAAAAGTGGTCAGAGAAACAAATGCAAAATTTACCTCTCCATCCATGCAAGCAAGAAGCATCAGAATTCAAAGACACATTCCAGCCAGGCCAAGACAAACAATGCAAATAAGGGCTGGTAAGGGGAGCGCCATGGCTCAGGGCCTGAGGAGAGTCTCAAGGGCCAGAGAGCCATGAGGGGCTGCATTTGGCTCGCAGCACTGAGGTTCCCCATCCTTGTGACAAGCTATATAACATGGATTATAATACATGTGCAAATTGCACCAACTTTGCTCAACAGAGCTAGGAGCAAACAAAACGCGATCCTTGGCTTAGCATTTTGGTGGGATTGTGGTCAGTTTTGCTCCAAACCTCAATGATTGGTGAGACAGAAACAAACCTAGACCTATCATGGCTTGTTTCGGTGAAAGAAACAATGATTACCACTGGATGTAGCTCTAAGCCAGGGATCATGGGATGTCACCTCTGAATGCTAGTAGGGAGAAGCAATCCAGGTACGATTCACTTGTGCACGATAAGGAATGGCTTATGGGCTTACCATGATGCACATGCATTGCCACTGTATAGTCTTGCAATTCCTTAGGATTAAAAACAACAACACCCAAGTGCAAATATTAAAAATGCTATATTACCGCATTGTTGTAATCTAAGGGATCATATGTCTGCTCTTTAAAAATGTTGCAAGACTTCATGAATTCTTCATTCAACTTGAAGATTTGGTCATTCAAAATTTTCCCCTTGATTCCACCAAACTCCAGTTTCTCCAGCTTCTCGAACTCAAGCGTAGTAACAAAAATATCCTAAAACAATAGACATTATAAGTAACCACAATTCCTGCCACAATGAAAAACTGATTTTGTGTGTTTGTGTGTCGCTCTACAACCCTGCATTCCACATTTAACTTAGAATGAAAAGCATGTAGCATATGCATACACACACACACGCACACTTACCAAGTGAAGTGGGGAAAGAAAAGAACCCCATAGCTAGAAACCAGAGGTTTCTTTCACAAAGATGTTTATCCACAAAGAAACTCTTGGAGAATGTTGGGCAGAGGTGATTTATTAGGGGTTGATTTTTTTTTGGACTTCTTGGTTGTGTGTTTTCCTCCTCCCCTTCTGCATTAGAATATGGGGGTCTTTCTACCAATACAGCAGTGGCATCCCTACTCCCTTCCCCATGTAAATGGCGCATAGGATTGCTCTGTGAACATGTTTAAATATGAAGCACTGATAAGTTTGCAGAGAGAGAGAGAGAGAAAATGCACTGAAGGGAGGGAGGAAAAACATTGAGGAAGAGCTTTGTAACTTTAAATGCATCAGGGTTGGGGGGGTTTAAGAACAAAAGCAATCTTCTACGTCACCTTTGGTACCCATTTCATGTCTTTCTTTGCCATTGGTTCATCTCCCTGGGCCACATAAATTATGAACATTACATTCATCATATCTATGTTCACACTGCAATTCCATTCCTGTCTAATCAGAAGTAAGTCTCATTGATTGGAGTTGGACTTACTCTCTGGTAAACATGGGGCAAGAGCCTTCTTCGCCCAGACAGTCATTCTCAAAATTCCAGGGGTGGTGGTGGGAGGTAGGCAAGGGGGAACCGAAGTGGCTGGGGCAAAATTGGGTAGAGGAGCAGATGTAATTGTACAACATCTTACATTCCAGGCACGCAAAGGTCAGTTTTCTACACATGCACACCTTTAAATCCTCCACCTGGGCAAGCCAACGACAGCATAAAAGTTCAAGGATACATCCCAGCCACCTGAAAGCAGCTCAGGAGGGTCCAAGAGTAGGACTGGTAAGATGTGTGTCATGGGAAGAATCCCGAGTGCCAGACAGACCTCGGCCCCCAGGCATGAGGTGCTTCACCCCTGGTGTGCAGGGCTGCAGCCTCAGTTTAATAAGCCTAGATCTTATACACACCTAACCAGAGTAAGCCCTATTTAATTCAGTGAGATACATTTCTAAGTATACATAAACAGGGCAAACAACAGAACAATATTACTGCAAAGAGCACACTGCTTTTCTGCCATCAGTTTAATGTGAAGTTCCAATTGAAAAAGCTTTCAGGGAAGACTGATTCTACCCTAAACTAAAAGCTAATCATTAATTTCTCTATATATGGCACTACCAACGTGTGTAAAGGAACGTCTTCACTTAAAAGAAGCAGCAGTAGATTTTCCTATGTAGTTTACTCTTAACTGTAATATTGGTAGATATGATAGTAGTTGGTAATAAATACCTCTATTTTTTCCAAGCGGTTTAGAAACATATTGAACCTAAGAAAGACCATATTTGGATGAAAATCCCATGGTTTAACCTCTTCACTATTAGCGAAATAGGTTGCAATTTTTTCCCTTTGGCTAAAAAAGTTATCCTTAAAACTTCTTAAAGTATGAAGAGCCTCTTGCACTTGTTCCAAAGTTTCTTCCGTTTCTCTTTTCATAATATCTTCTGGTGAAAGGTATGATATAGCCTACAGAGAGGAAGTAATAACATTTTTTAAATGTACCACCAATAAATGAAAACTAAGAGCCACTGGCAGGAAGGCATTGCCATTGCAATATTTTAAAAGACAGTATGCTTACAGCAACACACAACTATATAAATGAAGGTGAAGTCTGTTGACATCACTTAGCAAAAAAAGTCAAACAAATTTTGTACATTTTCAAAACCTTCATATCTACTCCAAGTAGTAGATATTTGCTTCTTACATACATAAGCTCAACTGTGAACATATTTTCACTGCGAGTGTATTGCATTGCAAGAAGAATTTCATTGGAGGTTAATCACGCAATCATCAGGTTGATATTATAATTGGCTTGCCATGACTAGCTTACAGCATAACCAACAACCAGCTTTTTTTGGGGGGGGGGGACTGCTCTAACTAGTGAACTACCCATGGTTGTGACAGAGTGGGGTCTAGGAAGACAGTCAAGTACAGCGAGGGAAAAAAGTATTTGATCCCCTGCTAAATTTGCCCGTTTGCCCTCTGATCAAGAAATGACCAGCCCATAATTTTAATGGTAGGTTTATTGTAGCTGCGAGAGACAGAATAACAACAGGAAAAACCCCAGAAACCAAAAGTCAGAGATTGATGTGTGTTATAATGAGTGAAATAAATATTTGATCCCTTTGCAAAAGATGACTTAGTACTTGGTGGCAAAACCCTTGTTGGCAATTACAGAGGTCAGACATTTCTTGTAGGCGACCACCAGGTTTGCACACATCTCAGGAGGTATTTTGTCCCACTCCTCTTTGCAGATCCTCTCCAAGTCAGTAATATTTCGAGGCTCGAACCTTCAGCTCCCTCCACGTATTTTTGATGGGTTTAAGTCTGGAGACTGGCTAGGCCACTCCAGGAGCTTTAATGTGCTTCTTCTTGAGCCACTCCTTTGTTGCCTTGGCCCTGAGTTTTGGGACATGGTCATGCTGGAATACCCATCCTCGACCCATTTTCAATGCCCTAGCTGAGGGAAGGTGATGCTCACCCAAGATTCGACCATACATGGTCCCATCCACCGTCCCTTCGATGCCGTGAAGGAGTCCTGTCCCCTTAGCAGAAAAACACCCCCAAAGCATATTATGTCCCCTCTACATGTTTGACGGTGGGGATGGTGTTATTGGGATCATAGGCAGCATTCTTCCTCCTCCAAACACGGCGAGGGGTTTTTCCTGTTGTTATCCTGTCTCTCACAGCTACAATAAACCTTCCATTAAAATTATGGACTGGTCATTTCTTTGTCAGAGGGCAAACAGGAAAATTTAGCAGGGTATCAAATACTTTGCCCCCTCACTGTATATTGCACATGTGCAATGCATCTCAATGGGCTTTGTTCACAGACATTCTCTTTTCTGATCTGATGGGAGTCTCTGCCAGCGGAGGCCAGGCTGCCCACAATCTGGAGTTTAAGTTCTGCAACCACCCAATCTATATAGTCCCTACGTTTGCTGCTTTCCCCAAGAGAGTTAGAAGCTAGGGTACTGGCACGGAAAAAGCAGAAAAACTGCATCCACTGAAACAGTCGATGCACCAAGAGATTTTGTTTACAGATCAGAGTTAAGAGTTCTGTTAAGGTATTGGAATTGCCTCTTTTACAATTAGGGTAGTTTATCGATGTCAGACTATGAAGTAACCTAGCAGTAAACCGGTTCACTAATAAATCCCCTGTGGTCTTGAACTTAGCAGATATTGCCATTACAGTTTTGCTATCTGATAAGCAATTTCCATTAACAATATATTAAAAATGGATGTTGTACACAGCTGACAACATGAAAAACAGTTTGTGAAAAGCTATGTGATCTTTAAAGAATGCCGCCTCTTTGTCAGACAAACAGCGTATTGTATTTTTAATAGAGAGCACATAAAATAGCAGAATTTATGACTATAATTATTTGTGTGTTATATAGCTTTAGTTGTAAAAACAGTATCTTGGGACTTTGGAAAATTCACGATAAATACTTTGGGAGATGGGAGCTAAAAAATAACTAACACCAGATAAATTTATACTCTCTTGTCTAAACAATTCTCCTGTATTGATTGACTCTTATTGACTAAGGCTGAAATGCTATGCACATTTCCCTGGGAGAAAGACACACTGAAATCTATTAAACTACTCCTGAGTAGGCATTTATAGGAATATGCTTTTCATGCTTATCTAGTTTTCTATTCACACCTTGTACTACCTGGCTAATGAGAAGATTGCAGAATTCCTGCAGCAGAGATATGATTCTTGCTGGCGTATTGTAAAACTTGGAGTGACTCCAGATCAGACAGATGGTGTGGAACAAAGGGGGAATTAAAATATGTATCTTTGGAAATTCTGTATCTTGAAGATGCTGAATATGTCTTTGCAGAGGCCGCAGGTAAAGCTCAATATCCTGGGCTTCAATGAGTGCTGAGAAGAAGAAGAAGAAAGAATCAAGTATAGTAAATGGCGGTGAGTCAGAGATAAAAACACTTTGAGAGTTTCTACAAAAAGGACATAAAAAACAATTCCTGTGCCTACAATAAAGCCTGCTGGATCTCCCAACAGTGCGGCAGCATGGTGTTTAGGATAAATTTGAATGCTTTACTCCAATTCACACATTTTTTTTCTGTGACATTCCTCTTTGCAAAGTAGAAAAGCAAGCATCACCATTCCCATCCACCATTCAGCTGACCTCACATATGAAGAAGCGGCATTCCACATGAACTCTTGAACATTCTCCTGCTCCAGAGGCTAGGGCCTGAACCAATGGGTTTAAGTTACAAGAAAAGAGATTCCAACTCAACCTCAGGAAGAACCTTTCTGGCAGTAAGAACTGTTTAACAGTGGAATGGACTCCCTTGGAATGTGGTGGGCTCTCCTTCATTGGAGGTTTTTAAGGAGAGGTTGAGCGGCCATTTGTCATGGTGGCTTTAGCTGAGATTCCTAATAGGGCATCAGAACGGAACACCTATTTCATATTTGAAGTCATTTTTATAATGGAAGAAAGGGGGATACACTCACCGCTCAACCACAAAGTGCCTAAGCTAGGCATAAGCACTCCTAGTCACTAGAGACTCCAGTGACAAGTTTCTGAAGAAGAAGAGTTTGGATTTGATATCCCGCTTTATCACTACCCGAAGGAGTCTCAAAGCGGCTAACATTCTCCTTTCCCTTCCTCCCCCACAACAAACACTCCGTGAGGTGAGTGAGGCTGAGAGACTTCAGAGAAGTGTGACTAGCCCAAGGTCACCCAGCAGCTGCATGTGGAGGAGCGGAGACGCGAACCCGGTTCCCCAGATTACAAGTCTACTGCTCTTAACCACACCACCACACTGGCTCTAGCAGGGAGCAAGGGGGAATGCAACCTCTCCCGGAACAGGCTGTGTACCTAATTATTGAACACATGAACCAACCAATTACAGAATACTAGAATGCCAAACTAGTTATCACAGACTACCAAGTTTCCTTTCAGCTACTCTCAGTTTAGGAAGGAAGTGATAATCTATTCCGATCTAGGGGATTTAAAAAAAAACGCCCCATCAAAAAATGAAAGTGAAGCACTGCTTTCCTGTGTCACCTTTAATGGCCAACACTTTCCAAAATCTGTGAAGAAATTCTAGCTGCTTTAATGAATTTTGGCCAACATGCAAGAGAATGCTTTCTCCTGGTGGCTGTTTACACACAAGATTAACTTTCAAATACAAATTTTGATACTTTCCTCCAAAGTGTAAAAGAAAGAATATTTGCCCATCTAGCAAGGACCATGCAAGCTTAATCACTTACTGAACTCTTGGTACATTTGGGATAAAGTGCCCTATAAAAATAACAAGCATTATGAGATTTCATTGACATTTCATTTGATCAATATGCAAACAAAATAGTAAAACATGACCAACTGGGTAATACACAAACTTTAACTGTTTTATGTCAGAAGTAAAACTGCCTAGTAACAGTTTTACCACATGGAACAGTCTCTAAATAATGTTTACAAAACACTCTGTGTTAATCTAATTGCTTAAACATTTTATCTTGTGTTATATGGAAGTAAAAATATCCAAACTTTATACATATAAATTATGAGGACACTTAAAGCTGCCCCAAAGTGCAGGCAGTTAATTAATGCTTACAGCAATACATCAGGAAATATTATGGATTATTCCATAATACACACACATAAATGTATACAGAATATACACATTTCATTCAGAGAAATTTACCATTTTCTACTTCCTTGTAAATGTCTTGAAAAGTGGGATAATAGCTGCTCATCTTCACTTTTAAGATCCTAATCATTTTCTGAACGATGGGACTCTTAAGCTGGAATTAGAACAGAACAATGAATCTCCAGCAACTATCCAGTATATTTTAAGAATTCGTTTTATCACAAAATTCAGTGGGCAGTGTTCAAATAAACAAACTTTGGACAGACCAAGCAGTAGGGTTTCACAAATCGTTGGATATACATCTGAAAATTAATTTCCAATCCTAACAAATCATACCCTTGAAGGTGATGGACAGAAAATTATTTAAAATGTGGAATACAAAAAAGGGAGGTGTGAGGAGGTCGAGGAAATAAGTTAATGAAAGATAAGGCTAAATATTGGATGTGTTTTTAATTGTTTTTGTTTTTCTTTGTGTTTTGATGTATTGTGTTTTTTGTTCTCTTTTTATGTATTGACTTTTTTCTCTTTTTTCTCTCTCTTCTTTTTCTTGTGCTTTTTTTCTGCAACTTTTAAACTTCTAATAAATATTTTTATTTTTATTTTTAAAAAGAAAATTATTTAAAATGTTGAGCCTTGGAGCTGAAAGTTTATTGCACCAAATCTCAACTACTATAGCCCATTTTTAACATAAGGATCAAGTACGCGGTTTTACCTGCTATATCCCCTCCTGGACAGAGTTAGCTTCACCACAGGTATCCACTCCCAGGTAAGAATCAAAACTAATTTCTGCTATATACTGCATGTGGAGCAGTCAGTTGGTTCAAAATATGTTTCAAGTGGAACTGGTCCCTTAGAACATGGGTCACTAGTATTTATTCATTTTTAAAACTTTGCTGTGGCTTAGTTAGTACCAAGGTATCTGACAGACCACCTGCATCTTTATGAACCCGGCCATTCTTTCAAGCCCATCAGTGGTCTTGCTCTAGGTGCCTCCCCTGCCTCCCCCTTCTCAGTGGTGCGCCGCCCCCCCCCCCCAGTGTGGAATATTATCCCAGGGAAACCTGACTAGTTGTAGGTATTTGGTGAATATAAAATTCTCTTGTAGTTTAGGTGCAGGGGAATGGAATATGAAGCCCTGCAGATGTTGCTAGAATCCAACTCCCATCAGCCCCAGCCTGACCAATGCTCAAGGATAATGGGAGTTGTAGTCACACTTTATTTATCCTTTATTTACTTTGTGAGTCACTTTTATCTTGCCCAGGGCAACCCAAAGCAGACAATGAACCCCACATGGGTAAATTAAAACCAAGAGGAAAGAGAAATACATTTTTTTTAAAAAATCCCACCCACTTCTAAAGGCCACAGATATTTAAAGGCCAAAGGCCTGCTTATAGAGGCCTTTGGCCTGGCGCCTGAAGAGGATGCCAGGCAAGCTGCCCTGAGGAGAGCATTCCACAAACAAGGAGCCACCACAGAAAAGGCCCGTTCTCATGTTGCCACCCTCCAGACCTCTTGTGGAGGCGTCACATGAAGAAGGGTCTCAGATGATGACTGCAGGGTCTGGGTCGGTTCATACGGGGGGAGCCAGTCCTTGAGGTATTGCAGTCTGAACTGTATAAGACTTTTTAAGTAAAAACCAGCACTTTGAATTGGGTCCAGAAACTAAGTGCAGGGAGGCCAAGATTGTCATTATATGCTCAAACCATCTGGCCAATGAATTCTACAACAGCTGACATTTCCAAACCATCTTCAGAGGCAGCCCTACATATAACATGTTGCAGTAATCTAACCTAGAGATTACCAGAGCACAGACAACAAACTTCAGTTTACTGCTTAGCAGTATCTACAAGTTAAAAACTAATACAGTGGTACCTCGGATTAAGTACTTAATTCGTTCCAGAGGTCCGTTCTTAACCTGAAACTGTTCTTAACCTGAAGCACCACTTTAGCTAATGGGGCCTCCTGCTGCTGCCGTGCCGCTGGAGCACGATTTCTGTTCTCATCCTGAAGCAAAGTTCTTAACCCGAGGTACTATTTCTGGGTTAGCGGAGTCTGTAACCTGAAGCGTATGTAACCCGAGGTACCACTGTATCCAAATTTTCAGCTCTAACTTACGTTATATACAAAGATAAAAGCACAACAATGATCATGAATTGCTAATTGCTTACCTGGTCATATATGCACAAGAGATTATCCTTTCTTTCTTCCCAAAACTTTAGCTCAACCTGAGGATCTGAGTGAAAGCCATGAAGAAGAGTTTCAGCTGAATTCCTTCCCACAGTGTCTTGTACTTGATGCGACCACTTGATAACCATTGATTCTATTGCATGCAGTACTGATCTTGTGAAAGAGTCTTGCCTGCAAGTTAGGAAAATGGCAGGATTCCCACATTCTTAAATTCAGTGACATTTTACAGTGCATGTAACCATTCTATATTCCTGCCTTACTTTGTACTTAGATCAGTTTATATTGCTTAGCATTGTAAACCCCTCCATCACATTTTTTGGTTTGTGTCATTTTCTGTCTTGGAACAGTCTCTCTTTTACATTAGGAAGTGCCGATTTCCAGTTTTACACTAAAAACTTTTCTACCCCATTTCCAGCGTATTTCACCCCTATGCTAACTGAACAGTGTCCAATCAGGCAAATTTGTTTAGATTTGGCAAACCAAATTGTAAGCCAAATTGTTTTTGCGACCATGCAGTTCCAAACACTTATTTTGCCATTTTTAAAAAGGTATCGTTGTTAAAGGTTTAATAAAATCTGCCTTTAAAGAAAAACAACTTATTTTTCTGTGATATAAAATCTAATGTTGATTGTTGCTATACCATATTAATTTTGGCGTAAAATAGGCTTTAGTAATTTGTGCTTTCCTAAAAAAATAAAATTAAAATAATGCAGTAATCAATACATCTGTTACTTATTTCACTCACTGCAATTACATTCCAAAGACTTGAAGCACACATTGCTTTGTTTGGTATTGTACATCTCACATTGACAGGTGACTCCCACCGCTCAGTTTTATTGACATTTTTTAAGGATTCAACCAAAACGTTTTACCTTCTGCTTAAACATGAAGCAAAATGTATTTCTTTTTGATGTAAACACACAGAGAGAGAGAGAGAGAGAGAGAGAGAGAGAGAGAGACAGTCTGCTTACTTATTTTCAGTACATATCTCATGCAACTCAGTTTCTCTTGCAACTGTTGGAATGGGAAGGAGAGTTCTTCCTGACATAGCTCCAGTCATAACATATGCCTTATTTTTCATGATTTCTACATGCCGTTCCATGTCCAGGGAAACAACATGTGGCCACGATTCATTATTTTTCTTATTGGAAAGAATGGGCAGTACAACCTGAAAGAAGTGAGAAAACAGTGGTGGGATAGAGGAAAAACACAACATATAAACTATGGCTGCCATACATCCGGATATTCCCTGGGTTTCAAAGGTGGAATTGACGTCCGGGGGGAATTTCCGAAATGTGGCACTTTGTTTTGGGTCTTAGGCGAGTCAATCACGTTTCTTTTGGGGGTTTTTCTTTAAAAAGCTCGACAACTTCGGAGTCCTGGTTTTTACTTTTTGAAATATGCCAAGCCTAATATAAATGCATTGCAGACAGGGGCGGGGGGAGAGGCTTCAAACCTAGCAACACTTTAAGTTTCTTAGTGACATGCCCCAACATGTTTTATTTTTCAGCCCCATTCTGCTACATTTTGGATTATACTGGGTATGGCTTTATATAAACAATGGCAAAAAAAAATTGTACATTAGGTCATGGAAGAACACTTGAATGTCAAGTAATCAAACCTAATTAGTAGAAAAAATTTCTACGATGGTGAGGGGGAACATGCACAAGTGTTGAATAGCTGGAAACTAATACAGTGGTACCTCGGGTTAAGTACTTAATTCATTCCGGAGGTCCGTTTTTAACCTGAAACTATTCTTAACCTATTCTTAACCCCACTTTAGCTAATGGGGCCTCCTGCTGCTGCAGCGCCGCCAGAGCATGATTTCTGTTCTCATCCTGAAGCAAAGTTCTTAACCTGAAGCACTATTTCTGAGTTAGCGGAGTCTGTAACCTGAAGAGTATGTAACCTGAAGCATATGTAACCTGAGGTACCACTGTAGATGGACTCAAGTAATTTATTATATTTAAAAAAGGAATTAGGGATAGAGATACAAATTGCTCCAAGTTTTACTCTTTGTAGTACGTTCTAGGAAGTGTCAGGTTTTTGCATGAGGATAATGAGGAAAACCAAGATTCCTGATTGGTTGTGAAATGGCTAGCATTTCTGTCTCTTATCTTCACACTTTTGAGTCTTTTTTAAATAAAGAATTTTTTTTTTAAATAAAAAAACCCAACATGGCATGAATACTTTGCACAGGTATCTAGTAAGAAATAATCAAAAGCATGTTGAGCAATGCAAGATCTTTACATTAAATATTTGACTAGGCATTTCTGCTGTTGTGAAATTCTCAGCTGATCTCTGTGCAATAAATTAGTTAAGTAAACAGCCACAGCGGCACTATAAATATGATTTGTAACCACTACATTCCCATACACTTGCTTGTTGCTATACATCTCCCATAGTGATAATGTTTGCTAAATGCAAACTTGCTGGTTAAACTTAATGCTTGCTAAATCCCATTTCACCCTTTTATTTCCAGTCTGTAGTCCAATCTGCTTGCAATAAAGGAATAACATGGAGACTATTTATTTATTTAGAGCTTTTATATACCACTCTTCATAATGTATATCCCAAGGCAGTTCAGAACATTAAAATGATAAACAATAAAATATAATAAAACAAAACACCAAGAGCGCTTAAAGCCTACAGGCTGAGCTGCACAGTAAAACTCGCAGCTTCTAAAAAGTATTTAGAAGTATTTAAGAATTGGTTGAAAAACCATGGGGATTAGAAAAGTTCTTGCCTGCCACATATAAAACTACAGAGGAGACACCAGGTGTAAGTTTCCATAACTGGGGTTAAATTATCCCTTTCATTTGCTATCACCAATTTTATATATGATAGAGAGAACTTTTAAGAGTAAGCAATAGTGCAAAAGCAGACTGATCACTTATTTAACAAGTAAATTTGCTCTCAAATAGCCATTCTCATTAACATCTACCCCGACCTGCCATTTTAGGTGGAAAGCATGCAAAGACAATGCTCTCTGCAAGATATTATGATAAAACTAAGTCTTCATTAATGACATTTTGACTTCCCCCAGAATAACCCTGAAGCAGAAATCCTAATCAATGACCTGGTTCCTGTGTCGTCAACAAGGCATGGTTTTAAACTATGGTTTAATGTGAATGTGCAGCACATTGGGGCAGAGTGCTGAAAAGTTGTCACATCACTCCTTCCCCCTTCTGCTGTGGACAGAACAAACCAGAGGCTGGCTTGTTGTATATTCCCGGCATGGGCTCATTCATGATTTTCTTTAAGCAAACTACTAGCAGTAAGCCAAGAACAAACCTTGGTTACTGCTCTAGGATTGTTTGGGGAAAACAAACAATGAAACCAAGTTCAGATAATAACATTGTACAGAAGCGCAGCAGGGTGGGGGAAGAGCTGCAGGATATTTTATACACCCTGCCAACAACATGCTCTTTCAACATTAAACCATAGTTTGTTTTAAACAATGGTCAGTGTGATGTGTAAAATTCTGTTTGCTTTTGTGAGCTACCGGGTGTTACTGTCTGCATACTCTTCCTTATATTTTACTTTACAAGGAAAAAAAGGAGGGTTGAATATTCAGGTAAAAGACACCTGGTTTTGTTTTTTTACCTGAAGGACCAGCCCCCCAGCTCTGTATAGCTACGGGCCCATGCTACCCCTTCTTAATAAACCCAATTAACCAACATCCAGGTCAAACCATTTGATCTAAATCGGAAGTTACAAAGGATTTCCCACCCTTTTGCAAGTTTGGGGGAGGTTTGAAATCCTTCTATTTGGTGTAGTGTGGTTAAAGACTGAGAAGTTAAAATTACGAAGAAACGCATAAGCTAGAAGTACCTCTTCTAAGAAAATCATTACATGCTCCATAGGTGCTCCAGACAATTCTGCAAATTTGAGAGCTTCATTGCAGTTTTCTGCTCCAACGCAGTCTGTGTTCTTCATAATACAAACAGTTTTGAGTTTCACGCCTCTGGGTATCTAAACCAGAAAGATATGTTACAATTCTCAAGTGAATGAATTGTGACCATATGTACTCATTTCATTTGATAATTTATTTAATGTTGTGGGGGGGGGGGTTGGGGGTAAGGGTAGGCTGTATGCCAAGTCCCTTTGCATTCCTGGATGCAACAAGAATCCAATTGCTGGAATAGCCAGACAAGTTTCTTGGTAATGGGTCATTAAAGTAACAAAGAAAGTGGTTCTGTGCCAGACTACAAATGAGTGGGGGGTCCCTCCCTCACCTCACTGACCTCACTGGTAGTTAGAAAGACAAAAGCCTGAATTGAGGTGTGTGAGCTAGAACCAGAAGCAGGAAGCAGGCTGGGCAGCTGAGAGCCAGAACCATGCATGATTTCTGCTGGAATCCAAGGCTGTAGCTATGGGAGAAGCAAGACCTTATTGGGATGTTAATGCCGTGAACCCCTCCATCATAGGCTTGTGCTGCATATATGTGCAAATAAACCATACGTCATATGAAGACACTACAGTCTTCGCTGACCACTGTCCTTTCTGAGGAAACTGAACTCTGGGCAAGCTCCTGGAACCACTGGAATCTTGCACTGCTTGGAGATTGTAGGGTGGCATGCAACACTACAACTGTGCCAATCTGTGAATTAAGATTAGGAACCATGATTAAGATAAACAACCATGCTCCATGCAAACCAGACCAGAGTGGAATAGCTCTTCAACACAATAGGTTTGGTCCATAATATTGCAACTACAGAGGATTACCATAACGCAGTACCAGGACTGCCAAGATTCATGCTCACATGTTGCAACATTCCATAAACAATTTTGGAAACTATGGGGCACAAGTTTTCCAGGACAGCTGCGATGTATCCCAAACAAAAAAAAGCCCTTTGATGACTGGAATGATGTGCACACTTGCACGATGTACAGAAGATTCAACAAGTGAATTAATGGTTGTATATCCTGCTGTGGTGCTTATATGCTTCTGGATTGGAGCTTCCACTCTGTGTGTATGTGTGTTTTATTTGTGTGTGTGTGTGTATAGGGCTGCTAGATTCCCTGTCTCCCTAGTCACAGCCTTGCTGCTCTACTGAAGAAGAATCTATGTATGGAAACTTATTCCTTGTCATTTATTTCCCTACAATGCAGCATTATGGAGGCAATTTATACCGAAGTATACCAACACTAATAACCTTGATGTTAGATTAATAAATTTGAAAAATAAAGTAAACTTTTAGGATTGCCATATTTTGAAGAGCAAAAAAGAAAACATTTGCCGACTTTTAACTATGGATCTCTATGACGACTTGTTTTACATACCCATGAAAAAGACGGTGTGTCCTGGAAAAAGAGGACATATGGCAACCCTAATTAGTAAACTCCTTTTTAATCTGGATACCTTTTTTAATTAGGGTTGATCCAGATTTATTACATATTGCTGAGAGCATGAAGCATACTTCAAAATTATTAGCTACTGTAGTGGGTTGCTTTGATTTTTGTTCTATTTGTGCAATGCAATGGTTTTAAAATACCGTATTTTTCGCTCTATAAGACGCACCAGACGACAAGACGCACCTAGTTTTTGGACGAGGAAAACAAGAAAAAAAATATTCTGAATCTCAGAAGCCAGAACAGCAAGAGGGATCGTTGCGCAGTGAAAGCAGCAATCCCTCTTGCTGTTCTGGCTTCTGGGATAGCTGCGCAGCCTGCATTCGCTCCATAAAACGCACACACATTTCCCCTTACTTTTTAGGAGGGGAAAAGTGAGTCTTATAGAGCAAAAAATACGGTAATTGTCTTATAATGAAATTCGGAACTTTTAACTCTAGTTGCAACATACTGATACGAGTTGTATCTCGTTTTGTTTGGCCTTCCCCACCTAAATTTATAAAGTAAGTGTGTTGTTATGAAGATCAAATCTGAAGTAAAAAGTAAACCAAGAACAAAAGAGAATTCCAGATAATCAGACCATGAACCTTCTCATCACAGACACAGCAGTAGGAAAGAAGTACAGTGGTACCTCGGGTTAAGTACTTCATTCGTTCCGGAGGTCCGTTCTTAACCTGAAACTCTTCTTAACCTGAAGCACCACTTTAGCTAATGGGGCCTCCCGCTGCTGCTGCGCCGCCGGAGCATGATTTCTGTTCTCATCCTGAAGCAAAGTACTTAACCCAAGGTACTATTTCTGGGTTAATGGAGTCCGTAACCTGAAGCATATGTAACCTGAGGTACCACTGTATTAGACTTCACTTCCCCTCCCCTATGAACTGGTATCATAACTCAGCAGTTACATCACAATCCAAGTTGCAATCTTACCTCATGTAAAGTCAAGGTGAGATAATTTAGCATAACCACCCCAAGTTAACAGCTTGTGATAAACAAGTTGTGAAAAGCTTTTGAAAGCTGTGAATCACATGGAAACAATTACCAATACAAATCTTTCTGAAATTCAGTTTCTAAGCAAATTAACAAGTGTTACATACAATACACAATAGCGTTTTTTTGCTACAGCAGAGAATGTCTCTCAAATAAGTAAACATGCTCTTCAGCAAACAGGAAGAAAATGCACCTACATTGTTTACATTACAGATTCAGAAACAATGGCCACACTTACTGGCATTTGTTTGAGTTTGTAACCTGTAACATTGCTCAGGCTTTTGGTGAGTTACAATTACAGAAACAACACAATCAAACTTTAGTTCGCAACAGATAAATCAGACTTGCATATTAATAAATAAAAAACCAGCTCAGGCACAAAGGTCTTGCAACATTTTCCAAAAAGAGCTTAGACTTTGGCTTTAGCAGGTCTCAAAGGAAAGGTGTTCTATATTTTGGGGCAACCAGACAGGATTACAGCACTGAACATGTTTCAAACAGGATATGTGAGATGAGGTTCTATCATGAATTACCTGTGCACCTTTTATAACCAAATGGAAATATATTGACAGACCAGTGGTACATAGCTCTAGTCTAGGGATTAGTGTTAAATAATGCAAACTCATTCTGAAGTAAGAACTATGAATTAGAAACTTCTCACGAACAGTCCCCACAACTAAACCAAGCAATTTTCTTCATTATGTATGAATGCTGTAAAGAAAACAAACAGGTTGCAGGTGGGTACAGCCCACAGGTGGGCCCACAATAGCCAGCAATATTTTTTGTCACTGGAGGTTGGGTGGGATAGAATAATAAAATCACAGAAGCATACATTTGGAAGGGACCTAGTCCAACCTCCTGCAATGCAGGAATCTTTTTTGGCCAACATAGGGCTTAAACCCACAGCCCTGAGATTAAGAGTCTCATGCTCTACTGACTGAGCTGAGCAGCCCCCCCCCCCCCCATTATGAAAATGACAACAGTCCACTGTGGACTATGGTCATGTTCAACCCAATTCACAAGAAAGTGACTGTATACACGGGTACAATCACATAGAGAACTTGTGTATAAGCAATCTGAAGTTATAGTCCTATAGCGCAAGCATATCAACATAAAAAAAATAATCTTACGAGATGTGTACATAGTAGAACATCAGGTCTGTGTACAGACATACCTGACTGACCACCTTTTCCCAACACCTGATGAGTTTTGGAGTTAACATCTTCTAGAATGGCTCCATGGGAGTCAAGGCCCCTTCAGCTCCCCCAGTAAAATATTGGAGGGGTCCACACCCCTTAAAGTTGATGGGCATTGGCATTCAGATGGTGTGTGTGCCCCACGACATGTGATCTATTATGTGGGGTGGGACTTACCTGCCCCCCAATATTTCGTTCAAGTTGGCACCCCAGGGTGGCTTCTAGATTTGGAAGTGCATACGCAAAACACATCCACATGGCTGGGTGTTGACGGAGCCCAAGGAAGCGAAGGAGAAAACAACCCACTTGGCGCACTGCAAGCTTACAGAACGGCGCCCCTGTTCTGGAAACCCCACCCAAACACCTCCATTATTTACCTTCGTCCCAGCTGCCAGCCCTCCTGCCAGAGGGAGCCAGAAAGCCAGCAAAGTGAGGCGGCTGTTCTCCAGAAAGTCCTCCAGGAGCTTCTGGTTCTCTTCCTCCGCCAGGAACTGGCTCCATTTGTCGTCTTTCAGCCTCAGCAAGTGCGCCACACGCCGCCCCACGAACTGGGCCCTCGCGTCCTCCGCGAAACTTTTCTCCTGCGCCGTCTCGTCCTCGTCCTCCTCCATCTCCAGCCCGGCGTCCACAGAGGAGGAGACGGCGGCGCTGCAGCAACTGGGGCACTTCGCTGGCAATGCTCTCCCTCACGGCTGCGCGCCTTCCCCAACTTCTCGACGCGAAGCTGGATGCCTTTCCTCGCCTTCCCCGCGCAGTTCTGGAGCGCCCGCTAATTAGCGCGCGGGCAGCTCACCTGCTGCTGCTGCCGCTGTTCCTCGCGCTCATTGCCGGCCCCGGAGTTGCTCCCCACGCCCCCACCAGCGTCCGGTTCAACTCGCTGCTCTGTCTGCTCCAATCAGCGGCGGCGTCCCGTTGCCCTGGGGACGAGCGAAAAAAGTCACGGCCGGGCCACCCACAAGCCGCTCCTCAAGGGAAACAAATCACGGCCCTGGCCAATTAGGGCCACGGCTTGCCAGGAAGGAACCATCAGCCGCTGCGACGCCGGGGGTGGGAAGGGTGGAATGGAGGGGGCAACGGAGAAGCTAAGGGTTGGCGAAGGTTTTTAAATGCGTCACGCGGATGTGTAGCGACACACCTCCAGGGGGTCTCTGCCCCCGCGCGCGGAAGAGCGGCAGGTCCTCCCCAGGAGCAAATGGACTGGCTCGCTCCAAGGCAGCAAAACTAGCCGCTCGATAAAATGCATGGATTTTTATAGAGTTTCCAAACGGTGTTTTCATTTGGGCAAGGGCGGGTGCTGCTATCGAAGTGCTTCTGGGCAGGTGTTCGCAGAAGCCCAACTTGCAGCGAATGGCTTCAGTTTCTCATAGTTTTGAAATGGCGAAGTAGGCAAGCTGCAGATTCACGAAGAATATTAGGGAAGTGCGCCCAAAACTGGCCAGTGGTTTGTTTGTTCCCTTCCCTGTTACCGTTTTTTAGACCACTAGGAAGGAAATTAAACTTTTGTTTTCAAGGGCTGAAAAAAAATGTGCGAACCTCTTGGGCTTACTGATCAGAAGGTCAGCGGTTCAAATCGGCTTGACTGGGTGAGCTCCTGTTGCTCTGTCCCAGCTCCTGCCAACCTAGCAGTTCAAAAGCACACCAGTGCAAATAGATAAATAGGTACCGCTCCGGCGGGAAGGTAAACGGCATTTCCGTGCGCTCTGGCTGCCATCATGGTGTCCCATTGCATCAGAAGCGGTTTAGTCATGCTGGTCACATGACCCAGAAAGCTGCCTGTGGACAAATGCTGGCTCCCCCATCCTGAAAGCGAAATGAGTGCCACAACCCCATAGTCACCTTTGATTGGACTTAACCATCCAGGGGTCCTTTACCTTTTTACCTTTATAATATCAGTAATATTATTACAAAAATCTTCAGGAGCTAGATGTGCTGTGATTCTTGTGTGACATTGTGCCATGGACTGGTTGGGCGCAGAGGACTAGTGGGAGGTACCAGCTGGCGAACCACCAAGGGGAAAATGCTCAGAGCCTAGGGAGTGGTGTTAGGACCATGATTAGTGGCCACAGGGAGAAGACTGGAAGGACAAGGTGTCAGATCAGGAATAGGCAAACTCAGCCCTCCAGATGTTTTGAGACTACAATTCCCATCATCCCTGACCACTGGTCCTGTTAGCTAGGAATGATGGGAGTTGTAGTCCCAAAACATCTGGAGGGCCGAATTTGCCTATGCCTGTGTCAGATGCTGAGGATGTAACAGGGCTAAGTGAGGAAGGGGAGTCTGTGGCAGAGAGAAATCCAGAAGCAGAGATGGAAGCAGAAGAGGGTGGCCAAGAGGCAGAGATGAGTCAGCTAGTGAAGAGACATGAGTGTCTCCTGTTGCAACAAAATCTTCACCCCACTTGTCTCCCAGAATGGGAAGAGGCATGAAAAGGGCAGAGGAGAGATTGGCAGCGTGCAGACACAGTCTTCCATTGCTTGGGGGGAAAACCTGGAGAGGAGCAAACTTAGGCAGTTGTGGGGAGGCAGGGATCTTCAGTCTCAGAACTGCTTCATGGGGGGCAAGACCTACTGGAGATGGGTTGTTGCGCTCATTAGGCCTGACACTTCTTTGCAGATTGTGTTTTTGCTAATTGTTAACTCTAACTTTGCACAGTGTGATTTACTGCTGGCTCGCTCCTGACACACTAGCAAGTTAGTCGTAACTTCATCTCCCTCTAGGAAGGCTTGCCCATATTTGTCCACTAAGCAGATAGTGATAAACGGCTTCTGAAACTGAGTGAAGCTTCAAAAGCAGCTTGTGATGTGGAATAGGAGTGAAGTGGATTGTCTGCTGTTTAAAGACAGTCATTTAATTGAGTTATTAGAAGCAGCCTTCATAGATTTTTGAATCCCAGTATTTATTGTTGCTAGTTTTCTTTGGAAAAGGAAACAGGGGCTGTCTTAACAGCCTGGATCCCACATATGTTGCTGTTTTGATTCACTGGGTCAAAAGTGACCTAAAGTGACTTACATTAAAACACATTAGGACAAATACAACCAATAAAAGCCTGAAAATGCTTCTATAAAATTAAAGATGGGTGTTAACAGATTTCACAATATTAAAAGAGGCCACAAGTTCCTGAAACCTTTCAAATTAAAAGCCAAAAGCCTGGATAAACAGGATAGTATTTGCCTGGCACCTAAAAATAAAGGTGGCAGCGGGAATGTCTTCCTAGGGAGAGAATTCCACAGAGGCACCACTGAAAAGGTCTATTCTCGTACGGCCACCCTCTTTGTTGTCTGTGGATGGGTCACATGAAGAAGAGCCTCAGCCGCATATGGCTTTATAGATCCAAACCGGCACTTTGAATTAAGCCTGGAAACTAATTGGTAGCCAGTGCAGTTGTGCCACATTCTGCACCAGCTGCAGTTTCTGAATTGTCTTAAAGGGCAGCACACTGCAGTAGTCCAGCCTAGAGGTTATAAGGGCAAAGACAAGTTACAGTGATGCCTCGCAAGACGAAAAGAATCCGTTCCGCGAGTCTCTTCGTCTAGCGGTTTTTTCGTCTTGCGAAGCAACCCTATTAGCGGATTAGCGCTATTAGTGGTTTAGCGGCTATTAGCGGCTATTAAAGGCTTAAGGGATTAGCGGATTAGCTGCTAAAAGGCTATTAGCAGCTTAGTGCCTTAGAAAAAGGGGGTGGGGAGCGGAAAAAAAACCCCAGGAATCGCAAGACATTTTCGTCTTGCAAAGCAAGCCCATAGAGAAATTCGTCCTGTGAAGCACCTCCAAAATGGAAAACCCTTTCGTCTAGCGGGTTTTCCGTCTTGCGAGGCATTCGTCTTGCGGGGCACCACTGTAGTTGCCTCTGTCCAGAAAGTGACACAGTTGGAACCACTGTCAAAGCTGCTGGAAGGCACTTGGTGCCACTGTGGCCACTTGAGCCTCAAGCCAACAGTACAGTGGTACCTCTGGTTACATAGGCTTCAGGTTACAGACTCCGCTAACCCAGAAGTAGTGCTTCAGGTTAAGAACTTTGCTTCAGGATGAGAACAGAAATCGTGCTTCAGCGGCGCGGCGGCAGCAGGAGGCCCCATTAGCTAAAGTGGTGCTTCAGGTTAAGAACAGTTTCAGGTTAAGTACAGACCTCCGGAATGAATTAAGTACTTAACCCGAGGTACCACTGTAATGGATCTAGAAGTACCCTAAAACTATGACATATCTGCTCCTTCAGAGGGAGTGCAATTCCATCCAGAGCAGGCCACATCACATCCACTCCCTAACAGTACCTCAGTCTTGTCTGGATTAAGCTTGTTTATTGGCTCTCATTCTGGCTCTTACTGAGGCAAGACATCAATCTACCACTTCCTCTGCCACAGCTGCAGATGGGAGATCCATTTGGGAGGCTCATTCTTTACAGATGCAAATACCCTTTTTGTCTAAGGCCCAGCCTAGACATAAATATTTGTCACATTGCTGAGGTTCTAACCGGTGTGGTGTAGTGGTTAAGAGCGGTAGTCTCGTAATCTGGGGAACCAGGTTCGCGTCTCCGCTCCTCCACATGCAGCTGCTGGGTGACTTTGGGCCAGTCACACTTCTCTGAAGTCTCTCAGCCCCACTCACCTCACAGAGTGTTTGTTGTGGGGAAGGAAGGGAAAGGAGAATGTTAGCCGCTTTGAGACTCTTGAAGGGGAGTGAAAGGCGGGATATCAAATCCAAACTCTTCTCTTCTTCTTCTAACCGAAGTGTGAGCAAACTTTGTTCTCCTGATGTTGCTAAACTACAACTCTCATCACCCCTGGTTATTGGCCAA
Organism: Podarcis tiliguerta; assembly: GCF_965153285.1. NCBI lineage: Eukaryota > Metazoa > Chordata > Lepidosauria > Squamata > Lacertidae > Podarcis > Podarcis tiliguerta. The sequence continues at coordinate 26,275,592 of NC_139545.1, forward strand.
GTAGGCTGGGGCTAATGGGAGTTGTAGTTCAGAAATATATGGGGGGCACACCTGCTCTCACCCTTTGATGGTGCTAGATTAGGAATGTGTCTTCCTGCTGCTGAACTACATATTACTTTTATAGCACAATCCTATGCATGTTTATTACGATATGTGTCCCCCTTTGTTCAATGCTGCTTACACACTATCTTATTACAATCTTGATGTTTTAAAGGTTGTTTATGTATAGACCACCTTGAATACTGAGTCTATGAGTGGAAATAGGACTCAAATATTTTAAATTAGTACACACAATACAAATATTATAAATAAATACAAGTTTTTTTAAAAATAAACATACATTCAAACTCAAGAGAATTTTAATAGGTTACTTGCAAAGTATTATTGCAGGCAACAACGTCTACACAATTTTAGTTTCAAATCCACAAAAACACACAAAATGTATACAAATTAGCATAGTAAAAATTAATGCCTTAGAGGCTTTGCTGGCAGAATTAATTTGCAGATTCTAGAATGGGTGTTTCTTGTCTTCCCCACCCCCTTCCCCCCTCTTTTTCTTACAAAAAAATTTACAAGTGAAATATTACTACAAAACTTTTTATAAGGTTTTCTGCAAAACATTTACAATTTTACCACCAACTATTTTTTTTTTCTGTTTCAAAATCTTTATGTAGATTTAACACCCTATGCTGCACATCAATTTTTGCGGGATGACAATTTAGTGACATGCATAAAAAAATCACAAGGCATTAGAAATGGGAGACTTAAATACAAATATTGTTGCAATAAAACAGTTATAAAATTGAAAAATAGGACCCAAACATCATGCTTACCTAAGTTTAACAAATAAACCTTTTCTTCTAAATAACACACTTTTATTACTTCTCTCATGAAACAGTGTGATAAATAATGACTTAACACCAATTTCTAATGTAATCAGGAAACACATACACAACCCTATCCCAAGAAAGCATTTTGAAAAGAAAAGAAAAAACCTATTCCAACACTGGAGTTCTACCATGATAGTTACACTTTGCACTGATAAGTACGATAAAACAAAACCTTGTAATGGTGGCAAAGGGAATGAACAGTGAAGTGGCATTAAATAAGCTACTACTGCACATCTGTGCCCTATTACATACAAGTTACATCCCACTGAGTCAAATAAAGGACATTGAAATTTACGATCCTTCTAAGACTGAAAAGTGGACTCAGAATGGTATGCAGAACAGATTATTAAAACCTTTCCAATTCCAGGAATAGTAAGTGCACCTGCTAACACAGATTAATCTATATTAAGATTCTGTGATGCCAACCAGATTTTGATACACTTGTAATAGGGATTTGCTGCAGATTAAAAAATAATTTCCATTTCCTATCTGCAGACATAAAATATGCAAAAAAGAATATTTACCAGCTGTGCAGAGCACTCATACCTTCTGTTTACAAAATAAAATACTAAGTTAAACATGATTCTTTAAGAACATTTTATTTGCTTTACTTCTATAGCACTGATTGTGAAGCCTAACGATAAAATATGTGTTTGATGCTGCAGCTGATCTGCAAAAATAATAATAATTAGCATTACTTAATGGTCATCTGTATTAAATGTATCATCAAATTGAGTCTGAGGTTTTAAAGCCAGATAAAATCAGCTGAAAATATTTTAAATAAAATATACAAAATAATATATAAAAACCCAACTAAAATGGAAATATTTGTTAAATGCCTACAAAAGGTTTAAGAAACTTTCACTTATAACCACAGTGTAGAAATGTGTAAAATTGTTTTCTTTACTATGTATGTAAGTGGAAAGTATAAAAGACTTTCAGCTTCTATTTCACTACACTGGGCATCCCTAAGTGTACATAGTACAAAACAGTTGCTCTTTGTCTTTAAAAATGCATGCAATGCCACAAAACTGATAGTTTATATAAGGTTAAAAACATAAATCATAATTTTTAAAGGATACACATTAATTTCTTGCACTGTACTTGCAAGTTCCATCATCGAAATATTTTGGTGTAAAAACATAAAAACCAGAAAGTCATGTGATCTTTACCAAACGGTGGATTTGCAAAATAGAATATTTATGTCTATGGGAAAGGTTTTTAATTCTAAAATATATTTGGCCATATTTCTGTTGTATACTCAAATTTGCACAGATGCCCCAATCTAGAAAAACAGAGCTACACACAAAAACAATAATTTGCATGTGTAGCCGATATGGATGCAGCTGTTTATCTGGAAGTGCATCCCTATCCCTGCATTGTGAGCCTCATCTGGAATATGCATCTTTGTCCAGGGCGACTAGTAGTCAGTGACTACAGCTGAATCTGTGACAAAAAAACAAACTGGTGCTTTTTGAACTGTAATGGCTTAACAAAATGCATACTGAGGAAGTAATAGCTTACCTCTACCAATATACAGCAGTCATATTTTTAAAATATGTTTTCTTTCTGAAGAATTAAAATTATTGATCCAACAAAAATATTTAAATAATTTTATTTGCTAGCCTATCTACTGGGGGGGGGGGATGTAAGATTTTGATGGGATAAAAAGAAAGAAAGAAAAAGAAACAACAACAAAATCAAAACAAAACAACACAACACTTGCAACTACCTCTATGCTTCCAAAGGGACTTATGGCTTGAGCCTCTCAAATAGCAGCCCCCAATGCCATATAGCAAGCTGCTTTTGATACCAAGGGGATTTTCAAAAGGAATTTCTGATAAGGCACAAGGGCCTGTAGTTCAAATAACCTTACTGAGTGTGCCTTTGGACAAGCCAAAAGTAGCTATTTGGATCCTGGACAGTAGTTTTTGAAATGAAAGAAACAGAACAGGTTAATTTAGATTCATATTTTTGGTTGAAAGTATTCATCCATTTCTTTGGCTGTTATGTCAAAGTCTAAAGAACTCAGTATGATAACCACAGTATTTGCTACTGACTAAAGGTTGACATTGGTGCATGAGGTCTACTACAATATCCTATATCCCACCATTTCCAAGTATTCTAATAAAATTTAAATATTTAAATTACACTTTTTATAAATGAAGTTAACCAAGGCTTAGCAATGGATCACCCATGTCTTGAAATGGGATGTGTTAAAAGTATAGGACTTATCACATAGGTTCCTATATTTAACTTTTACATAGAAATTAATTAAAATCTTATGTCAATATATTTCTAAGATTCAATATTTGCTACAGTATACACTGGCTCTATAGATCTCTTTTATCTCTCCTAGAGAATAATTTGTGTTTACTGATTGTCATTATACACACTACTACAATGTAGTGGCCAAAATTATCTGAGGTGCACCTCAGAACCATGTAACATGCTGCCATCTGAATTATTTTTTAAAAATGACCAAAGATGGCCAGGTTTACTATATGTTTCACAAACCAAAAAGAAACAAAAAGTTTTCATCTTTACTAGATTATTATGCGTTTTTGTTGTGCCGTTTGAACAAAGAAAATTCCTGTGAAAATTCCAGAGACATTCATGTGAAAACAACCCTAACCAACAGACATCCTGTTGTATATTTGTACTGTTTGTTGTTACAACAAACATTTACATAGAATGTGAAAAGAGAAGGAAAATCCAATTAAAATCATTTTCGTGATATAGCTACATAAATTAGTACAGTGTGGAAGCAATCTTTTCTTCATCTGCTGTATCCATAATTTATCTATGACAATTGGCCCTGTATTTATTTTTGATTTTTTTTAATCTTGTTATACAAAGTACACTTCCTGTGCTAGTCCTCCAACTTGGAATACTTACAGAAATCAAGACTGACTACATGATTTCCTGTTCTGTAATACACTTTTACCAGCCCACTTTCGTATCTTGAAAGGTATGTAAACTTAAGTGCAACTCTAGGCATTTGAACAATGTTCCTTCAGAATTCTTCCATGTTTGTTGAAACAGTAGGGGTTGCTGGGTTTGAATCTTGAGAAATGGCTGCAACTGTGACAATCCTCGGAGATCCGAGCACCTCAGTAACTGAAGGGTCCAATTCACCTGAGGTAACAATAGCAAGGGCTGTCCCCCCACCTTTCTTGTTCTGGTGTGTTTTGACATGCTTGGAGAGATGGTCACTTCGCATAAATCTTTTAGAACACTCTGGGCATTCAAATCTCTTCTCACCTATTGGGGTGAAAACAAAACAAGAGTTGTTCAGTAATTAATTTTTCTATTATGGGACAATTATCTAGCTACAATCAGCAGTATAGCTTCAGTACGGTAAATTCAACTTGTTAAAAGTATTATTTTGAAGACCAGAAGCATGAATTTATGGGACCACACAGCGAAACAACTGGTGTACATGCATGTGTACCCATACATGAATTTAGTTTAAAGTGCTAGTACTATCTGCAGCAGTTGCTACTTTTATGAGCTTCCTGGAAGATTTAGGACGGTTTTCTTTCATCATGTGGAAATCAATTAAAAACCTTTACACGTGACTTTTCTCGCAGTAAAAATGTGTACTGATATATGCAAGTATTGTGTACAGATTCAAGAAACCCCTTTTTTACATGATGTTTCCATTGGTCTACAAAGACATGAATGTGAAAATATGCACTTAAGAAAACTTCAAGAGACCATCAGAATGCCTAACATGGTAAATATTGTCCATATCAATTACAGTGGACCCTCAGGTTACCTTACCTTCGGGTAAAGTAACTTTTGGGTTGCGAACGCAGCAAACCCGGAAGTGGGTTTGCCGTGTGCATGCGCAGAAGTGCTCTGCTGTGCCGCGTGCGTGCGCAGAAGCATTCCTCCAGTTACAGAATTTTCGGGATACAGCTGGGCCTCCGGATCCCTTTTGTAACTGGAGGTACCACTGTACCGTCAAATGAGCTTCCTGGATCCAGGGTATGGTCGACACATCCTTGCAGGAGGCAGTGGTCCCAGCTGTCTCAGGGAGTAGTAAACGGAAGATATTATCTCACCCGTTATCTAACCAACTGATCACTGTGTTCTGAGGGAGAAAGTCTCCTGTAGGTGTAATCTCACTGGACATAAGCTGGTGGGAGAAAACTGTTAACAGCCTCCAGGCAACAGTGTCACTGTCGCTTACCAGGGAGGATGAGACGGCAGTGAGGCTGGAGCCATGTGAATTCATCTGCAGAATCAATCTGCCTCTCCCAGCAGTATGACCATGCTGCCTCAATCTTGCTGCTGCCTTGCCCCTCCTGTTCGTCCTAGTAAGTGGCATTGAGGTTCAAAAAAGGGCAGCCAAAATGATCAAGGGGGTGAAGTGTTTCAGAGTTTGGGACTTTAGCAGCGTTTGAGACTTTTTAGTTTAGAGGACAGGTGTGTAAGAAGTGACAAGGTAGAGGTTTATAAAATTCCGTGCGGCACAGAAAAGTGGATAGAGAAAAGTTTTTCTACCTCTCTCATAACTTGTGGGATGATTCATGTTGGAAGATTCAGGACAGATAAGTTTTGGAAGATGAAGGAAAGATAAAAGAAAGCATTCTCACCTATGCAAGGTTCTGAGTAGGAGAAACACTTTTAAGTTTAATAGTCATTTAAAAATGAGAACGCATATACCTGTAGCACAATGAGTATATTATAAAATATAAAATACACTTTAAAACATTTGTACAAACTATTCACTGACCTGTATGGGTTCGCCTATGTCTCTGCAGTTCATCACTCCTTGTAAATCTTTTCCCACAGAAGATCCAATTGCATACAAATGGCCTTTCTCCAGTATGCCAGCGAAGGTGTGCCCGGAGATGAGATGTTTTCCCATAAACCTTTCCACAACCTTCAATATGGCAGATATGTTGCTTCTTTTTTCCTGGTTCGTTACTGCTTCTACCAAACACAAAACACTAATGGTTAACCAAAGTACAATTTTGTAAAACACAATTTGATCTAACTACTCCTGAAAAACCCCACCCTATCAGATTGCAACAGCCCAGTCACAAACACCTGCTTTCGGGGGAAGGTGACTTGAGACGGTCATGGCAGGTCAGCTGCAAACATTATTGAATGAAACAAATTATCCTGGCCCGTTTCAACAGGAACAGTCGAGTAGACTGGCTAAGATGTATAAAGCAGAATCAGATTTGTGTTGGAAATGGAGGCAACTTTTTTCATATGTTGTGGGCATGTAAAAAGGTTAAAGATCATTGGGAAATGATTTTTAATGAGATGGAAAAAAATGTTTAAAACAACAGTCTACTCAGTGTTCAAAGCAGGAACAGAAATGCAAGAGCAAAAGGATCACCGTTGGCCCTGAGATGCTTGGCACTTTACAGCTATTATGGGAATTACCTTCCTTCTCCTTCTCTGCAGTTAGGGCATGAACAAGCAACTCTTCTTAACCTTTTGCCAGGTTGCACGTCTTGATCAGAAGCTTGCTGGGCTTCATGCAACTGCACCTGAATTATCTGATCGGGACTAACAGCCCCAATGGCTGCATTTGTGATGCCTCCTACTGCTACAGTGACAGGAGTTGATGTAGCTTGCTGTACTTTTACGCCTCCATCCTGTCCTTGTTGTTGACCTGTAAAGTAAGAATACACGTGACTTCTTTAGTTAATCACAGTAAAATCACAGCATGGTTTCAATATCATATTCATTCCAATATAAGATGGAGAAAAGTCACTTATTTATATGCATAATACTTTAGGACTGGAAGAAATGTCTCTCCCAAAAGGTAATAAACCCAGCACCTTTTTAATATAAAAGGAAACAGTTGGGCTTGCAAATTATGTTATACTAACTGCAAACGCGGGTGGCGCTGTGGGTAAAAGCCTCAGTGCCTAGGGCTTGCCGATCGAAAGGTCGGCGGTTCGAATCCCCGCGGCGGGGTGCGCTCCCGCTGTTCGGTCCCAGCGCCTGCCAACCTAGCAGTTCGAAAGCACTCCCGGGTGCAAGTAGATAAATAGGGACCGCTTACTAGCGGGAAGGTAAACAGCGTTTCCGTGTGTGGCTCTGGCTCGCCAGAGCAGCGATGTCACGCTGGCCATGTGACCCGGAAGTGTCTCCAGACAGCGCTGGCCCCCGGCCTCTTGAGTGAGATGGGCACACAACCCTAGAGTCTGTCAAGACTGGCCCGTACGGGCAGGGGTACCTTTACCTTTTTTAACTGCAAACGCTAAGAGAGAACTCATGATCACAAAATTGCTGAATTCCTTATCCAGGGTAGCACTTTGCCAGAATGGCTGCAGCTAGTTACCAATTTGGGCAGTGAATCCATTGTTGGAAGTCACTACTGTAAAAGTTGGTACTAGTACAGTACAGCAGTGTTAGAAACTGAGATATGAAAGCTAGGAGCGAAATGGTACCTTAAACCTAGGTTATGGGCACAACAACAGAATGTCTAGGCAAGCATTTTTATAACAAGAATACAAAGATGAAAATGAATGAACTGCAGCTAAAATATTATGTTCATTTTTCACATGGTCTTCTAGTCCTTCCCCTGCCCACCCCCCTAATATTATTAAGAGGGTCTCTTTTCCAGTCTTCGGACATTAGCTGGAAGTGGGGAAGCAGAAAAGAGTCCTCCTTTCCTTCCACTCTGCAGTTTTAATCTGAAATCTTAAGCGCAGTACTGCGCCCAGAGCTCAAAAACTGCTCATGCTAATGAAATTCCCTGTCGCAAAATGTGCAATGGTAGTTTTGAACACTGTAGTACCGTGTAAAAATAAATGAAATTGTGGGCATAAAACCTGTTGCATTTGCCTATACCTGCTGCTCTTCAACTGGTCTCCGTAAATTTAATAATGTTAAGTCACCTTAAAAGTTGTAGATAATGCAAGATACACAGTTTTAACAACATAGTAATTTAATAATAATATGGGATTCCTCATTTCCAAGGCCAGCCATCAGAACTTTCTGGAAGATTCAAGATCTCTTGGAGTGCACCAAATTTTCTCCCTTCCAGAAAAGCTTTTTTGGGCTGACATTTTCATCAAGGCACCACCAGTTCAGACCACATAAGCAAACAATGTGTGCCAATTTACAATTGCTTACATTGAATTGCGTTTGCCATTTTAATGCCTGTTCCACTCCTTTACATAGTTCATTTGGGAGTGTTTCACAATCCCTTTTGTTCTTACCATCCTGAACAATTTGGTGTCATCAGCAAACTTGGCTAGCTCACTGCTCATCCCTCCAGGACACTTATGAACAGAAATACAATCTGCAGTATGGAAACGAGTGGGATCAGCTTCAAATTTCAGTGTTGAATACAAGGCTCATGTGCTGCAGCAGTTTTAGAGTTTAGTGAATACTTCCAATGAAGGAAGTCATTTGATTGGCTTGTGAACATCTAAAAGTTCATTTCTGGGCACAATTAAAAGTGCTGGTTATGACTACCAAAGCCTCGCATGGCTTGAGGATAGGATCATATGAAGGACTATCTTCTCCAACACTGATTGGTTGAATTTATATCCCACTCTTTCTCCCAAAGGAGCTCACGGCTCCTAAACAAATCGGCTCCTGAACGATCAAAACCCAGAAGTTAGTGTTCCGGTTTTCTAACGATTTTCGGAAGCTGAACATCTGGTGCAGCCACACCTTAGTTTTTGAATGCACTCCCGTAACGCATTCTGTTCAAAAACCAAGGTACGACTGTACTGCTAAAGTCACTGCTCTCCAAAATAACTCATTTTCCTTTGATCTTCCTAATGGAACTGTGTTTTAATTTCACAAGCAAGACGCACGTAAAACCCATTACAGTGGTACCTCGGGTTAAGTACTTAATTCGTTCTGGAGGTCCGTACTTAACCTGAAACTGTTCTTAACCTGAAGCACCACTTTCGCTAATGGGGCCTCCTGCTGCTTGCTGCGCCGCCAGAGCACGATTTCTGTTCTCACCCTGAAGCAAAGTTCTTAACCTGAAGCACTATTTCTGGGTTAGCGGAGTCTGTAACCTGAAGCGTATGTAACCTGTAGCATATGTAACCCAAGGTATCACTGTACTAAAATGCATTCATAAATGATCTGGATAAACAGGTGGGAAATGGTACAGCCAACTATGCAGGTATCATCATTATTATTATTTATTGAATTCATATACAGTGGTACCTCTAGAACGAATTAATTCGTTCTGGAGGTCTGTTCTTAACCTGAAACTGTTCTTAACTAGAGGCGTGCTTTCGCTAATGGGGTCTCTTGCTGCCGCTAGGCCACCAGCACACGATTTCCGTTCTCATCCTGGGGCAAAGTTCTCAACTCGCAGTAACTCTTCAAGGTTAGCGGAGTTTGTAACCTGAACCATTTGTAACCTGAGGCGTTTGTAACTCAAGGTACCACTGTACCACCCTATACCCGGAGGTTTCAGGTAAAACTAAAGCATTCAAGATGATTAAATCCAGAGCAGGCTGCAACAGAACTCCAGAAGAATCTCTCCAAACTTGGTGACTGATCATCAGAATGACATGTGAAAATCAACATTAATGGATACTAATGAAGAAATGGGTCACTAAGGTTGGTTGTAGTCAATACAGAATATGCCTGCACAACTTAAGGCATGCTTCACTGAATATGGCCCATGAACCACGTATTGTGAATTAACAGGTGCTTGTCAGCTCCCCCTAATTCTTCAGACTCAAGACTAGCAACATATGGGGAGGGGGGACTTTTATCGGCACTACTGGTGGGCTGGTTCAGTTTAGTCAATCACAGGTAGGTTTGGCAGAGAATTATGTTGAAAAAACAGCAAAACAGAATAGACCTAAAGTGAGGGCACTGTTCCAAAAGCCTCTTGCTGTGAAAGGAAAGGTACAATTATTCTTATTCTGAAAAAAGGCTCATTTTTTGTCATCACCAGTGCTCTGTTGGAGAAAGGAAGACTCATCATTCTAGTTTCTTTTTTTATATTTCTAGTGAGCAAGACTGACTGAGAAGTATTTTTCTTGGAAGACAAGGCAGGGGAGCCCTCAAATAATTTATGAAACAGTCCTTGGTTTAAAATGGATCATCTAGAGATTACTTCACTCTCAGGTGAGTATTTATGATCCTTTAAGACCATGGCATGCTCAAAGAAATATGTCCTGGGCACAAAGCTTAGTATGGGATTACATGAAAGATATATGGTTTGATGGTGAAGATCAATTTAGAAAGCTGGAGCAAATTTTGCAACTGCAAACCAGGCTGGAATCAGAAGGCTTCAATTTGGGCTGAACAGACAAGAGAGAATCCTTTCACCCTCATTTTAAAAAGTTGTGAAAAACCTGTTTTCTCAATCTGCCTGATCACTTGAAATTAATTACTATTTTAGTGGAATTTATGTTGAAGGAAATATGTTTAAGAGAACAAGATTACTCTTGTACCTGGGTCAATCCTTTCCTCAAAACAAACCATATAGATGGATGCTAACTTCTACTGTGAATAAGTCACACAGGGCTGACAGACCTAAGTAAGAAGTTTTGAAAGCTGAACACACTCAGTATCAGATTGAATACACAGCATTGTCTATTCAAAAATCATGGTCAACTGATGTTGGACATGGTAGAAGGCTTTTCTATTGGACTGGATTTAGATGGCTAGAGCTATGTCAATAAGCATGTGTTTTGAAGCATATATTTTGAATTCAAACAACTGATTTATTTCTAAACTGATGTTGCCTACCCTGAGTTCTTATAAAAGCACAAGTTTAAATACAGTAGTACTAAATCTTCTATTCACTTTACTTTGAGAAGTTATTACCCAATATATAAGATACTTCCCAAACTCAGTTGTCTATCAATTTTGGTTTCCTTTTTTAAAAAACCCCAAACACAACCCCATAGTATATCCGGCCCTTCCTTTTGAAATTGAAACCCACACCACTTTCAAGATGATCAGCAATCAAATAGCACATTACAACACACCAGCAGAATGACATATATACATATACATTTACCATACAAATAACATAATTTACAAAAAGGTGAACAGAAAAGCAGAAAACCCAATTTTTACACACCCACCCACTATTTCCCCAGGCTTATTTCAGGCCTTTATATATCTGAACCTAACTGCCACATTTTCCACCCTGTGAATAACACCTGCAAAAACTCCAGAGCAAATGTAAGGTAAAGGTAAAGGTACCCCTGCCTGTATGGGCCAGTCGTGTCCGACTCTAGGGTTGTGCGCCCATCTCACTTAAGAGGCCGGGGGCCAGCGCTGTCCAGAGACACTTCCTGGTCACGTGGCCAGCATGACGAAGCTGCTCTGGCAAGCCAGCACCAGCACAGCACACGGAAACGCCGTTTACCTTCCCGCTATAAAGCGGTACCTATTTATCTACTTGCACTTAGGGGTGCTTTCGAACTGCTAGGTGGGCAGGAGCTGGGACCAAAAGACGGGAGCTCACCCCGGCGCGGGGATTCGAACCGCCGACCATGCGACCACAGCGCCACCTGCGTCCCCAGAGCAAATGTAGAGGTCCATGTTTTTCTGTAAGTGGCAATGTGGTTCTAAACAACTTGAATGACCAATAACATGTATTGAATTAGTCTGCAGACCATATCAAAAAAGAAAAGAAACATTTAAACTTCACATGAAAGCTTAAATCTCTAAAAGCTTATATGAAATGATATGTATTTACTTTTACTAAAAAGTTAACATTAAAAATAAATTTTAAAATAGGGGAGATATAACTCAGAATGATACATTTAAGAATTAAAATCACCACCACAAATGTCTAAAATAGTTTCAAAATGCTTTTCTGAGACTGAAAGCCTTTACTGCAAAAAAGAAAAAAATACCACCTTCCAAGTCATATACTGATTAGTTCTTTGAAATAGAAAATTTAGGTTTCCATCACTCTCCAGTAATTCATTTTCTTTAGTAAGGGCTTCAACTAGTTCGTTCTTTCTTTAATAGGATTTATATACTGTACAGCTTAATCATCTAACCCTCTGAACAGTTTACATAAAATAGACATTAAAATTTGCAATAAAATCACATGTTAAAAAGTTAACCTTGTAATTTTCAATAAATAAATAAAAGGAGTTTTAAAAATTACATTATAAAATAAAATTATATATTAAGAAATATGTCAAATTTACCTATCTTGATAGTATAGGCTTGCTTAAACAAAACAGTTTTTAGCAGGCACCTGCCTAATGTCCATGACAATAGGTGCTACCACACTGAAGGACTGATTCCTTGGAAATATGGAAAGAACATTATGTGGCACTTGCAAATCAAAGGAATTGAGTGGGCATATATAATGTAAGGTGATCCTTCAGCCCAGTAAGATGGGCAGGGTACAAATAAAATAAAAGTCACAGTAAATATTGTTATTATTGTTATTATCATTATTAAAGTGCACTGGCTCCAAGCTTACATTACATTAAGCTAACATGAAAGAATATGGGTGATGGGTGCTGCCCAGAGATGCATACTCTGCCACCAAATCTCTGATTGGTTCCATCTGTTCAGAACAGGATTGACTAAAAACTTTCCAGCATTTCATTTTCATGGGAAATGACAGGTATTGTTCATATTGATGCTGACATTTTGCACATGAAATACAATACTTGGAGAGTAAAGAGAAGCCAGGTCAATTTTTGCTCTTGCATTCGATACTCTTGAGGATGTTTCTGTTTTCATTTCCAAGTGAATTCAGTGCCTGCACTGATAATTCATACTGAAACCAGAAACCACCTAGAGCTAGTGCCATCTGTTTCACAAGGCAGATCTTGAGATTCCCCTAAGACAGGCATAAACTGAAAGAGCAACTGATTCTGTGAAGACATTCATTCTGTACAGAAGAAAGTGGCACTGACTGGCCCCACTACCAGCCTACTTTTCAAATCTCATCTGCACAGGTGCCTAGGCACATTCACCCTTATGGGTGTGGCCTCTATTTATAACATTACTCTACCCCCTGCCCACTCTTGGTAACCTTGCTTGCCTAGCTGAAAAACACGCTGCAACAAAGCCCAGCTTGCTGGGACGGAGACAAGGAAGATTTGGACAGCTGTGGCTCTTTCCAAAGACTGGGCCCCTCAGTATTCAGTGTGGCAGGCCACCCTTTCCCAGACAACCCTGAAAAGATGATACTAAAGGTGATGGCAGCACCTCCTCTTTGAGTTTGTTGATCTGGTGCTTTTTCAAAGCTAGGGTCTTATATAACAGTGGGGTATTTATTACCTGTTTCTGGGGACAGTAGCAGAGAGAGAAGGAAGTTGTGATGCTTCACAGTGAGCACCTGCTGTTGTGGGATCTTGCCCGCCCCCCATAGGAGACAGGAGGGGAACAAGTATTATATGGCAAGTCTTTTTTTTCCTCCAGGCTCTGGTTATTATTAACACTCAGCTGATAAGTACAGTGGTGCCTCGCAAGACGAAAAGAATCCGTTCCGCGAGTCTTTTCGTCTTGCGGTTTTTTCGTCTTGCGAAGCAAGCCCATTAGCGGATTAGCGCTATTAGTGCTATTGGCAGTTTAAGGGCTATTAACGCCTATTAAAGGCTTAAGGGATTAGCGGTCTAGCTGCTAAAATGCTTTTAGCAGCTTAGCGCTTCAGAAAAAGGGGTTTTGGAGCGGAAAAAAACCTCAAAAATGTTCGTCAATTTTCGTCTTGCGAAGCAAGCCCATAGGGAAATTCGTCTTGCGAAGCGCCTCTGCAAACGGAAAACCCTTTCGTCTTGCGGGTTTTCCGTCTTGCGAGGCATTCGTCTTGCGGGGCACCACTGTATTTTGTCTACTGACTAGTTAACTACAGTGGGAGAGAGTAGTGGTTTCTGGCCCAGGGTGAAAGCCTGTTGGTGTAACTTGTCCAGTCCCACACCCTGAGTGAGACAGGAGGGTTATACACACTTGGTGTGAGATAAGAGGTGCCTTGATTGCTGATTTTTCTGTTTCTTTGCCACAGGGTGAACTGGCATTCCTAACGCATATACAGTGTGATGTATGGGTGTATCTTGATTTTGCTTTTTTACATTGTTTCAATGATAGATTTATTATACTTTTAGTGTTTATTTTGTATTAATATGCTGTTCACCACTTTGCAGCCTTTGGGTCAAAAAGTGGTATAAATTAGCCATAATTATCTCTAGGTAAAGATGTGATCAGAACCCTATGCAAGTTGCCTTATGTACAGACAACTTGGAACACATGAGGAAATGTGTGAAAGTGGGGCCAGGCCACAATTCCAACCTTTTAATAATGCCACTCATACATTTTTTAGTTAGCATTGTGTGTTAGTGCAGCCCTTTACTCTGTCAATATTAAAGGACTGTGATGCATTATAAGACATGGTGAAAAGTGTATCCCCTAAAGTCAAAATGTATACCAGATATGGCACCAAGGTAAGCACCTTTCTCCAAGTAAAGTGTAATTAAACTGGTAATTGAACTGTTCAGCTCATCTGGCATTTCAGTGTTCTAACACAGCACCAGTACTGTTGAGACAATTTATTATCCTACTGCTGAGACTCAAGAGACCATGTCTCATCTGTAAAAGCTGCTCCCATGCTACAGTTGAAGATTTATAACCTGACAATACCAAGTCTACCCATCCCTTGACTCAGCCTGGTTGGATACAAACTATTTGGAATTCTTTTACAGAGGCTCAGAGCTCTGAAATGAAAAGCCTTTTTGATGAAACATTGGGAAAAGAATAAAATCTAATTGGCCAAGGAGTACTTGGAGCTGTAACGTTTTTCCAACTGCAAGCTAAAATGTCTGATTTAAAGAATTTGAGCTGTGACCTGAAGTATAAATACAATATTGAAAACCAGCAGTAGCAAGTCCAGTTCTGGCGTACAACCCAACTGTGCACATATCTTCAGTGAAAGCAACAGAGTTTTTTCAATGAGCTAGGTAACTGCTTGGATAATAAATAGTAGCAAGGGATTGCCTTTAAAGCCCGTGTTATTAAACACAGTAGTCAGTCTGTTTTAGAAGTGCCTCAGTGATATGAGCTTTATTTATGAGCTCAATGTTTCCCAAAGATTGCAAGTTTAACCTATAGTAGCTGAACTTTAGTGCTAGCTGTATCTTTGACACAGGAGAGCAAACTTCTGCTATTTCTGCTATGGTCTGCCACAACTACTATTTTTGGAAGGGAAAAAAAGAAGGGTAGAAGTCAAGCATTTGTGCCGTACAAAGCTAATGAATTTTTAGTGTGGATAATAGCATGGCAAATAAACTATGGCTTGCTGAGACCAAATAAAAAATCAGTCTTGCACAGAATAATTTCCAACTTTGTTTTTCACTGTAACACCACACTGAGCTAAGCCAAGGTTTGACAGCATGTCATCTGAACTGGAACTCATGGTTAAGCTAACCATGAGCTGTAACCAAGGTGTGGTGACAACTCATGGTGAGGAGAGAGCAAAACTCATTCCAGTATGGATGACATGTTAAGCCAAACCTTGGTTTACTGCAGCAGTAAAAAAGACCAGGGAGGAGCTAAGTTTCTCTCCAGAAGCCCATACAGTCTTGGTAAACCATAGTTTGGCTTACAATATAATGCGAACCAGCTCAGGGTCAATGGAGCTCACATGAAATAATTAGGTTCTATAGTCTGGGGCTCTAAACTGAGACAGATAAGATTTTTAATGGCTTGTTTTTTAAAAGTTATATGTTTAGCGCTTTTCACTATTCCAAGGCCCCTTGTTTTCCACGTTTCTTACAGAAGAATAGCTACATGGTAACTCTTCTTCTCAGTACATAGGCAGAAAGATAGTCATCCAACTCAGACAACAGTATTGGTTACAGAAGGCAAGCAACCAAACAAAAAGAAAGTATCTATACAAACATTAACACATAACAGCGAAACAGTCCTGTCTTAATCTATATAGAGAGAACAAGCTCCTTAAGAGACTTAAAGTTTAAATTAGATCAACAATAGTAGTAGAGCTACTATGTACTCTGTTTATGAATAATCATAAGTAAGCTGATGCCCAGTTATATGAATCAGTGAAAATGAACCTTTCAGGGCTGAAATACTAAGCACAAAGTAGAAAACCTTGTTAAACATACACATATAGACCTAGTGATATTTGTAATAAAAGGTGATGATTAAAACTTTGATATTTGCCTGCATCAGTGATTGCTTAAATTTTCTGAAGTTCCACACTTAAAGCACAGGAAATGTATATGGGGAAAGGGGAATTAAAATTGGGTAAACAGATAATAGCTAAACAAAGGTCATTTTCTGAAACAGAACGCCTGTGCTAAACATGGGAATTAGCTACATCTTTCAGCTAATTCTCTTTTAGTTTCAAATAATTTCCAGTTGAAGATTTGCCCTTCATAAGGAGATGATTCTGGATCACTTTCACCACTTTAAGTGGCTTGTGTCACCACTGAATTAACCATAATTAGTCCTCACATTATATCACATTGCAATTTGAACAGAGGACTTAAACACAAAATAAAGAAAAGTTTAAGTGAGTAGAAAGTGGGAAAGCCCATGAGGGGTCAGCTAGTCTTGAGTGTCGTCTACACATACGAATAATGAGGTAGCAGAATTACAAGTGTAAAAGTTGACTCGCTTCAGATTCTGTTGGATGATACCAGGTTTTGTTAATGCTGCCATATGCAAATAGAAAGCTAGCCTGTTAGGGAGAAAAGTTCTAATCCAGCCTCCTTGCTGTTGTGCTAGTTTTCTATTTGTATAGAGGTTTAGGTTTGTTTGTTTTTTGTTTTTTTGGTAAAGCTATTATGGTAATTTTAACCAAAGTTATTCACTTGCACAATCCTTCCATGTGTTGGCTAGTGGCCATAATATATAAGGAATCCTTATTCATAAAGTTGCTTACTCCTCACCATTAATAAATATAATGTACACTACTGAAGAGTAATAAATGGAGTCCTTAAGAGATTAGTATCTACTGCCACCTTGCTACTTCCTATGTTATCTAGGCAAGATGGAAATGCTGTAACACAATAATGGTCATTATGTCCAAAAAAGAGGCCGCTTACTAGAGGTCTTCTATGTTCAAGCGACACTTTCAAACCCACTCTAAAAATAGGATGCTGGACTAAATGGGCTGCTGAACTGATCCTACAGGCTCTTCTTATGTTTATTCTACAGGTGGGCATCTCTTACTAAACCAGTAACACTGGTCCCACCATGGTTTAAAAATGAAGTATGTGAGAGACCAAAGTTGTTACTTCTGACTAAATCTACATGGTTTTAGCAAGGGAGTAAAGGGGGGGGGGAGAGAAGTAGTGGAAAGTTATTGCTGACAGTAAAGGAACTGGCAGCAATCACCAATATGTGTACTGAAAGAGGCCTGGTCCGCTGAAGCTACACACCAGGAGTCCCAACATGGCACACCAGGATGCAATTTACAGCTTATGTCTATAAATGAACTTATATAGAACCAAGTTTGTAATGTTTTATTGAAGTTCTGCGGGGAGGAAACAGCTGTTTATACAGTCTCTGTACAACTTGTCTACAATTCTCTCTTCATACATCAAGACAGTTACTTTTCACTTACTGTTATGGTGCACAGTTATGCCAAAGCAATAACTGCCAAAGCAAAAGCCCTGGAAACAGCAGAGCCAGGTTTGTGATTGTAAATAAAATATCAAATATTATATAATGCACACCATACATATTCAGCAATCCATACAACCAATAAATTAAGGTGAGAGCAAGAGATCAGTTTTCAAAGATTCTCCAGCTTGTGGGGCAAGCTAGACATGACAGAAGCAGAATATGAGTTGCTGCCACATTCCTATAAAACAGGGATGCGGTTATTCAGTGATGCTGTTGAAAAGCATAGGAAAGTGAAAGGGGATCCTTTAAAATAAATGTAACCCCAAAACTTTTCCTCCCAATTACATTCCTGCCCATCAGAAGACAAACATCTCGGGAGGAGGTTCAGTGAGAAATAAAAGTAAACAATTCAGTATCTACTGCCACTTATTCGTCTTCCCTTTATAAAATTCAGCAGAACATGACAGCTACATCCTGTCAGAACGCAACATATACTTAAGTCTCCAGGACATATATCAAAATTGAGCCCGACCTCCAGATGAAAACTCAAGTTATATGGAAAATGCTAGACATAGATTGGGACGACTGAAACACAATGGTAAGCCATTGCATGAGCTTTGGGCTTACACACTACCTCCTTCCCTTGCCTCTCCCTCATGGCACTTAGAAACTTCCAAATTGTAAGCTGACTACATGGCCAGCTATATTTGCCAATAAACCACAAATGGTTTTTTTGTTTTTGTTTTTGCTGCATGCAAGGGAAGGGAAAGGCAAGGATGGAACAAGCTTTATCTCTGAATATCCTTAAAGTGAAACAAGTTTTGGGGTTTATTTCAGGTATCACACACTTGAAGAGAAATGCTACTTTTAAGCAATTCTTTAAGTATTCCTTTATTCAAGGGGGTGGGGTGGGGATAACTGGTTTCGATAAATACTTTTACAGTGGTACCTCGGGTTAAGTACTTAATTCATTCCGGAGGTCCGTTCTCAACCTGAAACTGTTCTTAACCTGAAGCTCCAGTTTAGCTAATGGGGCCTCCTGCTGACACCGCGCAGCCGGAGCCTGATTTCTGTTCTTATCCTGAAGCAAAGTTCTTAACCTGAAGCACTATTTCTGGGTTAGCGGCATGTGTAACCTGAAGCGTATGTAACCTGAAGCATATGTAACCCGAGGTACCACTGTAATTCATTTCATTCACTAGCAGAATTATTATTTGCCATTGCAATTTTCTTGCACTAGGAACAATTAACTAATTCTACAAAGTTTCAGACACTACGATCCTACATACAAGTTGTATCGTATGCAATTCCAACTGATTTTGACAGGGCATTAACTTGCACACGTGTTTCTACATCTTACAACATAATTTATATTTCTGTTTTGCTGATTTAAAAAAAGATCTGCAACTTTTCCTTGGAGAATCAAATAAGCAGTCAGTTTGCATAGTGATTTCCAGGCTCCTGAACAGAATCAGAACAACATTAGATGAACACACACATTGTACATATTAATTAAGGTAATAATACATTTGATTATTCTTTAGTTGCAGGACATTCTAACTTAGGCATTGTAATCAAGACTTTTAAGTAGTGATTTATGACTTAAACCGTGTACACATTTATTCATCCATTCACAAGAGACAGCTAAAATAATGAGAATAATTAGAGCTGCCAACCACAACTGTTGGTGAAAGACAAAAGTTGAGCACAAGCCAATGTAACTTTGAGTAGTGCAAACTGTAAGCTGTTTCTTATACCGTATAACTGAAACTCAAGGTGCCACTTGTGTTCTCCACACACATACTAGGACTTTTTACACTGGGACACTGGGGCTTCCCCATTTCCAACCCAGGCTCTTGCATCACCCAAAAACACATTCTTGATGGTCCAGGGACCCTCTGTTCCAGCAGTCAATTTAGTGCAAGCAAAAAGGAATCAGTATTTTGTAGGCTAGGCATTGTTAATGTTGAGCATATATAATCTACTATTTTGCTATTGAGACTTAAAAGCAGAAATGCCCATATCATAGTTAAATACTATCATTACACCAATACCATCACTAAAGGATATTCTTAACAGCACTTACCAGCAACACTTGTAATGGTGACTGGAACTCCTTGCACTTGAACACCTGCAGCACCCAAGTTGGCTACACTTACTGTTTGAAGATTAGGCACTGAAGCAATCTGGGCAGCATTTAGCGTTATTGGTGTACCAGCAACAGCTACTGGTGCAATTTGAGCTATAGTACCACCACTTGAAGATACAGGGGTAATGGTTAGTTGCTGGGGCAATCCAGCATTTTGTACTTGAAGATTTGAAAGGCTTTGAAGATTTTGGACCTGTACTGTGTGCCAGCTGATCTGTCCTGATGGGGTTAAAGTTGGTGCTCTTATGAGAACTTGAGTTGGACTCACTGCTTGTAACTGAACATTTTGCAAAGGCTGCTGCTGAATTGTCTGAATAGTTTGTCCCGACTGGAGCTGAAAAGACTGTGGAGAAATAGCCTGAATGATCTGCTGCTGTGGCTGCTGGATCTGTATCTGCTGCAGAATAGGCTGACCTACTATTTGCACCTGCTGCAGTGAGTTTGTCTGATCCTGCACGTTTTGCAATCCATTAGACTGACTAGAGTTCTGAGTCTCCGTTTCTGATGTGGCTGTTTGAGGTTCTTCAGTACTAGACTCAGAACTTGTTGCTGTGTTTGCATACCGGCCTGTTTCTGCTGTACTTACTAAAGTTTCACTGCTTGTAAGCGAAGTGGAGGCAGTAGTTGTGCAAGTGGAAGAAGGAGAATCTGGCATAGTACTAACAGCAGTGGTTGTGACAGGTGTGGACAGTAGCTGATTTCCATTGGAAACTCCACTATCACTGGACTGTGTAACCTGTCCAGTACTACCACTAGCAGCAACATTTATTACAGGTAATGCTAGAGTCACTCCCCCAATGTTTATAGGCAATGAAGTTACAACTTGTGCCTGAGTGCCGGCAATAGGCAGCTGCAATGGAATGGAAACACCAGGCCTTATCTGGACCGGCACTGTTTGATTTGCCAAGTTCTGAGTAATAATATTCCCAGAAGCTGTCCTATTTGTAGCTGTAAGAATAGCTTGATTATTTCCTGCAGGGATGAGCTGGATTTGACCCTGTAAATCTTGCAGAGTTGTAGTAGTAGCAGGATTGATCTGAATTTGTTGACCTTCTGTCGTCTGAATCTGTGGAATCACTTGGTACTGAACAGTACCTCCTGGATTCTGTACTTGTATGACTTGAAACTGTCCTGGAGTTGCCGTAGAAGAATTGCTTGTCTTCGTCTTTGAAGGGGATGCATTTCCGTTGTTACTACTGGAGGGACTTGCTGCACTAGAAGCAACAGAAGGTGCCTGTTGGATGTTGTTCTCTTTTGAAGTAGGAGGAGCAGCAGCAGCCGCAACAAGCTGCCAAGCATTTCCAGCAAGCTGAGTCGTTACTAATTCTAACTGTTGTGGCTGATTTTGAAGTTGCACCAAACCTTGGCTTGGATCTATAATAAGCTGCTGTCCAGTTGCTTGATTCTCACCAGGAGTCCCTATTTTGCTGCAAGTTGCTGCCAGCAGAGCCAGAGGAGAAGGCTGAGAATCCTAACAGAGACATAGTGTATTAGGAGATAAATAGTACTTGCAAACTAAAAAGCAGTATCTGAGTATTAAAGAATGCTAGAAAACATGACAACTGAACAAATGGTGATGAATAACTTATCCAGCCAAAGGTTTCATACCCCCACCCAAACATCTGGAGTAAATCCAAGAAAACTTGCCCCTTCCCCAAGCATGTCTAGGCCATAAAGACTTGTACCCATCCTATAAGCCACAAGGCAGTATCCCTTGAAATGAAGTGAAAGTAATCAAGCCTTGCTTCGCTTCCCTCTATGTTTTACCTGGGAGGCTCCAGTTTTGCTTTTCTTATTGTTGTTGTTTTCAGCCTCAGGAGATTTCTCTCCCTCTGAGGGCATAGCTTCCTCCTTCTTTTGATCTACCAAAAGACAAAACAAACACACAACCTATTAGACATAGCTGTTCACTTTGAATCTGCAACCAGGAGCAAATCTGTCAGGACATTCTCGCCAGCCCTCCATTCTTAACTCAGTCCCATATTATTATTGTTGCAGAAAAGGGAGTCCTAAAAAATAAAAATAAAATAAAACGTGGTTTGGGAAACCCGGCCCACGGGGGGCTGGCGTGCGAACACCCAGAAAAAAAGGGGAGGCTTGATTGGTTTCTTGCTCTCGGAGACTGTAAGGCGGGCCGGGTGGGGGGTGGTGGTGGTGGCGGAAAACCACCCACAGCCCTCCTCCTCCTCCTGCCCCTAAAGCATCTACGGCTACTGAGTGGCCCAGGATGCTTTAGGGGCAGGAGGAGGGAGGCGCAAGGGAGGGGAAAATGGGAGGAAACAGAAACGAAGGAGGGATGGATGTGCACGGGGAGGGAGGGCCGGGAAGGAAAGGGGGGATGGAAGAAGGAGGGGCAGAGGGAGGGATAGACCGGGGGAGACAGAGGGACCCAGAGGGGACGGGGAAGCGGGAAGGCGCGCGGGGGCGTCGGCGGGGGAGGGAAGGGGCGGAGGGGGGCTACGTACCGCTCATCCCGCATTAACGCCCGCTGAGGCGCGGCTCGAGGAGGAGGAGGGGAGGGACGGAGGGCGGGGTGGTGGGGGTGTAGCGGCGGCGAGAAGGCCGGTCGCTGCCGGAGCTGGGAGGAGCAGGCCGGCCTATTTTTCCACGAATGGCCGCCGCTGGGCTGTGGCGTAGGTGCCCGTCTCTCCTCCCGCCGTCGCCGCCCGGCCTCAGCGCCAGCGCCTGATTGACAACTGGGAGCTGGAAGAGGGAGGGGGCGAGAGGAGAGCGAGGGCGCCGAGGGTGGAGGAGGAGGAGGGGCGGAGCCCGGCGAGGCCTAGGCTGACACCCACTGAGGAAGGAACCCAAAGCAGGCTTAAGCCTCTGAGAGAGCAGGGCGGCCGGCCTGGCGGAAAGGGAGGCGGGGAAAGGGGAGGAGCCAGGGCGGCGCGAGAGCCGCACGAGCCAGGCCCTCGCCTTGAAACAGGCCGGCCGGCCTATACAGAAGAGCTGGCGGCGGCGCGAGGAGGGAGTGGGTGGGCGTGGCTAGAGGGCGTATTGGGTGAGGAGAAGAAGCGGGGCTATTAACCGCCGTTGTGAGGTGGCGGGGGGATTTCTTGGTGGGGGGGGGATTTGCGCGCGCGAAAGGGGGAAGGGAGGCGGGATCAAGGGCGGGGCGAAGCCGAAAGGTTTCTGTTCTCCATCCGCCCCTCTGCTAGCCGCTGCCGGCGCTCAAACCCGCCGAAGACGTTGATTGACAAGTGCAGGAGAGCCAGACGACGAATGAAAAGGGGCGGCGAGAGCCAACTCGCGCGCTTGTAACTGACAGCGCGGGAAGGATGTGCTGCCGCAGACGCGCCCGCCCGCTGTTGGCGCCCATCCTTCGGAAGGAAGGCCTCGCTCCTTAAACTGGTCGAGGCAGCCTTATTAGTTCTTCCTTTAGCTAACCTAGGCCGTTTATTTATTTATTGCCTTTGCTGGGGCGCGGGGAGACAGCTCCCCCCCCTCACAAGATACGAATTCAGAGGAGTTTTTTGGCGGGGGATAGGCGGGGCTTGAACCCTGGCTTGTGATTGGTTGTAGTGCAGCGCGCTGCATGTGGGGAAGTGTAGTGCTCGAGAGCCCGCGCGTGCGCAATGCTAGACAGGTGCTTTGCTGTAAATTGAACCTAGATTGGATTGAGGCTCCTTAATCTCTTGCTGTGAGCTGTCATTTCTCTGCTACACGTTGCGAGCGTGGGAGTTAACCTTGCTGTTTTTTCCTGAACTTTAGAAGGAAAGAAGAGTGCAGAATGAAGGTCATTTTGGCAGCTTTGTCTTTAGAAGCAGTTGGAAGCATCTGCAGCAGAAGTGGGATACCTGTGGCCTTCCAAAGGTTGCTGTAATACAACTCCCGACATCCTTTCTGGCTGAGGCTAATAAAGAATTGGAGTCTTAACACCATCTGGAGAGTTGCAAGTTCCTTATCCCTGCTCTACAGGTTGAATTTCTGAACAACCAAAATCTAGAATATTCTTTCAGTTTGTTTATGGCAGGTGTGGCAAGGTCCAAACCCAGAAGACAGAAATATAAAGAAATTCAAATAAGAATTCCAACAAGGGTGTAGCAGGCACTCTGGTTTACATTTCTTCATGTTCATATACAGGCTCTGGAACTGTTTCTTCGTTCAGGAGATGCCATGGTTCAGAAGGAAAGTACCCATTATGTGGTAGTTCCATGACTGGATCTCCTGGTGCTTTTTAAGCATGCAACTGTTTGTAGGAGGGGCTTTGCCACACACATAAACACAGCATAGTAGCAGGGAGAAGGAATCAAATAACAAATTTCAGGTCCCCTATCTGCAGGTTTATGAGAATTTTAGTCTGTAATTTCCTTGCATCTTGGGGGTCTTCTTAGGCAGGAGCCTATGTAACAACCTTCACTATCTTTGGGCTTCCAGGAGATTCAAGCCTCTGAGGTGAGATCTGGAGAACTTGTGGCTGCAAGCTCAGTTACTGTCCTGTTTTCATTGCCACATTTACCGCTTTGAGAGCTGTTGGAAAATGCCAACCCAGCACTATCCACTGATCTCATCTAGATGATCCGGTTAGCACCGTTTTATGCCCACCATCTTCCTGAGCTCTGCAGTGTGCTTAATTAGTCATAGAATCATAGAACTGTAGAGTTGAAAGGGACACGAGAAGTCGCGCAGTCCAACCCCCTGCAATGCAGGAATCGCAGCCAAGGCATCTGTTACTATTAGATATTAGTCACTTGTTTCACAGATGTCTCCAAGCAACTTAAAAACATATTTAAAAACATAACCCTAAGTACATTATAAAATTAACACATTCATTAAAAAAAGGCATACAAAACATAAAGATATACAAAACAACGCCACCCTCCCCCCATAACAACCCCATGAAGCTTTGGCAGCATACTAACAGCACAAACCATCCTAAACCTGGTGCTGAAAATAAGTTGGCGAAGGCGCCAGGCACACCTCACTGGGGAAAGATAGGGAGCAACAACTAAAAATACTCTCTTCCTTATATTCTTCCGAGGTTTCCTCAGAGATGAGATTGGGAGAATGCCATCGGATGAGGATCTCAGGATATGGTTAGATTTATATTGGAAGAGGTGTTTCAGAAGATCCTGAGCCATAAAGAGCTGTAAAGGTCAAAATCATAATTTTGAATTGGGCCCAGAATCATACAACCATATGATTCTAGCTGTAACAGAATTGGTGTTATGATATTGGTGTTCCCCTCAAATCTCTTAATAACTGGGCAGCTGCATTATGCACTAATTGAAGCTTCTGGACCATTTTCCCATATAAAGCTCATTGCGATAGGGCTATCTTGAGGTTGCCAGAGCATAGTTTGCTGCAACCAAATTATTCCTGTCCAGATATGGTCATATTTGGGCCACCAGAATAAGCTGTTGGAAGGCACTGGGCCTCAAGTAAGAGCAATGGATCCAGGCAAACCCATAAACTATGAGCCTGTTCCTTCTGAGACAGGCCTCACACCACTCAGCTGGTCAGAGGAACCACCCACTAACAGTATCTCAGTTTTGTCCAGATTAAGCTTAAATTTATCACCCTTCACCCAGTCCATTATTGCAACCAGGCACCAATTCAGTACATCTACTGCCTCACCTACAGAAAAGGAGAAGGAGCAACAGCTGTGTGTTATCAGCATGGGTGGCCCTGTGGTCTAAACCACTGAGCCTCTTGGGCTTGCTGTTTGAGAGGTTGGCAGATCGAATCCATGAGCTCCCGTTGCTCTGTTCCAACTCCTGCCAACCTAGCAGTTTGAAAGCACGCCAGTGCAAGTAGATAAATAGGTATCACTGTGGTGGGAAGGTAAACGGCGTTTCCATGTGCTCTGGCACTCGTCACAGTGACCCGTTGTGCCAGAAGCAGTTTAATCTTGCTGGCCACACGACCCGGAAAGTTGTCTGTGGGCAAACGCCATCTCCCTTGGCCTGAAAGCGAGATGAACGCCGCACCCCTTAGTCGCCTTTGACTGGACTTAACCGTCCAGGGGTCCTTTACCTTTACCTATCAGCATACTGGTGACAACACACTCCACTCGGCAATTGCATGCAGATATTGAACAACATGGGGGACAAAAGAGACCTGGCTCCAGTGAAGGCCTCTTCTGGAATGGTCTTACTACTGCCTCCTTCAGGTGGCCTTGGACTACTACTTGAAGTGAAACGTAATTTGCACAAAGCATGTCCTAAGCCAGGGATGGCCAAACTACAACTCCCATAATCCCTAGGTAACAGGACCAGTGGTCAGGGATGATGGGAATTGTAGTCGCAAATAAACTGGAGGGCTGAGTTTGGCCATCACTGTCCTAAGCCATTAGAAGAAACTAGCAAGGAAGATAGGTAGTTTTTTACTTTAATAGGAAATACCTTTCTGCCCAGGTATTTCTGCCCACCTTTAAAGGTGTGTGTAGATTCAGGCCTTTCTCCTGGGCATGGTCGGCCAATTGGTGTTAAAGAAAGACAGAACCTTTTTTATGTACGCCACAACAGCAGCAAGAATGCTTATCACAAAGTATTGGAAGACACAAGAGCTACCCACCTGGGAAGAATGGCAGATGAAGCTGATGGACTATATGGAAATGGTGGAAATGACTGGCAGAATCCAAGACCAGGGAGAAGAGTCGATGGAGGAAGATTGGAAAAAATTTAAAGTATATTTACAGAAATATTGCAAAATTAATGAATGTTAGAAGAATATTGGAATGAACTTACATGGTTTTAGCAGAAGTGTTATTAAGAACTATATGAATATTAATTGTTAATGTGTTAAAGTGGAAAATTTAAAGTTAAATTGTGTTAGGATAAATTATAGAACAAAAATTGAAGAAGAGGGAAAGGATTTGTTGAACTAGCAAACCTGAACTAGAATACAAAAAAGGGAGGTGCGAGGAAGTCGAGGAAATAAGCAAATGAAAGATATAGATATGAAATTTGGATGTGTGTTTAAATGTTTTTGTTTTGTTTTTGTTGTATTGTTGTATTGTATCTTTTTTATTGTTGATGTATTGTTTGTTGAATCTATGCATTGCTTTTCTTTACTTTTTTCTTTTCATAACTATAAAATATCTAATAAATATTATTTTAAAAAAATAAATAAAAGTGTGTGTGGATTCAATGTGAAGAGAAGGGGGAAGGTTTATGTCTACTGTCCCCTTCATGACAACTTAAATCATGACCAAAATTCCTTTGATTAAAATCACACTTGGAGAGGAGGTTGCTTCTTGCTACTCTATACAGCAAAGTAGGCCAGGGGCATAGGCAGCTACTGCTGAATGTTCCAACATTCCTTAACGTAAAACCTTTTCTGAAGAATGATTGCTGCAGTTGCCACTTTTTCCTGGCAGGCGTCCTTTCCCATCAACAATTAGGAAATAGGCAGACTTCAACAGGTGATACTTTTCTCAGCATGGAGGTGCAGTTTGCGGGATTTTCTCCTGCCATGCAGCTGTTAAAGGCACAAGCATTTTGCCGAGACAAACCCATGGAGGATAAGATCCATGGCTACTAGTCATAATGGCTATATTTCTTCCGGTATCTGAGCCAGTATGCTGTCTTATAGGCAGAATTATTATGTTCATCTGCATTTCCATTGTGAGAACAACACTGGACGTGATAGGCCTGAGATAGGGCTCTTTCTTTGTCCTTAAGTAGGAGAAAGTGGGCACTTTATAGTGGGGTACTGCAAACTCTCAGTATTTTGTAGCAAAAGAGATTTTTGTGATTCAGTTTCATGGGTAATTGGAACTTATGCTGAAATCCTATACAGTGGTACCTCTAGATACAAACGGAATCCGTTCCGGAGACCCGTTCGCATCTAGAGGTAAACGTAACTAGCAATGGCGCATCTGCGCACGAACGCGTTGCTTTTCGCCGCTTCTGTGCATGCGTGTGACATCATTTTGAGCGTCTGCGCATGCGCAAGCGACGAAACCCGGAAGTAACGCGCTCCGTTAGTTCCAGGTTGCCGAGGAGTGCAACTCGAACACGCTCAACTCGAAGCATGTTTAACCCAAGGTATGACTGTACACATTTATTTGGGAATAAGTTCACTTGAAGACATGCTGATACTTCTGAGTAAAAAGGTAAAGGGACCTCTGACCATTAGATCTAGTCGTGACCGATTCTGGGGTTGCGGCACTCATCTCACTTTATTGGCTGAGGGAGCCAGCGTACAGCTTCCGGGTCATGTGGCCAGCATGACTAAGCCGCTTCTGGTGAACCAGAGCAGCGCACGGAAATGCCATTTACCTTCCCGCTGGAGCAGTACCTATTTATCTACTTGCACTTTGTCGTGCTTTCAAACTGCTAGGTTGGCAGGAGCAGGGACCGAGCAACGGGAGCTCACCCCGTCACGGGGATTCGAACCGCTGACCTTCTGATCGGCAAGTCCTAGGCTCTGTGGTTTAACCCACAGCGCCACCTGCGTCCCTGATACTTCTGAGTAACCCTGCATAAAATCAGGCTCTACTTGCTAATTTTCCTTTGTGAAAACAGTTCCATAATCATCAGTGTATGCCAACACCACACAGGTTTCCCCACATGCTTAAAGAACTGCAGTGTGGTGCTGAAATGAGCTGTCCGTATAATAAAGAAATACACATTGAAGCTACAATCCTTTGCAGAGTGTAGACATGTTTGATGCATTTGGTTCAGTGGGCATAGGAGTGCTTAACTGCGTAGGACCAGCCTGCCTGAAAAAGTACCTAGGATTGGTGTGCAGTACAACCTTTTAAAACCAAGATTCTGTTCATATAATTAAGGCTTAGTACAGCTTTAATTGCCACATGAAAGCACTAGCTTAGTGGCCAAAGGCCCCAAGGAATTGCATGCAGGCAACTGCACCCAATTGTAGAAATACACACAATCATAGAAGTGCCGCTGCAGGAACTCTGTTCTACTTCTCCAAGCCACCCATATATATATTTTTTGCAGGCTAGTAACTTTAATGGGCTTATTTACAAGGCTGACCTATACTTTGCAGCATTCGCACGCTGCTAGAGATGGGCATTATCCAACTAAATCGATCCACTAACTATCATAACGACATGCACTTGTGCAACAGAACTTCCCCTCGCTCTTCTCTCCCTGTGCCCTCCATGCAGATCCCAGATCTGCTCTGCAGGAACGGGGGAAAACTCAAAACAGATTTAAGGAGATACAGGAATGTGTGGGGAAAGAAGAGGAAGAGCTTTTCCCTTGCATAGCCAAAAGCATTTCCTGAGGATCTGTTTAGTTAGATACTGCCCAGTGGACAGTGGTGGGGTGGTTTTTTTTTGACATTGATTAGAATGTTTTGGAACATGGATACATCTCTAGGGCTGTAAGCAGTGTTAACCGTGGTGTACTTCCATGAATATCATAGCCAAATGTTTCAAAGTCTAGAGGTAATAATGATTAGCAGTGACTGTAGACATGGAGTTAATTCCCACTTACCCATTTCAACCAGCACCTCAGTTTTGAACACATTTAAATTGCAAGTGCCATTGACTTCCAGTCTGTCATCTTCCCAGGGTACAGTGGTGACTGAATGTTTTTCTTCTGTTGTAAGGGGAAATTGAGAGCAATATCTTAAGAAAATGTCCCTGTTCTTTCATAGTGGTCATGCTTGTTTTTTCTTTGATTGAATTATGACAGACACATGAGAAGTGCTTTTCGTGTGACAGAAAAACAGAGTTTCTTTTTTTTTAAAAAAAATCAAATTATAAATCATATCAAAATTCTTGCTTTTTCTTCAAGGTTTAGTTATTATGTGTGAGAGAAAAGAAAATTGCTTTCTGATACTCCTTGGAATTATGTGATGCTTGAAAACGTCGTTGCTAAGAAATAAAAAGAGTTCAACCTCTTTTACTTGGAGGTGGGAAAAGAGCACGGCCATGAACAGATCTCCATCTGCCTAAGAAGTGCACCTTGATTTATGGTTGTGTGTACGTATTTTTTATCTTGGAGCACAAGCAGAGTTGTCTGACATCAAAGGCAGCTTTCTTAGGCTGCAATTTATTGTACTTTGCTAGCACCAGTAGCTGCATGTTTCTGCAAGCAATCCACAAAGGTGGACAGAACTAATTTGACACCATGTAACCCAGACACTTTAGTCTACCAGTGAAGAACTACTAAAGTGTTTTTATGTCAAAGTTGTATCTCCTATAATGGTAGATAACAACTGTAAACTACCCAGACGCTTCAACAGCTTTTGACTGCTCTGAAAGCTCAACAGGAAATCCTAATTCAACTGATGTGGTTTCCTGCTGAAATGCATGTTTGTAATGACAAATGAAGGAACGCCGTGCCAAAGCCATTAAGCTACTTGCAGCGGAGACACCATTAAGCTAAAAAGATGGGTCTTAACACCCAGTCTAACTTCGTATACAAAAAAACTTGTTGCATTATTTAAATGTTCAGAAAAGTGGGCATAAAAGTGAACTGTGAACCTGTGTATGCTGAAATATGCACATTAACAGCGCACTCTATCTTCATTAAAATAAATGGAGGTTTGATCAGTTTAACAGGATGTGGTCTGAACTCTTGGAAGATGGGGGCGAAGAGCGATGAGAAAAAACAAAATTGTTATACATTTGCCCAAACCAAGTGACTACATGGGAAGCTTAATCTGTTATTTAATCTATATTGTTATAAATTCAATTTATAATCCACCTTTCTACATATAGCACCCAAGACAGGTAGCAACTGTGATAATAATGCAAAAATAAAAAGACAATAGCAACATATTTTTTTAAGAATCAGTAGCAGTACGATTGGAAAGAACAAATCAAACCACTCAAAAACACCAATGGTCACATTAAAGCATAAACAGATGAGCTATAAATAAAGAAAAGAAACACTGATATTAGTTTGCCTGTCTTCCCAAGTGATAGAAGAAGCAAAGATCACCAGTGTAAAAACAATGATTCTTCAACATCAACTTTGTTGGACTGGTCATGTTGTGCGGATGCCTGATGATCATCTTCCAAAGCAACTATATTCCAAACTTAAGAATGGAAAGCGTAATGCTGGTGGTCAACAAAAGAGGTTTAAAGACTGCCTCAAGACAAATCTAAAAAAATGTAGTATAAACACTGACAACTGGGAAATACTGGCCTGCAAGTGCTCCAGTTGGAGAACAGCCTTTACCAAAGGTGCCATGGGCTTTGAAGACACTTGAACTCAGGATGAAAGGGAGAAACGTGCTAAGAGGAAGGCACACTTGACAAATCCACACCATGATCAACTCCTGCCCGGAAACCAATGTCCCCACTGTGGAAGGACGTGTGGGTCCAGAATTGGCCTCCACAGTCACTTACGGACTTATTGTTAAAACCATGTTTAAGGAAGACAATCTTATTTGACTATGAGTGATTGCCAAAGAAGAAGAAAGAAAAGAAAACCAGTTAAATGAGACATTCACTTTTGAGACAAATTTATCACAATACACGTGTTTACTAGCTGACCAATGGACAGATACCTGCTCTATTTATGGCTGTTTCTTGTGTGTGATTCTCTGCTCCACTACATGTATTGCTGCAATAATTTCAGAAATGTTACACAAATGATCACCCATCTGCTACTGTGAAGTTATCCCTATTTAACATAAATTTCACCTCTAATTATCATTGCCTGTAATTTTTTGCATGTCATTGCCATTTCAGCTCCATCACCCACAGATGTTCGAGGCCCATGACACAGTACAATAGACTATACCAGGCCACCATGATGGTGATAAGGAGGCTTTTAGGATTCTGAAGATGCATTCCACGTGGAATTCCTGTGACGTATACCCCTAGAAGGTTTCCACAGAGTGGTGTATGCACTATTATGTACAATAATGTTCCCATGGGGGGGGGGGGGAGAATGTTCCCATAGGCTAGCATAACACGAAGTGATCACCTTACCTCACACCAGCCCACTCAACCACTTCAATCTGTGGAACTGACACTACTACAGGTGCCACATGATATCGGTTCCATATTTGTAAGAACTCGATTTTTTAGTGTGGCAGTGCCTACACTTTGGAAATGCCTGCCTATTGAGCTCAAGTAGGCAGCTTTTCATCATCATCATCATCATCATCATCATTATTAGAATTTATATACTGCCCTATACCCAGGGGTCTCAGGGCAGTTCACAGAATAAAATCAAGATATAAAACCACAAAATATATCATAAAAATAAAAACAGCAACCCAAAAGCCAAGGGCTGCCCCCCCAAAAACACACACACACAAAGGGCATCGGATGTAAATTGGATCAACCAAAGGCCTGGTTAAAAAGGAACGTTTTTGCCTGGCACCTAAAGGTGTATAATGAAGGTGCCAGGCGAAATTCTCTGAGGAGAGCATTCCACAGATGGGGAGCCACTGCAGAGAAGTCCCATTCTTGTGTTGCCACCCTCCAGACCTCTCGATGAGGAGGCACACGAAGAAGGGCCTCAGAAGGTGATCTCAGGGTCTGGGAAGGTTTACACAGAAAGAGGCAGTTCTTGAGGTATTGTGGTCCTGAGCTGTTTAAGTCTTTATAGGTCAAAACCTGTACTCTTTTCGGTACCTGCTGAAAACATTCTCATTTAGACAAGCCTACCCAGATGCTTAAGAAGTTGAGGTAATTGTAAACTCTTTTGAGTATTTTTACTTTTGTATGTTTTAACGTAAGGTTGTGACTTTTTTCTTGATTTCACTGTTTTGCAAACCATTTTGTTTGTTTTTACGATCAAGTAGTGCATAAATTTTGTGAAATTTGAATGAAGTTGTCAGGTGAACCCTTGTGGCCCAGCACAGCCAAGGCATTTTTTAGTCCATGATCCTAAACAGTTGCCTTTGGCATGACCCCTCAGTCCACTTGCCAGTCACCAGGGCTGTGTCCCTGGCATGTGCACACTCTGTTTGCCAATGGCCACCCCCTCCTCAAATTAAAAGGAAGGCGTTTCCGACTAAATATTAGGAAAATCTTTCCAGTAGTAATAGCTGTTCGACAGTGGGATGGGCCACCTCAGAAAGTGGTGGACTCTCCTTCATTGGAGGCTTTCAAACAGTTTGGATGGCCATCTGTCAATGATTCTTTAACCGTGATTCCTACATTGCAAAGGCTGAACTAGAGGACCCTTGTGATCTCTTCCAATGCTACAGTTCTATGATTCTATGACCCCTCTTAATGTTCTAACTAACATTTTGCCAACTCCCTCATACAGTGGTACCTCGGGTTACATACGCTTCAGGTTACATATGCTTCAGGTTACACTCCACTAAGCCAGAAATAGTGCTCCAGGTTAAGAACTTTGCTTCAGGATGAGAACAGAAATCGTGCTCTGGCAGCACAGCGGCAGCAGGAGGCCCCATTAGCTAAAGTGGTGCTTCAGGTTAAGAACAGTTTCAGGCTAAGAACGGACCTCTGGAACGAATTCAGTACTTAACCCGAGGTACCACTGTATTTTAACAATTTTAACAGAAGAAAGCCCATGCTGGGTATAATGCCTGCTTTTTGTATGTATTTATATTGCATGTATGGGACACGGGTGGCGCTGTGGTCTAAACCACTGAGCCTTGGGCTTGCCGATCAAAAGGTCGGCGGTTCGAATCCCCGCAATGGGGTGAGCTTCCGTTGCTCGGTCCCAGCTCCTGCCAACCTAGCAGTTCAAAAGCACACCAGTGCAAGTAGATAAATAGATACCATTCCGGCGGGAAGGTAAATGGCATTTCTGTGTGCTGCTCTGGTGTTGGTGTTCCGTTGTGCCAGAAGCAGCTTAGTCATGCTGGCCACATGACCTGGAAAAACTGTCTGTGGAGCGGACAAACGCCGGCTCCCTCGGCTTGTAAAGCGAGATGAGCACCGCAACCCCAGAGTCGTTTGCAAGTGGACTTAACTGTCAGGAGTCCCTTTACCTTTTTATATTGCTTGTATGGGGTGAGCATGGACTACATAGTTGTATTAGCTTCACATAGGAGTAAAAGCTGTAAGCACAGACTCAGTGGTGAGATGTTTTATCTGCAGCTAGGAAATAAAACCGGCGATCATCTGTGTTCCAGAGCGGCACAAAAGAGCTACCAAAGCAGTTGATTTATTGTGCCACTGGCATAGCCTGCATTTAAAGCTGGCATGGACATATATGTTCACATTTCCACTCTGTGGGGATGCCATTAGTACAGTGGCTCTGAAACCTTTTAGAAAGGGCAAATATTGAATCTCTGTTCATGATCTTCCTATTAATGACAATCCCTTGGCACCTTTTACATCACAGTTTCCAATGCTCACTGTAGGAAATAGCATGAAGTGGGTGAAAACAAAAGTAAAGAAATGAGGTTTCCTTTTGTCATTGGGAGGCAATGTTAGACCAAACCATTTCCTGTCATTTAAAGTGGAACAAGTGTGCAGTCTCTCCATTCAAAAGGATAGATCCAGTAAATCTATTTACTAATATGCTCACGTTACATAAAAAGCCAGCATATTTAAGCCTGTTTTGCATGATTATTTAGGTGGCCAAAGCATTTCTACGTGGCCTCTTGGGAAAGGTTTGCTAATAATTTCAAGTGTAAGGGGGAAACAATGTTTTCAAGATGTAAGTGCTGGCGATAGCCCTCACCTGCTCTCCAAGAATTGTCAAAGGTTATAGAAAGAGGCTCTGAGGTTACATCTGCAAGCTCCTTTAGTACCCTTGGATGCAGTTCATTAGGCCCTGGAGATCTGAAATCATTCAAAGTAGCCAGGCATTCCCTTACCATCTATCTTGGGCACAGGGACAAACCTAGGGGTTAGTCAGGTTGATACCCACCAAACTCATGCCTCTCCACTCTGGCTCTGAGTGGCAGAGCACCCAGTAGGAAAGCCAGGGTGCAAAGGAGCCTAGAAATGCCTCTTCTCGGGCTACAACTCCTTCTCTGCATCATTTATCCTATTATCACCAGGTTGGGCACTGCTTTCCTCTTGGATGAAGACAGATTTAAAGTAGGTGTTGAGCAGCCACTCAAAAGCAGATGCCTCTTACTTTTCTTTCTAGTTGGAATTGTTTACAATTTAAGAACTATCCACCACGAACTCCATGGGATCTCACTCTGTAGTTCCTTAAGCTGTTTGAAATCAACTTTTTTAAAGTCCAGATGGCACTCACTTTCCCCTTGCTTCTGTATAGTGAATCCCAAGAAGATGTGGTCACTTCCTCCCATGGTTCCCACTACTTCCATCTCATTGACTAGTTCTTCCCTGTTGGTGGGGATAAGGTCCAAGATAGTTACCGTATTGGCCCGAATATAAGCCATACCTGAATATAAGCCGCAACTTTATAATTGGGGGGGGGGCAAGAAAAAATACCTGAATACAAGCTGCTCCATTCCTCGCTGCTCCTGTCTGCATACTGGGGGCGCGCGGGGGGGGGGGTGTGTGCTGTGCTGCATTGCTGGCCTTTCCCCTTCCTTCCTTCCTCACTCTCTCTCTTCCTGGCCCTGGGGGGAGAGGACGGGGCGACTATGTATGGGGCAGGAGCAGCTTTGCCATGCTCCTGGCACTGTTTGCCCCGGTGAATATAGGATATGGGTGAATATAGGAAATGGAACACATGGTTTTGTCCTATTTTACCCATTGGCAGGGGTGCCAACTTGAATAAAATGGGGGGGGGTTTAAATCCTGCCCTGCGCAATCAATCACATGGTGTGCACATGCAGCCTTTGAATGGCAATGCCCATCAACTTTGGGACAGCCCGGCCCCCTCAAATATTTTACTGGGGGGCCCGAAGGGACCTTGGCCCCTAGGAGTTGGCTCCTATGACTGGCAGAATGTTCCATGGGCACATTTGGACAATTCTGTCAGCCCATCTGTCATGCCATGACATAGCTAGTCCTCTGCCAGCATAGTGTGGCTTCCACCAAATGCCATGGCACTCCCAGCCAGCATAATTCGAGTTTAGGATTGCTCTGAAAGATGTTCAATATGTGCAAGTCTAAGCTCTGAAAAATAATAATCAGGCATCTTCTGGGGGAAATAAGTGTGAGCAAGTAAGTAAGTAGGACTGACAATGCAATTAATTTGCTTCCCCTTTTTTGAATGCTTTATATCATAAACTTGAAATTCTTTTCAAATAGGTTTTTGGAAGCAGCATGGAATTGATCGCTGAGCCTTAAAAAAAAGAAAAAGAAAACAGTATATATATTTTCTGTATCTTGTTCCACAGGGAGTCTTCCTTTAAGGGGGGAAATTCATATCTTTTCCATCTCTTTGAACTCCGTAAAATACCCTCTGGGTCAGTTATCAAAGGAGAGGCAGAGTTCTTTACAGTTGTCTTACTAAAGGAATTACAGGGCTCTCCAAGAAGGTAACATGCTCTGGAGCGCCGTAACGCCCACATCAATAATATTAAATAGAATTTTCTATTAACAGGAAATCCTGTTAAGGATCAACTTCTGGTCTCAGTCTGATTCCATCTAGTCTTTTAGTTACATCTTGTCCTCTGAGACAGTCTTTGAGCAGAAAAGACTTGATTCGCTTAGGTAGTAGTATACCATTTCTTTGCTGCCAGCAATGATACAAGTATTTTTGCTCAGAATGAACAAAAAGAATGTCCACATCCTCAGATATTTCTTTTATGAGTTTAAATCTCTGGATGGATTTTGTGATATAATTTTGGGGTACTCCTCCACCCCATGTCCTTTAGCTTCTGTTACGAACATTTTTTTTAAGTTTTTTATTTATACAACAAGAAAAACAAACAAACAGAAAACACAAATGCCAAATTATACACAAATTACAAAGATAACCATAGACACATAATATTCTTAGCAAACAAGAAAACATCTATTGGTCTTAACACTAAAGACCCAACCTCCCGTCTATTCCATACTTCAAATTCATATTACTTATTGCCAATACACATTTTTTTCCCATAATTAAACTTATTCTCCTTAAATCTAATTTCTTATATCTACCTTACAACTATTACTGAAGTGTGTTAGGAACATTTTGAACTGTAAGCCAGGAGTAGCCAATGTACAGTTCCCCACCCTAAGTTGTTAGACTACAATTCCCATCATACCTGACTTTTGGCCATGCTGACTAAGGCTGTTGGGAGTTAGAGTTTCCCATTCTGCCACACAGTAGAAGATCTTGGTTGTTGATGTTGCTGTTTTACATCTGGTTGTGTCAGTGCATTTGTAGAATCTATTTTTCACAATGGTGTTTCCCTGAATTGATCAGGCTATGTGGTTGAACTGAGCACACCCAGTTCAAGGAGGAAATAGTTTAATTATTTTTTGACAACTTACATACGCACACAAGCTTCTGGGGATGAAGCAGCTGGTATGCCCTCCTCAGGCATGTGCTCTGAGCTTGATTGCATGATGAGGCCCCAGGCCCCACAGTTCCCTTAGAAACAAACTCACAGACACGAACATGTTGGGTTAATGGGATAAATTCGGCCACAACTGTATTGGTTACAGATGTGAGCAGTTTCACTTAGGCAATTGTGTGAAGTAATACTCTATCCTGCCTGTCTGCAGGAGTCCTGTAAGGGTCAACCACCGAAAGGGGGAGCCCTATGATATACATCAGTTGAGTACTCCCAGGGTCACTGATGGGGTCGTGGCATGGCCCTAACCCACGCCCAGGCTTCGGACAGGAACCATACCCCCGGATCCCTTTAATGGGATACTCAAAACGTGGAGGGGCAGGCCAGAGGCAACAATTGCCCCTCCCATGACAAGGCTTACCCAGCGCCTAAGCTTACAAAGTTGTGACAATTGATACTAGGTAGGTGAAAACCAAATGGCTGGTGCCAATTTGCCAAATGGAAAAATTCCTACCCGCCCCCAACAACCAGGTGACCGACATTAGTCATAGCAAGGCCATGGTCAAGCAATGCAAGAAGAAGAAGAAGAAGAAGAGTTTGGATTTGATATCCCGCCTTTCACTCCCTTTAAGGAGTCTCAAAGCGGCTAACATTCTCCTTTCCCTTCCTCCCCCACAACAAACACTCTGTGAGGTGAGTGGGGCTGAGAGACTTCAGAGAAGTGTGACTGGCCCAAGGTCACCCAGCAGCTGCATGTGGAGGAGCGGAGACACGAACCCGGTTCCCCAGATTACAAGACTACCGCTCTCAACCACTACACCACACTGGTGGGTGGGCTGGGAGATCCGATGGAGGAGACAAATGGAGACTGCCCTCCCCAGCCACACTGCAATTTAAACGCCATATGGCCACACCCCCTGGCTAACTCAATTGGTCAGCCAGGGGGCGTGACACAACAGCTTGGAGTCCTAATGACGTGGGCAGCATCCCTCCGCCCACAGCCGGGTCACTGGGAGGTCCCGGGTCACTGCCCGCAATGCAGCCCCCCCGAAAAGCGGAGCCATTTTGTTGGAGCAACAGTGCGACCATGCCCCCACCTGTACTTAAGTACTCTCACCTGATGAAGCTTGCACAAGCAACCTGTGACTTCTCTTACATGGAAGTTGCCACTATGCCTGTCTCTTCAAGCTCCTCCTGGCCCTGGGGAACAGCTGGGAAGGGGATAGAGGGGATTTTACCACGCTGCTTCAGGCACCCTCTGTTCCTCCACCCCTGGCTCATCCTGTTCTTCTAGCCCTGGCTCCTGCCTCGCAGGAGGTGCAAAACCCCATAAATTGCTGCCCCTTTCCCCTGTATCAGACTCTGGCCCTGTGGCCTCCGCCACACACTCCTCCAGGCCCTGCCAGTCATGCTGACTAGAACAATATTAAAAACAGTTAATACACTTACTTTAGAAAGCTGGAACAAAATGAAAATGTTGCTTTTTTTCTCTTTTTCAGAGAAATCCACTCTTTACTTTTTAGCACGTGGCACCCATACTATGTTAATTTTAAATTTGTTTAGGCTTTGCAACTCGGCTAGTGGCATATAAATCAATATGACTGACAAGTCAGAAAGACAACAATTAAGCAGATGACACTTTTTCTGACATGGATGTAAGTTGTGGGGGAAACGTCAAATGCTTTGTGTTTGACGCCCAATTATATTTTAATTCAGTGTTTGATATCTGATATTTAACAGTATTTGATAATTGACATGCAATGGTTTTTTGATACTTAACATGTGGCGTTATTTGGAATTTGAGGGTTGGCAGCTTCTGTGGAGAACTGACATTTTGCTCTCGGAGGTAGCAGCAGCCAGAGATCATCAGAGGAAGAAGTGAGCTGTTCATCTGGCCACCCTCCACAGCTGCTGGAATTCCTCCTCCTCTTGAGGAAGCCAGCCTTTTTGCATCTTTGGCTGGCAGAGGGAAGCCTGCCCCACTGAATGACTGATTGAGAATCCATCTGGGAGTGAGGGATATATCGAGATCTGGACTGACCAGAGGAGTGCCCCTTTGTGGGGAACTGCTTGCGGGGGAAGTGAGAGCTGGACCATAAAGAAGGCTGATCGCCAAAGAACTGATGCTTTTGAATTATGGTGCTGGAGGAGACTCTTGAGAGTCCCATGGACTGCAAGAAGATCAAACGCATCCATTCTTAAGGAAATCAGCCCTGAGTGCTCACTGGAAGGACAGATTGTGAAGCTGAGACTCCAATACTTTGGCCACCTCATGAGAAGAGAAGACTCCCTGGAAAAGACCCTGATGTTGGGAAAGATGGAGGGCACAAGGAGAAGGGGACGACAGAGGACGAGATGGTTAGACAGTGTTCTCGAAGCTACAAACATG
Source organism: Podarcis tiliguerta (assembly GCF_965153285.1). Taxonomy (NCBI): domain Eukaryota; kingdom Metazoa; phylum Chordata; class Lepidosauria; order Squamata; family Lacertidae; genus Podarcis; species Podarcis tiliguerta. The sequence goes on from NC_139545.1 coordinate 26,314,785, forward strand.
AGTCTGACCAAACTGTGGGTGGCAGTGGAAGACAGGAGTGCCTGGCGTGCTTTGGTCCATGGGGTCACGAAGAGTCGGACACGACTGAACGACTAAACAACAACAGCTTGCGGGGGGGGGGGGAGCAAGGGCAGGCAGCAGGTACGTAGCTTTGGGAACCTCTGGATCCTTTGCTGTGGCCTCAGCAGCACAGAGTGGCTTCCATCAGCTTCGGCTGGCGGCCCAGCTGCACCCCTCACTTCTGTTGTCTGTGCTCTCATAACCTCTAAGTTAGATTACTGCCATGGGTTATACATAGGGCTGCCTCTGAAGACGGTTTAGAAACTCCAGTCAGTGCAGAATTCAGTGGCCAGGTCGCTCACCGGAGCAAGACAGTTGGAGCATATTACACCGATCGTACCCCAACTGCACTGTCTGCCAATTAGTTTCCAAGCCCAATTCAAAGTGCTGGTTTTGACCTATAAAGCCTTAAATGCCTTGGGACTGCAATACCTCAAAGACTGCCTCGCTCTGTATTAACCAACCTGGACCCTGTGATCATCATCTGAGCCCTTCTTCATGGGCCCCTCCAGGAGAGGTCTAGAGGGCAGCAAAGCCAAAATGGGCTTTTTCTGTGGTGGCTTCCCATTTGTGGAATGCTCGCCTGGCACCTTCGCTGCTTATCCTTAGGTGGCAGGCAAAAATGTTTCTCTATAACTCGGCCTTTGGCTAATTAAAATTCTGTGGCCTTGTAATGTATTTGTGGGAGTGGTGTATTGGTTTGTTTGTTTTATTACATAATTTATGCTCTTATTTTGTTCTTTTTATGTTGTGATCTCCTGATTAAGAGCAGTATACAAATTTAATAAATAACAATAATAATTTCAAGCCTGCTCAAATAAAAACCATCAAGGGATACTGATACTGAAAGCATCCAGTTTCACATGAAAAATACAAAATATGAATTGAAATATGAAGTTCACATGTCTCATCCAATGTTAGCATGGTGACCATGGGAAATCTGATGACATTTGGATATTTAAATTTTTTCACTTAGACTCTTCTTTGAAATTTGGTTTTCCGAATTTGTTTTTATTATTCTCATTGGTTTTAGACTTTCTAAACAAATAAGCACTTCTTGGAAATGAGCTTGTAAGATCAGCAAAAAGCACTCTACAACACAATGTAATCCAGTTTTGCATTCTTTGTAAGTGCCTTGGGAACACTTGTGTGAAAAGGCAAAAATAACTCCATCTATAAATGTGCAACCTATGTATCTTCTCAGAAGTGAAAGGAATTTTACTCCAAAGGAAATGTGTATAGGATTTCAGCATAAATTCTGTATTGCAACATAATTTCGCCTCTTTGAATTATAGTTAGGTTATACAGTCGTACCTTGGTTGTCGAACGCCCTGGAACTCGAACGTTTTGGCTCCCGAATGCCACAAACCTGGAAGTGATTGTTCCTGTTTGCGAACATTCCTTTGGACCCTGAACATCCAATGGACTACCTGCAGCCGACCAGAAGCTGGGATTTGGTTTTTGAACGTTTTAGAAGTCAATCGGACTTCCGGAACAGATTCCGTTCGAATTCCAAGCTGCAACTGTACTATGCTACACAGTTTAGTCCTTTAACCAGATTAAGATTATAGTCTTTATTTACTTATTATATTTGTTAGCCACTTTATCTTGCCCAAAGCAACTTACAACCAACCAACAGACCACCGCAAACCAAAAATGTAACGAAGGGAACAACTACATGTCCATATGAAAATAACAAAAATTAAAATAAATAAAATGAGTATTCTTTATAGTATAAGCAAACTCCCTTAAAAACCTTTCCCTAGCATTAATTATTGCTGATTAAAGAAAAACAGACTTCCTAGTTACAGATCCTATTTTTCCACACAAAGACACATTTCAGGCTTGTAGTTTGGCTTCCAAATATGCCTCCTAAATCCATCCCAAGCATTGTTCCTTCACATCTAGGATTTTTAAGTTCTGTATTGCAAAATGCCATGTTTAAGCTATGGGAAAATGGCACTGCCATATGTCTGGATTTTCCCGGACATTTTTTCATGATTTCCACCCGGGCACTGCTGCCAACTGCAGTGTTCAGGAAATCCCGGATGTATGGCTATTCACAACCCACTTGGTGGTTCCTGCACCCCCACCTACCCCCACCTACCCCCACACTTCTATTGGCTGCAGCAGAATGCTTTTTCCAAGAGTGGGGGGGGGCAGGGAAGGCCTCTATGGGCTCATGTGCATCACATTAGCAGCCTCTGTTGGCCTAGAATAGAGAGCACGTTTTTTAAAAAAATGTATAGGTGATGGGCTGGATTGAGAAGTTATCAGAACTTGGATCCCATTGAAATCAATGGGACAACCTAGTCATGATGGTTGGTGATTTATTTAGTGTGGTACTGCTTATTCTGTAATGATACCTCAATCATTTAAAAAGCAAAAGTATGTTTTAAAATGAATGATAAACTACATAGATCCAGGCCCAGAAAACTTAGCTAACGAATTCACATAAATCGCAACAAAAACCCTTTTGTGCCCTCTTGTGGTCAGCGTCTGCTAGAATTAAAATAAAGGGATGTCAAAATTACACGGATAAGGGATCCGGTGTTGTCATGGGAATATGCTGCAGTTAAAGAAATCTGCAGGGAGAGCATAGCAGGTGTTACTCACCAAACACGACATCAAGAAAAGATATCTAAATTGTATTTAAGTTAAGAAATTAACCAGCAGTAAATTCAATCAGTCCTGAATATATGGTTAAATGAGTTCATCAAGGGCTTACCCCTTAGCTATTTATGCTCTTTTTGTCTTGCTCTTTGGCACAAGCACTTTGGAACCAATCGAAACCTCTTTCATCCTCACAGGAAGCTTGTGAGAATATTCCAGCAGCGACCCTGTGAGGTAGGCAACGTCTGAGATAAAGTGAGCGCCCCATGGTTAGCTAGGGAACTTTGTGTCTGAATGGGGATTTGAATGTGGGTCTAACCCATTTCTGATCCAGTACTCTAACCATCAGAACTGGCTAGTTTCTTTTTGGCCACATTTCTACAGTAACACTACATACACAGTCCTCTGCATTTGTACACACAACTGAAATCAGTGTCATTGAGTTCAAGGTATGCCAAGGTATGCCAAGGTAAGTGGCTATAGGATAGAAGCCTAGAAAAATAACCCTTGGCCTGTCTTGTATTGTATGCATAAGTGAGGGGTAGTATGTAGCTTTAAATTACACATGCATATTTTTTAAAATGAATTGAGAACTGTGCAGGGAGGTGGATTTAGATTTGTGGATCAAAGTTCATTGGCTCCTTGTGTCGTCTGTGCTGCATGCTTTCTGGACCAGACAGGTGGGAGAATTTGGAGGCTGGAGAAGATTCAGATATGATCACAGGTAATGTGGCTCATAAATGGGGGGGGGGGAGGTCACATTCAAGAATGACTACAGAGACTAGAACCAAAATATGACTTCATAGCTAATGCAGTGTTTGTGGCCAACATACTTTAAAAGGATTTTAGAGAATAGAGCTCAGAACCACCACCACTGTGCAAGCCTTCTAAAAAACAATTTTGTGCCACCTTAGTTATTGCATAAATATAAACTGTCATTCTTGAAAGTGCCAAAAGACTCTGGCTGCAATCTAGAGACACATACCTGAGAGTAAGCCCCACTGAATTCAGTGACACTTACTTTAGAGTAGACATGAATAGGACTGTGCCATTTATTCCTTTAGTTGCAACAGTCCAAAATGGCTACCCTTCTGAAACTTAAAAAGTCATCAGTAGTGAGTTACTTGTAAAATAAAATTGTTATCACCATCAGATCACATTTGTAACCTGTCTCTTTTCCAAAGACCTTTGTGTGGTACACATTGGATTTTCCCATCGTGTGAAATATAGGTGGGTTAATATATGGCACTGTTGAATATAAGGCATGCCATGGATTTTACAAGAGAGTGTAGGTGAAAGAGGTCCAGCTAAATATAGTTTATGTATGTAAAATATCAACACTATGATACTTTCTTCTAAACATTTATAGCAAAAATAGAATTTTAAATAACATGTTGCAAATAGATATAGTGAAAATAAATACTAGTGGCATTTGTTAACCTTAAATATATGTTGGGCTTTCTTGTTCTCTATTGTGTGTTTGCTTTTTGTTTTTAAATAAGGAATCATGCATGATATTTTTAAAATTCAGAGATAAGAAAGCTTTAATCTATGGCCTTGACAAAAAATGCGATCATATGCAAAATGGTATGATGAATGCACATTAGAAGATTTGGCATTACCATATTCTCAATATACTAAAACATCAGTTTCATGAATACATGTTTTAATCATAACATTAGGAAGAAAATCTGATTTGCAGAAAAATGCTAAGCAGGCAAGAGTGTATGAACCTTCAATAACTGAGTTTTTCTTTTCTCTCTCTTCATCTTTAAATTCCTTCTTACTGTTTTCATGTCAACATTTGCATTTGAAAAATTATAGCTACAACTATGCAATTCCATTGTTCGCCCTTGCCAGCATCAAAATGGCAACTTGAAATATTTGTAGCATGGGTGCTTTTATTTTTCGGATTGTATTTCTGAATGAATAAACATTCCCAGCTTCTTCAGTAAATGTTTGCCATGCTATTTAAGTCAAAACATATGAACTGGGAGCGTGCATAGTGTCTATTATTTTGTCCTTGAGGTAAGCTAAATACATTTCAGCTTCAAAAAAGTTTTTTTAAAAAATGAAATCCATTAATGCCTACTTGTTCCCAATATGTTTTTTCTTTTCTTTTACTGTGTAGTGTGAATGGGTATGTTACCTATAATACAGACAATTCTTATAAAAACATTTTTTTTAAAGTCCAAGGGAAGGATATTTTCTTAGGAGTTTATGGATGTACATATGTCATGATACTGGACCTCTACATATATCTCTTATCATGCACTTTTTAAATTTTGGCTAAAGTAAAAAAAAAAGCCTGTCATACAAACAAATGAAAACAAGTCAAGTTGCTGTAGCCATATGATGCAGCACATTCAAGCTTTGTAAATGTTTTCCTCTCCTAATTATTAATCAACTAGAAGCGAATAAGGTGAAGGGAGGGGGAGTGAGATCAGCCTTAAGTGTATCGTTGTACAAACATGGGCACTGTACTGTTTTATTAAGGCACTGAAGAAGATAAGCTTGAAAGTGCCACTAGCATCTCCACAGCATCATTTCCCTCCTCATAGACATAAATGCTATGTTCAGCTGTTTTGCTCTTTCAAGCCTAATCAGGGCTGGGCAATAATAATCTACTAGACGGTTTTGTTTTTCTGCTGAGTTACCTAGCTGTTGAGTTTCCTTTCCTGCCAAGTGTACCACACTTTGCATTTTTCTCCAAATTCTGTTAACTCTTGGTGTCCTCCCTCCAAAATAAGCCTGCCCTCCTCAGATTAATGGCGGGGATTGAACGAGCTGATGAGGCCCACACAGGGAGCCAGTTCTGTAGATATATATTTTTTAACTTCTTTAAACAGCTGATACCTTTACCATATTACAACCTGCTTCTGATCCTCCCCTCACTTTCAAAGCAGTTTGCCGTGCAGCATGGCGGGACGCCATTTGAGAAAAACAAGCCTAAAAGCCGCTTGGGCTTACAGAACCATTTGTGTTTGATGGGGGGGGGGGCACACACAGTTCTGTATCCTGGCCAACAAATTTTGCTATTGAAACAGAAGGGGGGAAAGAAATTAGCTAGCTAATTCCACCGGTATTTATGTGCATTCTTGTAACTTCATGTTTGCATGCTTATTTCGCTGTGTTTTCACAGCATCAGCGCGACATTCATTTAATATTTTAAACTAATGCGTTCGGTTTTTGCAATGTTGGCATTTTGCGGCCGCTGAATTATGAAACTCACATTTCTTGTGGAGAATGCAATGAGACTGCATAGGATGCAGCCTCTTTTTGAGCAACAGAGGGCAGTCTGCGGTTTTAAAAGATTCAGCAGCTGTCTTAGAGGGCTGAATGCAGCTCTGACAGGCTGAGGTTGTAGAAGAGCAAGATTCAACAACAAACAGAATCATGCAGACTGGTCAATCTGTAATTTATTGGAAACATTACTGATCTTTGCAATAACATCTAATACATGAATGAAAGAGAACCCCATCATTTGAAAGGAAAAAAACCACACACACACCAGATACCAGAGACAGTTATGTCTGTAAAATACACATCATTATTTTTCAGCCAGATATTTGCTTGCTTTGAAATTATCAGCATTCAGCTGATGGACACTTAATGAAACCGTGTTCAAAAATGCCCTTATTTATTCTGTCCTGTATTAACATATATCTGAATGTTTATCTTCGGACTTTTTAATGTGACACAAATGATACTAAGTAACTTACTTGCATACATTGCTTGATAATATGTTGACTATTCCGGAGCTACTACATTAGTGACAAAAATACCATAATAATTGCAACAGAGAAAGCCATTGTCTCTTCCCTTCATTACTAATACGATCTTTTCAATCATTTTAGTTGTGGCAGATCAAAGTGGGAAAATAGCTTTTTTTTTTAAAAGGAGCAAAACTAAATGTTAGGATACTTGTTCAGCAAATGCTGAAGTATAAATACTCCTAACCTGTTATCTCAGAGGAAATTTTGCCACCATTTAGAATGATATGAGGACAGTGGTAGCGATGTGGGTACAACTGCTTTTAACAAAGTAATCACGTGGGATTATTTCTTGCACAGTAGCATTTAGCAAACACGATAATGTCAACTGGTTTGATGAAAAAAATGAAATCAGTGTTTGATTCGACATTAACAGAATGCCATTGTTTTTCCATTAATGATTCCTGTTAAAGTTATGCAAAAGATATACAAAATAACAGAGGGCAGAGCAATCCAAACAATGCTGGTGTATCACCTTAACTGCTTGTGTCCAGAGGGTCTGTGGCTGGAGTTGGGGGTCAGTGTTCTGCCCTTCCATTGACTCCTAAGGGGCGGGTTGACTTATAGCTGTATTTTTGGCGGTGTAAGTTACATCAGGTTCTGTGGGTAGATCCAGTGAATGATGGAAATTAGGGTGCAGTGCAATTTTGTTTATGCCTCAACCCCAACACAACAATTCCCCACCCTTGTGCCACTGTACATGGGTGTAGCTAACATGATCAGGGCTCTCTATCACAAGGTGTAAATGGATAGAGGGAAGCGCAGTGGAGAGATATCCCACCTCTCCCAATTGACATATTTGGAAGTTCAGATTGCACTATAATTCAAATGAAATGGAAAGTATCCTAACATACATTTAGCAAGCTCATATTGGATGTTACAGACACAGCTCCTGCAAGCAGCAGGAAAGATTCCCTATGAGGAAAGATCACATAACGTTTAGTTGGGGCTTTTTAATAGCAGCTTCAGGAGGCTGACTTAATTTTCATTGGGAACATGGTAGGAGTCAAAGGGTTAATCACTTCCACAGTTCTGATATGGATCCCGCCCCGTTCTGGTAAAGGTAAAGGTAAAGGGACCCCTGACCATTAGGTCCAGTCGTGGCCAACTCTGGGGTTGCTCATCTCGCTTTATTGGCCAAGGGAGCTGGCGTACAGCTTCCGGGTCATGTGGCCAGCATGACTAAGCCGCTTCTGGCGAACCAGAGCAGCGCACAGAAACGCCGCTTACCTTCCCGCCAGAGCGGTACCCATTTATCTACTTGCACTTTGACGTGCTTTCGAACTGCTAGGTTGGCAGGAGCAGGGACCGAGCAACAGGAGCTCACGCCGTCACAGGGATTCGAACCGCCGACCTTCAGATCGGCAAGTCCTAGGCTCTGTGGTTTAACCCACAGCGCCACCTGCGTCCCTCTTTTTTTTTTTTTTTTAAGGAAAGGTGCCAGCAAACACCATAAACTTAACAAGTGTTTAGTTTGATGATAATGCATAGGAACAGTATCTTTTTTGTGTTTAATAAAGTATTTCAAGACACTGAAACACAGGGCATTATTGACAGTTTATCTTCCTTATTCTGTTGGCCTTCTACAGCAAGGAAGTAGATGAACTCACAGTGCATCTTTCAAAACCCTCGGAAGAAATGGCATTCCTAGCAAGCTTGAAAACACACACATACAACTTAAGAGCGGTAGGTCAAAGTTATTAGCAAGTCTTTCAATGTAATCATTTCAATGAGAGCTATCCCCACTGGCTGGAATATGAGCAATGCAGTTCCAATCTGTTAAGAAGTGGGATAGGATGTTTCTTTCAAATTATAGACCTATAAACTTAACCAACATTGTGCCTAATTTATGCTCCAACTATTTACTTCTCAAACCCGAGAGTTGAGCAGATCCTGATTATCTTTTTAGTTTTTGCTGAGGAGCAGGCTGGAGTCAGAGCTGCCCATTCACCCATGGGCTGGGTCACTGATTGCATTTGTTCATGAATCTGTGACAGTAAATAATGTTCTTTTGTTCGTCATAGATCTGGCCACTTTTGAGATTACCAGCGCATTAGGAAGTGCCACTTTTAATTAGATTTAAATAAAAATTTGGAATATCAGTAGCTTCCGCTAATTAAAATTCTTTACTTCACCATTTTTTACATCTTATTCCATTGGATTTTGAACGAATTCTGTATCTGTGACCCAGGTTGTTAAGCAACGATGTAAACTTGCTTGATTTAATTTTGTTCATTTATTATATTGTTATGAGTTGTGGGTTTTTTTTTTTTGGGGGGGGGGGAGTAGGCAGCATGCTGGATCCAGCAAGTGTTAAAATCTAAAACAAAATTCCCAGAATATCCAGGTTAACTTCCTGGTGCGATGGTAGCCTATGAGCCATTAATGAAACAATGGAAGTGGTTCTGTGCCAGACAACAAACTACTTGCTGGTAGTTAGAAAGACAAAGATCAGAGTTGAAAGTTGAGTTATGTGAGCAGGAAGGAAGAAGTTGAAAGCAAGACAGTAGTCTGGGAAAGCAGAGGGTCAGAGCCATGCCTCATTTCTGCTTGAATGCGCTTGTCATTACCCCCCCCCCCCCAGATCAGTGATGGACATTGCCTAGGGAGAGTTCCATGGGCCAGGCAGAGGCCTGGGGGGCCAACCTCATTTGGCCCATGCGCTGCAAGTTCCCCAACTTTGGTCAGAAGACATGGTGACAGAGTGATGTAGCCCCATGCTGCTCTCTTTGATAATCTAATTATCTTTCCTTGCTGAGGCTTATGTCGTCTTGGAGCTGAGTCATGGATTAGACACAGTTAACTGGGATGCATACAAGGTTGGAGTGGGTGGAGCATTCATTCTGGACTCTTTATTGACTCCAATGGGTGTGTATTAATTATAACATCTATTTTGCTGGTGTTCTTCTGACAAAGGAAGCAGAGGTTGGATGACCATCTGCGATGGATGCTTTAGCTCAGGGGTAGGCAACCTAAGGCCCGTGGGCCGGATGAGGCCCAATCGCCTCCTCAATCGGCCCACGGACAGTCCAGGAATCAGCATGTTTTTACATGAGTAGAATGTGTCCTTTTATTTAAAATGCATCTCTGGGTTATTTGTGGGGCATAGGAATTCGTTCATTTCCCCCCCAAAATATATTCTGGCCCACCACATGGTCTGAGGGACAGTGGACCGGCCCATGGCTGAAAAAGGTTGCTGACCCCTGCTTTAGCTACATTGCAGGGGGTTGGACTAGATTACCCTTGCGGTCCCTTCCAACTGCAATTCTATGATTCTGTGAAATGCGATCTAGCCCTGCTGAAGGCTTGGTAACCAACTAACCTGGCTATTTCCTTACTTCCCCAGCACACCCATCTTCGTTTTCTCCCCTTACAATGACAATCCTATCATTGTCCAGTCAGCTAACTGAGGACAGGCTTGCACTGTCAAAACAGATATGCACACAACCACTAACATTTAGCAGACTTGCGTGAAATGGCCCCAAATTTACCCAAACATCCATAAGATACTAAACAAGCCTCACTAAGTCCTTTATTGCTCACCTGCCTAGTAGATGCTAAAAGCTGTTTTCCTTGCTTTTGCACATAGATTTGCCAGCAGCTGTTTCAACATTTATAAACACTATTCCTCCTGATTGCCAAATAACCATAAATTCATTTATGCATATTTTTGTATTGCAGGCGTAAAAATAATTACATGTCTGATTAAATCCACTTATGCCTTCATGTCTTACTAAATCTCTAATAGATATAAATTGTTGAAATGCATTGCATCGGAACACATAAATATTACGGGTGCAGCCTAGTTTATCTTTACTATGGTCTGAAGCACAAACAATGAATGGAAATTGTTATATTCACATCATTTCTTTCAAACTGGGGCCTCAATATTTGCCCTCATGATAGTGTGATGCCCCAGGTCAATCATTGACGAAGACCATTCCTTATCAAAAAGTAAAGTTATTCTCTCACAAAGCAGCACATATATTAACAAAGAGAAGACACATAGCACACTTCAGTGAGTAAAGGACTTTTTATGGTATGAAGGCATCCATTGTATATTTTCCTTGTCCCTACATCAATGTTATTCTAAATCACAGCACAGTACAATCCTGGTTCCCTTGAAGTGATCCTGCTTCCTTCAGCAGAAGCAGAATCTGACCCATACTATTTAACGATGTGTTCAAATCTATCCCTAATATTGAATCAGGCAAATATCACTGCAATGCTTGGTAATGGTTTGACTACTATTAATTCATTTGGTATTCATTGTGTTAGCACTTATCATAATGAATTCATTTGGTATTCATCTGAATGTCGTAAGTATTCCGAGTGATACTGCAATTTAGTATTAATTGATATACTACCTAATTTCCCCTACAAAGGAAAAAATTGTGCTCTGCTCATGAAATACACTCTTTTAACATTTTATAGTGGTAATAATGATGAGATTGAGATACCTAATTCATATATTGGACATTATTCTTTTATGGTAATGCCAAATCAATGTTAGAATATATGATATGGTGCAGAATTACCGTAAGGAGTGTGTGTGTGTAACAATATAAAACAATTTGCTTTAACCTTTAAAAGTGCTTTCATCAACAGGTGAGCACAATAAACGAGTTGCATGGTACTATGCATTTTATATCCTCTCTGGAGTCATGGTTTCAGTTTTCAGCTGAAGGCGAGGGGAAATCACAGCTTCAGTTCTAGAATTCAGGCAGCCGATTGGTTGTGAGTAGACCTCAAGATGCACAGGTCTTGAAGAAAAACAGGAGAGAAGGGCTGCCCATTTTAGAGATTTTAATTCTTTATATTAAGCTTAGGTTTCAGCATCACTACACCTCTCCCTCCAGGCAACCCCCATGTGCATGAAATTAGGCCAAAATACACATGAAATTAGGCTGAGAGGCATGTGTCCCTCAGACCATGGGTTGCTGACTGATTTCGGTGATGTTTGTGAGGTTATTAAATAAACTAGAAATTGACTTCTCTCTGTGTGCTAGACATATATTGGTTTTGTTCTCTGCAGAATGTGTGTAAGGGAGTGATTGCATCAGCGTGGACAAGGACAATGTGGTCAGCCAGACCCACAACCCTAAATCCCTCTGCACCAGGGCTGGCTCAGCAAACAAAAACCTTCTCTGAAGAGTTCCCACAAAGATAGACTGGTTGCTGTAAATGTAAAAGAGATGAATATTCAAAGGGAAGGATAGGTTTAATTGATTTCCTATATCTGCACGGTGAAAACTCAAACGTGATGAATGAAATGAATTGTTAGCTCTGATATGTGATTTGGAGCATAATGGAGTTTGAAAGCGTAACCTGCAACCAGGTGACTTAACTTTTGAGGTATTTGTCATGGGTGTTGGGGGAATAAGCAAGTCACCGCATCAGAATTGGGCATTTGAGCAGGTTTGGGAAAGAAACAATTCTTCGTTTGTCCATGGGGGAAGAGGGTTGAGGGTCACAAACCAGAGGCATTACAGTAACTGTGAAGGCCCATTGAATTATAGCAAGATGTTAACAGATGTGAAAGAAAGAGGAGGCTTCGCCTTGCCAGATATGAAACTATATTATGAAGCAGCATGTCTTTGCTGGCTAAAAGAATGGATAAAATTAGATAATAAGGAATTATTAGATCTTGAAGGTTTTGATAACAGATTTGGATGGCATGCTTACCTATGGTGTGATAAGAAGAAAATTCACAAAGGTTTTGGGAACCACATCTTCAGGAATTCGTTGATAGAGGTATGGGACAGGTACAAAAATTTACTGGAACCCAAAGTTCCACACTGGCTATCTCCGTTAGAAGTTATGAGTGTAAAGAAAATTAATATGAGAGGCAATTGGATAACATATGGCGAAATGGTGATTAAAGAGGAGGGAAAATGGAAGTTAAAACCATACGAACAAATCAAAGAACATGTATATGATTGGTTGCATTATTTACAGGTTAATGAAATGTTTAAAAAAGATATAAAAGAATGTGGATATGGAGAAAAAGATTCAAAGTTTCAAGTAGATATAATAAATAATGAATGTAAAATTCTGTCAAAAATGTATAAAATATTGTTGGAATGGAACTTGAAAGATGAAGAGGTTAAATCGGTAATGATACAATGCGCCAAAGACTTTGGTTGTAATATACAATTTGATGATTGGGAAAAATTGTGGAGAGAAAATTTGAAATTTACTGCATGTACTGCGTTGAAGGAAAATGTTATGAAAATGTTTTACAGATGGTATATCACGCCGGTAAAATTAGCAAAAATGTATAAGACATGTAATAAGTGTTGGAAATGTAAAGAAAAAGAAGGAACATTTTACCATATGTGGTGGGAATGTAAGAAGGTCAAAGGTTTCTGGGATGCGATTTATAATGAATTGAAAAAGATGTTAAAATTTACTTTTGTGAAGAAACCAGAAGCCTTTCTTTTAGGAATGACAGGAAAAGAAATAAGAAGAAAAGACTGTAAACTCTTTCATTATGCAGTTACAGCGCCAAGGATTTTATTGGCTCAAAAATGGAAACAAGAGGAATTACCGACAATAGAAGAATGGAGATTGAAATTGACAGACTATGCGGAACTGGACAAATTAACTGGGAAAATCAGATATGTCCGAGACCAAAGGTTCATCGAAGACTGGGGAAAGTTTGTAGAGTATCTGAAAAATGTATGCGATACACAAACAACGCTAGTGGGGTTTCGAGAGGTGCTGTAAAAACTGAGAGATATTGTCAAAAAGAAATAGAATGGAGAGGGAAGACAAATGGCAATATGTGTAAAGGGAATGTGTAATTAAGAGATAAACATGGATGATTGCCAGAGAAGCTGAAGGAAGTCCAAAAGAGATGTTTTGTTATAATTTGGTTAAAAATGTATAAATATATTGGAAAATTAATAAAAACTTATTTTAAAAAAAAGAATTATAGCAAGATGTGCACATGTGCTCTTGTTCAAATTCCATATGTTTTTAAGGGGTGCACGTGCGGTGGAACAGTTCTTAGTGGGTTGTACACAAGGTCTCAGTGCATCCACTCTCCTTGGTATGCTCAATTTAAAGGCTAAAATGAGTCCTGTATGTATATGCCAACATACTTCAGTCCATAATTACTTCAAAGAATGGTCCAAAGTCAGTTTAATCTGCTAGTGCACAAGAGAAGTTTGCTTCAAACTCCTGGTCTTTTATTAGCCCTTATTTCTCTAAGCAGGTAAATTTGGGTAAGTAGGCTCCAGTGAGTGATCTTTCATTTCCTTGAGATAGAGAGCAGAATTGGTCAGTGTGGTTCTGAGGCTTTCCTTTCCATGGCAAAATAAAGGGAAGCTTTGTAGCCATCATTAAATACATTCACTCTAAGATTTACTGTGGTAATCGTGACAAAGCAAATGGCTGTTTCTTTGGCAGCAAAAGAGTTTTAAGAAGACAGTAGGCATTGTTGTTGTTTGCCTTGCAAATTATAAAATACCTCAAAAATTACATGGTGTCAAACCGTGTGACATAGATTACAAAAATAATATATAGCTCTGAGTTTTATTAAGAAAATTACACCAGATTAACTCTTAGTATCCTGAGACACGATAGCATATCTTAAACTTTATTATTACATAGGAATGGTATTTTGTTAGAAGTATGAATTTTTGGAAAGCAAAATATGGGGTGCGGGTGGGGAGAACAAGCTAAATTGTAGGGAGTTGGATATATTTCCTCATTTAAAGTAACTGTGGATCTTAAATTCAACTAATTTATGAAGCTAATTGAATTTTTACTTATTTGCTCAGAAGCTGCCCTATACCAGATCAGACTATTTGTTCACCAGTATTCTCTAATCTGATTGGCCGTTGCTTTCCAGAGTCTCAAGCAGAAGGCCTTCCTTGTTAGCTTCTATCTTTGGGGTGGGAAACCTTTTTGCTCCAAGGCCATACCTTTTATCTCCGCCACCCCGGCAGGCCAACTTTGACCGGTTCTCCCATCCACTTGCCAATCACTTGACATCAATATCAGCCAACATGCAGGGTGTTCAACAATGCTTTTTGCAGTTTTAATTGTAGACCCTGCTCCCTCCCTGCCCCCAAACAGAAGCCTTTAATTAAAGGAAGATGTCTGGAACCTAAGCAATAAATACACACTTGTTACATCATGTACTATTTTTCCAGAAAAGGCCTAATTCTGACATTGTAAAAAAATGTTTTTTTTTTTGAAAAATACACTATCCTCTTATCATACTAATCAATGTATGCACTTGTTATCCTGCTTGCTTGGAACATGTGTCTCTACACACACCTACAAACTATGTATTTGTGTTCAGGGATTAAGCCCTTCTGGAACACAAATGACTTTGGGGTGGGGTGGGAATCATTTTCCACTGCAGCCCCCGGCACTATTATGCTAGTAGATAGGCTACCGTCTGTCCAGTGCTGCCTGTATATAATACAGCACATTAGCTGATGATTCAGTAAAATTGGTCCTTTACTGAGTGTCCTCTCAAATTTCTGTGTCAGACAGCTGGAAGGTTTTCAAGCATGTTTCCAGTTGTGAGTAATACTGAGCATCAAGCATGCTCCTAAGTGTCTCTTTGTGGCAATACTTGTAGATTTAAGTGGTATTAATTAGAAGCTAGTGTTCATAGTGGAGGCGTATATGAGGCAATAAATACCTTTTGTGGGTGACTGAAGGCCACAGAGCCGTGAATCCAAGGTGTTTGATAACCAGAAATGCTGTTTATTACAAGTGAGACACAATATGGTGGCCCAAAGCCTTAGTGTTTGATGTAGCCTTGGAGAGAAAGGGATCAGACTGGGACAAAACTCTAAAGAATATTTTAAAACCTGCTTAATGGTTTGCTAATTGCAGGCAATATCACAGGACATATCAAAGAGCAGCTGCTTAAAGCTGTAGCACTCCATGTAGATCCATACTAAGTTTTTTTTTAAAAAAAACTAAAATAAACTGTAAAACAAATAATAGAGCACCAGCAGTGAAAAGTATACATTTACCTGCCTTGAATCTCGAACCAAAATAGCTTATCTGCCTGTATTGTACAACTATCCATTGCTAAAACGTGGTTAATAATAGCCTTCCTTATATGGATGGCAGGGGTGCCAACTTGAATAAAATATTGGGAGGAGCCAGGTAAGCTCAAACCTACATAATCAATCACAAGATGCAGCACAGGCACACCATCTGAATGGCAGTACCCATAAACTTTGTGGGGGCAGCCCCCTTAAATATTTTATTAGCAGGGCTGAAGGGACCTTGGCCTCCTAGGAGTTGGCTCGTATGATAATAATAATGATACTAATAATAATAATAATTTTATTTATATCCCGCCCTCCCCAGCCATAACCAGGCTCAGGCTGGCTAACATCAAAATATAAATACATTAAAACATAAAATCCAGCAATCGACTGAAATACAGCTTAAAATCGGATTCAAATCAAATAAGTTCAGAAGGCAACCGGCAAATTATGACTATAGGGGTTGGGAACCTTAGGTACTCACCAGGCTCAGCTATTTATATGAGCCGGTGAGAGGAGTTAGAGAGTCCTTATATATAGGGTCTTGTAGGAGGAGAGGGGTCAGACTGGGCCCTGACCAAAGGCCTGGCGGAACAGCTCCGTCTTACAGGCCCTGCGGAAAGATGTCAAGATGACGGGTGGTGTAAAGTCAAACACAATTTAAATTAGGTGTCAGGAACCTGTGGCCTGCCAAATATTGTTGGACTTCAACAGCCCCAACCAGCACGGCCAACGATCAGAGCTGATTGGCAATGTGGTCCAGTGACACCTGAAGTGTTGCAAGCGTTCCCACTCCAGATAGGAAGCATGTGCTTGCTGTCCTTTCCTCCAACCAGATTCCAGCAGGATTTAAACGTCACACAGACTAGTAAAGTAGGTTAAGCTGACAGCAAGTAACTTGCCAAATTATCTTAATTGGTGATGGATTCACTAATTCAAACTTCTCTTCTAGCCATGGTCAGAATATCAACAGGTTGGCAAGAGCTGGGTACAGAGCAATGGGAGCTCACCACCATCACATGGATTCGAACCTCTGACCTTACAACCAGCAAGCCCAAGAGCTGCAGTAGTTTAGACCACAGCGCCACCCATGTCCCTTAAGTGGTGTGTCGAAAGCACACCAGTGCAAGTAGATAAATAGGTACCGCTGCAGCGGGAAGGTAAATGGCATTTCCATGCACTCCGGCACTAATCATGGTGTCCCGTTGCGCCAGAAGCGTTTTAGTCATGCTGGCCACATGACCTGGAAAGCTGTCTGTGGACAAACGCCGGCTCCTTTGGCCTGAAAAGTGAGATGAGCGCCGCACCCCATAGTCGAATTTGACAGGACTTATCCATCCAGGGGTCTTTACACCTTTACCTATCAACAGTTCCATAAGAAGGAGATTTGAGAAATACGTAAAGAGCGTAAAATCCTTGATGTGTTTTAGAATATTCATAGAGTACTAGAAATCCTAAACCTGTATTACAATATGAGCTGGGGTAAGGTATTAAAATTTCCAACTTGCCTGTCACCCTTTACCAACAATCATGTGAATTTGTGCTCACAGTTCAAGACATCGGGAAGGCCAAGTGTAAAGTCTGTTTTCCCCGTTTCAGATGTGCATAGCCTGGGGCACTGTGTTGCAATCTAACGCCACTTGTTGCAACAGATATTTTAAAGACAACCCTGCTATTCTCTGACCTTGGAGATCCTACAGGAAATTGGAAGTGCAAACGCTGAGTTTTGCATAAAAGCAGCATCAGCTATGATGCATATTGGCATCTATTCCAGCCACAAGAACATAACCACAAAACAGGGGGGAAAAGGATCAATATCGTTTGGAAATGAGGATGCTAAGTAAAAGTAGCTGTGGCTGTGCTTGTTTTGTTTAAAAACAAACAAAATGAGTCATCTATTGAAGATTGTAATGAAAGGTTTTTTGTTTTTTGAAAAGGTAGTCCAGATTTGCTAGCAAGTGAAAAGGTAATATTACCTGCTCTCTGCATAAAATGCACACCAACAAATAAGCAAACAACAATCCCCACTTAGTTGTTTTCCCCCCTGCAGGTGACACATTCTGCTTTGAGAGAATTTAATCTTAAAAGACCGTGACCCGTAAGCAAAAGGTATGTCACCAAAGGTATTCTACATATGCAGAGAAATAGCATCCTGGAGCCCTTGTACTATGGAAGCAAGTAGAACCGATGGAGAATGGTAAGTAACACTTTACTTGATCTTCACTTCTATAGCTTGGAAAGTAACAGAATAGTTATAAAGTCCAATTAAATAACACAAGAGTCGAACTGAAGGCATAGACTTAGCCTGGGGGCAGAAAACAGGCAACACGTTCTTTCTATATGGTTTCTTCTTTCATTTTTCCTGTGAAGGGGAACGGAATATTTTCTAAGTGCATCAGAGTTGATCCAGCTGCAGCAACTGAACCGTTTAAAAATCCTAACCTGCAGTCGGAGGTGTTCAGCTGTTTATAGAAAGGCATAACATCTCAATCCACAAAATAGTTTGCTGGAATGGTAACATTTCCTTTGACTGACACCCAGTTTTAATATACTATCGGGTATTAAGGCGAATTTAAATCGTTGGAACCTCTTTCCATGTAATATGTTTAGGTTTGGGGACTAATTCTGATATACACCTTTGTAAGCATGGATTCTTATGCTTTCACTTAGAACTGAACTCCAGGTTGGCTTAATTTTGCAGCCTCTTATTCAATGGCTTTTTGAAATATGCTCACCCACATCAGTGATTACAGCAGCAATAGGTGAAAATACATTGTGTGACATTTCACATATAATACCAAATTGTATTGCCTCTACATGAATAATCATGGAAGGAGCCTTGGACTTCTGTGCTCTATCTCTTTCTTCCCCAGCTCTAATCATAATCATAATCATAATATATCTATCTATCTCATCTCTATCTCTATCTCTATCTCTATCTCTATCTCTATCTCTATCTCTATCTCTATCTCTATCTATCTCATTATCTATCTCCTGCCACTCTGGGCGGCTCCCAACAGGATATTAAAAACACGATAAAACATCAAACATTAAAAACTTCCCTAAACATGGCTGCCTTCAGATGTATTCTAAAAGTCAGATAGTTGTTTATTTCCTTGACATCTGATGGGAGGGTGTTCCTCATATCCCCAGAATAATAGTAATTTCCTGTTTTTCGGCAGACCACAGGTTACCATTACTTCTAAACCAGCAAACCATGGCTTGTGCTTCCCCTACAAACCAGGATTGCAAACCAGGGTTTACTGAAAACTAGAAAGTAACTAATTATCCTAAGTGTGCGTGGGAAGGAAGGAACGAGCCTGAGTTTCCTTCAAGGCTCAGCCTCAGTTACATCCGAATGAGACACCTGTGATTGTGAAGCTAGTACAGAATAGTGGTTGTACACAAAACTCTGAACTGAAAACCCCAAGTTAAAATTTCAAGCCAGTCATGAACTATAGGTTGTTCTTTGGAAAGCTCCTCTTTTGTAGTTTCTCACCCCAGTGGCAATACAGGGCTACCTTATGCAGATATCATAAAGATTGCTGAGATACATAGATGAAAAACCGAAAATGTAAGGAAAATGCTACATATATACTTAGGATGGGACCATAAAGCATATATTATGTGCCTAATGGAGCTTTGAGCATTATTTTCTCAACCAGCAGTGCCCTGTGCCAAGCTGCTTTTGAAAAGTGGAGAAGGGGATTTCAGAAATAGATTGTGTTAAGGCATAGGGATGTGCTGCTCAAAGAAAAACATTCAAAAATCCCACTGGGCATGGTTGTTAACAGTGGGGCTGAAGGCGATATTAGATGAAAGGAAAAAATGACTAAGGAAGAAAGAATAATTTACAGAGCATGCTAGAATACTGTACTAGAAAGGTAAACGGTTTTCTGTAACCATTCTTATCATGTATTCTTTCTTGGTTTCCTGTTCCTGTTTGGAAATTTCCTAAGAAATTTCCCAAGATGTGCATTTACAAGACATATGAAGCCTATGTTGACTAAAAACTAAACAAAACACAGTATAAGTTTAGTAATCACTGGACCAAGAGCATTTACCTGCTTTAGATTACTTACTATAATAGAATAGTCATATCTATTTGTATGTTTTATTTGATGTGATGATTTTTTTATGTTTAAAAAGATTTAAAACATTTTATAATATCTTTACGACCAACAGAGAGCATCTCATTTAATTTTTGTGTAGGAACAGCACCCCGTAATTCCATATTCCCCATCAAAATAATCATTTGTACATTTTTTCTGTCAGCTGTAACACCGAGGTTATTCTGTAGTGACCTAATTTGCAGATATTTCTGTAGAACGTGCTGCTTATTTCAATATGCTTTTGACTTCCTAAGAAACTATCAAATTCAGCTCTGAGACTGGTGTTATTCCCTTAGGGAGTCCCAAATGAATTTGAATTTTCCAAGGGCTTCATGCACCATTTGTTGTTTATTCCTTTGTAATAGTATTATTTCCATTATGATAATAGGATTATGTTCATCATAACATGTGTTGTCTTCCATAGCGTAACCTCACCTTTTCCCCCAGGAAAAGAGAGAATGTGAAAAGCTTAACAGGTTTTGAGTGAAATACAGTCCTGTGGTCATAAAGTTTTAACGCATGTTTTGTGCAAGTTGGTATATGGTATTTAAACAGTATATACTTGTAATTAAAAATGCTGTAAACTGCATTTGAATACATGCAATATATGATTTAAGAAAAAGCCACTCATTCAGTTAATTTTTTGCTCCAACTAAGTACAATGAATTAATTGCCTAACATTGAAGCTGTTCTGTTAGGTACAATGCCATTTAAATCATAATATTGTGGACAGTACCTCTCAGAGGAAAACACTGTGATTCTGATATAGCATCATTTTCTGAAACTGAACTGATGCAGCAGCTGGTATATCTCGACATGTTTTCTTAGTGCAGACTTTAAGGTTAGTTATTACAGCTATAGTTTTCATTGGCTAAACTGTGAGAATTTCAATATTAACTGGACTTTGGGCTATGCAGGAGATCCATTAGGTAAGTAATGAAAGATCTCCTTGCCCCACCTGCCTGCCCAACACCTTAATAGAAAAACAGTGTCATTTATGTGTGTGTTCATCTAAGAATCATTCAATCAAGATAGATAGCGATTTTCCATGTGGCTCTGGTGCCACAAGCATAACTTGCACTTTATGGCACTGCTGGAGAGACTTGTGTGTTGCTTTGGAACATAGCAGTGTGTGTGACTGAATGGTTTCTACATAGCTCAGAAATGGGGGGGATAATGTGTAAGTGTGGGAAGAGATGAAGGGCATAGCAAAAAGGCATTCACTGTGGAACCATCTACAGTTATGGCCTGTTGTCACTCACTATCCCGAAGGATATTTGCAGTGGCAAGTAGCATTATGGGATGAATATGTCTTTCTTGCTGGTGCACTGTGTATGAATTGCATTTCTTTTGGGCTGAAGCCCACCCACTCTCAAATTTAATGTTGCTTTTAACCAGGGGTAGGCAACCTAAGGCCCGTGGGTTGGATCTGGCCCAATCGCCTTCTAAATCCCGCCCGTGGACGGTCTGGGAATCAGCGTGTTTTTACATGAGTAGAATGTGTCCTTTTATTTAAAATGCATCTATGGGTTATTTGTGGGGCCTGCCTGGTGTTTTTACATGAGTAGAATGTGTGCTTTTATTTAAAATGCATCTCTGGGTTATTTGTAGGACACAGGAATTCGTTCTTTTCCCTCTCTCCAAAGTATAGTCCAGCCCACCACATGGTCTGAGAGATGGTGGACCGGCCCACGGCTGAAAAAGGTTGCTGACCCCTGTTCTTAACCCTCCTTCAACTGTACTTCGCATTTCAGTAGTTACATCTGTGGCCAATTCATGATTAGAGAAAAGGGACGTTGCAGCAAAATATGCATGCAAGCTAATATAATACGAAAATGAATAGCTGCGACTATTTTGTGTGCTGCACGGAACCAAAATTATTCCACAAGTTGGGCAGACTATGAACCCTAAAGCAACTTTACAATCCTAAAGCTGTTTTGATGGAACAAACCACAACTGTTACAGATACTAGCTGGGTACACTTGTGCAGGTGGATAATAAGCATGTATAATTAGATGAAAGATACATAATGGTTTGTTGTTGGTTACGCATTTACAACAGCTGACGATATGCTTAATGTGTAGTTCACAAATTAAGACAATTACTTATGGCTCCACGGTTAACCAGGAGGATTCCTTATGGACTGCAGCACAAAAACACTCTGTACCTCTGTATGAGGTAGATTCCCAGTGCTGTCTGTAATTTGACCTCCAGCTATCAGTTTTACCCAAAGACATTAAAAAAACCCATCGTGAATTGTAGGTGGCATGTTTTTAGCCATCTAGTAGAAAGCATTTTAACTCTTGCCATATTAAAAGAAAATGCTTTATGTTTCATCTGAAATGTTAGTATTCAATAATAGGTCTGCATGCAAACTATCTGGTATTTTGCATTTTTACATTTGTGTTAGGGGTTAGTCAAATGTGAATTAATTTTTCTTTCCATCCTTCACTTTACATATAATTTAAAAATATCAAGTAAGGTATCAGCTACATACATACTTGCTTCAGATTCACTGCATTGTACCTAACATACTTTTGTGCATCTATGACCATTTGCACTTGAAGAATGGAAATATCCAACTCCAACAAGAATTTTAAGCAAGTTTCCCCCCCTAGATCACTGTTTTATTTTTGCTATTTTATTTAAAGGCTTTTGGGTTTTATTTTTCATTCTCTTCCACATTGAAAAACTCCTTTACAATTCAGTCAAGCTAATATACAAAAAATAATGGTGCTAAAATGCAAGATTTTATTTAGGAGCTTCCTAGGTGCAGAGAGCCATGAGTCATTATGAACTGAGCCGAGCTCAGACCTTGCAGAAAACTGGGTCTAGCTTACAGTGATACCCCTTCCTGTAGTAACCTGGGGAACCAATGGCCGAGAAGACTGGAGTTGAAGGCTTTAGATGTGGTAGAAGTGACTTTCAAGGCCTGGAACTTTCTAGAAAGTCTCCTTGTCTATTTACATCAGGAAGCCTTGGAAAATGTGGATCCCAGTTGTTCTGCTAAAAGGTCTGAGCATTTTTCATGCTCTCCAGTGGAAATTGAAACTTCTGAGCATGCTCTGAAGAATCTAGGAGCGTAAGCGGGGCTTTTCCCTCCCCCTAGAAAAAAAGATGATGGAACTCACCATGAACTTGTTGTTCTCTTATAATGGCAATGGCACCCACCTGAGAGGTGCAAGAGCAGTTGGCGGTGGTGGCGGATGGACGATGAGTGGCATACAAAAGGGCTCCAGAGAGGGGCTGCTTAAAATGGCAGAACGAGGGAGGGAGGAGGCGCCGGCGCCGCCGAGGGAGGGAGAGGGAGGGAAAGAACGCGCACGCTGGCAATCCATGTGGCGATTCCTGGACTGTCCGTGGGCTGGATCTAGAAGATAATTGGGCCTAATCCAGCCTGCGGTCCTTAGTTTGCCTACCCATGATATACAAGAACAAGAGAGGAGGATGAATAGTAGTAGTAATAATAGTAGTAGTAGTAGTAGTAATAAATAATAAGTTTGTTATTTATAGCCTGCCCATCTGGCTGCATTGCCCCAGCCAGTAGAGCTTACTAATGAATTCTGCTCTTAATCGTTTGCCATTATTGTATTTTAAAGAATTGGGTTGCCCTTCAATATTGCTAGGGCAGTTTGCAAATTATAACACAGTTATACCTTGGAAGTCAAACAGCTTAGTTCCTGAACGTTTTGGCTCCCGAACGTCGCAAACCTGGAAGTGACTATTCTCGTTTTCAAACTATTTCTGGAAGCCGAACATTCGACGGGGCTTCCGATTGGCTGCAAGATCTTCCTGCAGCCAATCAGAAGCCACAATTTGGTTTTGGAAGTCGAAAGGATTTCCGGAACCGATTCCATTCGACTTCCAAGGTACGACTGTAATGAAATACAAACAATTGTAAAAGCGAAAGAGCAGTATATAAGAGTAACAGAAAATAATATAAAAGATTTTAAATGCCTTTTAAAAAAATTTCCACGTGATGAAAAGACCTCAGAGTTCTCACCCACAGGCAAACCTCTCCGGCAAGATCTTTCCACAGTCAGGGTGACACCACTGAGAAGTTTGGTGTGAAATGTGTGCCTTATAGGAAGTCCTATTAACTTGTCATGAAGAGGAACTTTGTTTTTAAACAAAATAAAATAAAAAAATCCTTCCAGTAGCACCTTAGAGACCAAATAAGTTTGAGCTTTCGTGTGCATGCTCACTTCTTCAGATACTTCAGATTCTTTAGTTTTTAAACATTTCTCTTGGCAACACTATAAACATCTCCCAATTCTATCCTGTTGTTTTTTTTTTTTAAAGAAAGTATCACACCAGAGTAGATCCTACTTTAGTAGCAGATGTGGAGCTATCAGGGTTCGATAAGCATTTTTGCATAAATTATTGCATAAGCAAAGTTAATCATTATGTACAGGTGGTATGCCACCTGTTTAATTCAGTCTGGAACAGATCTGAATGTGGCGAAGCAAACTGAAGAACCCCCCACAATTAAAGTTGTACTTATCAGCCAAGTGAGCACAAATAACAATTCCGTTTCGTTTATATCTGAAGAGACTTTGTGCAAAAAAAAAAGGAGAGAGGCACATCTTCAGCAATGTCTTTAATATCTCACCTGTGGAGCTATACAGTTACGCTGAGATTGACAGATGGTATCCACCCTTGTCTAATAAGAATTTTGTTGGCAGCATAAATCGAGGGCATTTAATAGTGTGTGATATTTTAGCTTTAATTCTCAAGAAATGTGTACTTAACCTCATCAATAATTGCTAATATGATGGAAAGGCTTTATAAAGCCAAATAATAGGTAGAGTGTCAGTTATCAAATGAAACCTATTTTGTGAAGAAATATGCTCCTTACTAAAACAGACCTTTGAGACCTTCGCTAGCAGGTATACTGGAATCCCAATTTTGCTTGTGTTCTATTAACATAATGGTTTTTGACTCTGTCAATGTGCAAAATTTAAGAAGTAAAAGAGAAACTAGCAGACGAGGGGAAAGGTGGGGTGGAACTGTTCAGAAGACACCTCCACTGGCAAATGGGGAAATTATGCATTGAAAACAAATTTTTGTATACATAATGATGCACTGGTGGTGCAGTGCCAAAATAGATTTGCTTCTCTCCTTCTTTAATTAATATTCATTCTGTGAAATATGGATGGTTTGAGGAGTAAGAAATGAACAATGCAGGTGGGGTGTGCGTGTCAGTTTGTGTATGTAAATTCAGACATGCGATGGATGGATAGATTTACCTATGTAGTGACAAACTCTATTTGGGAGTACTGCTGCAAAGTTCTAACCTGCCCCCCCCCCCCAATAATGATGGGCTTTTAAAACAGCCAGGCTAATATGCAAGAGAAAATAACCATGTGTATAACACCAACAATTATTTTTAACCTCTCCTAAATTCCTGGCCACTTTGCATTGGTTTAAAACACTCAATTTACACCATCAACAGACTGTTGAGACTAAGGGGACCCCCAATAAACACAATAGGTAGGGAAGGTCTATTTTAAGGCCTGGGATTGCTCTTCTTGTCAGAGGAAATATTAAGGGTTTTCCCTGCTTATCAAGACTTGAAACCCTTTCCCAGAACGTGTGCAAATCCAAGCAATTTAGGAAGTCTCTTACATAAAATTCCCCTAAATGTCCTTTGATACTGGGAGCCATTGTATCCTAGCCTGACTGTCTGACTTGGACATAGTTCAGTTGGTTAAAGCAATGTGCTGATAATGCCAAGGTTGCAGGTTTGATTCCCTTTTTTTTATTAAGTTCAAATCATTATACCCCTTTGCTCAAAACTTAGCACTCCATAGATATTCCTTAGTTGTCCCATTTAAAGAGAAAGGTATTTTAAGGCTGCAGTCACTGGCAAACCTAGGGGCGCAGCTCAGTGGTAGAACATCTGCTTTGCATCTCCCAGCATCTCCTGGTTGGTTTAGGGGGGAAAATTGTATCTGAAACACTGGTGTACCACTGCCAGTCAAGGTCAATAACACTGAGATACATGGAACAGTAGTCTGACTGTATAAGACCACTTCCTATGTTCCTATGTAATACAATGGACACTCTGCCATGTTTTTCTAGGAAAACATGGAGAAGATGGGTAAAACACAGAGATAACATAACCTCCAACATTTATCTGATTAAAATATTTCAATCATAATCATAATCATAATAATGCCCCACCCAACTGACTGGGTAGCCCCAGCCACTCTGGGCTGCTTCCAACATATATAAAAACATAATACAACATTAAACATTAAAAAAACCCCTCACTTCCCTATACAGGGCTGCCTTCAGATGTCTGCTCAAGGTTGTATTGTTACTTATCTCCTTGGCTTGGGAGTTACAGAACTCCATACCCTCCAACATTTATTTGATGAAAATAGGGGCATTCAGAGCCTAGGGCTTGCTGATCAGAAGGTCGGCAGTTCGAATCCCCGCAGCGGGGTGAGCTCCCATTGCTCGGTCCCTGCTCCTGCCAACCTAGTAGTTTGAAAGCACGTCAAAGTGCAAATAGATAAATAGGTAGCACTCCGGCGGGAAGGTAAACGGCGTTTCCGTGCACTGCTCTGGTTCGCCAGAAGCGGCTTAGTCATGCTGGCCACGTGACCCGGAAGCTGTACGCCGGCTCCCTCGGCCAGTAAAGCAAGATGAGCGCCGCAACCCCAGATTCGTCCGCGACTGGACCTAATGGTCAGGGGTCCCTTTACCTTTAAGGGAAAGTGGGACATTCCAGGATCAAATCAGAAACTGGGATGGCTTCTCTAAATCCAAGACTGCTCCTGGAAAATAGGGACACTTAGAGGGTCTGAGATAACTAAGAATATGGCCAAGGAATGTGGCACTTGTCTACGTGATTGTCATCTTAGCGCTTCCTATTTCTCCCATCGTTGCTGCTTGTCTAAATATTAACAGGTGAGTTTGCTTGCTCATTCATAGATAACCAGAACACACTTCTCCAGAAGTGGTTATTTAGCATGGAGACCTGTTTAATTGAAATCACAAATGTGACTAACTTCCTGCTATGATGTGATCTGACATAAATGATCATAGGAAAAAATTGCCTCTTGCTGATCCCCACTATCTTACATCTCAACTTGCTGCAAGATTGAGGCAAACGGCACCAATTTACTGCTCCCAACTGCATGATAATGGACACTTTGCGGTGCACTCTCCCTTCATTACTGTACAGGTCAGGGCTGTTAACAAGGGGCTCTTGCCACTTCTGACAGATAGTCACTACCAAGATGAATGGCAGTAGCCACATGACCACTTAAGACTCTGCTTTCACTTTCCAGCACCTTTAGAGCACTTACTTAAAAAAACAACACCCTCAGCTTATTTTTTTAACTCTTTATTAACTAGGAGGATCAATAGAATTCTGTTCAAACTGACCTATAATTCTTTTAAAATTTAATTGAACAGAAAGCTCCACGTACATCTTCTCATTTCTCTCAAGCCTGTAATAACAGATTTGTTTAAATGGTGGAATTAAAAGCAACGCATGCTATGTTACCTAAGAATTACTTGATATTTTACTGATGGCAGAATGACACACTGCATGTAGTGCCATTATTGTTTTTAGGGACAGGTTTGTTTTTAATGGAATGCAGCCACTGAGGCTGCAATTTGAAGAGAGAAACGGTGGGGGATGGGGATAAGGGCTTATTAACCTTTCCCCCTTGGGCTATTTTCCTGCCAAAAATACACACCAACTGCTTTTACCTCAGCTCAGGAGATGGTATGGGGATTCATATATTCCCCCCAATGGATGTAAAAGCACTCTGTGTGTGTGTTTGTGATGTTTAGGATGTGTATACATGGTAGCTGAACTATTTAAAATTTTAAAAGATGATGCTGTTAAGGTGCTACACTCAATATGCCAGCAAGTTTGGAAAACTCAGCAGTGGCCAGAAGATTGGAGAAGGTCAGTCTACATCCCAATCCCAAAGAAGGGCAGTGCTAAAGAATGCTCCAACTACCGCACAATTGCACTCATTTCACACGCTAGCAAGGTTATGCTTAAAATTCTTCAAGGAAGGCTCAAGCAGTATGTGGACCAAGAACTCCCAGAAGTGCAAGCTGGATTTAGAAGAGGCAGGGGAACCAGAGACCAAATTGCAAACATGCGCTGGATTATGGAGAAAGCTAGAGAGTTCCAGAAAGACATCTACTTCTGCTTCATTGACTATGCAAAAGCCTTTGACTGTGTCGATCACAGCAAACTATGGCAAGTTCTTAAAGAAATGGGAGTGCCTGATCACCTCATCTGTCTCCTGAGAAATCTCTATGTGGGACAAGAAGCTACAGTTAGAACTGGATATGGAACAACTGATTGGTTCAAAATTGGGAAAGGAGTACGACAAGGCTGTATTTTGTCTCCCTGCTTATTTAACTTATATGCAGAATTCATCATGCGAAAGGCTGGGCTGGATGAATCCCTAGCCGGAATTAAGATTGCTGGAAGAAATATCAACAACCTCAGATATGCAGATGACACAACCTTGATGGCAGAAAGTGAGGAGGAATTAAAAAACCTTTTATTGAGGGTGAAAGAGGAGAGCACAAAATATGGTCTGAAGCTCAACATCAAAAAAACGAAGATCATGGCCACTGGTTCCATCACCTCCTGGCAAATAGAAGGGGAGGAAATGGAGGCAGTGAGAGATTTTACTTTCTTGGGCTCCATGATTACTGCAGATGGTGACAGCAGCCACGAAATTAAGAGACCCCTGCTTCTTGGGAGGAAAGCAATGGCAAACCTAGATAGCATTTTAAAAAGTAGAGACATCACCTTGCCAACAAAGGTCTGTATAGTAAAAGCTATGGTTTTCCCAGTAGTGATGTATGGAAGTGAGAGCTGGACCATAAAGAAGGCTGATCGCCGAAGAATTGACGCTTTTGAATTATGGTGCTGGAGGAGACTCTTGAGAGTCCCATGGACTGCAAGAAGATCAAATGTATCCATTCTTAAGGAAATCAGCCCTGAGTGCTCACTGGAAGGACAGATCGTGAAGCTGAGGCTCCAATACTTTGGCCACCTCATGAGAAGAGAAGACTCACTGGAAAAGACCCTGATGTTGGGAAAGATGGAGGGCACAAGGAGAAGAGGACGACAGAGGACGAGATGGTTAGACAGTGTTCTCGAAGCTACAAACATGAATCTGACCAAACTGCGGGTGGCAGTGGAAGACAGAAGTGCCTGGTGTGCTCTGGTCCATGGGGTCACGAAGAGTCGGACACGACTGAACGACTAAACAACAACAATACATGGTACGTTTAAAGCACATGGCTTCCACCAAAGAATCCTAGGAACTGTAGTTCGCCCCTCCAAGAACTACATGTTCCATCACCCTTAACAAACCTCAATTTCCAAAATTATTTGCTGAGAAGAAATGTTAAGAAGCCCCTCTCCTTGGTTCCAGCCCCCTCTTTCATATTTCACACTCAACAGTGATATTCGTGGGGTAAATCAGCTTCTTATAACCAACACGCTTAACTCTAATTCGTGCATGAAGAGGTTAAGACTATAGAGTAAGCTGTCCTGTCAAGCTTAGCTAGGTCACAGCCTCTCATATGGGGAGGAAGGGTTACCAAATATTCATTCTCTCTCTTTTCCACCATGTGAACTGACCTATAAGGATGTCTGGGCTGGTTGCTCCAAGCCCAGACCGCATGGCTTAAGCAAGCAATATTTGTGTTTCTATACAAATAGTTTAGAAACCTTTGCCATTTTTGAAACTAAGTTGTAGTGCCTGTCTTTTCTTGCTGCTGTATGGAAAAGCACATGAATCTGACCTTTGAAGAGTTTGTAAGTAAACCATTTTTAACTTATCCAACATGCTAAGGGAAATGAGTAGCTTTTGAAGTGATTAAGAAGAGGATATTTTAAAGGTCTTGCAGTCTATATTTCCACTCTCTACTTTGCTGCATGCTTTGTGATTTTAAATCTCTCTCGCCAAAGAGTACTTGCCCCAAACCTGGATCTAGGCATCCATGGAATTCTCCTTTTATCCTTTAACAACCAACCAACTAACAATATTCTGTACCAAACAAAAGTTTGATCAAAAAGAATAATGAACCTAATATCTACTTCCATCAAGTGTTTTTCTCTTTGCCTGTGTTTTTTCACAAATGAGTGTAAGCAACTGAATATATTAGAATTAAATTTTCTGTTTTGCATTTCCAGTTGCTATACTTTAATTCATAGGCTATATTATAGCAGCTATCAGCTCACAGGCAGAATATGGCCCAGGAAAGGCTGCATACTTAGCTCTCAGGGCAACACTGAGCAGGCTGGGCTCTGTCATGAGGCAAAATAAGGTGACTGCTTCAGGCAGCTGATTTAGAGTGTAATGAAATGGCAGCAAATTGATACTTGCTTATTCTATTTTGTGTGTGTTATTTTACTCCCAAGAAGAGATGCTTGTGGGATTTCCTGACTTACTTTTGATACTGTGTCACTTAACTTGGGGAGGATCACCATTTTCTACCTCAGGCAACAAAATAACTTGGGGTGACCCTGATACTGTGCATGGAAGGATTGGGGGAGGGGTATTGTTCCTTTCTCTCCCCAATTGACATTTTTAATTAAAGTGAGGTAATGTTCATGCTGGCTGGACTCACAAAAGTTAAACTGGAAAGGGAAGGGTGGAGGAATTGTGGGAGGCGGAGAGACCTTGTATACAGTTGCCAGGCAACCACACAAGCATCCCTTATTGCTTCCTGATTAACAGGACACATTAAATGTAAGTGCCAAGCAGCCTGCTTTCTCCTGTTTCCCCCTTTCCCTCCTTCTGCTTTAATTCTTATTACCCCAGTTAGATGTGACCAGAGAGAGGGTTGCTGCCATGTCTGTGGAAAAGCTGGGGCCCAAAAAGGGAAATTATAATGCCTTCCTACTCTTCCCAACAGCCACTTCAATCCCCCCCCCCCCCGACAAATGGGAATTATCATTTTCTGCCAGGACTGGGCTGAAACCTCAGCTTCTCTATCAAATGCCCCCCTCCTGCCAATATCTGTCTGTAACCTGCCCTTCATCCAAAGATCCAAAGGCAGTTCACAACAACAACAAAAAAGTGAGAATACAAAATACATAATAAAACAAAAATAAAGCAATAACCCACCTTCCACAAGCTCTTCTTCTTCTTCTTCTTCTTCTTCTTCTTCTTCTTCTTCTTCTTCTTCTTCTTCTTATTTTATCTAGCAGACTACATTCCCCAGGTACATAACTAGGCCAACCTTTAAGATTTTCTGAGGAGTTCCACAACCAGTGAGTGGATTGTCACTTGATGATAACGCAGAAGTGGGCCTTCTCAGTGCTAGCCCCATCTTCCAAAACACATTCCCTTGGGTAATTTGTGAGGTGGAGACAGTTAATGACCGCTAAATGCCTCTTAAAACTTCTCTGTTGACCCAAGCGTTCTTGGACTCCCAACTCTTTATTTTTATTTTATTTGTACAGTCCTCAGTTTTATTTGTTACGTACCGTTGCATTTTGGTTTTAATCTAGTTTTTAGGACATTTTATTGAGTGTTGTATTTTTATTGTCTTTGTGTTGACTGCTTAGAGACATTTTTATTATATTTAGGAGTATAAAATTTAAACAAAAAAATAAAAGCATGTATACATGGATATTTGGGGGTAAGAAACTCAGAAATATGTACAATTCTTGATGCGTAAAAACGAGAATCTAGAAATGCCCACACTCCAGTGCACGGCTGGACATACTATCTGTATGGGGCTGGGGCAACGAGCAGTGCCCAGCCATCTAATATTTCAGACATGGCAGCAACATTCTCATCTTTATTTAGTGACACTTGCATTTTCCCAGATATAGTCAGGTTTGTCCGGGTTTCAGAATTGGTGCATAACATACATGTAACCAAACACTTCATCTATTCTTTTCTGATGTGTGTAGATAGTGACCAGTCCACTATGATTTTGGCTTCTGTCCATTCAGGCATTCTCCAAAACAAGAATAAATGGTAATTCAGTAAGTTGAACTTCCCCCTACAAATAAAATATTTTAATATGGTAAACAGCACTTTGCTCTGCTCCAAATTGCATGGTGGCGGGCAAGGAATGTCCAGAGTGAGGAATTAACTATTATCAAAAGCACACTTACAAGTTATAAAAAGGCAGGTCCATCGGTCCTAAGTCTCTCAGGTACTTCTAGGTGTGCACCTGATGAGACAGTTGCCGCAACAGAGAGCTCCCCCCCCAACTCTTCTTATGTGTCTCCCCCACCTGAGCTGTGCACAAACAGGCAAAGACTACATTTGCATGTAACCTGTTTCTGTTTCTTCTGCTTCAGTCCTCGCCTGGTCCTGGGACCAGGGCCATCTTTACCTGGGGGTGCAAGGGGTGCAGGGTGCCCGGGCGCCAAATTCTGGGGGGTGCCAGGTGCCCACCGCTGAAGCCGCCTAAGCTCTTAACTATCTACCTGTTATGAAATAATAAATAATTTTGATCAAGCTATAAAAACAAAATACATATATACCCAGGTATTACCAAAATGTATACCTACTGTTTCACTAAAGGACTTTCGACTTTGTGTGCTCATTTACCAAAGACGTGCCACGCCAGCGGCGGTGCTTGTCATTCTCAACGGTACAGTGCTTGTCATTCTCAATGGCCCTGTGCACGCAAAATTAACTCTTACATCAAAATATTATGTTATGTATTGTATTGAGGTGCGCTGCTATGTGGCAGCGGGGTCAGTGGCACCTTTGACACAACTGATGTTTCTCCTAAGTAGGTGCCTAAACAATACTAATTAGTTTAAGTGTGGTGGTGTTGTATACTTAAGTATAAGTGTATTGTAAATAAATGAGCAAATAAATAAGTTTGTTTCTTTTCCCTTCCTTCTTTCGTAATCAAGAGATACAACGTAAGCGTGGTGTCTGACATAAGCATAATAAAGGTTAATTTGGGGGCTAATTTGGGGGTGCTGGGCAGATCTTTGCACCTCGGCGGCGCATATGCTAAAGACTGTACTGCCTGGGACAATGGAGCAAGAGAAGGAGGTGAGAAAGCCCTTGACTTCACACCAGTCTGAGCTATCTCTCCCTCCTCCTGCACCTGTGCTTCACTCCCCAATCTGCAGCTTCTCTTTCCTTTGACTCTTGTCTCCTGGCTGTTACAGGCTCCCCCAGTTCACTGATCCCTTATTCCAAGTCAGTCTCCAATCCCCCTTCGCATGGTGTCCTCTCATCAGTATCTGGCCACCATTCACTCCTTAGTGTCCAGCCAGTCCCTGACATCCAGGTACTATTGTTTCATGACTATAGAACAAGTGTGGAGAAGTTTTGGCCCTCCAGATGTGGCTTGCATCATCCCTGGCCATTGGCTGTGCTTGCTGGGGCTGATGGGAGTTGTAGTTCATCAGCATCTGGAGGACTAAAGGTTCCCTGCACACCTGTTTATAGAACATAGACTATTAGTATGATCCTAAATTTACTCAGAAGTGAATCCTGTTGAATTTAGTAGCGCTTTAGTAGGATTTCAGCCTAATTTTCATACAGCTGTTTGCTTAGCAGGAAGTCTTTACTTATAAGCTGAAAATGTAAGAAATGTTTCCCCACCCTGTTTATTAATTTGTTTTTTTAAAAAATAAAATACATCTTTTGTGTTTAAAACAACAAATTTCAAAGAGTTTAAAATAAATGGCTACTCTGTACCTGCAGTCTTTGGAGTTTATAAAAGATTGTCACTCAGTTTACACACAATTAATTTTTTGCATGGCTACGTGCTTAATTCTTGATGAGTTACTAAGCTTTACTCTTGACAAACAGTCGAATTATGTGGTGAGAACTGTTATTAGATTTACACTGCATTGTCTAATTTGCTTTGCCTCATGAAATTAGATGAATTATTAAACACATAATCTGTTATTCCCTATTAAAATTAATTGATTTTCATGTCAGCTTAAAACTAATGAATTGTCTAGGGATATTTTCATAAACTGCATCATGTAACAGGAAGACTATTTTATTTCCCATCCTTTCTGCTAATGATCTTGTACAGAACGATGCTTTGTGAGCTTTCACGGGAGAGTAAAAGCATAATTACTCTTATACAGCACCCCCCCCTTCCTCAATTGATTACCACAATACTTGCTAACATCATGGACGTGTTTAATATAGTAAAATGTTGAGTAAAATCTTTGTTCAGTTATACAAAACAGAAAACCAGGGGAAATGATTTAGAATCCCTGCCCAATTAAAGTGAGAATTTTATCCTTTTCACTCCCCTTGACCCTAAAAATTACATTTAATAAAATAAATTAAAATTGTTAGCCACACACCTCTTTCAGAGCCTCATCTGCACTCCAGTACATACAGAAAGGATATGCAGGAGTACTGTTTCCATTCCATTCAATGGAACATCTTTATGCATGAAGGAATGCGCTTGATGATTTGCTTCCTCCATTTAAATAAATGGCCAAGGCCATAAAGACAGGTAGTTCCATGTATCCCTAGGGGAACTTCCATGCTTCTGCCTATGTGATATCTGGGGCAAGAAAGCCTGCAGTGTCATGCACATTCTATACAGGAACCACCTCCATGACTTCAAAGTGAACCTGTATCCTTTGTATTTTCTCTGATGAGGCCAAGCGAGAAGCAAGTTTCCACACATGGCCTCATCAGATGAGGACTTCTTGAAAGGAAAGTGAAGAGGAGTTCTTGAGAACCACAAGGGGGAAGAAACTGCATGGAAGCGAGTGGTTGGTCAGAGACAGAACTGTGCCTTAATATCTTTCCAGTGAGGGTGGCTTTGAGGATCCTGACGGAGAACGGCTACAGAAAGCTCAACTAAGTGCAAAAGAAGACTCTTGGCCTTTCAGGGAAAGAAGTGGCTCAACCACTGCCAGAGGAGCAGGCGGAGAACCATGGTGGTGACTGGTTATTCCAATTGTGCTGTGTTAAGCTTGCTGTCTCCCCAGTGAGCAGATCCGGGTTGTGAAGCCCAGCTTGGCCAGACCTATCATATGTTGTTCGTCCATGTGAGAATAAATGACACCACCAGACATGGCTGTGAATAAGATGTTCCAGGATATAAGGGTATACGAGGTGGCGACATGAGGTGTTTTCATCAGTTTTGCAGGGAACGAATGGCTATGTAGATGGTGTTGATGGGAGAAGTTCTGTTGCTGGAACCACAACCGTAAAGGTAAAGGTAAAGGGACCCCTGACCATTAGGTCCAGTCGTGGCCGACTCTGGGGTTGCAGCACTCATCTCGCTTTATTGGCTGAGGGAGCCAGCGTACAGCTTCCGGGTCATGTGGCCAGCATGACTAAGCCACTTCTGGCAAACCAGAGCAGCGCACGGAAACGCCGTTTACCTTCCCGCCACAGTGGTACCTATTTATCTACTTGCACTTTGACGTGCTTTCGAACTGCTAGGTTGGCAGGATCTGGGACAGAGCAATAGGAGCTCACCCCGTCACGGGGATTCAAACCGCTGACCTTCTGATCGGCAAGTCCTAGATTCTGTGGTTTAGCCCACAGTGCTTCCCAAAAACTAGGAAATCCATCTTTGGCAGAAGCATGGCAAACCTGACAAAGATGGTGTTAAACTAAATTCTATGGGCGCTTGAGCCTGAAGGCAGTTAGAAAGGTAAGCCCTAAAGTTTGAGACTAAGAAGCTAGTAAAGGTAAAGGGACCCCTGACCATTAGGTCCAGTCGTGACCGACTGGGGTTGCGGCACTCATCTCACTTTATTCGCCGAGGGAGCCAGCTGACCTCAAATTATTAGTTAGCTATGTTTTATTTTTTTGTTTGCTTTTATATTTCTGCTACTGGCATCATTTAGTACCCAGAGTATTTTATGTCATCAAAACAAACTCCTGATCACAGCCACTCTGCCTTTCCATGCAACACTATGCAAAATCACCACCATCAGAGAGTTTAATATCTCTAAGACCTATGGCTCTGCAATTGAGTGACAGTCCTTGGAGCAGATAATTGACATAATAGCTTCTTGCGGGTTTGAAAAAGCTTATAATGGCACAATATTCTATACATGTCTTCCGAGAAGTAAATCCTACTGAGTCCAGTGGGTCTTACTCCCAGGTAAGTGGGCATAGTTTATACTGGAATAAAGATTGCAAATTGTAAGTAACTGACATTCGCCCGAGTTAAATAATCCATGTTGTTTATTTTTCTTACTGATTGTTCCTCCCCCCCCCCCATACATAGGATTTCTGCCTCCATAAATAAGCAAAGAATAGGAGAGCTTCCTAACTTGACTTTTAATAAATTTATTTCTCAGTGAAAGAAATTCAAAGTAGACCTTTAATATATCACAGTGACATGCTCTTGCTTAGCCCCTAAAACTTCCACGCAAGAAAAGTTGAAAACACATATTTTATTACTATTGTTACAGGTGAATAAAGCAAAGCCTGCAAATATATAAAAATAATAGTTATCATGAAACATTAAAGCACTTCAGACTTTCATGACCCATAATCTCAATTGACGATACCTCTTTTCTTGTTCCCTAAACTAAGAAAATAACCGAAGCACAATCTTGCCATAGTTAAGCATTTTAAGCCCAATTCATTTTAAGAGGAAAATACAGCCTTGTGCTTCATTCTCCAGTTTAAATCCACAGGATGTAAAGATGCTTAACTGGAAAAAGAACTGCAGGGTGCTATATCTGAAATGTAATGGAGAAGACAATCATTTTATCACCATGCTCTCTAGATGCAACCTTCTCTCTTCTCTGTCAGTGTCTCTGTTTCCTAATCAATTTCCCAGTCTATTCTATGCAGTCACTTTGATCCGGCCATAAGACCTGGCCCTATCTTAGTTTATGAACTGAGATTGCCTTATACCAGA
Organism: Podarcis tiliguerta; assembly: GCF_965153285.1. Taxonomy (NCBI): domain Eukaryota; kingdom Metazoa; phylum Chordata; class Lepidosauria; order Squamata; family Lacertidae; genus Podarcis; species Podarcis tiliguerta. The sequence continues at coordinate 26,351,214 of NC_139545.1, forward strand.
ATATTGTAGCTGTGAAGAATGAATGAATGAATAAATAAATATTAAATTTATTATTTATACCTCGCCCATCTGGCTGAGTTTCCCCAGCCGCTCTGGGCGGCTCCCAACAGAATATTAAAAACATTTTTTAAACATCCTTGACATCTGATGGGAGGGCATTCCACAGGGCAGGTGCCACAACTGAGAAGGCCCTCTGCCTGGTTCCCTGTAGCTTCACTTCTCGTGGGGAGGGAACCACCAGAATTATCATTATCATTATTTATTTATTTATTTACATGCCACCTTAGGTGGTATAGATTAATCACTTGTTTGGAAGAAAACCCATGCTAAATTCTGCTTGGCCTTGTATAACTATGGAGAACGCTAAGCTAAGGAGATAGTGCTAAGCTAAGGCATCGGACTGAAGTTATATTGTTTGTTCCATGTTTCCCCCGCTATACATTACATGGGGATGTGGGATCCAGCCACCCAGAAGTTGTTCCCGTACCGCTCTGGCAGTACTTGAATAAGCCCGGATTTTAGGGTATCAGTGATTTATTAGCAACAAACAAGCCTGTTGGGACATAATCTGGGTGTATGAGCAAGGTCCATTGCAGGGCCCCTCCAGTGTATATGTGTCTGCAGAAACCCTACGTGAGATGTACTGCAAGTAGCAAAATAATGGCATTAGCCAATGCAGGTATACCCCCAATTCCCCATGTATGTGCTGGCACAAATGGATTATAATGATGCATGGGGAGGCCAGTTGGTTTGAGAGCTATTCAAGCTTAATTTTTTGAAGGCTGCTGTGAGTGACAAGTGAGTGGCTTATCAGGTGAAGATGCTTCATTGATGTATAGTGGCACTTCATGAAGGCAATCATTTCTCCTACTCTCTTCCCCAGTTTGTTCTGGTGATTATAGTTATCTATTATCACAGGCTGGCATCAGTGCGTTGACTTCACAGTTAGGGAAGGGTTACTGCGCCATAATTCTCAGCATGCCTGAACGGTGCTACTGGGGTATGGAGAAGATAGAAGGTACTCTAGAGTACTTAGAAAATATTATGTGAGCCTAGTTCTGAAATATAGAGGTTAAATTGCAGGGTCTGAATCCAGGTTTTTTTTTGTATCTAGGTTACTAAGAACAATATTATCAAGGTTTCCTTAAGCATATTAAGACTGCCATATTTACATAGGGGCAAATTCCTCATTTGGAAGGGAAAGCAGGCTATAAATGGAATTATTAGGTCCAGCGCTGAGGTCCACCTCCAAGGGCCTTTTGGTGGTTCCCTCACTGCGAGATGTGAGGTTACAGGAAACCAGGCAGAAGGCCTTCTCAGTAGTGGCGCCCACCTTGTGGAATGCCCTCCCACCTGATGTCAAAGAAATAAACAACTATGTGACGTTTAGAAGACATCTGAAAGCAGCCCTGTTTAGGGAAGTTTTTAATGACTGATGTTTTAATGTATTTTTAATCTCTTGTTGGAAGCTGCCCAGAGTGGCTGGGGAAACCCAGCCAGATGGGCGGCTTATAAATAATAAATTATTATTTATAAATTATCATCAAAAAATAAATTGGTGTTTAAAGTGGCACAGAACTCTTTGTTGTTTTTCTACAACTGTCTAACATGGCTGCCGCACCGGAATAAAATAATATGGAATGATATGAATAAGGAAACAAAAGAATGAAAACTAAAAGGGAATATAAAACCATGACAGGAGGTCCAGCTCTCTGCAATAAGACCACCTCTTTTGTATTTAGACAATTACAAGTATGACAAGTAATGTGAACATATGTGTTTGAATAACTCACTTTCCTGAGAGCTATTGTGATTAGTCAGCCAATCAATGCCAAAGTGCCCATTCACCGCACTATGTGGATTCCCACCCCCACCCCCCTTTTGGGGTTTTGTTTTAAAAAAGTGAAGTCCATACACGTGAAATTTAATCCGCTTTTTTGAAGCGAAGGGATTTTGCGTTGTTCCTAATAGCCGGCTTCAACTCCACCTCTGTGTACAATACAACCAGTTTGTCAGGAAGAAGCACTGTGGCATATATAAAGTTTTATGCCAAGCAACGTGGAATGAAAATTGGCCACCTGCATATATTTGAACATTAAACAGCGAAGACGGGGGAGAAATGCTCGTGTGAGTGGCAATCATAAAGAATATATGGTAGAAAAACAGGGATAAAACTTTAAACCTCACAAATGTAAAATATACTGAATTGCAGCTCTCTCCGGCACCCTCACCCCCAAATGGCCATACACACCCAGCTGCATAAGCTTGCAAAGAGAACAAAGACTGCTATAAATATTCCAAAAAGCCAATAAAAAAATAAAAAACTAGGAGTGGTTAGTTCTCCACTGTAATGGGCCACAATAAAAGCTTTTATTGTTAAGAGAGTTACTTTACTAAGAGCTGTATGAAGAAAAGCTGAATGAATGTGAAAAAATTGCATGCAATAACCTGAACCGAAAGATGATTATCAGCCCTTGAGTTCTGAGCTTTTGAGTGAGTGGGTATGCTGTTAGAAGATTGCTGTTGTGGTTAAAGAAAAGCGTGTTTTGTACCTCTCTCCCACCTCCAGGAGTCCTGAAAGTCAATGTATGCTTTTCCTCTGCCTTTGTACATTTATACTGAATATCACTTGTAAAGTTTAAGGGCTTGATATTGCAGCTCTGTCATCACTAAATCTTTGCACATTTATTCTCAGTGCTATTTTTGTAAGACCCGAAGGCTCGGCCCTTTCTCTCAGATAACAGAAAGCCGCCACATCTAGCTTTTTATATTGTATTCTGAGTGCTTTATGGAATATGACATGCAAACATGTCTACAAAAATAGGGATGGCCACGTTTCCTAGAGAAAATCACTTTTGACTTTTGGATTGGCAATTTGGAGCAAAGAAATACGGGGGGGGGGGGAGAGGATGTGAATCCTTTCTTTTGCCACTTTTCTACCACTTCCTTTCTCCACAGGTTTTCCAGTACACATGCTTGCTTAACCTGACATGCATCTGTGTGTGTGTGCAAGAGAGAGCAGACTGGGAGAAGCTGCAACAGAAAAGCTTAAGCGCTGCTCCCATAATTTATCTCCTCCAAAATTGCCCCTCCCAAGGTAGCTTTTCTGTAATAAAAATAAGCATATAACATTAAGTTCTGTGCTTAATATATGCAAAATGTTGTAGTTATTGTCTCTCAGTTACTGTGAAGGGGAGTTCACTGTTAGTTCAGTTGAGTTTATGAGCTACATTTGGTAGAACACAGTCCATAACAATGTGATGTCATTTTGTGAACATTTTATAAAGGGAGAATCAGTGCCAGGACACTTCCCTGTCTAGGTCTACCTGGAAAGTTCATAACTTGAGCAAAAAACATGAACCCCAGAGTCTCTGATGCCAGGTCCACAATGATGTCCATTGTATGCTTCCTTGTAATCATTTCTTACTGTGTTCAACTGTGCATAGTAAGTCTGCTTAGTAAGTGTTCACAGGATCAAAGCATGGCCATGCTAATAAACTTTGAATATGGAACATTTTCCTGTTTCCCCCAAGATGAAAGTTTATATAGGAGAGGCTGCCATATTATTTGAGTGTATCTACAACTACCTGCCAACCTAGCAGTTCGAAAGCACGTCAAAGTGCAAGTAGATAAATCGCTACCACTTCAGCGGGAAGGTAAACGGCGTTTCCATGCGCTGCTCTGGTTCACCAGAAGCGGCTTAGTCATGCTGGCCACATGACCCGGAAACGGTACACCAGCTCCCTCGGCCAATAAAGCGAGATGAGTGCCACAACCCCAGAGTCAGTCACGACTGGACCTAATGGTCAGGGGTCCCTTTACCTTTACAACTACCCTAGACCTGCTAACCACATTCCATTAGAAAGCTGAAGCCATAAAGCTACCAACCGTTTATTGGGTACAGACATTAAAGTCCCAAGCTGAGAGACTAGGAAGCTGCACCATACTTAATTCTAAATGCAGTGCTCAGTTGTTTCAGTAACTTATTGGCTTATGTCCCTGTACCCATTGGCATAAAAAAAATGATCAAAAACAAAACCCACCACCAATCAAACAAACAGGGTGTTTCCCTTTGGGCTAGGGGTGAAGAAAACAATACTGTGTAATTATCTTTACCTTTGAATGCATAGGAAGAGCTTGGATGTTATGCGAACAGGTAGATCGCAAATGAGATAACTAGTACTGCACATCCGATGATTGAGGACCAAGGCAGTTACAAGCTTGATACAGTTACAACATCATCAAGCTCTTAAACGTTGTTCATGCAACTCTCATTTCCCCTTTGGCTAACTTTCCTCACCATTTAAAGATCTGGAGATGAGGTATATGTTGGGGTAAAATAGAATGCACAGCAGCATTGGCTTCCTGAAATCAGAAATTTCCTCATTAAATTCTATAACTGTGTTTATAGAAGAGGGTGGACCAACTTCTATCACTAATAGCAGATAGGAGTATATATTATATACATAAAGACAGGCATACACATGGCTAATCCTGCTGAGACTTGCAGATCCTAACTCTGCAAGTTTTCCTTAACTCATACCCCTTAATTGCTGTAAGAGTAATCTATTGAGATCACTTCCTCCCATACAAAAAATCTCCCCTGTTGCTACCACAGCTTGTATCTGGGCTGTGGAGCCACACTAATGAACTATTTTTAATGGTGACTTTTCCTATTGCACCCATCTGCATAAGGTCCTGTTATCTGTCTGGCTGACTTTGATTACCACAGTTGCAACAAGCATTTAACACTGTGAAGAAGAGGTTGTTATAGTGAAGCTGAGGATCTCTGTCAGCAGACCACAGGCAAGACTTAAAAGCAGCAGGACTGACTTACCAGAGTGGAGTGAAATGAGCTGTTCTGAGAGGTGTGTGTGCTACGTGTTTGTTCTATCAGGGCTCCTGTACCACTGAAAGCCCCATAGTTATACATGTGGTACTGCCATACATAGCTTCGGGATGCAGTGATTGTGAAATCTGCCTCTTACATCTGCCATGAAGCTTTCAAGAGCCCTGCTAGAAAAAGAAGGTTGTGTAAACCCAACAGCTAAGCAGAAAAGCCAGCTTGTAGGGACTGGGCAGGACTGGCTGCAGATTTGAGGGGGTTCTGTGCAAAGTGCCCCTAAGTGACATCATTGGGGTCCTTTTCCCTATAGCAGCGGTCCCTGATAGAACTCCGGCAGCTGTCTAGGGATGTTTTGTGCTGGTGGTGCTGGGTCTGCATGTGGGAAAGAGGAGGAAAGAGATTCAGTAATTATGGGGGATAGCATGAATATGATTGTATATTTTGGCAGATAACATTGTAGCAGTTGATTGCACTGATTCATGGAAGGGTCGGCAAAGGGAAAACAGTAGACCTAAAACACAGAAAGGAAAGCGGTAGCATGTTGGACTACATAGGTCACTTGTTGAGCAACACTAAAATATTTTGTTTATTATGGGAATTTATTGAGTTTGGTTTGCCATAAGAGTTTCAGCTTCTAATTATGGTGTTTAGAAGACAATGGAGAGGTTTAAAATAATAAGAAAGCTGTGAAGGCTGCTGCGGTCTTACAAAGACAAAGGCTGGTTCTCTGTGTAGAGTATACATTTAACCTGTCAGCAAGCACAGGATATTTTTTCAGGTAACATGCAAAAGGATGCATTTAGTAGCTATCAAATCAACCATTTCTTTCTCTGTGTTTGAAAGTAACTACAGTTAAAATGCTGCTTTATTAAATTATAAATTAAAGTATGCTGCATTGAAAATGGTTGCAGTTGAATTCTGTTGTACTGTGAGTCATTATGATGCTAAGTTAAAGGTTTCTGGAACATAATGAAATTCACACTTACATTCTTCATGCAGTTGCCATGGCCAATTCACTTGAAAATGAGAATTATAGAGAGAGCATTTCCTGGTCTTTGACCCTTTCTGAAGGAGTTTAAAAAGCAGGTTTTATGCAGAGCACTAACCCTCCTTCTCAAGCAAGTCAATTCTCAGAGTAATATTAGTAGTCTTAAAACACTTCAGCAGATTGAAAAGTATTCAAACACATCTTAACACTAAGTTCTAAAAAGTGGCCATTTGCCATCAAGGTAAGACAAAAGGCCTGACACTGATAATAGTGAAATAGATTAGCTGGTAGAATTCTAGCATGTCAAACAAAAAGGTCACTTAGAACAGCTCTCTAGATCCTTCTAGCAGAATGCAGGACCTGAGTTAATTAAATAGCTTATTAAATACAAACTACACAATAGTAAAAATGAGTGATTGCTTAGATTAGTGCCTAAGCACTAAAGGGATGAATATCCAGAGTAGATATTCTCATATGTCAGTTATATAATTTGGATTGTCTTGCCTTAGATTCAAATACAAGTTTTTCTTCTTCATTGTTTATTAACGGTTTGTCCTTAAATGTGTGTCATTAATAACTCCCATCTATGATGACAGTTTAGCACTTCCCAATGATTTCCATGGGACCTAAAGTCACCCAACACAAATCTATTTAGGAGTAAGTCCCTTGTAGATCAATGAGATCAGATGCAATACAGTACTCATCTCCCCCACTGCAGTCAATGGGCCTCAAAAATATTTTGGTTTCTGATAAGTTGAGATTGCAGTTTTTTCCCTTCTGGTTCAACACATATCTCAAAGGTTTCCTAAGAACTGATCTGCAGATCATGGTGGAGAATTCAAAATAAGAGCTGTACACTGCGCAGGGAGCCTACAAAAGTACTGTACACCAGGCTCTTTGCTTCCAAAGTTATGTTTCCCAACTCATTAAGGTGATGCGGGAGATCAGAGCTAGTATGGTTATCCCTGCAATGCCTCATCACCTGAGGTGTCTAACAGGGGTGGATTTTGATAATGTTTGGTAATATGGTGCCCTGAATGAGCCCAAAATTTGGTGCTGCCAAATAGATCTTCTCAGTTATGGATCTTCTCAATTTTGCACCCCCTCAGCTCAGTGCCCTTTGCAGGTGAACTGCCTGCACTACCTAAATCTGGTGCTATGTTTAAAAAGGTAGAAGTAAAGGACCCCTGACAGTTAAGTCCAGTCTCGAATGACTCTGGGGTTGTGGCGCTCATCTGGCTTTACTGGCCGAGGGAGCCGGCTTACAGCTTCCGGGTCATGTGGCCAGCATGACTAAGCCGCTTCTGGTGAACCAGAGCAGCGCATGGAAATGCTGTTTACCTTCCTGCCGGAGCGGTACCTATTTATCTACTTGCACTTTGATGTGCTTTTGAACTGCTAGGTTGGCAGGAGCAGGGACCGAGCAATGGGAGCTCACCCCATTGCGGGGATTCGAACCACCGACCTTCCGATCAGCAAGCCCTAGGCTCAGTGGTTTAGACCACAGCACCACCCGTGTCCCCAGTGCTATGTTTAGAGTCCCTTAATAAGGTTATAACATTACCATCTCTGCCTTTAGGATGCCAGAGAATAATAGGGACATCTGTGAATAAATTGGATTACTGTAAAAGAGCAAAATATAACAGAATTGCTGCCCCTTTGTGAGCACTCTTTCATGTTCCAGCCAAATTTGTATCCTTGCTGTGGGAGAATTGAAATGCAGCCCAAGGTGTATAATATAGATGTGGCATTATGCTGACAAAAGTGTCCTGATATGCATTTATTTTGCTTAATCATGCTGAAAGCATCGTTGCATGGGCATAAATGATGGAACAATTGCACTCTTCAGAATTTATATGACATGATATTTAGAAAGTGAAATGAAATAAAAGTGGCTGCATTTAGATGTCAAAGGAGCCTCTGCATTTTTATTTTTTTTAATATCAAACAAAGCTTGTAATTTCTTCTGAACACACAAACTGCGGTTAATATTAACTATGGTTTGTTTGAAACAAGGCAGCTTCAAATCGCAAGTGGGAAAGCTGGCTTGTTTGATCAAACCATCGTTAAGATTAAAGCTTCTGATCTCATAGTTGCTCTGAAGGACGAGAGGGAGTGTGTGGACTTGAGAACTGTTGTAGTTCATTTCCATCACAGTAAACCATGGTTTATTATGACATCCAAACATAGCAGTTGCCTCTCAATCTTGACATCCCATATAAATATTGTGTGAAGGTTATCTCTTCCTCTGGCTAATCCAGGCTTTTCAACTTCTCCATTTTTACAGCTCTCCTGCATCAAGCAACCCTCTTGTATGTAGAAGCTCATGTAAGCATTTGTCCCAATCAAAAACCCTTTTGGTCCCCTCAAAGAAGGTGGCTCGGTTTTCAGTATTTTGTGATAGACAGATTCCTCATCACCAGAAATTAGAATAATCTTGAATATCCCGTGACTCACAACAGCACATTCAAGGCTTGAGGGAGAACCAGATATGGCAAGCTGAGTTAAACACAGTTGGGCAAGAGAAAGGTTCAAATGACAGATTCCAACAGATTCCAAGAATGTGTGAGAGGGGCTTGCTAACCCTCCTCTCCCCTGCTTGCACCCAGGAGTCATGCCTCTTGCCACTCATAGTTGCCACAAACTCACACGTACAGTGCCTCCATGCAAGAGTGAATGACCCAGTCATTGCCCCAACCCCCTTGTGTAAAGGCACACATAGAGCCTCTTCTCTTGAAGAGTGTATGTCAGTGTGTGTGTGTCACATGGTGTATCAGTGGCAGGAGGCGAGGCTAGCCTGTCTGGTTTCCCCTCATGATGTCTTTTGAGTGCATGCAGAGAATTGTCCGGACTCTACTAGCATTTTGAATAAAAAATGAAAGTTGTAGGGCAGCAGCACTCAGTGCATTGAACACTCTAACAGTGTTGGTAATTGTTTATTTTAACGAAAATGCCTGTATCTCTTTTAATAAAATCCACACGTTAAAATGCTTCTGTCTTTCATAAGTGCATATAGCAGAACAAACAATAAATTATTTTAGACACAATCTAATATCTCACTTCTGCACTTTTGCCTTCTTATCTTTTTTTCAACAGCACAACAAACAGATATATAAGTACAGGAAATAACACAACTTATTGTATTTAAGACTGATTGTATTTGGAACTAGTTAAAAAGGTTAGCGACTGGTATGCTCAGAATAGGCAGTACATCTTAAGTTGTATTCAGCTAACCTTTCATCAGAGTAGACCCACTGAAATTAATGGACTTGAGTTAGCCATGGCATTTCATTTCAATGCGCCTATTCTGAGTAAGAGTTTGTTGAGTGCAGCCCTTCATTTCCATTTAATGTAGCCAGGTACTATTCTATGGGTATTATGAAAGGCTTTGCAGTTTCTCAATATGCAGTATTGTAAAGTGATTCTTCATGATAAACTTTTACAGTGTGAATGCCTCTACAGCAGCTGTACACTGTGTGCTTTTTGGATGCTAAAAAGTACATTAAAAAACAAATACCAAGGTTGCACCCTTACTATGAGTTGAGATCAAAGAATAGTATAAACTAGTATAGGGGCTTTGGTCTTAGATTTCCTAAACATTTTATCCTTTCATGCTACCCGACAAACATTTGAAATTAAGAAGACTTTTAAAAGCAATGTGTATGGATTTGCTATTTGGAAAAAGAAAAAAAGAAATAAAAAGCACTGCACACACGGAAGCTTTCCTTTGGATCTCAGCCACAGCCATCTCATCGTTCCATCAAATCCCCCTAAAGCTAATTTCCTACATTTATCCTGAAATGTCCTTTTGTGAATAATTATGCTGTGAAACGAGCATTTTTGGCAATGGAAGTTTGGAACAAGGAATTATTTAATATTTGAAGAACAGAACCCTAATCACAGTGATTTATGTAAAAAGTCAGATGACAGGTATTAAAACGGTAAGAAACGTTAAACCAATGCTGGATATTCTCCTGACTTCCTCTGACAGCATATGCAAAGTCAGTGTTACAGGCAGCTTTGCCTATTCAAATAAAAGAACCCAAAGAGCAAAATCACAATCCTGTGCGTACTTTTTTCTTGGTGGAATAATTTAAAGTTTTTCCCATGTCCATTAGGCCCTTACAACCTAATCTCGCCTCTGCCGGTTGCTTCCATGGTGAGATCATTAAGTAAATTATTTTAAGATCAAACAGCCTGCAGTGACAATGGAGTTCCATGTAAGGTAAATGCTTCAAAGCCCCCTCCCCACCCTAAGCCCCCTTTTCCTCCTCTCTCAAATTATAGCTCTATGGGCTATTCATCACCTCTCCATGGGGCTTGCCCCCACCATTACTTGGCTTTTTGCTGCAGGCTAAGGTAGCACTGCTAATTGGCCTTTGTAACAAAACTGACCTGTGGACAGGATAAAACTTGTTTGGAGCTTTAGAGACAAACATTATTCAAGGTTAAAAACACATGAATGCCATGGCTACGTCACCATAAAAGGGAGTGAATGAATTTCTTCCTCTGCAGCTCTTAATGTGAAAGAATGTGTTCACGTTGTGTCCATGCCAAACAAAAGCTCCTTCAGGTAGTTGAACAAGTCCCTTCTCTCTCTCTCTCTCTCTCTCTCTCTCTCTCTCTCTCTCTCTCTCTCTCTCTTCCTCTCCCTCCACCCCTCCCCTTTAAGGATAAGAAGGTCTATCATTTTCTTTATTTCTCTGGAGCCCCTCACAGTAAGGACCCCTTTGATCTGAGAGAAGAATGGTAGATGGAACAATTTAACTGCTCCATACAGGTGCAGGGAGTTTATTTGACAGGTTGTGGCTTTTATTTCTACCACATTAACTGTGTGCATACAAATAGGCTCTTGACAGATTTTGAGCAGGTAGGAGCCGAACAATAACAAAAAGAGCCTTGCACAAAAGCTAGGTACACCTGCGCGCGGATGGCACAATTTGAAAATGCTGAATAAAGACAGGTAAAGCCATTAAGTTTCCTGCTGTGAGTGAATTTTTACAACTTAGAAAGACAGCACATGGCCAGGAGAGGGGAGAGAAGCTGGAGCAAGTAAATAACACACGATGCAGACAATCACCTCACACTTTAAAGCATCTCTTCTCGGTTGGAGTTATTTTAAAATAAATAACTCTTCTGCGTGAGCGTTGTACGGTAGCACCTAAATTATATTGTCTATAACAGAGGAGTGGATAGAAGGGAAGAAGGAATGTGAAAGAAAGCATGTTCAAATCATGTTTACTCAAACCAGCACTTTTTTCAAAGGATGATTATCTGTGTGAATTATCTTACATTTACAGTTACTCATGATTGCAACTGGTGAAGTGAAAATGTAGCCTTTTAGCTTTGTAAGCTTCCTCAACCCACCCCCTTTCCCTCTGGTTTTTCACTTAAGTGCAGTTAAAATGGCTTGAATAAGAAAAAACACTGTTCAGTTGGCTACCATCTGCAATAACACGTTGTGCTTGGAAGACTGGATGCTCACTTATGGAATCTGCAAAGTTAATTTTGCACATATTTCTCCACCACCACCACCTGTTTTAAGACTTACTTTCCCCACCCTTTTTAAGGTACAACCAAAAACCAACAATAAAATGAACTAGAATAATTAATAAAATATTTCATAGTTGTAAAGCTTACTGTGTTCTATTTATTCTTCCAGTAATAGTTTGCTTTAAGGATTTTATCTGTATTTGTTAAAGAGAAATCTCTCACATTTATTGTTTAAGAAAGAGAGTGGAAGGTGTAGCACAGACAGACACACTTTCTGCGGTTAAGACTTGTAGAGAAACATCAAATCAGAAGAGTGACAGGTCTAATTTTCTTAGACAAAATACAATTCTCAGGAAGTAAATAAGATCAAGCATAGAACTGAAGGTTGATAGCTCTAACAATAGCTGTCAGCCCCTATCAGCAAGCGCAGGCATCTGCATAAAAGGTCAAAGTTAGACATGTTTTAAAATGTGGCTTTTTAATATCAAAATGGGTTTCTGTCTTAATGCGGAAGCTCATGTTGAGGTCATGAGCTCTGTGAAATTCTATGAACTCTCTGATGCAGGTATTAGCTCTACATAATATTAAGTGTTTCTTCTACATAATGTGCATATGATTACAATATTTGAGAGAATGCTTGTTCACATTTGCCAAGAAAGCTGATACCCTGATCATACGGGCATCATGTGTAAAATAACCAGGTCTATAGCTTAAATAACCAGCTCAACAGCCCCATTCCTGATGTCACCATCCCATTCGCAGGCTCCACAATGTCTGTGTGTTGAGCAGGACATGTGAAAGGCAGTCGGTTTACATATCCCACTTAACATGCAGATACTGAAGAGTAGACCACTTTTGGGTCATGGCAGGGTCCAGTTCTTTCCCCTCTCCATGCAGTGTGGTCTGGTTTTTTTTGTTGCTGTTGGTTTTTGTATCTTTGTTTTAGATCTTGCTGTGATATGTGTGGAAATTGTTCATTTGGTAGTGTTTTATTTATTGTTTATGACTACTTTTGGTAGTTATGTATTTTTTCATCTTGTAAGCCATCTTGAGCATGGTTTGAGCTGTGGAAAGGCGGCATACAAAAAATAATAAATATGTATGCATTTTATGCCTGATGTATTTATGAATCTTTTTCATTGACAAGTATAAGGATAACCAGGATTGGTTAAGTCTAGCCAATTCTGGCCAGAAGTTCATCACCCTGAATGCTCCCGAATCCATTTCTGTATTTGAAACCTCTGATTAATGTAGCCTCAAGCAGTGCTTTATAAATGCTCTTCCTGGTAATAAGGAATTTATTTATTTCAGAAATTTCTATTCCACCTTTCTGCACCAGAATATACTCAAGGCAGTTCAAAATAAAGCAACTTCAATACATAAAACAATCCACCATAAGAACAGTAAGACCAGCCATTAAAAAAACATAAGCAAAGGCCAATTTGGGAAACTGTTGCTGGGCAGGATCTTTGTAATTATTATCATTATTATTATTAGTAGTAGTAGTAGTAGTAGTAGTGGAATGATTGTCAGTAGGTTTGTACTGGATGAGGTGATTCCTAAGGAACCTTGGCTCCAACTGCTCAGCCAGAATCTAGAATTGAGCTCAGAAACAAACTACTAGTAAAAAAAAGGTAAAGGACCCCTGGACGGTTAAGTCCAGTCAAAGGTGACTATGGGGTTGCGGCACTCGACTCGTTTTCAGGCCAAGGGAGCCGGTGTTTGTTCACAGACAGCTTTCCGGGTCATGTAGGCAGTATGACTAAACTGCTTCTGGTGCAACAGAACACCGTGATGGAAGCCAGAATGCATGGAAACGCCATTTACTACAACAACAACAACAACAACTACTACTACTACTACTACTACTACTACTACTACTACTACTTATTATTTATACCCTGCCCATCTGGCTGGGCTTCTAGCAAAATATAAAAATACAATAATTCATCAAATATTAAAAGCTTCCCTAAACAGGACTGCCTTCCTGCCACAGCGGTTCCTATTTATCTACTTGCACTGGCATGCTTTTGAACTGCTAGGTTGGCAGGAGCTGGGACAGAGCAACGGAAGCTCACTGCGTCACGGAGATTCTAACCTCCGACCTTCCAATTGGCAAGCCCAAGAGACTTAGTGGTTTAGACCACAGTGCCACCCACATTCCCTAAACTACTAGTAACCCATGCAGTTGGCATAGGATCTATTACCAACTTTAGTGTCTGGGTTCTGGACTAACCAAAGTTTCCAGATTGACTTAAAGGGCAGCTTCATGTAGAGTGACATTATATTAATCCAATCTGGAGGTAGATAGGACCTGAATAATGAGATTTTTTCTTTCAGATTGTAGATCTGATGGCTGACATAATTATTTATAATTTGATAAGTTTGAAGCTAGCATAGTACTGCAGCAGCCATGCTACATTTTCTTTTTTTATATATAGTTGTCATGGCTTAGTATTGATAGCCACATACAGTTCAACTGTGGGAGTCATAGCAAGTCCAGTTGTATCCTATCCTGTGACCTGAAGAATGTGTAGTGTTGTCTGTTTCATCTGCAACAAAAGAGTATCGACAGACATTCTCAGTGGCTGCCCTTTTCTCTCTCTCCATCTCATGATAGTAAAAATGAAAGAGGTTAAGCAGATGCACATAAGAAACAGGGTGTATTGCGGTTTTATTGGATGGTTCTTCTTCTTACACTTTATGCTTTTTTATATAAAAAAAATCTTGTAAACCACTTTGAAAAGGCAATTGTGCCCTAAAAAGTGGCTAGGTAATAAAATAAATACCGTATTTTTCTGTGTATAAGACTAGGTTTTCCCCCTAATAAATAATGTCCAAAATTAGGGGGGCATCTTATACACGGATAGTGTCCCCCCATTTTCTTAAATCTGAGTCCCCCAAAATAGTGGGTGTCTTATACATGGGGGCATCTTATAGATGGAAAAATACAGTATATGAAAAAAATATAATTTCCACTTTTTAGAAAAAGAATAGCAATGCAACTGAGAGCCTTTATTCCATTGCTTGTTTCTTTAGATTACTATGTTTTTTAGGTATTTAAACTGCCAAAACATTTTACTTTTGGAAAGACTGCCAAAAGTAGTTCTCACAGGAAGCAGGATCCGAACACCGGGGCACCCTCCCCTCCTGTGGTTTCCAGAAACTGGTATTCAGTGGCACTGCTACCTCCAGCTGCGCGCAGAGCACAGCCATCATGGCTAGTAGCCACCGATAGCTCTCTCCATCCATGAATAACTGAAAGACAGTTGCCGAGGATCAAAAGTGGTAGAGTGTGTTGTGATCATGTCCTGCTTTGTGGGCTTCCAGGAGGCATCTCACTGACCACTATGAGCACAGATTGGTGGACTATGTTGGACTTTGGTCTGGCCCAGGAAAGCTCCGTTTTTGTCCCTAAGGGAACAAACATATATTGCTTCTGAAATATTGTCAGTGCATTCTGCAGCTATAATCCAAGTGATTACAGAGTGATGGGCAAACTGAGGGTAAAAATGATATGAAATGTATTAGTGAAATGTTGTTATTGAACAAATAATTCATCTAGAATGAAGGCAAAAATGTTCAGAATCTTACCATATACCGCTTATTTGGTCTTTTCTACTTTAACGCTGGAAAATAAAATATGCTGCAGCAAAGCAGATCATATTTCTGTTAAACCTAGTACAGGTTTACGAGGGTCCTAAAACTGTAACAAATCTGGAAATTAGTGTCAGATTTTTTTTAATAAAAAAAGATTCTTTATAGGCTGTTATTTAGCTAAATATATGATAGCTGTTTGGCACTTCCAAGTATACAGATTTGTTTAAAAAAACGTAAATTCATGTCTGCCACCTGCTCAATCAATCTCCATTTCCACAACTGTTTCTGTAGAGAGGCAGTTTAAAGCATTCTGGGAGATCAAATATACATTACATAATAAACAATAACAATAAGTGGACTTGGCTGCATGTGGATCAGAACACAGATTAAATTTCGGATACCAGTTGAACATCAGTCTCCACCAGCCTGCTGATTTGAAGGGCATGGTTCTCTATAAAATCTCAGGATATTCTGCACACATTAGTGCCATGTGGAATGTTGATAATACAGTTTCAGGGAAGGCTTCTACATTTGGAAATGAATTGCCTAAAAATTGTCCTTGTCATTCAGTAGGTGGCACTCTTCCCTATGAGCAGATAATGGTATGTCTCTATATCACTTGTATGGCTTAGGTACAGCTATCTTTTAATCTTTGACATACTCACTATGACCACTGGGGAAGTTTTCAGTGAGAGTAAAAAGAAGCAGTCTTTTTATCATCCAAGTTCCAGCTCCAGTAATGAATCAGGAGTTGGGAAACGTAGTTGTTCAACTGTATTGGTGAAATATGGCACTACCTCTAATTCTTTAGTAATATTAGCTACTGTGATCCTTTACTAATGTGGTGTGGGGTGTGTGTGTGTGTGTATTTAGGCACCAGGCAAAAACATTCTTCTTCAACCAGGGCTTTGGCTGTTAATGATCTATAGCCTTTTAAAACAGGGAGTGTTTAAAATGTATCCCCCATCCACCCTTGGTTTTAATTGAATATAGGGGCTTTTTGTTTGTTTGCTGCTTTGTTTTGTTTTTGCAAAGGCATTTTGAGTTGCCTGTAGCTAGAAAAAGCATCTAATGAATTTACATAACAACAACAGCAGCAACATACACACATCCTCCTGCTTCTCTATGGCTGTTCACCCCACATCACTGCCTCACCATCACCTCCCCTACTTCCATCACTACCTGCATTTTGGCACATTTATGTATATTATATTTTGCTTGTGGTAGTGAAGCTTGTGATACTGCTTAGCTAAGCTGGCCCACCAATCTCAATTGTTGAGGGACCAAAATTATATGCAGCCCAGCTTCTGTGATGGAAGAGAAGGATTTAAATTTGCTTTGAATCCGAACCTCGCAAGGTGAGAGGGAAGAGACCCAGAGCAAAACCACATATTGACAAGCTACAGCAACCTTCCTCAGTCTTGGCTCCCCAGATGTTGTGGGACTACAGTACCATCTTCAGAGACATTTACCCGCAAAGTTTCAGCCAAATGTCCCCAAGCTGCTGAGGGAGA
Source organism: Podarcis tiliguerta (assembly GCF_965153285.1). Taxonomy (NCBI): domain Eukaryota; kingdom Metazoa; phylum Chordata; class Lepidosauria; order Squamata; family Lacertidae; genus Podarcis; species Podarcis tiliguerta. The sequence continues at coordinate 26,367,655 of NC_139545.1, forward strand.
AGTTATGATGAAATCAAATATTTAATGGCTAACCCATGAAAAGTATGTCTGGCAAGTTACACACCTTGCCCCCCCCCCCCAAGTTACACACCTTGCCATTTAGGTGGAATGTAATTCCACCTGAGGCCGGTAAAGCTGACATTGCTTCAGTTCAAGGTTGGCTCACCACAATCATAGCCTCTCTGGCGTCTGAATTAAAAACAGTGCTACCTCAGGTTACAGACACCTTGGGTTACAAACACTTCAGGTTACAGACTCCACTAACCCGGAAGTACCGGTAGTACCTGGGTTAAGAATTTACACTGTTCTCAGGATGAGAACAGAAATTGCGTGTCGGCGGTGTGGTGGCAGCGGGAGGCCCCATGAGCTAAAGTGGTCCCTCAGGTTAAGAACAGTTTCAGGTTAAGAACGGACCTCCAGAACGAATTAAGTTCGTAACCAGAGGTACCACTGTACAACCTTTCTAGCCCTTATCTGTCCATAATTAGATTTCAAGCCCAGTTTTGATACTGAACCCCTGATCCTGGATGGGATAAAGAAGAGGGGAAAGAGTGCCATCAGTTATTGATCACACTGTAGTCCAAACTATCAGTTTACCTCAGTGTGGTGTAGTGATTAAGAGTGGTAGACTCGTAATCTGGTGAACCGGGTTCGCTTCCCTGCTCTTCCACATGCAGCTGCTGGGTGACCTTCACTTCTTTGAAGTCTGTCAGCCTCACTCACCTCACAGTTTGTTGTGGGGGAGGAAGGGAAAGGAGACTGTTAGCCGCTTTGAGACTCCTTAGGGTAGTGATAAAGCGGGATATCAAGTCCAAACTCTTCTTCGTCTTCTAGCTGCACATAGGCATTACAAAACAGCAAATACAAGCAGGAAGTTTGTAAAACCTGACAGATCAAATGCTAAAGGATAGGGCAGTGGTTGTCCATTGCTTCCCACTGGTGTTGGCCCAGCAGCTGAAGGTCTACCCAGTATTTAGGAACAAAGAAAACATTGTCTGGCACTGGCTTTCCAGGTTTTCAGGCTGGGCTCATCTGCTGCCCAACCTGAGGATGCTGGGAGATTGAGCCTGGGATCTCTCCTGAGTTATGGGTCTTCCCTAGTATGCCTGAGAAGCCCAGCAGAATGAGCAGAGTTATATTCTGCCCAGTTCTAGATGAAAATTGTTGACTAGGGCAAGCAAAACGCTTTCAGTCCCCATCTCTACTTTAAATTGACATATATGGGTCCCGGAAACCCAGTGTAAAAGGAGCTGTCCATTCCGTGATTGATAGACTATCTTGCCCTCAAAATGGCAGATTCGAAACTGGACTGTAATTGTTCAGATCATTCATCCAGATGTATTTTTTAAAGATTTGAAAGCATCTCACGTACCTTTAGATTTTTTTGGAAAGCATTCCTCCTGCTATGGTCATCATCATCGCATCAGTTAAAATAGTCTGCTCAAGAGTGGCAAATTTCACAAGTCACAATGGGTAAGGTTCAAGGAAGACTAACTGGAAGACTGCAGATCTCCGAGAATTATGTCCATCCTCAAGTTTCAAAAAAGACCTGCTATGCAGGTTTCTTTTTGAAAAGCAAAAGTCCAATGTCCTTTTGGGCACACAGAACCAGTCTACAGTTTTATGGAAGATGGCCAAAATATTGACCTTTAAAAAGCTAAGTGTATCCACGTGCTTTTTCATAGCTTTCTTTTTGATTGACAGCTAGTTGTTATTTAACTAGCAGATATTTGCCACTGGACTGCTACAACTAAGACATAGTATACTCCTCCAAAATGCAGGTCTCGCTTTGTTTGCCTGAATCTTCATATTGGTGCGCCCTTGGAAAACGTCATAGAAATCAATGAAAGTGTTCTGATGATCTTTGTACTGCAGTTGCCCCAGGCAATATAATATGCATATCTTGCTGCTTAATCTACCTACAGCAAACTCTATAATTTTGATGCATACCCATGAAGCATAGGACGAAATCTCTCTGTGTGTAGTTGGGTTTTAGAATAATCAGTTCTCAGACTGTGGTCTGCAAAGAGCTATTTGGTCACATGATTCTGGCTTTTCCCCTGGTTTCCAGCTGCTAAATTGCATTAGATTCCCTCTAAAAATACATTAAATACTTTCCAGCTATTACTTTGCACACAAGTAAGCAATTGGTGTAGGTGCCACAAGATTGTTATATGATAGTGAATGGGAGGGAATGTGGCTCATTAGTGCCTTATTAAGGTATGATCATATTATGGGAAAAGTTTGTTGATCCTCATTTTTAAACCATACTTAACAGCAGCAAATATAATGATGGTCTTAATATCAGTTTTGCAGTAAGAATAGAACAGATGAAATAATGAGGTTACTTATGGCTGTTCCTTGAAATTATTTACGACTGTTCTTTTAAAGTTGGCATACACTAGGAATTGTGGGGTTTTTTTCATAAGGATTCTGTGATTTAGCTTCCCCTGGAATAGAAAGTATTTCATGTCTTAGGACAAAACAATTAATTAACTTTAAAATACATTGTTCTGTATTTACCACTTCTCAAGCTGGACTAAATACCGGGGGCAGTAACACCCTGTCCTGAAAATACAACTGAGTTTTCTAAATTAAATAAAAAAACTTGACCTGGTCTATTATTATTGGTGTCAAATTGTTTTGTGAAAGGCATGTCACAATTAACAAGACAGCCATTCAACCAAATTTATGGCTTTTATTCTTTTTAACCTAATGAAGGCTATAAAGTATGATCATGTACTACTCATAAAATAGTACCACATAACACTATTCAGTTTTGAGAAGAGCTTAAATTGTCATCTTTTTGTTGGACTAATGATCAAATATTGATATTTCTTCAATTCATACAAACTTATTGCATGGAGCTTGGTCAATATATTCTGATGTTCACACCAGGGATTTGGAAATCAATGTAGTTTTCCTGTTATTCTCTTATGATTAAATCAATTGAAGTTATTTACTCATAGCACAAAATATGCACAACTGCCAACCCTATGGCTTTTTTGAATTGCTTTCTTGCTACCATTGCCCTCTAATGAGAAGGTGCAGGTTCTCTTCAGGGGTTGACTAAACCTGCTCATGTATACCAGCAATTTGAGGTGCACAAATTGTTCGTTATTAAAGGCTACCAGTGTTCCCACCAAAATGCATCTTTATCATTTGCCATTGCATTAACATTGACAAAACAGAGTAATACTAAAACTCAGCAGCGTTGATCAGACAATGGCAAAATGACAGTCATAAGAGCTACAACCATGGTTTATGACATGTCTGTGGCAATCTAGAGAGACCAGGAAAAACAATGGAAATATCAATTCCATTGAATAGTAAGGCAAGTCTTGGTGAGCACTCTCATTTCAATCAGGTATGAAGCCATTTAGGAAAATGGTAGAACATTTGAATTAACTCCATTCTTACTGAAATAATGCGTTCTAAAAATTGGACTTTACAAACATAGGTTGATAGCTTAAGACTTCAGGGATTCTTACAAAATAAGCATCAATCTTTATAATATTGATCATTATCTTGCCAAAAATCTGTGGGTATATAGGACGGTGCTGATGAATCCTAATACTCTCAAATTGTTATTTTTAGAGGGGATATGATCAACAATGTTGTCTCCAATGATGTAGAAGATATAGCACAAGTAGGGCTTAAGTTTTAAATTTATTAAGCCATGGTGGGTTCATAACAGCCTGGGGAAACATGGGGTGGTGGATTGTTTTATAAAACTGTCTTTTAAATATCTGGATTTGTCTTTGTTTTAAATTTATTGCATCCAACCCTGGGATCGCATGATAAAGGGAAGGCTAAAAATGCTAAATAAATAAAATAAAATAATAAAGTGGAAGGAAAACGAGACAATTGTGATCACATTTCCTGTTACCACAAATGTCCCTGAGCTTGCACTTATCTACATTCATGTGGAAGCAGTAGTATGTGAACTGAAAGTCGATGAAATCAGTTTACAGTTGAATATGAATGATTCAAAAAGAGGTATGGCAAGCATGATCATGTATACTTCCAGTTCCCTTACTACTTTGATGAGATTGTGGGAAAGGATTAGAGTTGAGGCCCCCATTTAAAGCAGTATCATACCATTTTAACAGTCATAGCATTCCCCAAGGCATCCTGGGAACAGTAGTTTGTTAAGGGGGGCTGATAATTGTTGGGAAGCCCACATTTGCCTCGCAGAGCTGCTGTTCTGAGTTGCCTAGGAAGAGGGGTTAATTGTTAAACCACTCTAGGACTTGTAACTCTTTGAAGGGAATAGGGGTCTCCAAACAATGCTCAGCACCCTTAACACAAATTACAGTTCCCGGGATTCTTTGGAAGCCGTGACTGTTAAAGTGGTATAATAGTGCTTTAAATGAGGCTTAAGAATGTTCATGAGTAGGGAATTTGATTACCTGTGATATTTCCACATATCTCAACTGGTCCCGAGACTGTGCTGAATCAACATATTGATTAAACTTATTCCAAATCTCAACCACAACAAAACACCTATGACCCACTATTCTGTCCTGTATGTGGATTGGCTTGTCTTTTGCCATAGTGGAAAGTGGTAAAGCTCATGTCCTGAGTTTTGACAGCTTGGTTTTTCAGAAGATGATAGATAGATAGATGATAGATAGTACTATATTTGTCCTAAATTTCAGCATTCTAGCTGGTAGAGATCTTCCCCAACAATTCTGATACTCCCAGATTGATTACAAATCCTAGTCAACATGGGTCTTAAAAGTTAATGGTAAGGTCTTAAAAATCAATGCTAGCATGAACTAGACATCAATGGAGCAACTTCAAATTAGAGTACTATGACCTGAACTCTTAGAACCAACAGCAAGCACATGAGACTACAATACTCTGAATGTAGCAGAGTCTGCTAATAGAAATTCCCAGGGGAGCCATTCGGGGGAACTGTGGAAATTCCACCTAAGTTTAGTAAAATTATATTCCATTGCCAAAATATGAAGATATAAAGACAAGAGAATGATACTATAACATTAAACAAATTGGAGTAATATTCTCTGTCAATAATCACAGTGCAAAACTGAATTTTCTATTTATCTATGTGATCCTGAAGTTTGTGTGGAGTAGTGGGCAACACCAAGCAAGCTAATTCATACAAATTAGTTATTCTTGAAAACATCTTCCCATTTTATTCAGTTGTGAAAAGATGGGATAAGAGCAAATTGTTCCTCTCTTGTATACAGCATTCAACTAATAGAATAGTTAATCAAATCCATGTTGATAGGTGTCAGAATCTCCCAGATATAATAAACAGCATATACCATATGACAGTGGACACACACCACACCACACCACACCACACCACACCACACCACACCACACACCACACACGGTTCCAAAAGCAGAGATTTGCACAGCATCTTAGGGTTGTATGTTTAAAACATTGGCTGTTTCAGCTGTGTGCAGGGCTGCCAACTTGAATGAAATATTGGTGTGCCAGGTAAGTCCCCCCCTCCTCGCATGATGTGGGAAATGCACACCATTTGAATGGCAATGCCTATCAATATTGGGAGGGCCCAGCCCCCTCAAATATTTTATTGGGGGGCTGGAGGGACCCCGGCCCCTAAGAGTTGGCTCCTATGTTCTACAAGCCCAACCCTGGCCCCTCTTGGCTGCAGAACCATAATGGGAAAGGAGAAGAAAGAGTGGAGGGGATGATCCATGTGGAGAGGTCTTGTAGCAACAATAGCTTGGGGTTGGTGGCATTTCTTTTAAAAACAAGTTATCTGCACAGAGGTAGCAAGGGAGATTTCTTACACCAGAGTCATTGGCCATTATGTAACACTGTCCAACCACAGAGTGCATGCATCTGCCTTCACAGTCTGAGGTGGCTGTGCCCCTGAGTGCCAGTTGCTGGGGGCCACAGAAGGGAAGAGTGGTCCTTGTGCTTGGGTCCTGCTTGCCAATTTCCTACTGGGACATCTGCTTGCCCACTATGGGAGCATGATGCTAGACTGAATGGGCCCTCTTTGGCCTGGTCCAGCAGGTTCTTCCTATGTTCTTAGAAGTTGTAGTCCAAAAGACCTGAAAGGTATGATGTTAGCTACCCCTGGCCTACATTACTGACCAGGGAAGAATTGGCTTCTTTATTCCTTATTAATTATCTCCCTGCTTTTCTTTGGTGTGTTTGGGGGGGGGGGAATGGACTTTCTGCGTTTCTCTCCCTTCTGGTTGGAAGGAGTGCGGATTTTCCACCAAAGCTCCTGCCATTGTACATTCAGTAATTCATTAATGACACACCTGAAAGGGCGGTTTCCTTCCCTCCCCTGTTCTGTCCCTTCATGAGACTGAAGACTGCCAAGACTTCCAAGAACACCTCTAAAGCCTGGCCATCACTCAGCCTCTCATCTCATTACACACGCCAATAAAACTTAGTGGCCGTCTCTCTCCACGAGCAATCTTGCTAATGGATATGGAACCATGATTGCAAACAGCGTTTTACATACAGGAAAGCTGGTTTTGCATGTATCTTGGCAAAACCTAATACAGTGGAAGCACAGGGTCGATCTTCTTCTTCTTCTTCTTCTTCTTCTTCTTCTTCTTCTTCTTCTTCTTCTGTGATGTGACTGGCAGGCTGCTTGAGAAGCGAGGAAACGCTTCTGCCAGCCTGATTTCCTCATAAAGACAATAGCTTCCCCTGAAGGCTGTTTCCAGCTGTAGCCACTTGGAAGTACCCACATCAAGCATGTATCACACAGATCTGTCAGTTAGTTCTGGAGCCAGAAAATTGTTGTTTCAAATGTTACAGTACAGGAAAATCGCCTCTCTGCACTCGCTGCCAAAAAAATGACAGCTTAATTTATGCCATGCTGAAGCTACATTACAGAGCCATTGAGGCTGGCAGTTAAGTACACTCCATGCTCACATCTCTCTCCCCCCCGTATGCAAGTGCACTGGGGAGAGATACACAGGGGCTGTAATAGGGACAATTGGCTGCAGTGTTTTCCATGTCAGTGGAACTAAACACAGGTGAAATGGTTAGCAGCCATAAAATGATTTATTTATTTTTTTACCTTGTATGCAAAACGTGGTGTAGCAAGCATGTACATTCCCAAATAATTGGGAGAGATGTTTGGTGGAATTGGTATGCATGAAATAGACTATGGAGAGGTTTGTTCACGTCAAGTCCCCAGGTTTTATGTGGCGTGGGAAGGCGCCGTGATATTATCCATGCCTTTGAAAATTATTCTGTATCCTTGGTTCAAGACCTTCAGAACCTGGCCATGTTTACACTTTCTGAAATTAAAAAATCTGACAGCATTAAAGCACAGCCAAGTGTCAATATTTGTCATCAAGGTTTTCAGTAGGTATTAAAGATGCACACTCCAGTTTTGAAAGTGAACAACAAAATCCCATCCAATTATCCCCCAGGATGTATCGAAAGATTGTTATTGTATAGCTGAGGCCAAAGTGTAATCTCTTTAATACCAGAACAGCCATCAGCCACATATTTTGGCAAAGTGTTAATAGCAGAACTGGGGATTACCATGTGATATTCTTTTCCTCAGCTGCCAGGTTTATTTATATGAAACCTATAGTAATCCCCCACCCCCAAGGATTTCTTGATATTAAATAAAAAGCTGGAAAATGAGAAAGCAATTCACTTTTATGAATTCAGCAAGGACAAAAAAGAGAGAGAGAGAGACCAGAATTTTAGACCTTGTTTTATTCATTCTACTTCCTTTTTGCTTTTATGGCACATCTCCATTCTAATGCCAGCAGAAGTCTGATGCTTGTTTAAAATACTTCTGTAGATCTAAAAGAGCAGCTGTGTGAAAGAATATCAAGAAATGTGGGATTATAAATTAAAACTATTATTCAGAGTTAGGGTCCCATTGAACTAAATGGGACCTACTTTTGAGTAGACATGCATAGGATTGCACAGAGTGGTTTTGATTGAAGATACAATTGCAGGCATCAAGTTGATACATATAAATTAGCCGAGTTAAATTTATAAAAGAAAATGGTAATGGCAGCATGTTATATTATCTATTCATGCTACAGCCATTCTTACTGTTTATGTTGTTTATATTTTGTTGCACACCACCCCCAGTCTCCAAGCGAGGCAAGATTCCAGGGGTTCCAGGCACTAACCTAGTAATATTTTGGAACTGAAGTGCAAAGGAGACGGTGGTATCTCTATGATACGTGGATTACCGTATTTTTCGCCCTATAGGACGCACTATCCCATAAGGCACACCAGTTTTTTGGGGGGGAAATAAAGGGGGGAAAAATTTTTCACCCCCAGGCACGGGGCTGGGGCGGGGGAAGCCCGAGCTTCCCCCAACCCCAGCCCCCAGAACAGGCAACTCTCCGCAAGTCGTGGGAGCCTGGCGCCGGGCTCCTGTGCTTTGCGGAGAGCTGTGCGAAGTCTGGGCACGCCCAGCTCAGTGCGCCCAGGCTTCAGCATGCAGGCAACTCCCCGCAAGCTGCGGGAGCCCAGCGCCGGGCTCCCGTGCCTTGCGGAGAGCTGCGTGAAGTCTGGGCGTGCCCAGCTCAGCGCGCCCAGGCTTCAGCATGCAGGCAACTCCCCGCAAGCTGCGGGAGCCCAGCGCCGGGTGCGCACCGACCCCTCTCGCTCTCCAGGCTTCAGCGAAAGCCTGCATTCACCCCATAGGACGCACACACATTTCCCGTTCATTTTTGGAAAAAGTGCGTCCTATAGGGCGAAAAATGCGGTATTTACACATATATACAACCTGAGTTTGGGATGGTGGGGTTCACAGCATTAACACCCCAATAGGATCCTGCTTCTCCCATAACTGTAGCCTAGGATTCAAACAGAAATCAAACATCATGCTCTGACCCTCTCTCCAGCTTGCTGCTTTTACCAATCAGCACCCTTCTTTTCTCTAAGTCACATCTCAGCCAACTCTCAACTCTGGATTTTGTTTTTCTAACTATCTCAGAGCTGGAGGAGGGGTTCCACTCAGTTGCTGTCTGGCACAGAGCCCCCGCCCCTTGTCTTTCTTAATAACTCATTACCTTCCCTTTGTTCTCTTAATGGCTCATCTCCCAGGCAATCTCCTGAACACAGGAAGCTGGGTCCAGGAATTAGAAGACTAGCATCCAGTTTAAATCTCCAAGTGGAATTTAGATAACTTTGCTTTCATCATTCTAACTGAGCATTCAGTTTTGGTCCTGAAGATGCAGAAGCAAAGGCCAAGACAACTTCAAGGATCTAGCTAGGCTAGACAATAAAGATAACAATCTGTCTTGTAGTGGAAGACTGCCATTGACTACAAGCACAAGTGCCATCTGGCTAGCTGGCAGGGGTGGCAATGACATTAACTTAAGATCAGGTTTCACAGAGCAGGTGGCAAGAAGTATTTGTTACATGTGCTTCTGGCAAATCTGTTTTACCTGGACATTTGTTCATTGCTTTGTGTTGTCATTGGCTTTGGAACCAGTGTGGGTTATCCAACAGCTTCAAGAGCAGGGAAAGAAGACTGAATTACTTTGCTTCAACCCTTTTAAAGAATGGAGGCTATAATATATTTAGTGTCTCTAATGCAGGCATGTCCAAAGTCCGTTTTGGGGGCTTAATATGCGGTCCACCGGTCGGTTTAATCCAGACCCTAAAAAAAAAAAAGCTCAATAACTTTGGGGTAAAATCATAAAAAAGCTCAACAACTTAAATCCTAAAAAACGTCAACAATTTTGGTTGGCCCTCATGCATGTTCACTTCATCAAATATGGCCCTCTTTGAAAAAAGTTTGGGCACCCCTTCTCTAATGGGATAGCAAACGGGGATGCCAGACAATACATAGACAATCTTAGTGAATTCACATCAATGAAGCCTAATTTCATTCACACAAGGACCCTGCAGGAGTTTGCTCAGCGTACGTCAAAACATTAGCTATCGTACTTGTGTCGGTTCAAAAGATGGTTGAATAGTGTCTCTCTCTTCTTCTTTTTTTAAATGACAAGGATGATCCTGGAAATTGCAGAGCCAATTAGCTTGACTGCTACAGTTCTTAAGAAGTTAGAACAGAGAACAGGAGCGGTTGGTGAGGTGGGGCAGCAGCACTCCTCTGAGCTTCAGTCGCTTGCATCACTGCTGCATACCAGAATGGAATGAAGGCGAGGAGGTCAATCAGTAGCCATGAACCTGCATGGTGCTGCTCTCTCTACCCCCTGCTTTCAACACCATGGTGTGACCCCAGCTGGTAAAGATGCGGATATCCTTGGTTACCTATCAACAGCCATATGTATTGTGTGCAACAGTAGCAAATGCCGACCATATCTGCTCAATTGATTTCTGTTTCGGATACAGAAAAAATAAGTGAGCACCAGCAACTTCTGTTTTCATCTGAATTTTCCAACATCCCTAGTAACAAAACACTTGTACTTGGGCAACACAGAAATCTGCCTTCCTGCTGGGTCAGAGTCAGACTATTAGTCCATCTAGCTCTCTCTTTTCCACTGTGACTGGCACCTACTCTGGGGTCCTAGGCAGAGGTCTTCCATACCACCAGCTCCTTTGAGCTAGAAATTTGAGAGATGGAACCTGGGACATTCTGCATGCAAAGCATGAGCTCCACAGCTGAAGTACAGTCACTCCCCAAGTCTGGTGCTATTCAAATTATCTTATGCTTGAACCTTCCTTTTCATATCATTTTTTTCTTCTTCAGTGATTTATTACAGTTACTCTAGGCCTGGAGAGCAGAAGAGAAGCCAGCTTTAGCTTCTGTCACTGGCCAGGGGACCAAGGGCCACTGAGAGGTCGCAGCTGCTGCCTCCCAGGAAGAACATCAAGGCAAGAGGAAGACCAAGAAGCTGTGCTCCATCAGGAGCTGCAGGTCGTTTACTTCCCTCCTGCCCTGCCAGAAAGTGCACTTGTCTCCAACTTCCAGTTGCCATGGAACTACTGAGCTGAAGGGCAGAACGCTGTAGTTTCTGCTGTTGGTCAGGGCCAAGGGCAATTTGGAGGCTTTTCTCCACTTCCTCCCAGGAAGGACATAATGGCAAGTGGGAGATCGGCCTGGCCCCATCGATCGGCCAGAGAAAGTGCAGCTCCAATCCCCTGCATCTCCAGATGTTGCTGTGAAAGACTCTTGCCTAAAGCCCTTAACAACTTGTCTAAATATCTACAGTATATCTCAAGAACCCTTACTTCCCTGCCCAGTCACTGAGATCTTCGGCAGAGTCGCTATTGATGGTTGCCCATGACTCAGATGCACAGCCCATAGCCATTGGGAGCTGTTGGCCCAATTTTATCGAACTCCCATCTAGCTGAGGCCAGACAGGCCCCGATTTGTTGAACTTCCAGCATCTACTGAAGGTTTTATTTTTCCTGCCTTTGAATTTTTTGCCCATTTTTATTTTAATTGTGCTATATCACATTCCTCATACACTGCTTAGAGACAATTGTAAGCAAGCAGTTGATAGATGATAGATAGATAGATGATAGATAGCAAGCTCAGAAGAGCTACTGCCAGTTGATGTAGACATTATTGAACTAGGTAGTTCAATTGATCTATTCATGTCTTTCAGTGTTGCTTCTCCCTCCCTGCTAGAAAGAACATTCAGCTCCAGGTGCCAGTTGCCTGTAGAAATAAGGGGAAAGGATGTTCTCCCCCCCTCCCCACATCCATCTGCCACAGGAGCAGGTGCCACCAGCCCCTATTCAAGTTAGAACACCAGCCGCCTCTGAACAAGATGTAAATGCCCACATATACTTACCAATTAGCCTTGGCCTGTGAGACCTCCCCTCCCTTTCTCTTCTGTTCTCCTTCCCACATGTGTCTGGTCTTTTAAAGTTCACAAGCCCAATGGTGGGGCTTGTCTGTCATTAAAAAAAGAGAGAGGGAGACTGCTATGAGCCACTTTGGGAGGCAATTGTCTGAAAAATTGGATTGAAATATAATAAACAAGTCTCTGTATTTCATATTCTAACAGTTCTTTGTGTTGGGTTTTAAAGTGGCTTGAGTCATCTTAAGACATAAGAAAACAAATTAAACCCAAACTCTAAATAGGCACAAATCACACAACTCAAGAATGCTGGGGAATGTAAAATTGTTATACATTTTGTTCAGGAATAAGACATCCATCCCTTGTATGCGACCCTTTTAAAAGCAGGAATGTTGTGAGCAATGTGCTTAAGTAGAGCTTACATTGTATCGACCAACTCTCACACTAATGGCGTCTTTGATCCTCTACATAAGAGAATGTGTGGCTGCAGGCCAGCAATAATAGCTAAAGAGAAACCTTTAAAGAGTCAGAAGCTTTTCTTCTTTCTGTTTGTTTGGGGTTTTTTGGTCATGAAAATCAAACACGTAGCCAAAGGGCATCATAAATATATTTGATCACACTTCTGGGGGTTTCCAAATAGGGCGACTGGAAAGCCTCCCTTTGCGACAGTGCTAGTCCAGAACCAGATCAAATTGTTATAAAACAGGCAATTAAGCAGGAGGAAGGAATCCCTGCAAGAATTCCTGTGGATGATCCTTACCTAAGTGTGCTCATTCACAGAAGCTGAGGAAAAAGGTTGCTACTTCTCTTTGGTGGCAGTGAAGCAGTTGGAAAAGGAATCTTTGCAAACCATGCATGTGACTTGACCTTAACTTTCCCAAGAGATGGGTTCTAGATACATTTCTGCTTCAAATGGGGGGGTATTTTCCAGCAAAATAAGGAACCCAGTAAAGAAGCTTTCCCAGACCTGGTGTCCTGCAGGTGTTTTAAACTACAATTCCCATCAGCCCCAGCCTAGAAGCCATTAGGCTGGCGGCGGCTGCAGTGGAATAAAGTATGTCATGCCTCCTTATCTGTGGCCTGTAAATTTCAGCCTTTAATTAGGAGAACTCCTTAGCAATTCACAGATAATTTTGGGGGGAGAAATTCAGTGTTGTGCTGTTACAAACCTTCTGTCAGGACAAATATAATTGACAGAACCATTTTCTGTCGCCCTCCCACTCCACACTGTTCTGGGGTTCTTCTGCCCCCACAGAGGTTATTTTGGGGTTTAGGGGGCAAGCAAGGAGAGGTGAGGGAGGAATCCCCACTGCGCTAATGGAATTCCTTGTGCTGGCTTATAACAACAACAACAACAACAACAACAACAACAACTTATACCCCACCCTCCCCAGCCAAGACTGGGCTCAGGGCTGCTAACACCAGGTATAAAAAATTTTGATTAAAATAGAACTTAAAAACAGGATTAAAATACAACATTAAAATGCAGCCTCATTTCATTTAGTTGAATCCAGCCCACTGTCTTAACTCTCAAAATAGAAAAGAGAACACCCTAGACATGTTTTCATATCCCCCACAATGGCACTGGATTATGTTGGCATTAGTTTGATTCCTGCATTGTTGCATAATAATACTGTATGTAGGCAGAATGTGGCCTGGGATAGCTCAGATGGTAGAGCATGAGACTCTTAATCTCAGGTTGTGGGTTTGAGCCACAAGTTGGTCAAAAGATTCCTGCTTTGCAGGGGATTGGACTCAATGACCTTCACACTCTCTTCCAACTCTACAATTCTACGATTCTATGCCACGGACTAAAATAAAATATCTGGACCTGCTTGACAAAGATGCCGAGACCCCATGTTCTGAGGAAAGCAATCGAAGTAAAGCATATCACATATTTATTTGTTTTGGGCAGAACAAGTTCTGCTGATGCAAGAATTATTCAGGAAGCACAGGAATGATATCGTAAATAGAGGATGAAATAAACAGTTTGTGGATTGCGGCTCTTCTGTTTCAAGTAATGAGTTCATTTGGTCAATTCATGACTTTAAAAAACGCCACCACTCTACACATAGGACGTTATTCAGAGAAAGTTACATTTAAGTCCTTTTGAAACCAGTGGAACTTGATGGATTAAGTGGAAACCTTGATGATAAGAGGAAAACATGAGAGACCTAGGATGGCTTCTAAATATATTTATGCTAACAAAATACTAAGAAGTGACAAAGCAGGCTCTAATGGCTGAGACAGCATAAAACTGCTCATACTAAATTTGTAACAAGCTCCATCCTTGCTTCAAATCCTGGTTAGGGGAAGCCCTTGTTGGCATTAACCTTGGTCTGCAGTCATACCAAGCAGCAATGGACAAGGCAATCAGAAAAGAGGATAATTTGTACTTGAAAGGTCAGTGGCTGGGAGAAAGATACATACAGTCCCATGACCCAATCCTAATACTTTAACCCTGGTGCAGAAGCATTGCCTCAGCCTTCTGTATCTACTAGTCCATGGCAAATAGAAGGGGAAGAAATGGAGGCAGTGAGAGATTTTACTTTCTTAGGCTCCATGATCACTGCAGATGGTGACAGCAGTCACGAAATTAAAAGATGCCTGCTTGTTGGAAGAAAAGCGATGACAAACCTAGACAGCATCTTTAAAAGCAGCTTGCCGACAAAGGTCTGTATAGTTAAACTATGGTTTTCCCAGTAGTGATGTATGGAAGTGAGAGCTGGACCATAAAGAAGGCTGATTGCCGAAGAATTGATGTTTTTGAATAATGGTGCTGGAGGAGACTCTTGAGAGACCCTTTGACTGCAAGAAGATCAAACCTATCCATTCTGAGGAAATCAGCCCTGAGTGCTCACTGGAAGGACAGATCCTGAAGCTGAGGCTCCAGTACTTTGGCCACCTCATGAGAAGAGAAGACTCCCTGGAAAAGACCCTGATGTTGGGAAAGATGGAGGGCACAGGGAGAAGGGGACGACAGAGGACAAGATGGTTGGACAGTGTTCTCAAAGCTACCAGCATGAGTTTGACCAAACTGCGGGAGGCAGTGGAAGACAGGAGTGCCTGGCGTGCTCTGGTCCATGGGGTCACGAAGAGTCGGACACGACTAAAAGACTAAACAACAACAACAACAAAACACACAAACACAAAGACAAGTGAGAATCACCAGTTCAGTGCCAAACAAAGAAGATAATCCAGTTATGCTATAGAAATCATATTTATTCTGAAATGCCAATGCACCTTAAGCTCTTCCCCCCCCCCGCCTTTTTTGTCAATCAGGGAATGAAAAACTCATACTAAGGCAGGATAGTGTGTAATATTAGTGTCGAACGTTAGCTGGGTGTTTTATATTATTAAGGTTAACCTAATCACAGACATTATGAGGTGTGGAATAAAATACCAACATAAATGTTCTGGAACTCCGGTTTTCGATGGTGTTATTAGATTCAATATTGTTGGAGGATTCCCCACCCCTGGCAGGTTTTGACTTCGCATAATAACTCTTTAGACATATGACCTACTGAATGCTGTGGCCTGGTGTTACTCTAATCAAAACATGTTAGTCACATGAATATTTGTGAAACATACAGATGACAGCTTCAGTGTATGCATTCAGGATGAACTATCTCTTCAAATGAATGACATCAATGTAATCTCTCTGGATTCAGCAAACTATAAGTCATGTCAGCTGGGTTCCACCAACTTTACAGGACTGTAAGACCTTAATCAATCTCACAGTCATGTTTTTAATCCAAAATGTTTAACCTTGCCCATTTACAATGTCATGGCTTGAAACTCGCATAGCAATACAGACTCATTTCCTTTCTTGGAAATTGACCTTAATAATTTTTGTACTTGCTGACTCATAAAGAATATTATAGTCCAGATACAGCACATACTAACAGCTTTCTCGCATACAATACTATTTAAATTGACCAAAATAGAACCACAAGTTGTTGTTGTTGTTTTAAAAAAATCTGTTTGTACTGAAAACTGTAACTCAGAATTTAATCTCTCTAGATCTGATCATTACAGAGGCTGTGGCAATATTCTTTCAAGCATATACTAAGCAGATATAAGTCCTGGTGACCTCAAAGGGATTTTTCTGAAGAAGAGTATGGAGGATTGCAGGCTGAGTGTTTGATCCACAGAAACGTAAGACTATAAATATAAAGTAATGGCAAACAGAAAAAAGAGGCAGAAGGAAATGCTGGGACTTGATGTGGGAGCTTCTGGGCTTGTGTGCATTTGCCTCATATGGTGAGTTGCTGAATTTCATGTTCTGGCTTTTGCCTGGGCACAGTTTAGTATCCTTAGGCCCTGGACTAACCTTACCCATCCAGCTTGGCCAGTAGACCTTCCTTGACATAGACTGAGAGGGCTTCTGAATAAGGTGCAAGGCTTCAGTTTGTTGGAACCACACATTTAACCTAACAATATTTTGTCCAAAAGCAATATGCTGAATGCTGCTGGTTTAATAGAAGGTCATTATTAAAAAATAATAGTGATCAGAAAACAACCCCGATCCTATGCAAAAGTAGAATATTTTATTAAATCCATGAAATCCAGCACATTCATTCATTTGATGGCAGCCTTTAGCTTGCTTCTCGGTGCTAAAGAATGTTTCTGTGCTTGTTGGTGCTGACGGGAAGAAGGCTAACGAGAAAAAGAGTGATTGTGACAAGCAATTATGTCACCTATGTGAATGGCTTAATTTTCTAAATTAGCCACTTTGATAATTATGACATCTCATTTGTCTTTTAATTCCATGAGCTCTGAAGTTTACCTTTGAATCCCTCCCCCCCAAATCAGATAAGAGCCTTTGATAAGCCAAGGGTCTATTATGTGACTGGAGGGTGGGGGGAGAGAAACCCCTCACATTTCAGTCTGATTGGATCTGCTCATCTGCTCGAGCCAGAGCAAATAACACCCTTGACAAGAGCTCTCACTCCTTGTGTGTGCACTAACTAGCCAGAATGAAAGCGGAGAAGTTTGCTAAGCAAATTAATAACATAAACAGGACTGGGGGGGTGCTGTCTAGCCTGCTTAAGAGTGAAGGCAAACAAACTGTTCTCAAGGACTTTTATAGCCACTTTCAGCAGCCTTTAGTGTGCTGGCAATTAGCATGTTAATTACATTTTCCTCTCACTCAATTAAAGCATTTCTAAGATTCACTAGCAAACGGAAATCTGCCTTGTTTTAATTATTTTTATTAGTTTGTATTTATTAAATTACATCTGGAAGTTAATATTTAAAAGATTCCACCAGTGATGAAGTATATACTACAGTTCTTGCTCAGTTTTCTCCTGGCACCAGAGACACTAGGCTTGTTCATGCATTATAGTGAATACAGGTACAATATGAGCTGTCCCTACAAATTTATTGTGTGCATTTATTGTGTACACAGACTGCTGATTCGTTGAGCATTGCATGTGAATAACTGAACAAGTGTACAGCTCCACTGTTGTGTAAAGATGTTGACATTCCTATTGTTAACTATAATTAGAACACCAACGTGCATTTTTTGATAATTGCAACAGTCTGTAAGTACCTGCCACCCATTGTCTAGTGTTACATCGGTCTGAAATGCTATAATGTTAGGATTAGGCCAAAATTTACTTACAGTGACAAAAATACCAGCCATCCATCTTCAAGAATAGTTCTCAGTAACTTGAATGACTGACTGCTTCTAGGGCTGCTGAAGCCGATTAAAAAAAAAAGATACTATCATAACATGACTCATCTATCATATTGTTGTTTTTGTTGTTGGTGGTAATAATAATACAGTGGTACCTCGGTTTTCAAATGTAATAAGTTCCGGAAGACCGTTGAACTTCCAAGACATTCAAAAACTGAAAATTCAATATGGAAGCCTCAAAACATATGGAAAACTCAAACAGGAAGCTGCCTCGGAAGTTAAAAAATGGAAGCATTTACTTACTTCCAGGTTTTCGACTTTCAAAAACTGAAATGTTTGGCTTCTGAGATGCTAAAAAACTGTATTAAGTTATTAAATTTCTATACTGCTGAGGATCACAGGGCAGTAAAAAATATGAAAACACAAAAATACATAACATCTGTTGGCATTAGTCTGTCTCGGGAGACAATGGAGGGGTGTTCCTTTGGGGGTCAAACCATTGGAGCATTGCAGCGTCTGCTGTGGCTGTAGAGATGTTTTATTTCAGGTGGGACAGATGAAGGTGTTTGGTTTTGCTGCTACAGGTGCACCATGGCAATGCTTCTCTCTGCACTGCCCCAAGCAGTCATTCCTCCTCTGGACGCTGCTGTGGATTCATGACCTATTTGTCAGCAGGCACTGCGATCATCTGCAATGGATTCCTATATGGCAGGGTTAATGTTGCCAGCCTTCATGTCACATTTGCAGACATCATTCTAACCCAGAGTTGGTCAACTTCCTTTCTGTGGACATGGCCAAACCAGTGTAGAGACAGAAGTATGAACATGCTGGGAATGTGGGCTTTGGAGAGCACATATTTGATTGAGACTCTGTCCTGGCACATAGTGCCCAGAATCTTCCTGATGCAGCACATATGGAAGGCATTGAGGTGTTGCTCCTGGCGGGTGTAAGTTGCTCACAACTCACTTCCATAAAGCAGTGTGCTCAACACATGAGCCTGGTAGACCTTCATCTTGGTATTGGTCATTAGTATCACATTCTCTCATACTGTTTTGGAGAGGTGAGGCATTGCCGTAGCTGCCTTGCCAATACATTTGTCCATACTCTGCCTGTCTTGGAAGAGCTGGATGTTCCTTCCTCCCCGATGAGCTGAGGAGCACCATCAACCTTCAGGCATGTGAGAAACAGGACAGGACAGAATCCCAATAAAAGTTGGAGCAAGAACAAAGTCCTGTTTCACACTGCTTTTTATACTGCCCAGGAATGCGGGTGGTGCTGTGGTCTAAACCACTGAGCCTTTTAGGCTTGCTGATGAGAAGGTCAGCAGTTCGAATCCCTGCAATGGGGTGAGCTCCTGTTGCTCTGTCCCAGCTCCTGCCAAACTAGCAGTTTGAAAGCACACCAGTGCAAGTAGATAAATAGGTACCACTGCAGCTGGAAGGTAAATGGTGTTTCTGTGCACTCTGCCACTCATCACAGTGTCCCTTTGTGCCAGAAGCGGTTTAGTCATGCTGGCCACATGACCCGAAAGCTGTCTGTGGACAAACACCGGCTCCCTCAACCTGAAAGCGAGATGAGCACTGCACCCCATAGTCGCCTTTGACTGGACTTAACTGTCCAGGGGTCCTTTACTTTTATCTTTTTTACCTTACTGCTGCCCATTCTGGTGGTGTTGTCTGCATTGCTTCCACTGTTCCAGCAATTCCACCAGCTTGTAGTACTGATCACAAGTTACACCTGTTGAATCTCCCTTTTCTACACAGCAATTAAAGTTTCAGAAACTTTGCCCTGTTTATCATTTGAACATCCTCATTTATGCCCCAGAACCATAAATGCCAGTGAGTCTTCAGAAAAATTCATCCTAAATTTGATGGGGCTATATAACCCCCAGATCAACACAGAATTCCACCTCAGTCAAATTCTACATCAGTTCCAATGGATTCATCTCCCCATTACCTAAAAATCATCTCAAAGTCACAGCAATCTAATTGAATGTCAGAAGTGATGTTCTACTTTCTCCCCATGTTTCTCTCTCTCTCTCTCTGTGTGTTTTTCTATCTCTTTTCTCTTTCCCCTTCATGAAGGGATGGAGTAAACAGCTGGAGTCTCATAAGAGGGCTGATTGATTGTTGAAGTACCCAGATGGCAAACTCCACAAAACACTGCTGTGGCAATGTTTGTTGTTCATTTATTTATTTCTTTATTTTATTGCTGCTCCCTCGGCTGATGCCTTTGCAAGAGCCGAGCAATAACTTCCTGGCTATGCTCCATTTGAATAACCTTGTCACATAAACGGGTTGCTTGGGTCTCAAAGTATATCACATCGTCGTCATTATAATAAAGAAATTGCTACTTTAAATTTAGTTGTGACCATGTGAAAAATTCAGACTCTATAATCTAGTTTTTCCTTTTAAGATACTTAGCCATTTTATGTATTTATTCAGATCTGGAAAGAAAAGAGAGCACCAGACAAACAAAGGGAGACAACTTTTGATATATCCAAACTTTCAAGGGCAACTTAACACTGATTTTCTAATTTACAAAATTCACAACATTTCTGAAGCAGGGTGAGTGTACAAATACTTGAGGTTTTCATTACACAGAACAATTGAGAAACAGTTAACAATGAGGGTGTTCAAGGAACCTGGAAGTGTTGAATTGGCCTGATAATTCTCTATGGAAATCTATTGCTTAGAGCTGGAAAATGGTGGTATGTTCTCATTAATATGTTAACGTTTCTGATGTTCAATAAGCACCAAACTTAAAATTTATTATATTAATGAAAACCACCCAGCACAGAGTTCAATGTTTCTTGAATGTGCTATTGAAGCCCTCATCTCTAATGCTGTGTGCCTGTCCTACAATTTCTTGAAAGTTTTTTTTCCCCCCACTGTGAAAAATGCTGGTGTTTTTCTGCCTCATTCGCAGGGTACTTTAGAGTTTCTTTAGAATTTTGGTGGGTGCAAAAATGAACTTACTTACCATTGCAAGGTGGCTGAGGGTGGCATGCGTGGCTTTCTTTCCATTAAACCTTTCTCCAGTGCTCTGAGGTGCTCTGCCTATCTGTCCAGGATTACTCATCTGAAAAAGTCCCATGGGAGGAATTACCCATGTCTTCCCCCTGGGTTATAACTTAAGCATGGAAAACTGGCTACCAAATGTGTGAGATCCCATAGCTGTCAACTTTTCCCTTTTCTTGCGAGGAATCCTATTTGGAATAAGGGAATTTCCCTTTAAAAAAGGGAAACGTTGACAGCTATGGTGAGATCATCAGTACACTTGCTGGTTTTGTTTCAAATAGGTTCTTCTACATTTTTTTATTTAAAAAAATTCAACACTATTTATTTTAAAATTTAAAATATTGCACTCTGGGAAACCTGAAGAGTACAGACCACTGGAGAGATTCTGGATAGAACACAAAAAGGACAAACAAACACCCTAAGTAAAAACACATCAAAAGCAAAACCACCCGCATCCCACCCATGAGAATTTCTCCATAATTTTACTTGTACTTTGAGCATTTTCAAATGCAATTTATTTTCTTGGCAGAGGATGGCCAAGGAGATAAATGACAAAGAATATTTCAGCACATCACCAGAAGAGACATTTCCTTCTGTGAGAAAGAATAGGATGAATTCCATTTGGTGCTTCTCAGCTGCAATGTTTATAAGTGCTTGTGTTGAAAATAATAGTTAAAAGAAAGAAAGAAAGAAAGAAAGAAAGAAAGAAAGAAAGAAAGAAAGAAAGAAAAGTAAGCCTTATTAATCACCTTTTTTTGGTCAAACAACAGTTAAAAAAATCAATTAATCTAACCAATGAATCAGTTAAAGGGTTCAGTCCTGATGAAAAGCCACCTGGTTATTTGTTATTGCTGAATTTTCCATTTTAAATTACAGATTATCACCCTTAGCATATTCATCATCATTTTAAAAGAGGTTATTAGTATTCTCATTTCACAGCTGTGGAACTGAGGCTGGGAGAGAGAGTACTCTGCCATGGCGGAATTAAGATTTGAATGCCATTCTCTCAGATTCAAAGGGAATCTTGAATTCAGGCAGCATTTCACAGACAGTCGTGAGATCCTATGCTAGAGCCCCCACCACATCCTAGACCCTGCAGCTGGCTTGCTCAGGCCAGGATTGGAAGTGGTAGGGGTGGGTTTCTACTACTACTACTACTACTACTACTAATTATTATGCATCTTTTCACAGCACAATGTTCAGGGCTTACATAGCTGAGGGTTCGGGACTTGTCAGGGGCTGGAGTGGACTTTAGACTGCAGCCTAATAGGTTTTATGCTGTCATAGAATTGAACTGGTCCTGTTAGCTAGGGATGATGGGAGTTGTAGTCCCAAAACAGCTGGAGGGCCAAATTTGGCCATGCCTGCTTATTTTAGTCCAACCCCCTACAATGCAGGGATATGCAGCTGTCAAATTCAGGAACGGAACCTGCAACCTTGGCATTATCAGCGCCATGCTCTAGCCAGCTGAGCTATCCAGGCTCAATCATATTTGACCATCATGATAAGCAAGTCTTTTCAGATTTCAGGAAAATGTAAAATCACACCTTTACCCATCTTCCCCTGCAGAGGAAATAAATAATAAACTTTCCATGTATTTTTTTGGGGGGGGCAAGGAAATAAAAATGGCTTTCCTCCCATGGTGTTCCAGTCCCCTTTATAAATTGTGACTCTGATACTGTCAAGTTGAAATATCCGTAAACATTCGCAAGTCGCTTCCCCATTCACTGCTGCACTTTGTCAGATCCCTTGAAAGCATATGTAAGAAAGAACTGGGGAATATCTCTGCTGCTGAATAGGTTTCTGCAGAGATAACTGTTGATCTTTATGGGCTATTGGCTTATAAAAGCGTTTCACCACAACTGCAAATGTCTTGTTAAACAGACCAGATTAGGCCTCTAATATCTGTTTTTGCGTTTACATAATAATAAAACTTAATCCCTCCCTCTTTTAGGGCATCTTAGACACGAGGAAGATTTTGGCATGTCATTTTTTCTTTCTTTCCGAAACTCACTTGAGTGACTGGTGCAGGGATGAATAATCTGCCAGGTAATGCCAATGTATTAACAATGCTGATGAGGCTGTCATGTCCATTCTGCAAAGCAGGAACAAAAGAAAAATGCTGGCATCCTTGCTGCTGAAATATCAGCTTAGTTAAAGGTTTCATGACAAACCATTTGTCTTTTACCCTTACTCCATGGCCTTGCCAGCAATTTTCAGACGTCTGCCAAAATGAAAATGTGGCAGCTGCCAACGACAGGGACTTTTATACATGACATTTTTTGCGGGGTGGGCTGGGGGTACATGTGTGTTAGACAGGGGTGCTTTCCCCCTTGTTTTTCTTTCATTTTAAAAATATATATATCTTGCTGTAAAGGGCTTTTGCAGAGCCTTAAAATAAAAAAGGACTTTCATTTAAAAGAGTTACTTGGTGATAATGGATTTGTTTCCACTTCTTTTCTTTTCAGTGACCTACTATTTAGCTTATTCTTTGTTCTGCTTTCCCCCTTGTTCATCAACACCATACATTTAATGCATATTTATACCACTTTAACAGCCATGGCTTCCCCTCAAATAATCCTATGCAGTTCTCCCCAAGAGCTAACCCCCCCCAGCACCCTTAATGAACTACAGTTCCCAGAATTCTTTAGGGGGTAAGCCAGAACTATTAAAGTAGTACAATGTGCATTAAATGCATGGTGTAGATGTGTTTCACTCTGTCCGCAGTTCTCCACTCGACCCCCAACAGGTATAATGATGTTTCTTCTTTGGGATATATACAGTGCAATCCTTTACATGTCTATTCAGAAGTAAGACCCAATGGGTTTATACCCGGTATCAGCTCTGCTCAGAGCCAACTCATTGAAATGAATGAACATTATTTGCAGTGGATCTACTCTTGATACAGCACAGGTTATGGGGCTCACTCCCAGCTAAGTAGTTATAGGACTGTAGTCTCAGTAATCAGACCTTCCTTTCCCCCAGGGACTTGTGAACTGGCTTGCAGTGAGGCTTTTAAAGCAACACTATATATATATATATATATATATACACACACACACACACACACACACACACACACATATATATATGAAGTAAAAGAACATTGTTCGGTTAGCTGCTGCAATCTTATTTGTATCCCATCTTTTTACATTGACACATATTCTAGGTGGCATGCAGAATAATAATAATAATAAAACAATTTTAGCATGTTAACAGTAGCAGGAATGACAGCTCTGAGGCTGGATCTAGACGCGTCAAAGAAACGTTTCAGGAAAAAACGTTGTAAACTTTGTATGAGAAAAACAGAACTCCATAGCGCCATCTGTGTTATAATGCATATAGAATACATATAAAACACTTTTCTCATATTTACGGGACCACCTCTCCTGGTATGCCCCACAAAGGACCTTAAGGTCCATGAATAACCATAGTTTAGAGATCCCGGGCCCTAAGGAAGTCAGACTATCCTCCACCAGAGCCAGGGCCTTTTCAGTGATGGCTCCGACCTGGTGGAATGCTCTGTCCCATGAGACTAGGGCCCTTCAGGATTTAACCTCCTTCTGTTGGGCCTGTAATACAGAACTGTTCCACCTGGCCTTTAATTTGAATTCAGCCTGATCATTTATTTTCCTTCTCTTCCCTCCCCTCCCCTTTTATGAAGATTACCCGCTCTGAGACCCCACAGCTAATTCTCCCCTGGCCTCCTTGCTGGCCCAAGTAGGACCAATTCAGCCAGCTAGCCCTGGGGATTATCTAATGCTTATTTCCCCTAATCTGATTTCTGAATTTTTGAATTTTATTTTTATTCATGTTTTTATACTGTATTTTATGCTGCTTTTTACAATTAAGTGTTTTAAATTTGTTGTTAGCCTCCCTGAGCCCGGTTTTTGAACCGGGAAGGGCAGGGTATAATTATTATTATTATTATTATTATTATTATTATTATTATTATTATTATTATTATTTCCCTTTTTCTAATCTAGCCAAGTCCTGAGATACCACATAAGCCCAGCAAGCATAAGATACATAGTGATATGATGGCTCCTGCTAAAGAAATGTGACTGAAATAAAGCAAGACCTTGCTTTGAAAACAAAGAAGGGGCCAACTGACATTTCTGAACAATCACCAGAAAGAGCCCTATGTACAGTACCAGACACTTCAGACGTCTAAATGGGATGTTATCAGGGCCAGCCCAGGACATTTTGTTGCTTGAGGCAAAGGAGAAGATGATGTTTCCCTTCCTTCCATGTACAGCTGCTGAATGGTTGAACCTCACTTCACCACCAGCAAAGGGACAGAATTCTCCAGCACACCTGGAGGCAGCAGGTTAGCAGAAGGAGCGAGGACTAGGCTGCCTTGCATATAACTTGGTCTAACTCTGCTCTTCAGCAACAGCCAGCTTAGGTGGCCACCTCACTCTGCTTAATGGTAGACATGGCCCTAGGTGGTACCAGAATGCAACCTATGGCTGCATTGTAGCATTGGACAATTGCATCACTGTTTTAAATACAGTTTCTAAACGTAAAACAGCACAGAGCTCCTGCACATTCAAAAACAAATTTCCTATTGCATGTACTGAGCTGTCCCTGGTGCTATAGTGTAGAAACTTTGCATTCTTGGTGGACATCGTCACTGTCCGTATATGCATTCATAAGAAAACTCGATTTCAGGTTTTTTGTTTTTGTTTTAAAAAAATAGATTTCAAAAAGTTTGGTGTACTGCTCAGCAAAAGCTTCTGCATAACTTTGTTATGGTCTCTGTCCAAGCCTCTCTGTTATGGGTATTTGAACGAGTTAGAATGAGAGCCTATTATCATACAAATGAAACATATTTTAAAAACGTATTAGTTGATGACTTTTTACCCTATCTGCAGCAACCAAAACAGATTATCTAGATTTGCCAGCTGCTCAGCATTTAATGGCAGGTCTTTATTTTAACAGTTCACCTACTATACTCATGTGCAATTGAACATATCTCCCATCTACTGTTCTTGCCAACTCTGTCTCCAGCAATTATCCTGTTCTAGTACAGCAGTACAGCGCACTTGCCAGCGCTGTGAAATTTGCAGGTGGTAGCTATAAAGCACTGCTTCTTACTCATCTATCTGTAAGGCACCCTGTGGTGGCAAGAGACTGTGATGGCTCTGATATTGTTCGTAGTGAAGGCCATGCCACGAGCTTGGGCAGGAGAAGTGCTGTCTCCATTTTCCATTGATCCAAATGACTGGCTGTGCATATTTTGCCTATTTTATTTTATGTATGGAGACGGATAATGGCGCTGCCACATGCAGATGTAAGGTACTGTAAAACTGAAACGCTGATGGGATTTAGGGGGTGTTTCTTTCCTTAAAGGATACTAATGGAGGCAACGTGATTGATGGGTGTCAAGCTGCACTTGTGAATTTGGAGTTAAAATATGCATCTTTGCAATGAATTGGCGCCTCTTGAGAAAAATATTTAGAAGGCATTGTTTGCTACGGTGCTATCGCCATACCAGTTCATCTGAGCAGTATGTAACTTACTGCTCAGAAAACCGTCACATATTAGGTATTCCAATGGCCATGAGCGCCTTATGCAAAATCTACTTCTATAACCTCACATGACTGAACAGTCACATTCTCTCTCTCTCTCTCTCTCTCTCTCTCTCTCCCTCCCTCCCTCCCCCCCCTCTCCAATATTGTCACATGCCAGCCCAGTTCATGTCCATCAAACCTGAGATACATGGATTTAAATCAGTTCAGTTGGACTAAACCCATAGCCAATATATGTGCTCTATGGCAAGAGCTTCCTAATTCCTTTTCTTTTCTAAGTCTGGAAAAGTGCTGGGTGTAATATGGGCTAACTAACCAATTGCTTCATATCCTAGGCTGGCTACTGGTATATATTAGTCACCCATGCCCACCTCCTCCTTAATTTACACATTCACAATTCTTTTTCTTGTAATATAATCAAGTTTGAAGTATTATCGTCTGAGCAGCAGGGTATACTAAAAAATCCACTGCAGGAAATGGTCTCTCTCAGTTAATTACATCATGGTGGGGCCAAAGTCCAGCTAGAGACCTACCGTATTAGACTGTAGACTTGTCAGGCTCCAGTAAACCATTGTAATGAGCTCATATTGTAGAAATTTCTTATCTTCTTGGTTCCTGAGCTTCCCAGTTAGTTTTGCCATTTTGGCATAGCCCATCAACTTTATTTGCCATTCTTCTCTGGCCGGGGCTGCTTCTCATTTCATACATGAACTATTTCCTCTGGTCTTTTGGGATCATGGTACCTATAATTCCTAATAAAAATGCTTCTAGTTTTTAACAAGTTATTTTAAACTTTTTTTTTCATTTCATTATATATCATTTCCCATAAATTTTAAAGTTATATTACAGTTCCACCACATATGATAAAAGGTACCTTCTTTTTCCTTACATTTCCAGCATATATTGATACGTATTCTATATACTTTACCGTATTCTATACATAGTTTTACCAGGGTCAAATACCACTGGTACATCATTTTCATATAATATTCTTTCAATAAAGAACATGCCGTAAATTTCAGTATTTTCCATAGCCTCTCCCAGTCTGTCATTTGTATATTATAAAAAAAATTCCTTCCAGTAGCACCTTAGAGACTAACTAAGTTTGTTACTGCATGCACACTTCTTCAGATACAATTCTTTTTTTAAAAAAAATTATATTTTGTTTCGACTACAGCAGACAAACACGGCTACCTACCTGTAACTATCTGTATATTATGTCCTACAACTTTCGCCCATTGTATCATCACAGCTTTGCTCCCATTCCAAGGTGGCACCACTGACTGCTCCCCACTGAAATGGCCACCTGGGGCTCCAGGAGGGAGGGCAAGAAGTGGAGGGGAAGTTGGCGGAGGAGAGTGAACCCTCTTAAGCCTTGGGGCCATTGCTAGAATCTGTGATGGAATCATTGATCAATAATGGACCTTTCCTGATAGTTCTTTGGAGACAGAGTGTTGGAAAGGCTTATTTCAGAAGGATATCATCCTTATCAGCTTCGTTTTGCATTGCCAGAGGCTGTGCTTGACCTTTCGGCGCTTTGAAATGTGATGCGTTTCGTATTGCAGAATATCCCTTCCTGTGAGCTGTGATTAAAGTGTCTTTGAAGTCGCCAGCTTTGGTCGGATATTTCCTACCTTGAACGAAAACAAACAAAAAGTGTCCGCAAGCCTCTGCTGCAGTTTCATAGATATGTGTAGCAAGTGCATTCTGCATAATATAATTTACAAGTCAGCTAAGTGGAAGGAGTTTAGCAGCCACAGTTACAGTTACGGCCAGCATAACACAGAGTATTAGGGGCATTACCAGTGCTGGATTTAGGTCTGAGGAGGCCCTAAGCTACTGAAGGTAATGGGGCCCTTTATATGTCCAGCTGTCCTTTGTCAACAACAAATTGTCACTGTTTTTTTGTCTTGAATATATGGTAATTTATGGACCTAGTAGGTATCTAAATTCATAATGGGATCAACATAAATAAATTATGTATTACATGAATTCAATCAGTAGGCGTAAGACTCATACCCATGGTCTATACTGCCTGATCATCAGTCTACAAGCACTCTTTAATATTAGAAAACAGGTACAACAACTTGACCTACATCCAACTGTGCTACACTGCAGTCTGCAGCTGCATGCTACATGTTGCCATGCAACTGGTCCATGTAGGCACCTTATATATAGGAATGAGCAAACCAGTGATATTTTAGGGAGCAGGCTAGCAGGCGGGGGCCATTACTTACATCATAGGAGCACAAAGCACTGTTGCTGTATGTAGGTTTTATTTTATTTGTTTTTTTATCTTATATTTGGGAAATGTACATCCACTTTTTTCCCTTTAATTTTTTTTGGGGCCCCCAAGAGAGTGGGGCCCTAAGATATAGCCTGTTTAGCTTATACAGTGGTGCCTTGCAAGACGAAATTAATTCGTTCCGCGAGTTTTTTCGTTGTGCGAGTTTTCTTGTCTTGCGAAACACCACTGCATTTAAACACTAACAACGGCGGGGAGGGGCGGGGAGAAGCAGGACAGCTTCCGTGGCCGGTACCTCAGACTCACCCGCGCGTTGTGGCCACCGTGCGACTCGGCTGCTGGAGGGCGGCGGGGCTCAGGAGCGCGACTCTGGCTGCAACGCTGGCTGCTGGCGGCAACGGCTCTCTGAGGGGAGCGCGCGAGGGGGGTGGGCAGCGGCGCGAGGCACTAACTGTCAGCCAGAAGGGCGGAGGGAGGCGGAGGAGCCATCAGCCGGAAGGTGGGAGGGAGCCGGAGGAGCGGGGAAGCGAGCGTGCGTGTGTGCAGTGACCGTCGCCATGACACAAGAGGCAGGGCCGTTTTGTCTAGTGAAGCAAGCCCTTAGGAAAATCCGTCTTGCGAAGCACCTCAGAAAACGAAAAACCCTTTCGTCTAGCAAGTTTTTCGTCTTCCGAGGCATTCGTCTTGCAGGGTACCACTGTACTTAAATCCAGCACTGGCCCGGTCTCCCCACCAAGGTCTTTTCAGCATGATGTGTGACAGATTTGTGCTGGTCTTTGCTAGAAATGGGTAAAGAACTACAACAGCAGCAGTAGGTGCACCAACTGTTACCCTAAGCTAACCCATGATGGGAAATATGATTGCGCAATGTCTCTTACTGGGATTAGGACAGTTAGGTAAGCTAACTGTGTTATAGCTTCTACCCACTTTAGTTGTTGGACTACAACTTCTATCAGCCTCAAGCAGAATGGTCAATGGCCAGGGATGATGGGTGTTGTGGTTCATGAACATATGGAGGGCAGCATGTTGACTACTCCCTCAGCTAGCAGACCCAGGTCAAATAAGGCCTTTTTAATACAGACATTTGGCCTACCAACCGAAAAAAAAATGCCACTAAAGCAAGCAAATATTAGTTTCAGCAAAGTGGAACAGATCTTTGTGACTTTCTGCCTTAACAACAGAATGCATTTTATTTTGATATCGTTTGAGCATTAGGCAAGTGTTATACCTTTATTTTTGGAGGGTAGGGTGGGAATTAAAAGCAACCTGCTTTCATTTCATCCTCTGCCTTTAAAATGATATAAAATGTAAACATCGTATATGTCATCCTAAATAAATTAACAGTGGTAGGCAGTAAATAGGGATGGTCTCAGAAGGATCATTATTGTGAAACCGAAATGATTTGATTACCGTAACTGGCGAAGCTTCAAGACGGATACATAACAAAAATTTGTATTTAACACGAGTGGTGAAAACCCTTGAAAGGATTCTGCTGACTCTGGAATAAATGTGCTGTAAAGATTCACATCTCTTCTTAAATGCATCGCAGTCAGAGCGGAGCACATACGTTGCCTGCAAAGAAGTGCTTTGGCTGCTGCCTGTTAACAGCTATGCTGCATAATGTCCTTGTTGTAGGGCTGCCAAGACTTGATTCACTTGTGCTGGGAGGAGTTGGGGGATTGCTGGGCTCCTGCTGGGCTGAATATTATGGTGGGAAGGCAGTTCTGTGCTCTGCCAGGGTGGATGACATGTGGTAGTGAGAAGCTTCTACTTTCTCTCAGGCAAGAGGCAGACCCTGTTCCAAAGTCTACAGCACCACAAGAATCAACCTTTAGTTTAAAAAAAGTGGGGGCAATGACAATGGACAAATAACAGAGAAACCCCACCCAGAGTTCAGTTGCTCTTGGCTCTGGAAACAGCCCCTGTTTCCTTCCTCCTCAGGGTTCACTGCTCTTCACATCTCTCTTTGTCCTTCTCCCTTTTTCTTGGGTGTAAATTGAGGCCACCTTAACCAACTGTCCCTCCCAGAGCTTCCTAGGTGTCTCTGAGCTTCTGGGAAGTGGGGGGGAATGCAGAGTTTCCAATGAAGTTTCTGCCAGCCGTTGCTTAAACCAGTCTTGTTATGCTGCTGCTGCCACTACCTCCCTTCTGTGGGATCCAAAAAGAATGAGAGCGCCCATTGGCTGAGGGGAGAAGGCCCATCGCCTTGCCTTCAGCAATGCTGCCTTAGCTTAACCCCTCTGACTTCTGGAGTTGATTCTGTCCCCTCATTTCATGCAGGCATCGCGACTTAAAAAGGATTTCCTGCTCCATCTCCTGACATTTGCCAGGTAAGTGACATCAGTGGGGAGCTTTGGGATAAGGTGTGGTCATAGCCCATGGCTTTTCAAGCAACCTCTGTGGTCCTCTAGATGTTCCTGGACTAGACACTAGAAGGAGTGTCTACCTGTGCAGTTGGAAGGGTCCTTCCTGCCTTACCTCAAGAGGTGAGATGTTTTAGATTGATGCTGTGTATACACTATACATTTAACATACCTAGCGTTCTCAAAAAACCCCTGGGAAGTGTAGCTTGATAAGGGTGCTGGGAACTGTAGCATTGTGGGCAGTAAACTGCAATTTCCAGGATTCTTTGGGGGAAGCAAAATTCCTTAAATGTATGGTGTGTATGCAACGAAAGAGGGGGTGGTTGAGAGAGAGATAATCCAGCATTATAAACCAATACCTTTGTGAAAGACTATTTGGTGAACTACAAGATTTGGCTTGTGTGAAGCAATTCCTCCCAGGGGTGAATATGGAATATTCTTGACACCTTTTACTGCAGTTTTTCCTGTGAGTTTATAAGAGACAAATGGCACTGGATGCCACAAAAGAGCTTCTCCAATTGCCAAAGGCTCTTTCTTTATATGTGGAAAGCCTTATTAAACAAAAACACCCCCTTTTTTTACTGTCGTGCCTGGAGGGACTTTGTATAGTCAGACATCAGCATGTCCATTACAAGCTGTCTTTTTCAGAGGGTATATTTCCCCTTTTTAAAATTTAGCTACTCCAATTTTCCATGTAGTGAATTCAGAAACCCATGATCTCATCCCTGGAACAATTATGTTGCCAAGTTTCTACTGAGAAGACTAAGGGGGGAGCTAACTTTGAAGCTCTTCCTAATTTCTATTGAAAATGATCTTTATGGCATCCCACTTCCTAAGATTGCTATTTCTCCCAGATGGAAGGCCATAAAATGTTATATTAAACTTATGCAAATTTAGTTAAATATATTATAATCATTTAGCGTTCAGCTATCTGGGAGGCAATAAACTGATTTTTTATTTAATAAGTGTATAGGCTATCCTTCAGCGTAGGACTCCCAGAAGATGTACACTTGTCATGCATAACAAACATATGTTATATGCATGCTTTTTCTTACATGAACATCATATCCCTTTAGAAAAATTGTTTCCTTTTTTAAATGGCTATAGTAAAATAATAGGGACGCGGGTGGTGCTGTGGGTAAAACCTCAGCGCCTAGGACTTGCCGATCGAAAGGTCGGCGGTTCGAATCCCCGCGGCGGGGTGCGCTCCCGTCGCTCGGTCCCAGCGCCTACCAACCTAGCAGTTCGAAAGCACCCCCGGGTGCAAGTAGATAAATAGGGACCGCTTACTGGCGGGAAGGTAAACAGCGTTCCGTGTGCTGCGCTGGCTCGCCAGATGCAGCTTGTCATGCTGGCCACGTGACCCGGAAGTGTCTGCGGACAGCGCTGGCTCCCGGCCTATAGAGTGAGATGAGCCCACAACCCTAGAGTCTGTCAAGACTGGCCCGTACGGGCAGGGGTACCTTTACCTTTACCTAGTAAAATAATATACTAGGACAGCCTTCTTTTATAGGAAAAACTAATTTTGCATGCAAATGCAGAAATCATAGAATCACAGAATTGTAGAGTTGGAAGGGACCCTGAGGGCCATCTGGTCTAACTCCTTGCATTGCAGGAATATGCAGCTGGCCCATATGGGGATCAAACCCATGACCTTAGCATTATCAGCACCACGCTTTAACCCAGGTGGAATCTACACAAATGCTGTGAAAATGCTTTAAAAAAAAAAAAGTTTTGGAAAATACATTGATTTTGCCGTAGCTTACTGTCGCCATCTAGTGTCAAATTTGTGTATTGCACTTTACAGCACACTTAAAATGTTTTATTTTTGCAGCTGCATAGCTGAGTCCCAACTGGGTCCTTATAGAGTTCACCAGAAAACCACAGAATGTTATGGCATATCAAAAACTGCATGTACACTATAGGAAATATGAAATCATTGCACTAAGAAAAGTCATATGCTGAAGAGTGTATAACTCAAATAAATACATTGTTCTAAACCAGGATTTCCCAAACTTGGGTCTCCAGTGTTTTTTGGACTACCATTCCCATCATCCCAAAAAATGTCCTATTCAGTCAAATATTAACATGTAGAGGATGTCACTGTTATAATAATGTTCAAAATGTTGGTCTGATGAACTTACACCATTTTTGTGAATATTGGGAAACTCAGAGAGGCACTCTCAAATGGGGTTGTATGCATGTGTATATCCAACAAGTTGAGCAAATCTTGTTTTGGGGAAATTCACAGGATTCAGCTGGCATTGTCTGGGTTTCTGTTTACGAAAACCTTTGTACCACGTTCCCCAGGGGCAAATGAATTCACTGCCAGGTGGGCATCTAGAGGCAATCATGTGAAGAGCCCAGACAAGATGTTTATTCCCCTGATTTACCAAGCAGCCAGCAAGAAGGCTACCATCAACACACCGCTCCCCCCCAGAGTACTCTGAAAGATAATTATATTCATCAGTCTCCAAAGGTAGGCTATCTTAATAGGTACATAGCACTACTGATACAATTGGAACAGCCAAGAATCTGAATCTTGTCCAAGCAATGTTCTGACACCACATATTGCAGTATATATAGTTTTATAAATAAGAAAAGAAATCCATGCCTTTGTCAACACCTGCAGCAAAAACCACAAACCTGAATAATAACAACTTCGTGTCTTCTTGGTTCCAGGAGGCAGATGGACAGAAGCACCAAGATGCAGGCAGTAGTTTTAAGATGTACCTTTCAACGTTCACTAGAATTTGGACGTTCACTATAATGAACAAATTGTTGAGACGCCCGCCTCAAATCACTGCAATACCATTGCCCTAAGATTGTAATGAAGTACCTAGCTGAAGCAAAAATTGCATGGTGCTTCTCAGATTAGTGTTCTCCTTTAAAACAGATTCTTCAGCACCACCCTCTCAATAAATTTGAGAGATGAACTTGGATGCAAATAGTGTCCAGCTTTATAAATAAAATACAAATAGATGCCCTCCCATTGTCTTCAGTGAACACAACCACTGTTTCATATATTTTGCTACCAAGGTGCTTTGTACACTACCCTCACTGCTACATCCAGACCGTGAAGTATAGCTCAATGAATAACTAACAGATGATTACATTTATGACTGAAGAGACTACTCATAGCAGACAGCTACTTCCTACAGGTGACAAGCAATCTTCTGCCAGGGCTTCACCTGACTAGTCATTTTGGGACATGATCACAAGGGTTGGAGACTGATGAAATTATCCTGTCCAACATCAAACGCAAAGTGGTTGTAAATCAGCTGGGGCTATGGCAGCGGGAGAACAACTCATTCTTTATGCTTTACTGACAGCTCTTTCACCTAGTAACTACATTAAGGATCCTAACAATGTCATTAAGTGACCCTTTAAAGAGTTTTATTTCTTTATTTATTTACTAAGTTTGATTTTTAACACTGAAACCAAGATGGGAGGAGGAGGAGGAGGAAGAAGAAGAGGCTTCGCTGATCTAGGAAGATGCATCTTTACACAATAAAGTGCTTTATAACAAGAGATCAGAGAGATCAGAGTTTGTAGTTAACACTTGTGCAACAAAACAAAAAATGGTCCCTTTGATCTTGCAGAACTATGTAGGGACATGCTGTGCAATTACCATATCTATATAGTTCATCTCTCAGAAAAAGGAAGAAGTTGGCATGAGCCAATTTGAGAAGTCTTTGTCTTGTTGCTCAAATGAAGTGGCATGCAAAAAGTGACCCATATGAAGTATCCTAATATTACGGTATGCAACGGGTTGATATCTGAAAGTTGGTCCTACCTATGTTGCTTTTGATCCATGGAAAGGATATTTTTAAAAAGGAATACAAACATGCGATAATTTCCAGAGCATGTTAGTTTGTTGCAGCAACAAAAATACATATGACATAGTAGGGGGCTGGTGTAGCAGTCAGGATCGCTGTGGAGCAGGTGAGCTTTTTATTCCACCTGGTCCCTGCTCTTCTTTTCATGGCCATGCTGAGAGGGTGATGCTGAAACAACACTGGCAGAGAGACCTGCCCTGGCCATGAATGTCAACGGCCATCTGAGTGAAGCCAAGACCACAGGGCATGGACAGAGGTAGGGTGAGATTTATCTGGCCGGTCTATGTGGGTTGTTAGAACTCTCAAGGCGGGCAACACGCAACGGAAGGTGGCACCAAAGGGGCGGTCTTCCTTTTGCAGGTAGTCACTTTGGGAATGTCATAAAGGCCATGCCCATCAATGTTTCTGGTTGCAGGCGGGTGCTTCCAGGGTCAGGTTCTCCAAGATAGTCAGAAACTGTGTGGATAATTTGGCACAAAGATGAGGGAGCTCGTTCCTTCTCTCAAGGGTGCAAGCTACACCTGTACAAGCCTCCTTCCCACCCATGTTTATTGAAATGTGTAAGTCACATTTTAATGTGTGATCCGCCTCGAGGGTTTTGATGCTGTTGATAAGCAGTATATAAATATTCTAAGTAATCAGGAAGATTCTCATGCAGTTTAAGTTGGACTTGAGGGTCAGATGAGCTGTGTAGGTGAAAGCCTCCTGGGCTGGTTGTGGCTTCCCACTTTGGTCTAGGAAATGTGCTACCTTCCTTCACCCCACCTCATTCTCCAGGAGGATTGCAAGAACAAACACACAGAACATTATGAGCTGATTTAGAACACTTGTTGATGACATTTGCAATTGCAACCCATGCACCTCACTAGATCTGAAAATTGTGCACAAGGCCTGGCTTAAAAATATTTTTTAATCCCTGTACTTAGTACAAAATATAAAAACCACAAGTTAAATTTATATCTCTTCCAGTGTTCTGTGAGCTCCTATTGCACACATTCTCAGATTAATGCGGCTATATGCATTTTAATCAGGAAGCAATTTTTTAGATTCCTAATGCTTTCCCATTAATCTTTTAACCTTTTGTTTGTTTTTAATGCACAACCACTGCACACAAATAGAGATAAGAAAATCTCCTTTAATGAAAGCCATTTCAAAGTGAATGGAACAGTGCTTGGATATTGCTCAGAAATATGTTCTATGGCACTTTACTGATGGTTATTTTTGTGTGTCTCTCTGCAGTGCTCCTTCAGTGCTTGATCTTTAATTACCCTGCACTTTGTTCCAGGAAGGTATGTACTGGCTGGCTGCCAGCATTGGCTAAGATTCTTCTTGTCACTACCATGTCTAACAGCATGTACAGAACAATATCCCAATTAGATCTGTACGCGTTGGAAACATGATACTGCAGCAGTTTGCTCTAAAACAGATCAGTATGGGCGCTAAAGTAAAGAGACTTACGGCTGCTTCAGACATTCTAAGAAGTCCCTTCCAACTCTACAATTCTGTGATTCCATGATTCCGAGAGCTAAGAAGAAGATGCTCAAGTTCCTCCTGTTCCTTCCTTTCCACTGCAGGGTCCAAAAAAGAACTTGCATCAAGGGTGAATGGGGCTTGGAGGATAGAATGAGGTGCACAAGACTGACGGGCATCTAAGCCTGCTTCCCAGTGTCCAGGCAGCAGTCCTTCAAACTGATCTCTCAAATTTCTGAATACCCTTCCCCCTGAAATTTCCCTTTTTTCTGAACTAAAATTAGAGGGATACTCAAAAAGGGGCTTGCTACACCTTCTCCAAATGAGATGAAAGCATTCTGTGCACCAAGTAAGAGGTTACCATACTGTTATAGATCGGGGGTAGAGATTCCCTAAACCCTAGGAGTGGATAAATGCCAGGATTTTGATTAATTGGGATATGGATTAAAAACCATAAACTGCAGTGGATTGAAAACATAAACTGCAGAGCAGTGCCAGACAGAGAATTCCTGGACTGGCTATGCAAACCAACCTGGCCAAGCTACGGCTATCAAGATAAAAATGAGAGGACAATTGACAATACAAGCGAACTTGTAGTTTTTCAATTTTTTTTGGAAAAGATTAAATTAAAGATTTGGGTTTTTAAAAATTCAGATATCATGGATCTTCCAGCATCTCTTTTAATTTGGCCCCACATCACTTCTCCTCTTTCCCCTTTATCTCTTGTTGAGTTATCAGACAGAGGAGTGAGATGTGTAGTCACCCATGCAACTGGCACCAGGCAAAATACCTTTTGTAATCATTACAGAACAGTAGCTGTTGTCTTTTCTGAATGGATTTTTATTGCTCTGATAAAGCAGTTAATATTAGGTGGGAGGACGTTAGACAGGACTGGCAGCTTCTCGGTGTTTTGCTGGCTCTACACAACATGTTGCAGCTCTTGATTGTGCAATGTAGGTGCACACAGACTAATGCACTGTGACAGGATATCACCTGCACTGAGGCACAGTTCTCTCCAATGCAACAGTGTAGGTCAAGTGCTGGATTTTGAGCCATATCAGCACCTGCTACCCAAACAGAACTGGCAGGCTTACCCAGCAAGTTAGGTCCATTGCTGAGCCGTCTTGTGTTAATATTCTATGAAGGTAAGCACAGACACTTGTGGGAGGTCACGTTTTAGATGCAGCTGCATATTCTCAGTGAAGAAGACTCTTAGTCCTTGTGAAACTCTAGTATCATGAATGTTGTAATGGAATCATTGCAATTAATGCATTTCCCTTG
This sequence comes from Podarcis tiliguerta, assembly GCF_965153285.1. Taxonomy (NCBI): domain Eukaryota; kingdom Metazoa; phylum Chordata; class Lepidosauria; order Squamata; family Lacertidae; genus Podarcis; species Podarcis tiliguerta. The sequence goes on from NC_139545.1 coordinate 26,404,775, forward strand.
ACATTTGGGTGTAGGGTTTTTTGTTTTTGTTTTGCTGTACTCTGGGGCCATTTAGGGCTTCTGTTGCTTTATTAGCCAAAGCAATCTTCCCAGAATTGTGCAAAATAACAAATTCTAGCACATTAAAAAGTAAAGTAAGGGCAAATGTATTCACTTGCATTCTGCAGTGGTCTTAGAAATGGTTCTAAAACTATGTATATCCAGACAACGCCATTAAGCTTGCAAGGGCAAAAATTTCGTCATGGCACAATGGGAACAGCAGAAGAATTTCCATTGACAGACCTCAAGGCCCAACACTTCTCTCATGGAAGAGAAAATCCATATCTGCCAGCTTCATTTCCATTCATGTAAATGGAGGGCATAAAGATTTGTCAGATTTTCCAGCCGTAATTCTGCAGAAACATTGATATTCCTTCCTGGATGCTGAAAGTTCAGAAGCACAAGGCCTGAGCATTGCTACAGTTGGGTCATTTTAGACTGGGGACTTACGGTCATGGTCTTACAGCCGGCTCCCTCCCTTTAGATGGTTATGCATATCACTTCAAAGGGACACGGGTGGTACTGTGGTCTAAACCACTGAGCCTCTTGGGCTTGCCGATCAGAAGGTCGGTGGTTTGAATCCCTGCGATGGGGTGAGCTCCTGTTGCTCTGTCCCAGCTCCTGCCAACCTAGCAGTTCAAAAGCATGCCGGTGCAAGTAGATAAATAGGTACCGCTGTGGCGGGAAGGTAAACGGCATTTCCGTGCACCCTGGCATCCGTCACGGTGTTCTGTTGCGCCAGAAGTGGTTTAGTCATACTGGTCACATGACCCGGAAAGCTGTCTCTGGACAAACGCTGGCTCCCTCAACCTGAAGGTGAGATGAGCACCACAACCCCATAGTCACCTTTGACTTGACTTAACCATCCAGGGGTCCTTTACCTTTACCTTTTACCTTATTACTTCAAAATGTGGCAAGCTAATTCTGCTGTTTTTGAGGGCTCTTTTGAGAATTCTGCTGAGTGGGGCCTGGAATTATCCTCTAACGTAGTGTCCTGAGGACACCACTGGATTTCATAAAGCATGAAAACTGAATTACCTCTAGACTGAAAAGTCTCCTCACAGTATATATTTTAAAAGGGACATGCAGAAAATACTACATATTCCCATTCTAGATATAACACAGCAATTGCCAATGAGATTCTCTCCAAACTCTAGCTTCTACCAGCCAGTCCTGGAATGGCCAATGCTCAGGGATGATGGAAGTTGTAGTCCAAGAATATTTGAAAGGCACCATCCCTGTCATAGCATGTTCCATGTGGCAAATGTGTGTTTCTGGAATCTGGCTGATAGAACTGCCCTGTGTAGCCACAGTGATAAACACGTAGGCCACAACATAATATGAGAAGTGGGCCTCAATCTTTCATACTCATATTTCTGTGCCTTGTGTTCTTTATTTTTCTGCTTTCATGGGTACTGAAACCTTCATGTAGCTTTCGTTTTGTTTTCAGTAGCTCTCTTCAATATGGAAAACAAGCGACTAGGTAAAAAATCATTGGTGAACTGTAATAAATGGATTTCTGCCAATGACAGGTCATGGGACCAAAAGAAAAAAAAATCTACCAAACCTATGATGACCCTCTTTCCTCAGCTCTCATTTATCTCTTCCTTGTGTCCACTGCTAGATTTCTGCTGTATGATTTATTGAAGAAAAACAGTACCTAGAAATGGGCTTTTGATAAAATTGTTCAAGGATTCTTGGACAATAAATCCTAATCTTTACATGCATGCAGCAAGATGTTTCACCTTTTTTATGCTATAAATAATATATGCCAAATGTGATAATAAATCCATACATTTAGGCACTATCTGTGTAGTTTAGGAAACCAAGCTACAGTACTTAATTCTGATCATAGTAGAAGCAGTTATATAAAGCTTGGGATATTGATAGCAATATTTGTTTATTTGAGAACAAATTTCTGTCACCGGGTTGTGCTGAAATTTCATTGCTCTTATAAGTCTAGATAGCTATGCTGTGTGCAAGGAATTGCATATTAAGCCTGAGAGGCATTCAGTGGCTCACATAGAACAGAGGTCCTACACTGACTGCCTGGCAATGCATATGCTTAGCATATCAGCTGAAATTTCCAGTTTTCATTCATATGAAGCCCTTTCTCCATAATTAATCATCTGCAGCAATAAATGCACGGTAGCAACTGTCACCTTCCCCTGACCCCGCAACCATTACACTGGTGTTAAATGTAGACAACTTCAGTATCTAAAGCTATTTATATATTGTAGGATCAAGGTCAGTGTTTGGCTTAATCATACAGAGAAATGAAATTTAAGTACAATTTGGTTGGCTTTGGGCTTTTTCTTCCTATGGCAATGTGGTAAGGCCTGTGGATGGGTTTTAATTACTGGCTCATCTGTTGTTCAGAAAAATATTACAACCATCTATCTCGTCAAGTCATGCAGGATGTTGATGTTAAACTGGAGTATAAAAATGGACTAATGAAATATACGCTATCACAAGAGACTCTTTGGCCTTGATATGTTTTTGGAACTGTGCCACAGAAAAATAACATTTAAGGCACCATCATCACGGCAGAAAGTGCTTGCATGGTTTAGGCTTGCATTTATTACCATGTATTTGTCTGGCATTTTGTATCGTTCTAGTACTATTTAATGCCCCTTTTCTTTTCCCTTTTGAGGTATGCCGGTCTAATGGTCTATCCGCACAGGTGTGGTTCACTGACTGACACCTTCAATAGAACAACCATTATTATTTGATTTGAAATTCTTCACAACAGCCTCACTATATGGATTCATGGGATACCATATCAGTACAATTAGGAACCAGGAGGTGGGATTGTGATGTGGGAAAGAAAGGCAGCGTGAGATAGTCAACGGTTACAGATATGGTGTAAGAGTTGGGATTTTCACTCACACACATTTTTGCAGAGTAAAAAGTTGAGACAGAAGAACAATCCTCTTCAGTGTAGCCACTCAGTACACTGATTTTTTATTTTTTATTTTTTTGCACTGGTGAGCAGGAAACAAGCAAAGCCTTTGTAGCAGCTTCCAGGCTGAAGGATTATCTTGTACATTTCCCCATCATCAATGGTATTTACAGTACTTTCATTGCAGTGTCGTCGTAATTTGGTTGCAAACAGCATTCTCTAAACTTGTATTCTTTAACACAGCTGTCAAGCACTTAAGGCTGCAATCCTATGAGCATTTCTACTTGGTAGTAAATTGACATTGAACTTAGGGGGACTTACTTCTAAGAAAATATACCACATAGGCTGCAGTCATGGTGATTTCCTTCAGTATTTACCATTTATTGTTAAAGGCAACTATGTTTACATTTTAATAGGCTTGCTTTGTTGTGGTTCACTCTTGCCCATTTAGCAATCTGCAGGTGCCCAGCCTGTATATCAGAACATGGCCTCTGTCTTGCGCCTTCCCAACACGATCCCAAGGTCTTGACCCCTCCCACAAGCCAAGTCAAAATGACAGCCAAAACAAAAAAAACAAAACCAAGACAATTCGCTTCCTCTTCCTAAGAAGCACGCACTTCAAACATCTTTTGTGACTCACTGTGTTCAAAGAGACTCATTTTATTACCTTGGGAAAAGACGATTGCAAAAAGATTGGTTTTTGCCAACTGTTCTTCCAGTCAGAAGAAACATAACAGTTAACAAATGCCTTTTAAAATTGACATTTTATGGTTTATAGTTTACATCCCACTTCTGTGATACCCAGTAGGCTCCTCCCTACAAGTTTTGGCAGGCTCATTAAGAGCTTTTCTCTGAGATCTTGGCTCTGGACACCTCCACAAAGAAAGCTCCACTGCAAAGTTTCCTTTCAGCTACAAGCTCCAGGAGCAACTACCTAGGGCCATTAATATCTGAAGCAGCTCCTAGGAACTCCAAGCTCCATGGCTCTGGTGGACAGAGAATATTGGTGGCTCTTCCCTTGCTATACTAGTCCCAGTAAAGAAACCCATTTCACACTGACATGTCTGTTGGAGAAACCCCATGAATTTGTCACAAAAAACCCTGTGCATTGGAGACAGTTCTGGGAGTGGGTTTTGAGATGTAAGTTTACACAGAGTGTTGGCTGAGCCAGTTTACTTCACTGCCCTGCAGAAGTGTGACCTCTTGCGGGAATTGTAAGAAAGCTTTTTCTCAGGGAAGTACTATATCTTTATATGACTGTAGCCCCTTCCCTGTTTGTTTTTCAGGAGTTTGTCCCTAGAGAAAAAAGAGCAAGCAATGAGGAAAATGGAGAAGGAAGAGAACAGAGGGAAGTGGGAAAGGGGACAGAACCTGTAATAAACAATGGTGAAAAGAGAATCAACTTGTTTGTGTCCAGGCCTTGTCTACTATGTCCACCTTGTCTGGAACAAGGTACAAAAAGAAGCTTGTCTGCCATCACTGCTCTTCTCATTGAGGCAGGCTCAGCACCTGAGTGTGGCATCCTTGGGTGGGTGCCAGTGCCCCATCAAACCAGGAGCCAGAACCCTGCTGGCTCAGGCATATTAGAACCATCATTCTAACTTCTCACAATGCCCTCAATATGGCATCATTCCACTGCCAGAACCAGGTAGATGTAGGAGGGGGTCCAGCAGAGGGCATTTTGTCCACACCCACCCTCAAACCCAGAGGACAGGAGAGAATCCTGATAAGTTTCCAAGAAATCTGAGGGTTTCTAGAACACAATTTGAAAACCATTGCTTTTGATCAGTTGGTTGTCTTCTCTTCTGTATGCCCAGTATCTTCTGCTTGATTTCCTGCTTCCCATTGGCTTTATAACCTCAGCTCTTCTGTCTTCTCCACCTATGTGTTTCTCCTTGCCCCTCTGTGTGAGTTCCAATCCAGTCCAAATTTTTATTGTGGTCATAGACCGGCGTAAGGTAAAAAGCATGACTTTAATATGTATCAAAATTAGATACCATGCTTCGTGGCTCCATTTTTTATATAATTAAACCTGAACATTTCTCCTCTTCAGCATGCAGGAGGCAAGCCTTGGAGCTTTGAGCCACAATTCTGCTGTGCTCATCGCAGAACTTTGCACTGATGTCCTCCCCAGCTCTTGCAATCACTTAGCTCCACCACGTGGTACACCAGAGACTACATAACCTAGCTACCACACAACAACCAAGGTTGCTGTGGTGACTTGAAGAAGAAGAAGAGTTTGGATTTGATATCCCGCCTTTCACTCCCTTTAAGGAGTCTCAAAGCGGCTAACATTCTCCTTTCCCTTCCCTCCTTTCCCTTCCTCCCCCACAACAAACACTCTGTGAGGTGAGTGGGGCTGAGAGACTGTGACTGGCCCAAGGTCACCCAGCAGCTGCATGTGGAGGAGCGGAGACGCGAACCCAGTTACCCAGATTATGTGACTACTGCTCTTAACCACTACACCACACTGGCTCTCTTGTTGGAGCAGCCACAATAACCTCCTACGAGTGGCCACATTACCACATAGCCTTAATCCCTGGATGTTGCGAATGCTCTAGCAAGCTGTAGCTTTGGCATGACACTCAGGCTGTGTTGTCTCCTGACTCAGAAACACTTGAGGTTTGCCAAGCAGGGCTGAACTGCCTGTAGGCCACATCAACCTGATAAAGAACTTCTGTGTTTCATGCTTTGGGTGTCATCTAATTATATAGACATCATAGTCGTATTATTACTAGTCTTCTCCCTGTTAATGACTTGCACACTTTCACTCTTCCCTTTTTTTATGTGTTTGAATTTTATTTGGCTTTTCGTCTCCAATTTGCTTCACGGAAAGTTTTGGAATCCTGCAGAGTTCTACAATATCAAAAATAGCAACGTATCTCAGGATGTCATGTAGCCTAAGAGCAGCAAATGAAGGGAAGGAAAAGGAAAGGCTGTTAGCTATTCTTGCTGGACACCCAGCAAGAGCTAGGAAGGTGGAAAATGGGGGTTCTGCAGCAATAACCTCCCATCAGTCTGCTATGTTTATTTTCTTGTCTGAAACCATCATCATAGACTATACCTGCAGTAAGTTTAATCTGGTTGTTCTGTTGAAAGAGAAGAGAAGAGGACCGAAGGAGTGAATTTCTAGTATGCTTCGCCTCCTCAGATAAGATGATGGCTTCTTGAACAGGGCACAGGAAGGCACTATAGCAAGGACAACAGCAGAAAGAGGCTGTCAGGGAAGAGGATGCTAACCACAATAGGGAGCAAATTACATGGCAAAGGGTGACCTCTGGCAGCTCCAGTTAGGGCTGGAAAAGGCCCCGATCTGAAATCCAGGATTACTGCTGCCAGGTAGCATAGACCAGCCTAGATGTTCAGACTAAGTGAAAAGCAGCTTCCAAAACTAGACTACAAAAGTCTTGGGTTAACTGGCAATATTGTGGGGGTACCAATGTAGTGCCATGCAGCATGGCAATGATGACCCAAAGGTGCAGATCCCTTGAAATGTCACAGAGGATGCTGAGGGACACCCTTGCATCATGTTGCACCGCTGACTATTTATTGATAAATAACAAAGAATGATGGATAGTGAATAAAGTCTGCATTGGGAAGATTGGTCATCTAAATATAAGAGAGAAATTGTTTTTAAAAGAAAGGAAAGGTAGGGGAAAGAAAATGAATTATCCCTGTCAATGTTTGGTTCCAACTCTTGACTAGAGTAAGGCTGAGATAATTTATGAGAGAGTAATGATCAGCATCTGGAATCTCTAGCTCACCCCGGACACATGACTGAGCTAGTTTTTATAAAGAACGTAGCAAGCTGGCGCCACAGCAAATGAAGAAAATGAGTTTAATCACTTTACAAGCTTGCTGCTCGTGGTCTTGCTGACTGGGTCTGAATGAGACGTGGGGTGAAACAGTGACAAAACGATGTGTCTCATGCATATGCCGTTAGTGCTTCGTCTTTTTGTGTCTGTATAGGTCTGACAAGTAAAACTAGCTGATTTTGGATGTGATACACTAAAAGTCTATGGTTCGTGGCAAGCGGGATGTGCAAAGTCCTTAAAATACCTGTTATTTATGTCTGCCCCAGGTGAGTCAGCAAAGCTACTTAGGGGACAGAAGAATGAGTGGCCGAGTAAGCTTAGAGATAGATGGCAATAGTAGCCTCAACCAGCCGCTCCTGAGAGAGTACATATTAAGATCTGTGCATCTGTACATGTAATATCTCTTAATAATGGTCTTCTAGCACTAAGCAAAAACCATTAAATGTTGTTTTGTGAAGCAATGTGACAGATCTGAAGCAAACACGGCAGATTTATTTTTACAGCCACAAATCGGGGCTGATTCTCTCCTCTCATTGAAAAACCAACCATGTTAGGCAGCCGTACAGAGATTTCTGAACATAAAGGGCATTTGAAGTGGTAGAAAAGGAAGATTTGTCTACTATGAAGCTCTGGAATTGGGGTGCCACCACTCTTCTGCTCACCTTTCTGGATCTGAAAGGTGACAAAATGTTTTTAAAATGTAGACTAAAAGCACAGGCTGCAGACAATTCTTACCATTCAGAATCTAGCATCTTGCATAGAATTCAGTATTCAAATCTTTTTTTAAAAAATCTTCTTTTTAAGGCAGATTTATATATATTTATGGTTCTGAATGGAAAACCTCAAAAAGTCACCATGCTTTTCCCTCGCTCTTTGCTTTCTGTCTTCGGCAGGATAAGGACGAAGTCCCAAAGGTCTTGTGGGAGCAAGGAGTAGAACTACTGATGCAGGTAAGAGAATGTCACCATGATAATTAGAGGGTTGGGGTTTTTTGCATTTTTGTTTGTTTGTTTTTTTACTAAATTTACTTCCCAAAGTCTATGAGTGGCCATCATACCACTCATGGGAAGAAACACAAAAATCTGTAGTTAGCTTCACTAACAAAGAATCCTGCAAACAAGTCAAGACATATATGCTCACTAATATTTCAAACATCAACAGCACAGTTTGAGACCTCAGCCCTCAGCACACTTTATTATTATTATTAATTATTATTATTATTATTATTATTATTATTATTATTATTATTATTAATATACTGCCCTATACCGAGAGGTCTCAGGGCAGTTTTACAGTGCATGCAAACAAGGCCTGTCATCTAATTAGGGTAAGCAGACAATTGGGATTGGGACAGTGGCGAAGCATGGGTGGGCAAGCTGCCAAAGCCCCAAGCAGGGCCACATTATGCTACCTGTCTGTCCTTGCAGGGGGGAGCCCAGCTGGCCAACACAGCCCTTGGTGGGCAAATCCCCCTGGTGCCTGCGAAGAGGAGCATGGGCCAGGCTGTGTTGGGCTTGCCCCTTGCCCTGCTTCCTCCATCTGTGCCCGCTCACTGTGAGCCTAAGCTGCTCTGTCACCTTTGCCAGGGCGGGGATCCCCGTGGAAGCCAGCACCTACGTGGGGGCATCTGGTTGCACCTCCTCAGAATTTTTCACCTGGCGCCATGCCCCCCTACCATGCTACACCACTGGATTAGGAAGCAACATGAATGTATATATAGCTATAGGTGAGAAATAAATGTCTAATCAGGACCAGGGATTAACAGGATGGCCAGGTATAAAATAGAACAGGGCTGCTGCACCTCCAAGAGTTGTGTAGAAAAATTATGTAGATCTTGGCATAACAAGTTACACTTGCTAAAAATCCATCTTGACTACACAACTATTAAAGGTGCAGGAGCCCTGCCTTCTGCTACATCAGACCACCCTATTTTAGTAAGGCATCTTGTGTCCCATAGTCACTCCAGTGCTATATTATTGTGAGGGAGTGGGTGGCGCTGTGGTCTAAACCACTGAGCCTCTTGGGCTTGCTGATCGGAAGGTTGGTGGTTCGAATCCATGCGACAGGGTGAGTTCCTGTTGCTCTGTCCCAGCTCCTGCCAACCTAACAATTCAAAAGCATGCTAGTGCAAGTAGATAAATAAGTACCACGGCAGTGGGAAGGTAAACAGCATTTCCATGTGCTCTGGTTTCCATCAGGGTGTTCCGTTTTGCTAGAAGCAGTTTAGTCATGCAGGCCACATGACCCGGAAAGCTGTCTGTGGACAAACACTGGCTCCCTCGGCCTAAAGTGAGATGAGCGCCGCACCCCATAGTTGGGGCCCTTTACTGTCCAGGGGTCCTTTACCTTTTTACCTATATTAGTGTGATAACTACAGGATACATGCCACCACTGGTTATGAAAGTTGAATCTGTAACCATACCGAAGTGTGAGTCACTTTGACATTATCTGCACACTGGTGAGAGTGGTTTTATAGGCTTGTGTGTATGCAGCCTGCCATTTCATCGTGACATTCTTTTCTTTGTAGTAAGGGAAACTGGCAGAACGGTTAGAAAAGAAACATATGAGAGTTGATATCGGTGTGCTTAGAAAGCTGGGGTGGGTCAAAGGACTCACTACGGAAAAGTTTGAATGAATTTACGAAATGAATGCATTTCAGTGGATGTTTAAAACTAATCTATCCCTGATTAAAAGAATTGTGAGGCAAATTAGCTCAATAAAAGTGAAGCCTTAATAATAATTATTACTCTTGAGAGCAATTAATGGAATATAATAATTACTTAGCTTTGACCAGGCTTGAAAGAATATCTGAGGCAACTATATTTTAGTGCTGAAAAATACAAAATGAGTCATGAACGAACTGTTGCGTTGCATGGCTTTGATGAGCTGCATACACCTTTAATTCTAGGATTCAAGCAAATGAAGTGCGTGTGCGAAACATCACTTAATCAACCAAGTCATCGTATTCCAAGTGAAGTATTTTTCTTTTCACATATCATAAGTGAGACAGGGTCTTTCCAAATACCTAATTAGTGCTGTCAGTCAGTCTTGTTCAAGGAAATGTCTTACATGCAGGAATGGCACTAGTGAATGGATGTTATGTCTTGTATATGGATTTCTAAATAATATGAATAATAAAGAAAAACACCTAGAGTCTCCTTACAGCCATAAAGTGGCTGAAGGCTCTAAAGCAACAGCCTTTCTTTCAATGGTGTACCCTCTCTGCTTGTTTTGCAATACACAGTACTCAGGGGCAGCTTGTAAGCTTGTCAGACCACGTCAGACGACTTTTATCCCACTGATGCTACTAAAGGGATATTGGTGTGGGCGCTGCTTTAGGTCAATTGAAGTCAAAAGGATTAATAAGGCCCAAGGTCAAGATTTCCAGCTTCTTGAGATTCACAGCCATGACCCCACCCCAGTCTTTCATTATAGTGTTATGAGTTGGGGGTGGGGGGTATAGGGAGTTGGCTGTATGCAATGATGAGGAAGAGCAGCAGCAGGTGATAATGGCAGTGAGCTCACTGAGGGAGCCCATGGAGGTTGTCCTGTCCAAGGGCCTTCTACGTCATTGTTGCCATGTTACCAAAAGTAGAATGTCTGTCTTCAGATAGAAGGACACCCACCAAGATCTTTTTGCAGCAGGTCAGTGCGGACCACTTGCTTTTTAAAATTCTCCCTGTGCACCTTTTGGACTGTATCTGTAGGTTTCCTCCTCTGTGTCAAATAACTGAGGTCAAATAAGTGTTGTTTGATTTTCATAATACAAGGAAGATGCATCTCCCTTGGAAGGTTCTGGATTCTCCTTCCTTGGAGGTTTCTAAGCAGAGGTTGGGTGGGCATCTGTCATGGATGCTTTAGTTGAGTTCCCTACATTGCAGGGGTTGGACTAGAAAGATGGCACTTGGGGTCCCTTCCAGCTCCTTGATACTATGTTTTTCTGGATCAACAATATTTTATTATGTTCCTATCATTTTTTGTAATTGTATTTTGTATAAATTATTTTTAAAATATGAATAAAACATGGTCTATTTACAAACAAAACATTTAAATAGCTACCTTTCTACTGGTAGGATGGGGGACATGGGTGTAGCCAGGATTTTTGTTAGGGGGCAGGCTTTTGTTAGGGGGCAGAGCCTCAGATTTGTATTGATTTGTATTGATTTTTACTGGGGGGGGGGAGCAGCTGCCCCCTTGCCCCTCCTAGGATACGCCCATTGCAGGGCCACAGGAAGGAAACAAGGTCAGAAGGTGGCCATGGTCAGAAAAAGGTTGGGAAACACTGATTTAAAGCATAGTTTTCCCCAGGCTGTCCAAATCTCTTCCAACAGAGCTGTACATAAAGCTGTACAGTAACATTTCCAGAGACTTCATGGGTTATGGGGTGATGGAGAGTGTATAATGCAGGGATGGGGAACCTGTGACCCTCCAGATTTTGCTGGACCCCAGCTCCCATCAGGTCCACCCAGTGTGGCCAATGGCAGAGGCAGTTTTAGTGCAGCAGCACCGGTTCACCCACACTGGTCACACACCCAAGGAGGGTGGCTTCTGAAAGTCCTGTAAGCGCTTGCTCAGCTTCAGAGAAGGAGGTGTGAGGGCTCTGACAGTTCCCAAAGCTGAGCAAAGGCTTACCCGGCTTTGAGAAGGTGGGGTGAGGGCGGGAAAGGGCATAAATTTTTGGCCTCACACAGGGCGCCATATCATCAAGATCTGTGCCTGCCAATGGTCACAGTCCAGCATTATCCAGAGAACTACAGATACCTAATCCCTGGCCTAGTGGCAAGACCCAAGTCTTTCCCCTAAATAAACACGCAAAAGTTGACAATCCTTTCATTCCACTATAGGAGTTGAGCAAAGCTATTGTGCACAAATGTTTATGTGTCAGGAAGCATTGATTTTTTTTTTAATGTACCGTATATGGATAAGAGCAGTGTTTTCCCCCCCAGGGGGTACTCAAGAGTACGCAGTACCTACACCTCTTAAAAAGTGTGACACTTTCTGTAACAACTTCATGGTGAGTACCAGCACCTATTTTTCTAGAAAACAAGCACTGGATAAGAGAAAGAGATTCAGATTTGGCACAGGATCTTTACTAAAAGCACATTGATTAGATCCTTGGCTGACCTGTTTGTTTGTTTTTTACCCTAAAATCATACGCCCAAAACAAAGGCTATAGAAATGTTGTAGAAATAGCTGTTTAAACTTTTGTTAGGTTTTTATCAGTATTGTCTATTCTGGAATGAATTTTGAGTCCCCTACAGCCTTTGACAGGATTCTGTTTGGGTTTTGTGTTGAAAAAATCTCTCTGGGATCACGGAACAGGAGAACTAAAAATACAGAAAAGCTTGATTAATAATCAATTTGCAGACGTCTTCAGGAATCTGTCATGACACATCAGCCAAGAAAATGCAGGTAAAAATTACTTTTTCCACCACTAAAGGAGTCACAAATAGAAACGGTTTCCTTGGAGATTTAACTGCTGTACTTAAAAGCAAGAGGAAGTTTCTCAATAATGGGTCTGCTTCTGCCCAAGCCATTTAATTAAATCTCTCCATGTGATATAGAGATGAAAAGAGAGGGAAAGAAAAACAATACTAATTTTCTGAACAGCTCTATGTTTTTACATTAGTATCTCTTATCCAGCATGGTACAGTTATCTAAAAAGAAAAATAGCAAAATGTCACCATCTATCTGAGCAACAGACAATAGAGTCTAACAGCCCAATTCTATAGGTGTTTATGATAAATCCCACAGCATTCAGGGGTACTCATTTCCAAATTCATGCGATTTGAACTGCAGTCCTCACAGCTTCACAGAAGTTAGTTGTCACTAAATTCCAGCTGAAATTCAGCACAGATTTCAGCTTTCTGGTAATACTGGGAACAACACACTGTGACCATATGGGATCTGGTTGTCTCACTTCTATGAAATGATCCCAGGATCACAATGGACCCCCATTTTGTGTGGCGCTCACAATACCCTCTCCAGATGTAATACCGCCCAAGCAATTTTTCTATCTGTAAAGTATTTTTTTGGGGGGGGGACAGGTTATCATGTCACACTGGTACAGTGGCATAGAGTGGAGGGCCCGGGGGGGGGGGCCTTGGCTCTGGGCACAAATTTCTTAGGGGGTGCAACCAGGTGCCCTCACAACAGGCTCCCTCATTGAGGCCAGAGCCTCGGGTAGACAAGCCATGCCTAGGCCAGGCGTTCAGGGTTGGGGCGATGGGGGGTGCCTCCTTCTCCTCATGGCTGTGTGTGCCGTGCTCCTAGGGCAGCCAAGAGGGAGGGAGGGGGAGGACACCACCACTACCGCTGCCCACCAAGGAGGGAGGGAGGAAGAGGAAGGTGGGAAAGCACTGCCAGAGCCACGTGTGTTGCCCAGAGTGCCTTTCTGCTAGGACAGGAAGGTGAGGCGACACAGCAGCGCTGCTGGCTTCCCGTTTCTCTGCCTTATCTCTGCTCCTAGATCAGGGCTAGTTTGCAAGGAGATACTCCCTTGACTAGATGCTGACTGGTGAAGGGACTAACCTCTGGCCTGTCCATCAACACTTGTCCCTCCCCGGGTGCCAGCAACCCATGCTATGTCCCTGCATTGGTATGAAGGAAGAACTTTGCCTTCTAAAATATTGTAGCACGCCACCCCAATCTCCACGTGTGGTGTGAGATTCCAGGGGTTGCATGTGCACCTTAACCCAGGGTCTGTGTTTCCTTTTGGACAAATGGGGCACAGCAGAAACTGTGGTGTCTTTAAGATATATGGTTTATTTACACAAATATATTATAACCTGAACCTAGATGAACAACACCTGCTCCCCAAAGGTATCTTCTACTTAATGCAATAAAATGCAATAAAATACTTTTGCAATAAAATACTTTTGTTGTTGTTGTTTAGTCGTTTAGTCGTGTCCGACTCTTCGTGACCCCATGGACCAGAGCACGCCAGGCACTTCTGTCCTCCACTGCCTCCCGCAGTTTGATCAAACTCATGTTTGTGGCTTCAAGAACACTATCCAACCATCTTGTCCTCTGTCATCCCCTTCTCCTTGTGCCCTCAATCTTTCCCAACATCAGGGTCTTTTCCAGGGAGTCTTCTCTTCTCATGAGGTGGCCAAAGTATTGGAGCCTCAGCTTCACGATCTGTCCTTCCAGTGAGCACTCAGGGCTGATTTCCTTAAGAATGGATACATTTGATCTTCTTGCAGTCCATGGGACTCTCAAGAATCTCCTCCAGCACCATAATTCAAAAGCATCAATTCTTCTGCGATCAGCCTTCTTTATGGTCCAGCTCTCACTTCCATACATCACTACTGGGAAAACCATAGCTTTTACTATACGGACCTTTGTTGGCAAGGTGATGTCTCTACTTTTTAGGACGTGTTATCAGGATCATTTTTAGGACGTGTTATCAGGATCATTTTTTATTTTTGAGCGTGGTGGCGGCATTGTCTTCAATAGTATGCGTCTTTTCTTGTTATTTCAATGGCAAATAGTTGTGAAGGAACGGCAAAATTATTTTTACCCCACTCCTTCAAATTTATCCTTCCCATTAACATTTTTGTCACTCTGCAGTTGTACAGTATGTTTCACATGCCTGATGTGGACTGGAATGGTTTGGGGGATATAGTTGTGTTACACCTACTTTGTCACACGTCAGTCATAGCTTTGATGGATAAGCAGGCAAAAGAAATAAAAATAAAGCAGGGTGAGACTAATGCCACACACAGCATGAAGCTAACAAAGATGCTTTGCTGTGACATTGTGCCACTTTAAATATTTCCAGTGCTGCTCATCCCTTGTTGTTTCCCCCTGAACCAAGTGAACAGACAATCCTAGTTGTCAGTGCCCGCAATGGCATCTCAACAGATGGCAGTGAATGTAAACAACCATCTGTCTGTCCCGAATTTAAGCTTACGGACGGTGATAGGAAGAAATGTGCTATTATGCAACCACATCTGTGATAAGTTGATTTGCACAAGACCATCATCTTGCCTTGTGAGCTAAAGATACATTGATAAACCCTAAGGGATGGTACAAAACTTCCCAGAGAAATCCCCCACTGATCCAAACAAACAGAACATTTGGATCAAGTGTGAGAGGCTATAAATTTGGAAAACAAAGGGGAAATTGCTACAAATGTTATATGCTCACATACTTGTAAAGTTTCTTTGAAAGGTTAAATTAGGACATATTGGAGAGGAATTAATTATGGGGTATGTTAATTTTGTGGTTGGTGTTTTTTATGTGTTTCAAAATCTACAGTACAGGTGCCCAGATATTTTCATCACTCTGAATTTCTCTAGGCTTTAGGGAAAGTAGCAAGTATCAGAATATTAAACTTGACACTGCTTGCCATGGGGGGGGGGCAGAGAGAGAAATATAGAAATGAGTGTAACTATATTATACACACCATATAAATACAGTGCTGGCAGATGCAAAAACATATACATAATATGTCCTAAAGAGTCTTGTGTGCCCAAAGGTGCATAAATCTGCATCCGTTTAAATAAAGGTGCCAAACCAGACCACTTTATATGGAGATTGCTTCCCTCCATAGAAACAAATGTGGATACCTAAGCAGAAAAGCTGTTTTGGGGTGGGTGGTGGAAATAAATATGGAAGTTGTTTCAGCAGTTACATAGTAAAAGTACATGAAGGGAAGGTGATACAAAGGTCTAGGAGGACATCTGACTTTGGCATCCAGAACAAATATATCAAACTTTTGTTTCCAAACTCAAAACATAGTAAAGAACTGTGGTACAAAAAAATGTACAAAAAAATGTGGTTTAAAAGTTCCTTTTAAACACTGGGAGCAATTGTCTCCTTAAAAGTTCCACACCTACTTTCTAGAGAAAAATCTTCAAGTGTCAGATTAATAATAATAATAATAATAATAATAATAATAATATTGCTTTTATTGTTTGTACCCCACCCATCTGCCTGGGTTGCCCCAGCCACTCTGGGCAGCTTCCAACAAATATAAAAGCATAATAAAACATCAAACATTATAAACTTCCCTATACAGAGCTGCCTTCAGATGTCTTCAAAAAGTTGTGTAAGTATGTATCTCCTTGACATCTGATGGTAGGGCGTTCCTCAGGGTGGATGTCACTACCCAGCAATATTAAGTAATATTAGAGATAGTAATACTAAGATACTTGATCTTAGGCAGAAGGCCAAGAAGTGCTACAAACCAATACAGGAAGGTTCCTTTATACCAGGTTAGCTCAGCATTAAAACTGGTACCTTTTGCCAGCTTTTATTGGTAAGACAACTATGGCTGTACCTGGGCTGAAATAGCTTGGCCGCTGTGATCTTGGCACTGGTAACCTCAAACCTGGATCACTGCAATATGCTGTATATAGGCTTTCCTTGGGCTTAAGCTGGCAGCTGGAGGAACCTAGCCATTAGCTAGGTTTTTGACTGGGGCAGACTGTCGATACCATTTAGCAGCTACAGAAATGCATATATTAGTGGAAAGTGTGCATGAAAATGAATATATCAGTGAAAATAACATACCAAATGTGTTATATTAGGGGAAACGGCTTGCAAAAATGTGTACATTAGTTAAAAGTGTGTTTAAAAATGTGCTTGTTAGGAGAAATTTTCACTAAAATATTGCTTGGCTTTTCTTTTTTTGATATAATTTTTATTGAACAATAATAAACAATAATTTCCAACCGCTCTTCTGAGCTTATGATTCCCCTCCATCCCGCCAACAAGCTTTCCCTTTTCAAATCTATATCTCACAGTTTAATCTTATATTATAAAGTCCATGTCGTAGGGTTTATTTCAATGCTGCTTGTGCCTTCAAACTTCTATAATTAGTATCTACATAGTCAATGAATTGACTCCGTCTCTTTGGAATTTTAGTTCATCTTGGTTTCGAACTCTGCAGGTCAGTTTTGCCAGTTCCGCGTAATCCAACATCTTCATCTGCCAACTCCTCCATCGTTGGTAATTCCTGTAACTTCCACTTTTGGGCTAATAAAGTTCTCGCTGCAGTTGTGGCATACATAAATAGTCTTTGCTCTACCTTTGCAATTTCCTCTCCCATCAAGCCCAGCAGAAAAGCTTCCGGCTTTTTGGGGAAGGTAGATTTAGGCATCTTTTTCAGTTCATTGTAGATTAGTTCCCAAAATGATCTTACCTTGTCACATGTCCACTACATATGATATAAATCTCCATCCTTCTCTTTACATTTCCAACATAATCTAATACTCATTTCATGAGGATTTAAAATAAGCAATTAAGACACATATTACTGCGAAATGGGGGAAATTGAATTTAAGATTGGAAAAAATGAGAAACTGAGAGGACCAGAAATTGTTTGGTCCTTCCATCCCTACAGGGGACATAGGCCTCCTCTGGTAGTGAAGTGTTGCCTAGCAACAGGATGCAGTTACCCTGCTGATTGGTGCCTCTCCTCACTTAGGTGGTTGGCCCTGGTTCTCAGTAGTTATAGGATCAGTAGCCAAAAGAGGCAATTGGGGACAGTAGTAATAAAAGTCCTCTTCCGAGCCTTCTTGGTATTTCTGACCACCTCAATGCAATGCATTTAAAACACACTTATATCACTTAAACAATCATGGCTTTCCCCAAAGAATCCTTGGAAATGTTGTGTGTTCAGGGCGCTGGGAGACATGACCTCTGTTCTCTTCTGTGGTTCATAACAGGCAACAGCCAATTACCTTGCTTTCTTTAGGCAAACAATATTTGGCAGTAAAATGCTGCATCCATTCAGCTACCCACCCACAAAGCCACATACAAGTTAGTTTCAGCCTCCCAGGCAGGATCATGACAAAAGTCTGTCAAGTGATTGACCTGGATCACAATGCTAGAACTGAGCACTCTGTTGTCAACAAACTCTATCTTCAGTTACTATAATGAGCTAAACTTGTGTAAGCCTTACAGATGCATCTACATGATTTATTCATTCAAAGCATGACTTGGCTAATTAAAGTACACCTTTTGCTTATTACATTTTATGGACTCCATTACTATAATGCAGGCAGCCCCAAGCAGCTTGAGACAGAAAATTGTCTCTGGGGTGGGGGAAAATATGAGACACACGTGTCCTTTATTTCATCCTTGCAGAATATTGAATGGCGGCAGATGACATTTTGCAAAACAGAACAAATTGTGAGACAGCTACTATAAAATTGAAATTTACAGTCTTAAATAAATCTAAGAAAACATTCTGGATTGAAAGTGTGCGTACATGTGCAAACAGTTATATTAGTCATCTTTTCCACCCAGGTTAGCCCATCTTATCAACTGCTACATCATTTTACAATCATGTAATCCTGTTAATTTCAATGGTATTCTTAGAAATTAACTGAAAATCACTTTTTTATAGTTCTATGATGCAATATTAAGAAAACAATGGAATAGTATGTACAAAAAGTACAACAAACATACTTCATCACCTTAGTCTTTCTATTCTTCTTAAGAATTTCTGCTATCTGTATCTCATTCCCGTTTATTATAATTGTATATATCTAATATCTAGTTTTTCATGGACCCTGGCATTTTTATAGTATGTCATTTCCAGATGACAGGCTCAGTAAAAAAATATGGCTTCGGTAGCACTCAAGAATTTCATTTTGCAAATGTTATCAGGGAGATAGTAAGATTATCTGTGGATTCAATCAGTTGTGGGAAATTTGTAATACCTTGTCAACTCTTGGGTTAATATGTTTTATACATGATCCTCCTCAGAGTCCTTGAGGAGAATCTGTGTTTGTTTCAATCATTAAGCAGATACAAGCAGATCTGTCTTCTTTGATACAAAATAGGCTACAGATGACCCTGTTATATTCATTAGGCAGATATGGTCCATAATATCAAAGTTAATCAAAAGAGTAGGTCCAATTTTAAAAATAAACAAATATTAGCATCCTGTCACTAAAAAAATTACTCAGTCACAACCACAGAAATGGTGGGACAGTCACTCACTAAAGATCAAAGGTGCCATGCTGGGATGCTTCGATGATTCCCTGATCTCTTGAATTGGAAAGAATTTATGTGTTTCCTGGCTGTGAGCAGTAAGAGGAGCTTCTAATAAGTAGGCCAGTGGCTACTAAAAGTACAGGATCTCTGTTTTCATTTGTATTAAAATTATGGTGTACTTTTGTTGCAGGAAACTGAAGTCCTTTGCAGCTGTTTGGCACCGTTTCTTCGAATCCTCAGATAGTAAAACGGTTTCCATTTTTGCAACACCAGTTTCACACTTCTATATATTTGCACACAAAAAGTGAGTTGCAAGGGGGGGGGATTATTGTTGCTATTTTATTTGAGTTTGTCTGATGGTACTGTGATAAATCTGCTATTACATATATTAGCTTTTTTCTATTCTTTCTGTTGATGTTACAGTTCCGTTGGTGTATACTGTACGCCCTCCCATCAGATGTCAAAGAAATAAACAACTATCTGACGTTTAGAAGGCATCTGAAGGCAGCCCTGTTTCGGGAAGTTTTTAATGACTGATGTTTTAAGGTATTTTTTATCTTTTGTTGGAAGCCGCCCAGAGTGGCTGGGGAAACCCAGCCAGATGGACAGGTTATAAACAATGAATTATTATTATTATTATTATTATTATTATTATTATTATTATTCCAATGCATCCCTCAGACTCCCCTACACATGCAGACTTCTACTCTCACCAAATTTCAAGGGACACCAGCATTTGCTCCACTGAAGTGAATGGAGAAAGTGCATAGGGATAAGCTGTTGTTTAGTATACTGCACTTCTGACGGTGCTTTGGATTATGGCAAAGGTCTTGAAGAGCTGGCAGACTTAGAAGAAATATACTGGTTTTAAGCAGTATCAAGAAACAGAAAAGATAGAGAGGCACCAATCCCAGGGAGAAAAGGGAGGAAAAACCTCAAAGATACATAAGCAGCAATGCAATTTTTAAGACCCCATGCATTTTGAGCAGAACGCTCTTTTCAGGGGCAACTGAAACTATTATCTAAAATAAACTTCTGAAGCACTAGCCCATTTTCAGAGTTTCTGTTCATGCTAGCAGAAAAGTTCAGGAAATGGCATTAGCTTTCAACCCCCAACTAAAACCAAAATCGCATATAGTCAGAACACATTGGGTTCAGTGGTAGGTGGGATTGCCAAAGTTTCCTCCTCAGTTGCCTGTCCCCTTTCCCCCCTTTCTGTCTTTGTTTTAATTTATTTTTGCCAAGTGCATAAAGCTGAACGAGCATAATTTAAATGCATGTAATTTCAAGTTACCTGTATTGTAGAGAACTCTCTCTGTGTGGTGGTCCTCAGCCCTGCATTTCCTTGGTTTACAGTCACATGGAAAGCAGTGAGCTCTCAAGAGACATATTTATAATGAACATGCCTAGGTCAGAGGCAAAACTTGAAACAATGGAAGAGGGCTACTTTGCTTCAATGACTTGCAATATAGCCCAGAGGGAACGTCATGCCTATGTGTTGAAGACTTTCCTGTCATCACCAAACTTACTTACCATTGAGCTATTTTGGAAACTACAGTGGTACCTTGGGTTACATACGCTTCAGGTTACATACGCTTCAGGTTACAGACTCTGCTAACCCAGAAATATTACCTCGGGTTAAGAAATTTGCTATAGGATGAGAACAGAAATCGTGCTCCGGCGGCGTGGTGGCAGCAGGAGGCCCCATTAGCTAAAGTGGTACCTCAGGTTAAGAACAGTTTCAGGTTAAGAACGGACCTCCAGAATGAATTAAGTACTTAACCTGAGGTACCACTGTAGTGTTATGGCTGTTTAAAGTGGTTTCTCTCTCTTCTTGTGGATGCATCTTTGAAACACATCAGACTGCAATAAACCACCATTTCTTGTGCACCTCTGAGTTCCCCCCTCTCTTTTCTTCCGTATGTAATATCTGTCAGGAGCTCACCCTACACTTGAGTAGGACCCTGGCAGAGACAGATGCCTGACTGGCATGTTCCCTCCCTCCTGGTCGATCGTTCGGGTGCTTCAAAAGCTTTCTTCTGCCCGAACATCACAGCGACTGATGCCAACCAACACTGGCACACTTAGGGATCTGCAGAGTTTGTGCAACTTGCATAACAGACCTCAGCAACTCAGCATTTTGGCTAATCTATTTTATTTACATATAAACCTACACGGAGCACTGCAACATGGCTCCCTCTCTCTCTAGCATCAGACAGCAAAAAGAAAAAGAACAAAGGACAATAGTCCCACTTCACGGAACACAGTAACACCAACATCCTGTTTCCGTCACTTCCCACTCTGTGGAGTCAAAACATATACCGTCATGTGAAAGACAACAATCCCATGACTGCAATCATGGAGCAGGAATTCTAACAATGTCATGATCACAGCCTAAAGACGAGTGTCCTGAGATCTTTTACAGGTATGCAAGTCTGACTGATTTCTGCTGGAAGAATAACTTCCACAGGACTGCACTCAAGATAGCAAAATTAGCATTGAGAGTTGTCATGTTCTCAAGAAAGGACACTAAGGACACATTTGGTTATGACTATATTTCCATGAATAAATATTATAAATTTTGTGGTTTATGAGTTCTTATGTCAACCACCTAACCTATTGTAAGTCTTTTCCTTGCTCTTTCCTTATTAGCCTTCTTCCTGTCTCCCACAGGGCTATGTCAGGTCTACGGCTCTCACCTGAAATGCATTTATATATGGAACAGTTAGGATTTAGGTAGAAAAACATTGTCAATGACGGAATAATCACAATGGAAATGTCAGTGGATACTTGTTACATGCCGTGTCAACTCCATGTTGTCATTAATGATATCATGGAAAATGCCACCCTTTTCACTGGGGATGTGAAAATCTACTAACATATTATTGCCAATTACAAATTGTGTTTCTTTAATATAATGCGGAAAACAAACCATGTGTATCCTTTTCAAGCAGGCAAAGTTACAAGAATGGATACTTGCTTGAAAGAAGCCTGTATTACAGTAGCATCTTTAGTCTTGGTGATTTGACTTGTAATATATAAGTTGTATATTTGTAATTTATTTGGGTGTGGAATTGACTAGTTATGTTTGTACATATTGTATTATATTTTAATACATTAACATATATAAATGTATAATGGAAAACACATACTCAAGCCCTTGTTACCAAGGAGAGCATCTGAATGTTACCAATAAACAGTATTCTGTAAAACTATTTGGTGTTTTCATATTTTAAAAGGGAAAAAGAACTGTGGAATATTGATATTTTGGGGAAAAATGGTCTTTTGGAAAGTAGCTCACAATGGGTTGTGTCCAATGCTAGTGTTATTCAGAATAGACTCACTGACCTATTAATGAGCCTGTCTAACAGGTCCATTAAGTTCAATGGGTCTACTCTGTGTAGGACTAGCATTGGATACAATCCTTTGTTTTCCAGGTTATTGTTTCCTAAACTGCAAAACACTAACATAACTGCCCTTCTGGATACAGGATTAACCCTAAGTGCTAGAGATGTGGCAATGAGATTGGCACCTTGCTACATATGCAGTGGGCTTGTGAGATGGCTGAAAGCTACTGGTCACTAGTTTTGAAGCAGTTGGCTCCATCTTAAATGGACCTGTTTTCCAAATCTAAGACTGACTTCACTTTTTAAGGACAATCTAGATTATTTGCAAGCTTTGCCATATTAGTAACCATATGCCTGATGGCATCAAGGACTCTGGGAATTAGCTGTATGGAATTAGCTGCACATGGAAGAAATTCATGTTGGCGTTGAGCAAAAGTATATTGACAATTTCTCTGAGAACTAGCATCCATTCATAGCCTAAGCCAACCCAAACTTGTTTTGGTCAAATGTTCCGTCTTCATATGATTGTTCTGGTATGACCATATCAAACTATATTTTTTATATGTCCTGGATCTTTCTTACTTCTTTTGCTATACATTTTGTGTCCTCATTATTGTCTTTATTCCACCTGTAAATTTTCAAGGTTTTACATTTATTTCCCCTGTTATTGCTATTACTTTTTCTGTGTGTGTGTGTGTGTGTGTGTGTGTGTGTGCGCACACACACACACACACACACACACACACACACACACCAATCAAACCACCAAATACATTTGTGGAGTTCTTACATACAGTTCATTACAAAACAGGAGTGGAGTCTTTGGAAACGGATTATTCCTTATGACAGCCTTCCCTTGTGCATTCAGGATGGAAACCATTGATGTAACTACACGTTATCTGTCCTTATCTGTCATACCCCTCAGTACTGTATTTTGCTGCATCAGCTTGTCTGACAAAGCGATTTGCCGAACCTTAACTAACCAGCTCCTGTGGCGGATAACATGAAATAAATGGCTGCAAAGGCAGAAGAAGCAACACGGTTTTAACCAGAAGTAAGAGGATTTCTTCAAGCCCCAGAAACCCGGTGATGGGTGTTTGGTTTTTAAAAAGAAGTAAGAGGATTTCTTCAAGCCCCAGAAACCCAGTCAAGGATATTTGGAGAGGACTGTCTTGAGACCATACCCTGGTGCAATTATTCCCTTTGCTTGTATCTTGGTGGTCTTCGCTGACTGAATGGTACCAAGTAGAACTTTATTATATATATTGTTGGTTTCACGCCATACCTAATAATTAGTACTTTTGTTCATTTAGACAACCTATGAAGAGTGGCGATCATTTTGATTACTTACAAATTGCATTTAAATACTTATTTTTATTTTTTGAACCAATGCAGCTAAACTAATTAAAGCAACAATAACCCACCACACATATGTCATAAAGCAGTGGTGCTGTATGACCAGAATGGAAGACAAATAAATGTCTCTCAAAGAAGAAGAATAAGAAAATTCAAAGTTATATAGTACTGCATTTTTATTGGCTGGCTGTATTCCAGTCATGATGCTGCTTCTGATATTTTACAAAAGTATATTTATAACTTCTACATTTATACCAATTAAAAAAAATATAGGCTGCTGTGCTTTCCAATTTGGGAAGCTGATGTCAAAATTTCAGCCATACTGGATCACCAAAAGGGAGGAAAAGAATTCCTTCTCATTCAAGGACATATAAAAAAAGAGGAAGAAGCATGTGTCAGATTATATATTAATTTTTTGCAATGCTGATATTTCACCTCGACCACTTTCTCCTTTTTTTAGTGCAGCAAAATGATAATGGTTATGAAATCTTAACACAGAATAGCCGCGTATATGAAGCAAAATAAGCTCTGTTAATTTAATCTGCTTTCCTAAATGTTAACAGCAGTGTAAAAATGGATGCTCTCATCCCTGTAATCAGTTGCACGGTGCACAAGGGCATCAGTCTCTGGTGCCTCATCTGCGAACTAATCTTTCATTTCATAGCAGATCTTTCCATATCAAACAACACAAATGACTTAATTTGCATGACAGGATTTGTAACGGGGCAAATCTAGTGTCAAAGTCGATTAAAGATTACACCGGAGAACTATCATAATCAGGACTCTAATGAGCCTAAATAGTACATGTAAAGTCTCCCCTTTTTGCCATTCCAGTCATGTATAAAAAGGGAATGTGTTTCCTTTCATCGGTGAGCCAGTCCTTGGGTTTGAACATTATGCCCTACGTTGAGCTAAAGTCATGTCAGTCTAGTTTCAGAGGGAGAGAAAGGGAAATAATAAAGCAAACATCACTTCACAAATGACATTGCTTAGTATAAGCCAACGTTTGAAGCCCTTAATTCTTCTAATCTGCAAAATAGTCAATGCTAATGGGTTTTTGCCTTTGTGAAAGCTGATGCATAGAAAGAAAAACTTTAATGAGCTGCCTGGGTTGTATGCTTACAGATACCTGTCAAGTGTCTGTCATCTTAGCTATCGCAGAGGCATTATAAAGAAAGTAAGAAGGAAGGAACGACAGTATTTGTACAAGCATTTTCATGCTAAAATGGCACAATTTTCTTCCTGTCATAATTTCATTGTATCCAAAAGTCAGAAAAAAGCTTAACCCTTTCACTTCGCACATCTTGTGTAGCAGACTGCCTGTCCTGCTCTGCAGTTTTTTTCAAAACAGCATCATGGTTTTTGTAAACAACATCCTCTCCTAAATTTGTTTCAGGAACCCAAATTAAACACATTTTTAAAGGAGTCAATTGCTGCACCCCAGGGAGATCAGGAATTTATTAAATGTAACAACCCCATAATATAAAAGTCTGTCACTGAGATTTTATTTTCCTGACTTCTTAATTTTAGATTCCTTTGTATCCTTCTGCTAGTCGATTGAATATAGGTGCAATAAGGTCAGCAAGGGCCTTGATTCTCACCTTCTCTTTTACTGAGAGGAAATAGCAAATATAAAGGCATCTTTTAACACTGGTAGTGAATCACACTGTCATTATTAGCTACCATTGTGGTTGAATGAGCCTTGTTTGTAGTAATTCATAACAATTTATCACAGCTGAAGTAAAACATTAAAAAGATGAAGCCTGGTTGGGATTTCCTTCCCCATATTTTATTTTATTTTTTAAAAAAATAACAATGCATGCTGTAGCGAATATTTCGTAGACCTGATTTTCTAGACATCCTTTAACGTTTCTCCATAACCTTCCTCAATACATGCCCAGCAGCCTTACTAAAACACCCACTTGTAATTTTGTTTCTATTCTAGACATTATTTATGTAAATGTCCACATTTCCTGAACTCCCAAGTTTGCAAAATGCTAACAAACCCAATCCTGCTTGGTTTACAGTGACAGGATGGCACCTTCCTGTTGAAAGTGGGAATGTTTCCTTTCATGGAAAGTCAATTATCTGCATCTTCTCACACAGGGATCTTTATCACTTTCGGAGCATGAGGTATGTTAACATCTAGAGTCTTTCACAAATGCAAAGTTCTATTTCCCTTTCTGAGAACCTGCAAGCAGCTGGTGAATTGTGGGAAGTCTGTGGCAGCTGCTATTGGCTCAGTATGAACTGTGACACGTTTCAAGTCTTGCCTCTTAAAGTTTAAGACTAGAAAGATCTCAACTTTCCCAGCTAAAGGCTTGTCCACACTTCTGCTTGTGTGTGGCGTTTAGGCACAGATAGAAACAGTTTTGCCCTTGCCTTGCTGCTTTCCCCAAGAAAACCTGGTCTTTAGTGATAAATGGAAGCAAATGTCAATCCAGAGAAAACCCAATTGACGTTTGCTCTGATGCAGCGGTAAATATTGTGTTGCCTTGGGGCAAAGCCGCAGGGCAAGGGCAAGATTGGATGAGGATATGAGACTGGATTAGGATATGAGTACTGTGGAAATTAGTTAATAAATGCTTGCAAATCATTCTAACATTCTAATCCATTATATAAATCCTTTACCACACTTAGCCCAGGGACCCCACAAAATGCAGGGCAAAGGTTTGAGGGTTTTCCCATTTTCAGCTGCTAAATTTTTGCCTTTCATTCTGAAAACTGGGAATTGATGATGTTATAACCCCTATCTTCTAGATTCAAAGATGTGCTGAAATGCAGGACACACTTCAACACCTCTTAAGTATCCTCTAAAAAACCTCAGGCATTAGTTTCAGGTTTCCAATGAGCCATTGCAATCTAAACTGGAGGGAACGTTAATGAGTGCACTGCACATTTCCAATGGGCTCACTATGCACTCAATGAAAATATCTCATGGATTCCTGCTGCAGGTGAAAACTCCACATGAAGCAATTTCTCTCTCTGTCTGTCTGTCTCTCTGTATCTCTCTCTCTTTCCCAAAAGGCAAAGGTTTAAATAAACACAGCAGGGATTTTCAGTCAAAGCAGCAGCATTAGCATGGAGCTTGCTTTTTAAAAAGGTGAGAAAATGTTCTTCTAAGCATTTGTGACATATAACAGCTCTAATGTAGAGCTGTGCTGACAGAAAAAGAAGGAAAAGGTATGATACCACAATAAAGTGTACTTAAAAGCGAGCATTTGCAGATGTCTAGGATATGATAAATAGCGGACTGATGTGGAGGAAACAACAACAAACTAAATAATATGCCAAATCTTAAGTGTAATAGAATACCCCCCCCAAAAAAAGTGGGAGAGCCGGAAGTACATGCAGCCAATGGTTGGGACTCAGGGTATTCTGTTTAGCTTGGTGGGTGTACTTTTCTAAGTTTAGCCTGAAGAAGCCTATGCAAATATAAAATATTTGAAGAATAGTCATATAATATATGAGTTTACACATAGATTCAAGCTCTCATTGGCTATTTTTGCAGCATAAACCATGGCTTGCCTTGCATGAGTGACTTTCACCTGTTTTACTCCTTTCCACTCATACTGACAGGAAACAAACTATGATCACTGGTTTAATACTACTTTTGAACCAGGGATCACAGTTTCCCCTCTGCTCCCAACAAACTATGATCTGTAGCTAGGGTTTGTTCTCAGTTTATGGTTCATGGTTTGCTGGGAGCAAAACAAACCACAATCGCTGGTTCAGATGTAATACCAAGCTAGGGGTCATGGTTTGTTTCCTCCCAGTGTGAGGAACAGAACAGCCCACGGAGGCATGTTCACAATAAGCCAGGAGGTTTACTATGACATGCAAGCTGAGCCATTGTCTCTCGCTTAGTCTCCCCCTAAACGGCGCTCCTTCCTTGTGTTCTGAGGTGAAGGTTGTGTGGAAAAGGTCTCAACTTCGGAGGGAAAGGCATACTTATTGATCCTTCCTCATTTAAACCCGACCATGCTGTTTCATAAATGATCACCCGGGCTTTTCTGGCTGGTGTGTTTGATACAGTATTCACACTGTAATCCCACGGACCAAACACCAAGAGATTAGGGCGCCAATATAAACAATATGCATTAGCCTGTGTGTGTGTGTGTGTGTGTGTGGCTGCGATTTGGACTCCGTCCACTTCCAAGTGATGAATAATTCATCCAACATCTCTGCTCAATTGTGGTTTTCTTCTCTCTCCCTCTCTTTTTTAAACAACTGCAATATGAATTCAAAAAGGTTATAAGGCATGCTGCTAAATAGTGCTTTGTGGCTTCCTCGGTGGCAGTTTGTGTACAATTTTCCGCAGACTTCAGCCTTTGCCATTGCTATTTCAGAGTTCATTTTTCTTCCAATCCAAGGTTAGCCTTTTCCTCTGAACACTACCTCTGTGACCTAACTGCTACACCTCTGATCCTCCACACCCCAGAAGCTGTCACAAGTCTCCCTCCTTCCCAGGAGTTGAACACACAATAGAGAATAGGCCCTAGCTGTGAGGTTCAGCAGCCATTAACCCCTACCAGCTGTTCCTGCAGGGAGCCTTCTGTGGCTGAATGCCCTTTCTCTGAGGAGGCCCTCATTTCCACTAATCTAACTATTGTTGGGTAGGAATGCTGACAGGAGAAAAGAAATTTTTCTTGTGTTCATGCAAGTGTGTGTATCCATGTGTAAGTGAAGGAAGAGTGAAGGCTAATTTCTATAGTAGGCATGAATGGAGGGAATAGGAAAAATACTAGTTAAAATGTGTTTACTTGCTTAAAAGGCTGAGTCAATTTAAATAATTTCAGTACCATGCTTTTTTCTGCCTCTAGTTAAGGGGAAGAAACTGGTTACTATTAATTTTTTTCCATGAAAGCCACTCAAATGATGCTGGTATTGGCCATACCTTTCAAGTAAACTTGTTACTTTATTATTATTATTATTAATTTTAAAGTCGCAGCTACATTATTTCTTTATTTAAATGCTGGGAAAAGTTAGGCATGGGGATTTGCATCTCTGTAGAAAATGAATTCAAAACTGTGTTTTGGAAAGATCTAAGTTTACTGAAACATTTATATTGATTGGGTAACCTTTGCTGATATTTCTCAATTTCATCTCCCAGCGAAAATATGAAGTGATTGTTGTATTTTATTACCAGATTTAGGATAAAGCACCATTCTTGTAAAACAATATAAATCAACTGTATCCAAAACCATTTTTTTTTAAAAAAACTAAATTAGATATTCAATAGTTGGGTGTGAAATCTCATGTTATTTTCTGAAGGATTTAATTTTTGCAATTATAAATAAACTTTTCTTTTAAAAGATTTTCCTGGACTATGAATAGCTCTACATAAGATGGAGTTAAGGTTCCTTTTCATAGCTAGGAAAATAGCTACCATCTAATTAGCATGCAGAAAAGAAAAGAAAATGTTAGTACATTTAAAAAGCTTGGTCACTATAGATTTCAGTTCCCCCCACAAAAACACTGGTATGTTTTCTTATTCACAGTTCTCATTTGATAAAATACAGTGAATCTATATGTTTGCATTATTCAAATTAGAAATAATTTAGGTAGGGTTATATTTTCTAAATAATTAGACTATCATAGTAGGGCAAACGTCAGATGTAATAAAGCTCTACAATGCATCTGTTCCCATGTCTAGACTGCAGCAATTATGGTCTACAGAAACAGAAAGGTAAAGCGTTGCTTGCATGTTTCAGTGATTAAAATCCAGTATTTCCTTTATTTGGCCCACTCCCCTTTATTACCTAAATCACTTAACTATTGCAAAGTAAAAAAAAATTAACTCAATGGAGTTCTACTTTCTTAATTTCAAATGCAAACAAACAAGCAAACACACAGGGAATAATCTATCCACTGTATTATTTCCCTAAATCGTTCAGCACAATGCCTCAATTTAAATCTGTGCAAATAATGAAACCAAGCTGCATAAATGCTTCTGGACAGATACGGAGAGAATTCAAACTGTTAAATAAACCATCAGTCTTTGAGAGAATTGTGCAAGTTACATTTGTTGAAGCAATAGTTAGATATATCCAAAAAGAGAAAGAGTAGTGATGAAGGGTAATGATAATACTAAGGAGGAGAAGGAGGAGGAGAAGGAGAGAGAGAGATCTTAATAAGAAGATTCTCATGACATTTGTGGGACTCCCCTTGACATCATATTGACATGTGTTGGAAGCCCTGCCTCCTCAGATCAGCTCGCTGACTGTCTTAGACTCTCATCCGGTAATGATCAGCTATACTGTACACCTACCTTTGATTGCATTCATCATTTTAGACTTGCCATGTGCTAATTCTGTCATCTCAGCACTTAGAACAACACCTATTGAAATATTAAATCTGGGTTGCATCGAAAATCATATTGCCCCCAATATTTACTAGCAAAAAAGCACCAAAACCCACCCTTATAACTAACCCTGAAAAGGGTGATACAAGCTAGTTTTGCAGTCCAACCAGTAATGTCACATTGTTAGTTAGTTTTTTGTGAGATAACTTTTTAGTGATTAAGGTCCAGTCCTAAAGAGATTGCCATGCCTGAACGTTATTGGAACAAGAATACATGAATGTATGTCTCGCTTGCTCTAGGAACATCTGTTCTTCCCTAGTATGCAAAATGGCTTTTCCCACAGTAAGCGCGGCTTTCAAAAAAAGGCTAGGTGCCAGCCAGAATAAGGATACATCAGTATGTGCAGTGACACTCCTCCCACATCAGCATGGGGCAAGAAAAGCAGCAAATAAGCCAATTCTTGAAATCTCCTCCAGGCTTCTCCAGCTGTATTAGACATTAGTGGATGTGAGTCTGCTCTCTTCCACCATGATTCAAAGAGAAGATAACTTAAATACTCACATTCTCCATAGCATGCAAATCAATTCTCCATTCATGTAGGCCCTTGCGGTTGGTCTATTCCCCCTAGGACACACTCAAGACTCAAAGAAGTGGAAGATCGGTAAAAGTAAGCTGCTCTTCCGGGAAGCTTATCCACATTTTCTGATCTGGTCATGGAGAAACCCATTTAGAACTCCAGAACCTAGGAACGCATTCTAAAAGCTATTGACCTGGAATAACTCTACCTGATCTCCTCTAATTACTTGGCTTTGCAAATGCAATTCACATTAAGTTGGTTCTCAACCACCTCTAAATGACTTTCCAAACACTGCTTTGCACCTAACCAGAACCTGTTGAATATAGTTGGGGTTCAAAACACAACTAAGGTAGTGCATCCTTCTCAGAGCCTAAGATGTGTTGTCCCTGTTCCACAGCCCTTTTTATTACAGCAGCCTCACATAGCCAGTCCTGTCACTCTGGGATAGGGGCTGCCTGAGGGCAAGGGCAACGTGGTCCATCCATCCCTCTTATTCTACACATAGAAGCCAAACTGACTAGTAGTTGGATCTTACTTCAATGCTGAGGTGGGCTAGCATCCTCCACAGTGCACCTGAAGGCAGCAGGCTAGCATCAGGAGTACGTAACAGGCCATGTGGCACACATAGCACTGAGAAGAACATCTGACACCCTTGGCAGCCTACTGTAACAAGTTTGCAAGGCACGTAAGGGACAAAATTACTCAGATTCCGACAGCACTGGACACCACAGGTAGAAGAAGCCCTAGGGAGGCATCCAGTGACTGTCTATTCCATCTGTACTAGATATGTTTTGATTATTGTGACAGTGACATAGCATGGGATGCCTGCACTCAGGGCCATAAAGAGAGGGGGGGGGGAGCGAAACGGACGGAGTTTGCATGTTGAAAATTTATGCCCCTTACAATTTTGCGCATGGGGCAACTGCCCCTGTGCCCCCCACGCTACGCCACTGCATTATGGCCTAAGGATGTAGACATGATGCCTGAAGAAGTCTGGTGGGCCACCTGCCCCCTTGACCTTTGTCCATCTTGGCTTCCTAAAGGTAGCCAGAGGGAATTGACTGGGTGGGCTAAGGGAGTGAAAAATGCTTCACTGGAGGATGGGCAAATACCACCAGCCTTGAAGAATACCTCCCTGGACCCAGACAATAACTATTGTCAGTGACTAATAACCCCTTTTTTGGACCAAGGTGCTCGAGAGGGTGGCAGCAGTCCAGTTTCAGGCATGCTTGGAAGAAACGGAATATCTGGATCCATTTCAGTCAGGCTTCAGGCCTGGTCATAGCACTGAAACTGCCTTGGTCACCCTGGTTGATGAAATGTGAAACTGCTCATTCTTCTTGACTTCTTGGTGGTGTCTGATACAACTGACTGTGGTATCCTTCTGGGGCGGCTCAAGGAGGCTGGGGTTGTACTTCTATGGTTCTGTTGCTACCTTCAGGGCCATTTTCAGAAAGTAGTTATGGAAGGCCACTGTTCAACACCATGGAAGCTTTCTTCTGGTGTTCCACAGAGTCCCATCTTGTCTCCCACACTACTGAACATCCATATGAAGCAGCTGGAAGCTGTGGTTAGGAATTTTGGAGTGAAGTGTCACCAATATGCAGACGATACCCACTTCTATCTCTCTGCTCCATTTGTATCAGGGGGTGTGGCTAAGGTGCTGGATAGGCTCTTGGAGGCAGTGATGGGCTGGATGTGGACCAACAAATTGAAACTGAATCCTGAAAAGAAAGAAGTGTTATGTGTTCCAAGTTCTCAAATCCAGGAGGTGCGAGGACAGTCTGTTCTAGCAATGGCATTCCCCTGGAAGGAGCAAGTTTGTGGCTTGGAGGTACTCCTGGACCCAACATTGTCACTTGAGGCCCAGGTTGCCCCAGTGGCTATGAGTGCTTGTTTCTTCCTATAGATATTTCATCAGCTACAGAACTTTTTGGACAGAGAGGACTTGGGCATGCTTCTCTATGCGCTGGTAATGTCTAGATTGGATTGTTGTAATGTGCTCAATGTGGGGCTGCCCTTGTAGATGACTCAGAAACTTCAACTGGTCCAAAATGCAGTGTACAATACAGATTATTGGCTATGGTTGCTTTTATAACCCAGGCCAATGCAAACAATTAAGAGTACAATGGTCTACTGATGTTTGTTTTGTTTTGTTGTTCTAAACTTGTTTTTAACTTTTTATGATTTACTGTTTGTTTTGTTTTTTATATTGCTGTAAACTGCTGTGATATATTTTTTATGATATAACAGTATATAAATATCTTTTATCTATCAATCAATCAATCAATCAATCACCCTGTTCTAAAACAGTCCCATTGGCTGGCCAGTTCGTTTCCCAAATCAAAGTGCTATTGTTTGCCTTTAAAGCCCTATATGCAGTGCTTTTTTTCTTTGAAAATGTTTAGGGGTACTCTCATTTTCCTATTCATATTGAAATACTGCCCCTCAATGAGGCCAAACTAAGATTCACAAAATGTTTAGTGCAGCATCTGCAAACTCGGCCCTCCAGATGTTTTGGGACTACAATTCCCTTCATCCCTGACCACTAGTCCTGTTAGCTAGGGATGATGGGAGTTGTAGTCCCAAAAAATCTGGAGGGCCAAGTTTGGGGATGCCTGGTTTAGTGGTATGCATACCCCTGCGGCCCCCCAGAAAAGAGCACTGCCTATATGACTTAGGCCCCAGATATCTGAGAGATCACTGCCTTCCCTATAGACCCTGCAACGGAAGCCCCTACTGGTAGTTTAACCTCCATCAGCAGTTCTGGGTGGTGGTAGCCTGGGAGAGGTTGTTTTCTGTGGCAGTCCCTAAGTTGTGGAATTCCTTCCCTGCAGAGGTGCATCTGGAACATTCACAATATAGATTTTGCCAAATCCTGAGAACCTTGGCTTTTGACACCGGAGATGTGTGTTTTTAGGACCCACAACCTATTCCTGTGACTGTAATCTGTTTAACTGCTTTTAAATCTGAACTTTAACTTTTTGCAATCCATCGTGGGATCTGCTGGTGAAGGACAGGCAATAAAATCATCATCATCATCATTAATAATAATAAAAATATTATTATGATGGGCTCAGGAGGAAACACTAGGACACTGCCACTACTGCCCCCAGCATCTGTTACCTGAGGTGCTTGCCTCAACTCTGACAAATTGTAGGGTTGGCCTTGGGTGGGAAACAGTTTAACTCCCCTCACTGATTTTGGTAGGTCTAATACCTACACAGAGTGTGGTGTGTGTGTGTAGCATATATTATTACAAATAATAATAATAATAATAATAATTTTTATTTATATCCCGCCCTCCCCAGCCGAAGCCGGGCTCAGGGCGGCTAACAACACTAAAATAGTGCAACATTATAAAAACATTATAAAAAATTAATTAAAAGCATGATATAAATGGATAAAAGTAGCTCTCAGAAGAAATGAAGCAGCACTGTAGTGTTTGCCTACAGTTTTCCAGGGCCTAGGATTGTTCTGTTTTAAATTGGGTGAAAGCTAGGAACTACTGTTAAATTTAGAGATGGTACAAAACTAAGAGTTAGACAGAAATCAACAAAGCAGAAATTCAGCTTATGCTGAAGATCAGTCGGAAATTAGCACAAAGGACCTTTGTGTTGATAACTGAAGACTTGCAAAATAGCAATAATACCTTCCTCCAAAGGCTTCCTGTTGAGTATTATCTTTAGCCCTGGGCAACTGAGTTCAAGCAGAATGTTGACAAATTTAAAAGGCTTTAGGAAAGAGCCATACAGATGAAGAAGCACCAGATGATATAATTTATGAGGAGTGGCTGAACGAGGAAACTATGCATAGTCAAGACAAACCTTAGGAAGAAGATAGTTGCAAAGTACAATATTTGGGAACGTCTCTGTCAGAGTTAGGCAGAATGGAGAAAATAGTAATTGATTCACTGGGGGAAGGACTGAAATTTGTGTGGTTGTCAGGGGTACATTTGTCCAACACATACTTCAAGGACTGGAGTCCCATGAGTGAAAAAGCAGGGTATAAACAAATCATTAACAAAAACAATAACAAAATGCTAGTTCAACTTCTATGCAGGCATCAAATTAGGCTAAGCTGGGAAGTTTTCCTAACCAAAGGAAAACTTCACTAATTTGGTTTCTTAGGGAACTCTGCTTTCTTTAAGGTTTTCATAGAAAGGCTGGGTACTTAAAAGTCACTGATTAGCTTACATAAACTATGCTTCCTGAGGACAAGGAGTCAAGAGATCTGTGATCTACTGCATAATACTGAACTGGTGCAAACATAATTTTGGTTGCCTGCTAACCTTGATTGGTGAGTCAGAAGTCAGCTTCTCAAGTCAGATCTTTCTTCCCCTCATCTCTCCCTTGCTTGGGGCATATTTTATTTCCCCACCCTTCTTAACCATGGTTATATAGTTAATTGGCACAATTGTTAGTGTCTCAGTTTGTACACAATACTAAGCCAAAGTCAAATCTCTGGTGCTTTGCTCCTCTCTGGTCCTGCTGCTGTAGCACTGATGTGAGAGCTAAGCCATGGTTTTGCATGTCTTCTGAACTCAGGTTCATGGTATGTCTCCTTCAGAGTTCTTGGTAAACCTAAGAACAGACCGTGGTTATAGTTCACGATTTGCCTGGAGCATGACAAATGAAAACCCATGTCTGAACCATAGCTTAGCTCACAGCATTGCAGCAGAAGCCCAACTGGAAATAGAATCTTATCCAAATGGTGTCATGTGCTTCGTTCTCATACATTTTGGAGCAATCACAATGGTACCATATGGCTGAAATCTTGAGGACAGCAGATCTGATGAACTTAAATGTGACAAGTAGCCTATCTATGTGTAAGGCTGTGACTTCACATCCCACCAATTGTAAATGATCACTGTGGTTCATGTGTTGGTAAATTTGAGGCTGGATTACTGCAATGTGCTCTATTTGGGACTGCTGAGGAATGTGGTGGCCAGTTTGATAAGGGCATCTGGTCAACATATTCAATACCTGTATTTTCAAGCTTGGTGCCTCACATACTGCACACTCATTTATATAGAGAACAGCTTGTTTGAAACCGATAAATTCTCTGCTCTACAAGGCTGCAGTAATAAGCCTACTTATTTGAGAGTAAGCGCCATTGGACTCAACAGGAAATACTTCTGCATAGACATGGTTTGGATTTCGCTATAAATCATTACCTGGTATTATTATTTTACACATTTATAAACTGCTTCAGAGCCTGAAGCCACTGAAGCAGTGTACAAGAAAAAATGAGATATGGTGTGACAGGAAAATAGATACATGCTCTAAAGCAATGTAGTGACTTCTACAAACTCTGAAAATAGCAAACCCATGTCTCCTGGTGCACAATTAAGACTCCATGAATGGCTGGGTCACACGTTTGAGAAAGCCCAAAGATCAGTGCAGGTGTAGAGTCGAGTTGTGACTGCATGTTATTACAGATTGGTATTAACTGGACACAAAAAAAGTTTTGACACTGGACTGTTATGCTACCATCCGTGCTGTCTGCTTCTCACATGAGTTTTCACCAACGCATCTGGTGTAAGGGATTTTGTGGTGCATCGTTTATTAAAAATATTTTTTTAAAAAAGAAAGAAAAAAAGAAGTACCTACCCATATTTTTCTTTAAAACTGCAGCTGTGAAATCTAGGACAGGGAGAAGAAATGGGTGAAGAAAGAAAGCTACAAAAATGTTTATCTGTAGACAGAATTTTATATATACATAAGAAATCTATAATTTAGCATGCACTTTGTGTTTCTAGGTTTCTGGTAGTCTTCTAAGGAGCTGCCGAAGGCTTAATGTTGACGGCATTAACACTCTCGCCAACTGCCGAACAAAAGCACAGCCAGATGCTGCTGGTCATAATTTATTCCCTTACGCCGATGCTTGCACACATGCACAGAGGCTTTCAGTGTAAATTCGGTTTGCACTCACAAGAGTGAGAGAGAGAAAACACCCTACTGAGTGCAACATGACTATATTAGTGAAAGCAAAAGTGTGAGTGAGCCTATATATGGCAACGTGCCCACGGAGCGGAAATCAATCATACCCGATTGCCAGTGCTGTATAAAGGAAGGAAAAGAGGCACTTTCACCCAGAGAATGGTGAAATCCAGGTTTCCCACAATTCATTCAGCACACAGCTTTCCCACAGGTTCAATTTCCTTTAGATTTCAAATTGGGCATTCAGGTTTTCACCTTTACTCCTCTGCTCAGAGCCTGGAAAGGTGGGAGGAAAGGCGAACCTCAACAACCCAGATTGCTTTCTCTCCTTTCATATTAATGTTTATTCTGCTGCTGTTTTATTTGGTGGCGGTGGGGCGTTTGGATCACACTTTCCTTATTCAACAAGATTCAGACGCATGGCTGGTGGACTGCCACCTTCCCTAAGATTTGCATAATGTCCTCCTACCCTAGCCTACAGCTATCTGCAGAGAACAGTAATACAAGTACAGCAAGAGGAACTGAACCGCTAGGCTGCTATGTTCACAATGGCAAGGTGCATCGCCACCCCACCCCACCGCTCTGTGCATCAAGCAGGATTGCAGATCTTCAGAATGCCCACATCTTTGCGGAACCATTAAATGAAAGAAAGGGAGGGAGAAAAGAGGGGTGGGGGGAGAATACAAACTATTAAAAAAGCGCATACACTGCTGACACTGTTGTGACAGCAAGCAGTATCAGCGGCAGTCAATTATCTTCACAAATGCCTCGTGTGCTAATGAGACTCACAAAAATCACCAGACTTTTCTGGCAAGGAGAAAAGATCAGTTTCATTGCTTGCAGAACTAATTCAGTGTACAAAAGTGAAGGCTCCACCATCGCTGCCTCTTTTACTGCTCCTTTTGTAAGGGCTTTTGATGTGCACTGAAGAGTTCGGTCTGTGTTTGGGGCTCTTCATCTCCAGTTCATTGCCTGTCATTAACATACATATCCATATGAAAAGTTTGGTAAGTCACTAACAGCTGTCCAGAATGGAGTTTTTTGGGGGGAGGGCGGGGGTTGGAGGGAGAGAAACCTATTCCTTCTCAAAATGCTGACAATACTATTTAGCCCTTTTTGGCAATGATATACCTAACTTCTTAAAGCCGCCTTTCACTCAACTAGCAACTAGGCATAATACTACATTCAAACACGTTGTGGTTTTCATTTTGAGGCAGTCATTTGCTGTATTCAGAAGAGGCCCACAGTGGCCAAGAGCAAAAGGAACTCCGTCATTCATTACAAAACAAAAAAATACTTTCCAAGTGTAGCTTTTCACTATTTAAAACAACCTCACATATTCAGTTGAACTCGGAGAGTAAGCCTACAGCAGATGCTCTCGGAGGTTATTTTATGCTAAACTCTTGTTCAGAATTATGAGACCTCACAGTTCACAGTCAGCGACTGCTGGTAACAAAAGGCATGTCAAATCACATCTGATGAGAAAAAAAAGTTTGGCCATAAGTGATTTGCAAATGTATGCATATTTGCTATTCTGAAAGAAACTACAGTTATATCCCAAGCAGAGCAGAAAACACAGACTCTGGCTACTCCTGTCTTTTTCCTTTGAGGCTGGAAGAAAATTTTAGATAGATTATTGTTTGCTATGAGACAAAATAACCCAAGAAAGGTACAATCCACTCAAAGCACACTTCAGCCACTTCAGGAATATCAATTAGAAAGTTCAGTATGTGCATAACTTTGCCTACAAATTTTCCGTTTAGTGACAAGTTGCAAATGTTTAAGGATCACATTTGGTTTCCTGTTCAAAGAAGGGTAAAGTTCTGCAGGACAGTTGAAATTAAAAGCCAAATGCATATCCAAGAAAAAGACACAATTCTTTCAGCCAGCTAGGTAGCTATAAACATGAAGTAAAAAGCACCTTTCCTTTTAAGCATTTTGGTTCAAACATAGTCCCACTGAAGTGAAGGAGGCTTCTTCATTGGCTTCAGTTGAGTTAGGATTGCACACTAGGTTTGAAGCTTAGGGTTGTTGTCCCCCCCTCCCTCTCAGAAATAATGCTTTGATTGATAAATGCTTTCCCACCCAACCCTCCCAGCACTATGGAGTTCATGACCCTTGAGCCACAATTTACAATATGTTGCAACCAAGATTTTCCAGGTCTTATTGTAAAACTATGGTGGGTGAATCTGTGTCAATTATCAAGGACTTGACATACTTTTACAAGCGTTTTTTACCAGGAGCAAAGTGCCCAGCAGGCTACCAACCTTTAATTCTGGAAAGGTTTTATTCCTGTACTGATCCTCCCACCATGCAAAAACAGCTTGTGCTGCATAAAAACGAAGACTTTAATCCCACTTGTAGCTGCTTTCTTTTCTCTTCCCCCCTCCTCCTCCTGCAAAGCCCCCAGCTTCTTTTTTTTGGAGGGGGGGAGGCATCTCTCCCATATGGGCCAGTTGTTTTTTTTTTAAAAAAAACACACAAACAAAACACACCACCACCACCAATAACTTTAACTCTGCTTATTTTGATCTGAAAATCAAATCTTATTTATTATGCATCCTGTTTGTTGTCTTTGAAGAACCCGAGCATTCATTTAAAGGAGGCCAGAATGACTTCTTAAACACATTTCTCTCTTTGCTGCAATTAAACAAAGTGGAGCTGTGATTAGTCCACCGCAGGGGGGCAAGAAAAAGACACCCTTGAATCAAAATGGGGGGACCTGGCTGCGCATTATCATCTCACAATGCAGGAGTTTATTGCTGAAACCTGCTTATCGCCTTCCACAGCACACCATGGGAACTTCAGTCAGGTGGAAAGTTATTCTCTTCTCTGAGCTTGAAGCAGCTTTAAGGATCGGAAGAACAGCTGAGGCTGCCAAAGCTCTTCCCAGTAACTGAGACATTGAAGATAATCTTTATGAGAGTTTTGCATGAGCTTTCGGCTTGTTGTATTTCTCTTTTTTTCGGTGGTGGTGCTTGTTGAAGGCAGAAGTAGAGTTAATGATGAGCTTTCGCCTGCTGCTGCTGCCATTGCATCCCTCCTTTTCTTTCTCTTCCTTCCTTCCTTTCTAAACCTAAGCCAAGAGCGCCTGTTTAAGTTAAGTGCCACCTCCCTCCAGCCCTTGGGAAACCACTCAAGAGGGATTTGCTTGGCTGTGTGTGCATGACACATAATGAAAACAATTTTACGCTGTGGAGGGAAGTATCGGGCAATTACGGATGTAACAGCCACCTGCAGAAGCGAGGCCCTGGTTGGAGCGCCGGGCTGTTCATGAATATTTTATCCTGTGATGTTATGCTGAATGGCTGGGGCAGGTGAAGGGGGCTAGGCCAGGCGGCGGGGAGCGTAATAAGGATCTCTGCTGGAGACTGTGTCGCAGCTCTGTTTCTCCCCAGTGGTCCATAGTGTGAAGGCCGGGGAGGATTCTAACCCTGCCCAGGACTCCGCCGAAGCAGCTGAGGCCGAGGAAAGATGATGTGACAAGTCGTGGTGGGCACTCTTTAAAGACCTGTTGTCTGCCAATTTTACACATGGCTGTCCGCCTCAAAGAGCCCCCCGCCTCAACCCTGTCCCGTCTAATTTGATAAGCTAAGTGGCGGATAAGGATTAAACGAGAATTTTGTAACGGAGAAAACTTGTTCGCACCCTTTAATTCCATTAAGGGTTTCGTATTAAGGGTTGTGCACACAAAGGGAAAGCTATAGAGAGCTTTCTGCAAAGGGCAGTGCTTTGTTTTCTAAAAAAAATATAAATGTTTAGGGGTACTCTCGTTTTCCTACTCATATTGAATTGCAGCCCCTCAACTTAGATTCACAAAATGTTTAGGGGTATGCGCCCCCCCCCCAGAAAAAAAGCACTGCATAAGGGGGACAAAGTTTTGCAAGGTTTGGAAAGCATCGTTGTCATTATTATCTGCAAAACTGACAAAGGGTGAAGGAAGAATGAAATAATTATATATCTTCTTTGTTAAAAAATGAAAGAAGGAATATATGAATATTACCCACCAGCAGCTCACATTGATGCAATAACCACTTGTACACCCACTTTAAATGGAGCATATGGGTTAATATAAGCCCTCCAAATGTCTAAATAGCTATCCACACAAAAATGATGTCCATAAGAAATATGTTCAAATGTGACCAGGGCGTGAGATCGTCAGACCATTATGTGATAGAGGGCAAGTGTGTATCCTTCCAAGCTCATAATATTAGGCTCTTAGTGACCATAAGGACTTGCGAAACAACACTTTTGTTGTCCTGCTGTGAATCCCCATGCTATGGAAATATAGCAACTGTAAATATCAAGGATTTTACCAACACAAAATTGATAGGCACACTGACCTCAGACCAAAAAGAATTTACCTCTGACATTTATTTTTGTTTTCCCTTGTGGCTACCAGACTCTTACTTCTAGCCCTTGTGGCATATTGTTAAATATATATCTATAACCAAGTGTTGTAATAAATTATTCTGTGTAGCACATAATACTTCTGAAATGTATGCAATGTTTTGCACAACCAAGAAGGGACGATGATCTACATTAACTGGATTACAACAACTTCTATGGCTAATCTCTACTTGTTATAGATCATCTTACACAAGTGATGGTATATCAGTATTTATTTACTTATTTCGGTTATTATCCAGTTGAGAGATGGTATAGCTCTAGACTTCCAGTTGCATTCACATATTCATCACAAGCAGAAGCTTGGAAAATGTTACAATATTCTACACAAGGGTCTAAACTACAACTTCATACTGTATAATTGTGAATTTCTGATATGAATAAAGAAATGAAATGGAGTGAACAAATAGCTATGATTGCTGATCCAAACCAAACACAAAGTAATTCTGGCAAAAATTGGGCAAAGATAACAAAAATCACGAAAAGATGGAAAAGGAAGCACAGATAGATGCCCTGAGTATAAAATGCGGTAAACAGAAAATAAATAAATGCTAGAGTGAAAATTAAACACCCTGGGACACTTTAAATTTTAAGAGTAGTTTATAGGCACATTCATGACATTTATTACCATTATTTTATATCTTGCACCAAGAAAGAAAGAAAGAAAGAAAGAAAGAAAGAAAGAAAGAAAGTAATGGTATGCTAATTCTTTTGTTCTAACATCATCTTTCTAACATATTAAAACCTTCTCATTTTAAACATTTGTATTTCCTCAGGATATTTTTTTTCTTTGGGAAGGAAAGGACACAGAAGACTTATGGTGTCCTCGTAGTAATCTTTTCATGTACAAATCTACAAGGAGAATGAATACTAGAGGGTCACAGAAGCAAGCACACCAAAAGTACAAAATTCACAGTTCCCTGAAAGCCTTTTAAAAAACAGCCCCTGTGCACATCCTCTCAAAAGCTGGCAACTCTGCCAAACTCACTTTGTTGCCATTCAGTCATCCCTCAACAGATAAATTAATTTAAGTCTCCACCTGGGCAGGTGGGTATGCCTGAAGGTGCATTCCAAGGTAGCTGACCATCAAAACAGGCTGAGATGATCTGCTGCACTGATTACCTATTAATTAGGGATCAATTGTCCATGACCAAACCGCACCAAGCTTACTGAGAGAGTTGCTTTATATAGGACGACAGCATGACAGTATCAGTGTTGTAAAAACTGACACATATTCTGGATAATGCCACCTTTTATGAGCTATATACTGTGAAGTTCTGGAATTTAAGAGACATTTAAGGAGGGAAAATAACCAACTACGTATATCAGGTTCCTCTAGTTTTGCAACATTGCCCAGGCCATTCAATTCATATAATAAATGTTACTTCATAAAGACAGATTTATGAAAATACCAAGAATGTAGTAAATCATAGGTACTTTCCAGGGGATCCATTTTCCACAATCGTAAGCATGCCATTGTTGCCAGGTTTTAGCTGCTGATCCAGTTGTGTTAACTCAGAGACACACTTCTGTTGAAAGGGGGGAAATGCACTTCCAAATACTCACAATATGATATTTTGCCATTCAGAAAGTGCATTTTTTGCAGTGCAGTTCTCCAGCCAAGTGTTGCGTAAAAATGCATATATTTGTATTAGGAGAAAGCCATCATAAATTGCTGGTGATTTTTAATGAGGACTTTTTTAAAAATTGCAAACTTAAATGTGGGGAACTGAAGGTAAGATTGAGAAATTAAAAAACAAACAAAACAAAACTGTGAGAAACAGATTTGCCCACACCTGATAAACATATTACATAGTCCAGTATGTAGTACTGGCAATAAATTGCATACAATAATTAATATATTAATTCATAGCCATTAATACCAATTTAATATACAGCTCAAATCATTAGCCTGACTTAGTGAGCATTCATGGCTATTAATAACTGTATCTAACTAACCTACTTTATGAACAAATATTTCTCCTCTCTCAGGAAATTACAGATCACCAATAGTGCCTATAACCATAATTCACAATTACTCAAATTCAGGAACATTTACATAATTCAAACACCATGTCCTTTACGACAATAATGAATGAGTTGTCTAATACTTAAATCTGGTAGCCTACTTGAGTGACCTTTCCCCTCGTTTTCATTTTGGTCGCCTGTCATCTGAACTACCAATAGAGATTGGCCAAGCAAGCTTGCTTTTTGCTGACAGGATAATAAAGTCAATCTTGTGGTAGATCTTGCTCTGTGGTAGCTCTCAGCTGATCATGTACCACTGGGGTGGAGATCACCTGGCCACAGGGCTAGGTTGATCCCATGGCAACGTTTCATTTTCCCCATGGCATTCAGAGCACACCTGCTTAGACTACTTGGCCCTCCCCTTTGAAAAAACTGACACATGCTTCCTCCCTGGTATCCTCTCTGACTTCATGCCATCATCCCTGAACATTTGGTTGTTCTGTCTGCAGCTGTTGAGACTTGGAGTTCAGCAAGATGCAAAGGTTTACAAGTTCCCCACTCCTGCCCTATGGGCCTGGCTATCATGCTACTGGTGCTATAGGAGCTAACACCATATATGAATACTCCTTGAACCTGCTTTTCCTTCATTTTAGAGAAAGGCTCTTCAGCATTTATAGCAAAGGATGCTAAGCTCTGTATATATGAACCACTTTGTTCAAACTATTGTTTGACAATTCTATAGAATATTCACGAAAGGTAATTATACTGCACTGGTACTTAAAAGATGCAGGTGTTGAATGAATCTCAGCTCTCCACACCTCCAGGAACCATAGACTATGAAGAAGAAGAAAATGAAACAATCAAACTACTAGTGTTCCCAAAGCCAAATCCCAGCTTTAAAGCAAGAGGTCACTCTCTGCTTTTTCCCATACTACTATATAAGCAAAGCAGTGAGAATAAATTCCGAGCACTGAGCACAGCTCTCACATCTTTCCTGTTACATAGAGAAGAATCCTATCTAAAATCCATGCAGGCAAGTCTGATTATGCCCATGAGCTATATTGAAATGGCGCAAAAACCCAGAGTGTTTCTTTCTTAAGGAAACGACACATAATTAATCCAGAAAACAAAAGTGACTGACTAGCATCAGCATGAAAAGAAATGTACTGACTGACCCCAGCTATAGCGTAAGTGCTCTGTGTCACAGCTGATCCACAGAGCAACTGCCTTCTGAATTGCTTGTCCTTTGAAGCAAAATGCCACATGGAGAGTGTCTAAAAATAAGTTCATTATTAGAGTTGCACTTTTAATTAACAGGGTAGCAAAATCAGTTATCTGCATGAATCCCAAAGTGGTGATATTTGAGCGAGATTAACCCTGGAGACAGCAGGAGTGATCTCTCTTCCCATTTAAATGTGAAAGATATATGGAAATAAGGAAACCCTGAATTTCGCATGCTTGAAAGAGACCCCGTTACTGTTTCCTCAAGAGTTCAGATGTTTGCTAAACTGGCAGGTGCAGTTTCTTAATGAAAACAACAACAACAACAACAACCTTAATATGGAAACATTTCTAAAAAGCTTTTTTTTGGGGGGGGGAGGGAGAAGTCCTCTACCTTGGACTGAGGAGGACACAAACAGGAAGGGGACAGTCGGAGAAGAGGGGTCCCTGCTTGAAAGGAAGGGTAGAAAGGGTCTCCGAGAGTGAGAGATTGGGAGAAGAAGTAGGCTCGCAGGTGAGAGATGGGAGAGTCTACCTTTCTGTATGTGGATGAACGACAGGATATAC
The DNA here is from genome assembly GCF_965153285.1 of Podarcis tiliguerta. Taxonomy (NCBI): domain Eukaryota; kingdom Metazoa; phylum Chordata; class Lepidosauria; order Squamata; family Lacertidae; genus Podarcis; species Podarcis tiliguerta. Next base: position 26,449,172 of record NC_139545.1, read on the forward strand.
CGTATTTTTTGCTCTATAAGACTCACTTTTTCCCTCCTAAAAAGTAAGGGGAAATGTGTGTGCATCTTATGGAGCGAATGCCGGCTGCACAGCTATCACAGAAGCCAGAACAGCAAGAGAGATTGCTGCTTTCACTGTGCAGCAATCGCTCTTGTTGTTCTGGCTTCTGAGATTCAGAATATTTTTTTTCTTGTTTTCCGCCTCCAAAATCTAGGTGCGTCTTGTGGGCTGGTGCGTCTTATAGAGCGAAAAATACGGTATATCAGTCCCAGCGCTGCCTCCTGCATCACCAGAGCTGAGGAGGCAGCTGAAGCCATACTAGAGCTGTGACAACCCCACAACATTAGAACAGGAGCCCAGGGTGGCATTTCTTTTTTTTTCTTTTTTCTCTTTCTTTGTTATTTTGTGTGTGTGTGTTTTTTTAAAAAAAATATTCTTGTCCTCGTAGACTAGCTTGATTCTTTTCCAGCATAAGAGGAGTTGATACAATTTCTTCAACTGGCCGGCCTAAAATCTGCTGCACTCATGAACACACTTAAAGTCAGCTACCGTTTCTTTCCATGTGATTCTTATTTACCTGAGTACTGGTTAGCTGAAGAAACGTCAGACTGAACAGGCATGAACACAGTCAAAGCTAGCCTCAGTAGTGGCCTGGAACAATTATTCCTCACACTTTAGTTAGCAAAGGTATCAAGGATTTTGCCATTGTCGTAATCACAGAAGATTGGGGTGGCGTGCAACCATATTGTCTCTTATACTTTGCGTTTGAAAAGCTGACTTTCCCAGAAGTGATGAAAAGGTGATTCTGGTTTCCCTTTTAGCATATGTGGGCTGCCTGTTCAACACCTGTATTATAAAGTAAGGCTACAATTCATTTTAATGATGGTACATTGAAAGACCATCTCTGTGGGGAACGTAATGAACTAGCAATTGGCTCAAAATATAGGAGATAATACCAATCCCTGAGACCGAACTATTACTTTCCATGTTTGTGAACTTGAGTGATAAATGACAGGTGGACTCCACATTGATATAACAAGTCAACGGCACAGAGAAAAAACGGGTATAATAGCCAAACTTTGAAAAAAGCAGAAGGAGAACAAGGGTGGAACTACATGCTACATAAATATGCTTCTAACCGAACAATAGCTGCTTCTCTTAAGGAAAACCAGCAATGGAAGAACATTTTGGCATTTCCACTCCTAATCTCCCTCCAAAGCTGTTGCCTTCTCTTTGGGGCTCCAGTTGCATATTTGAAAATACGATTGGGCTTTGCTTTAGCCTGTCAAGAGTCCCAAGCAGCCATCATAGAGATGCTGAGTGGATATGGGTGAGAAATGGGAGGAACCTAAAGACTTGCCAGCTGACAACCCTAGGGAAGGAGCCAGCAGGCTGGACCCCAAAAAGTAGCAGAGGGAGGGTCACCCTGCTTCACCCTCCTCCAGTGTTGCCTGTAGGTTCAACACTGTGCTGTCTTGCACCCTCCCCACCCTCAGTCCCAGCACTGCCTCCTGCACCACCAGAATCTCTGATGAAGACCCTCCACCCACTGAGGAGTCAGCTGATGCCATACTAAAGCTGTGATGGCCCCACACCATTAGAACAGGAGCCCGGGGAACGGGCATGTCAAGTGTTGGATCAAAATCTTAGCTTGTTAGCCATGCCATGGACTTCCTGTGCCAGTGTCCAATGAAGTGATAGGACCAAAGAACACATTAAAAGCAATTCTGTAAAAATATATGGTAAGTCCTTTTACTATTATTTTCCCTTCTCTCCTCAGACCATGCCCCCTCCCCCAAAATATATGATTGGTATTATTTTCCACATCTACTTCTTGAAACTGTTGATCTTTCCCCCTCCCTTTCCAAACCATTTTTTAAAACCTAATCTCACTAGTCATGAGCCTTGACATTTTACAAGAAAGGCTGTGTAGGATCAGAAATGCTGCTTTTCACATGACCACGTAGAACACCCAAACGCTAGGCTTCCTCAAGGGAAAGGGCAGAGCCTGATGGGAAATGTAGTTTATTGCAAGTATTTAAATTATGAGCCTATTAGTTCAGCTAAGAGAAAGAAAACCAATTTTGTTAATAGATTCTGGAAGATTAGTTTCTTCATTTTATTTACTTACTTTATGTAGTACTTAACTATAGTGTTGAAGCAGTTTTACAAGGAGAGAGAGTGAATTTTTTATAAAATAGTTTTGTTATTTTGCAGCCCATTTTATGGATGTCATACATGGCAGCCTAAACAGCTGCCAACGCAGTTGCTAAATTTCTAAAAGGGTTGTGGGACATCCAAACTTTCTTGGATCCAACACTTTCTGAGAGCATGAGAATTGCCACCATCTTGCAAAAATGAGGCGGGGGAACCTACTTTATGAAATCTAATAAAATGGAAAAAAGGTAACTCAGTATGAAGGTGTGAAGAAGATAACGCTATGGAAATACTGGTGTGTTTTGCTTTAGGGATGTAATTGATGTCGTCTAGACTGTAATTGTTCCACGACGAAGGCACACATAAAAATGTTAAGACAAGTAGCTGGTACAGGAGAAGTTATATGATCTGTTAGCTCCCCCTCGCCCTCAATGCAAACAGAAGTCCCAAAATCAAGTTTAAGCATGTTCAAAAACAATCCTGGGTAGGCAAAATGAAGAGAAGGAAAAAGAGAGAGAGAGAGCAGAAGTAAATTAATCTTTTTGCAGTGAATCACATAAGAGGAAATGCCCAGGAGTTGTTATTTGCGATAACGACTCAAGATAAATGAGCAGCCAGCATGCAAAGCTCTGATGAAGGACATGCAAGAAAGACAATGGCTTTCCATTTTTAAGTTAATCAGTACCCAAGTGGTATTTTTTTGAAAAATAAGAAAATGAATTAATCAGGAGCTAAGGAAAAGAAGAGGGAAGGCATTTTATTCCCACCACATGGAGATGAAATATACATAGCATAATAAAGGCTTGCTGTCAACTATCTGTAGGAAGAGCACCTGGAAGATTAAAGCTGCGGCCATAACATTAACAAAGTACAGACCACACTGAATTAATGAGCACGGGAGATAGACATTCAGTGGAGTCTTAATTTATTTTCCTTTTCGAGCTCATCCTTTAAGAAAATGACAGTGTCTTCTTATCGATTTTATACTCAGAGATCAATCAGAATTGTCCTGACTCAGGCAAAATTTACAACGCTCCCTGACATAGCCCGGGGCACCTGGGCCTAAACAGACATTACAAGGAAGCAATAGATCATGTTTGTATGTAGAGCCTGACATGCTTAAAAATAAGCTAATCTGTAGTGGAATTTCCTCCTTTTTGACAAGTTGCTCTGCCCAGCTCTTTAGCCCTTTGTTATGTATTTCTCCCCCGGTTCCCCTATTAATTATAACATGTGTAGAGGATTCATGTATTTAGGCCCTCGGGGAGGTCATCTGCTCTGCAGTTTTAGATAAAATATAAACTAACAGATCACTCCTACTTAAACAATGTGAAGTGTCACTTTGATGCACTCCATAAAAAAAAAACCTAGAGGTGTTCCATCAAGAGCTATGATCAATTCTGACAAGCCAACAATATCAGAGCTAAATGATGGGCCTGCACATTCCTAAACAGCCCTTGGTGGAAATTGCTATATCCGGAAGCTCTTTTGTGCAAGTAACTAGCTGTATTAAATGCAATAATTACAGAAAAGACACTGGCTGTGACGCTCAGGCAGTTGTTGGATAAGCTCACTTGTTTTCACACTGCCATTTATCTTGTAACTGGGGATTGCTTCTGTGCTTACTGTACACACTAGGGAATAGAACGTAGACCTTCTGCATTAAAGAGATGAGATTCCATTTCATGCAACATGTTTTGGTAATGTGGGGATGCTCCTCCTAATAATTCCTTTGGTCTTAAAATACAGTGGTACCTCAGGTTACAAACGCTCCGGGTTACATATTTTCAGGTTGCAGACTGCAGGAAAGCCAGAAGTACCAGAAAGGGTTACTTCCGGGTTTTGCCGCTCGCGCATGCACAGAAGTGCTAAATTGCGCTTTGCACATTCGCAGAAGCGCCAAATCGCGTCATGTGCATGCGCAGATGTGGCGCTGCAGGTTATGAACGCTGCAGGTTGCGGACATGCCTCTGTCACGGATTATGTCCGCAACCCAAGGTTCCACTGTAAACCACACAGAAGAATTAGTACATGATATCATACTCCACAAGTGTTTGGGGTTAAAAATGGGACATCCTGCTTTTTTCTGTGAGAGAACAGAGACCATTTTGAATGCTGTGATCTTGTGCAGTTTCACGCCACGATTGCCCCCCGTCTCACGTGATGTCCCAAAAACACATTTTTGGGCACTGTGCCCAGGGAAAGTGCTTTTTTTTATTTTAAGGGAGGGTGGAATTGTGGTGCAAAATTGTGCAAGATCATGGTGTCCAAAACGGCCACCATTCTCTTGCGAGAAAAAAATGAGAATGCTGGATTGGTGAGACCCAACACTGACTACACCCCTGTCTCTTCCTCTAACCCCTAGTTAGCAGTAGCAAAACAGCTGATGGGAAGAAGAAGAAGAGTTTGGATTTGATATCCCACTTTATCACTACCCGAAGAAGTCTCAAAGCGGCTAACATTCTCCTCTCCCTTCCTCCCCCACAACAAACACTCTGTGAGGTGAGTAGGGCTGAGAGACTTCAAAGAAGTGTGACTAGCCCAAGATCACCCAGCAGCTGCATATGGAGGAGCGGGGAAGCGAACCCAGTTCACCAGATTACAAGTCTACCGCTCTTAACCACTACACCACACTGGAAGTGAGGTGAGCACCAGCCTGCCAACTAGCAATCTCTAGTAGTAATGAATCCCATGTTAAAGGGGCCACAAATGGGAAAGCCCTGCTATTGGTGGACATAGGACAAATAGGAGCAGCTACCGACACCACTAGCAGGTCCTCTGCCAGGGAGAATATAGTGGCAGGAGCATGAGAAGAGTCTCTGCAGTAGGCTGGTCTCAAGATGTATAGGGCTTTATTTTAAAAAAAAGAAAAGAAAAAGGGAATGACACTTTTCACCTGACCTCAAATAAGTGGGCAGCAAATGTAACTGCTTCAATAAAGGTGAAAATATGCTGCAATCTGGGAGACCATTTTGCACCAACTGCAGCTTCTGGTCAACTTCAGGGGCAACCCCAAGCAGAGGACATGTGGACTTGGGTACCGATGAGGAATTCAGTTTCTTTGAACTCTGAAGCAAGCTGACCCCTCCTTCACCTCCTGAACTACTGGGTAGATCAGAAGTTAATTACCGTTGCAACTTTGCACTTCTCTGAAATTTTGCAATACAGATCTTGGCTCGAAGATATACCAAGATACATTAAAAGCAAGTAGTTTAGGATAAAACAGGTTTTAAAATGGTTCATGGAGATAAATTATGTGTTTAAATATTTATTTTGTGATAAATATATTAATACATATTTAAGTATGGTTTTTTTAATGGTTGATCAATGCATAAATTAACATGTATTTTAATATGTAATTTTTATTACATAATGTACACATGCAAGATTGATACGGACCAGTAACAGTCTCCTCTGTCTGGACTCTTGCATATGGTGGCCAGAATCTCAGCGAAACGTTTTTCATATTCTCTGCACCTTGTGTAAATCGGTCTTTATTCTCTCCTGTTTCTAAGCAACTGAAGCCCTGCACCAAGGTTGCACAAGATTCCTTCCACCAACTGCTGCCGCCCAAATATTCTCCTATTACAAAGTGTTGCTTCATGTAACAACTTTTAGATACCTAGAAGAAATAGTGAGAAAAGTCACTGAGCTGCTAGCTTCCTATCAATACTTGTGTGCTGTGGTTCTGTCCTACTCCTAGCCTGTCTCTCTAGAAAACCTACAGGTTATTCAGCTTCCATGGAAGCTAGGAGGACAAGCTCTCTCTTCCTCTCCATTCCAGACCAAAACATCTGGAGTTGAAGCTCTGGGGCTGGCAGAAGGTTGTGCAGGGAAGTGGCTACTTCTGCTGCTGCGCTTCATTGCGCGCCAGCTATTAGGCAGAGAGGCTGAGCAGCTTAAACAAAGCCCTGCTGCAACACAGGTCTCTTCAGGGCTTCCTCCACCCTCACTGACATCCTCCTTCAGCTCCGGGGAAAGGCTGCTCAAGAGCCATGAGGACTCTCCAGCTCTCTCCCGCCATTTCCAGGCTTGAATTAAATTATTTCTTTTTTGTTTATTTATTACCCGGCACTGTCGCGTGAGAGTCGATCGCATGTGAGGGGACGCCTCCATTCAAAAATTGTCATTGGGGTTCTTGCACACATTTGTTCCAGACTCAAAAGGATATTTTCTCCTAATGTGCCTAAGCCATCAGGTTTCACATTGCATGTATCAAGAGATTTGACAGATAAAAGCCAACTAACATGGGTGAGAGCTGAATGGAAGCTGGGTGCTCTTTCTGCCTTTCCTCATAAGCCTTGTCCAAGGTTTTACTTCCACCTGAGGTTAGAGGGAAACATAAGTGTGCTGCCCTCACCCCTTGAATGACTGGTTGACCCAAACAGGAACTTCAGGCAGGAGAGGGGGGAAACCTTCCCATCACTAGTCGAATATTCACACAGATTTTCTCAGTTCAATAATGTGAAAATCCATTTATGCTTCAAAGTGTGTGTTGAAATCATGAAAGAGGAACCCTTCAGACACCTGTAATCTTTTGAGTCTTTCAAGTATAACTTAGATCATTAATTCCTTTATATGAGTGTTTTAATTTTCAATACCTCCCATACCCCACACAAACATGGTAACATTTAATCCATAAAGAGACAACACATTTAGGGAAAGAACAAGTTTATTACTGGCCTCACCAAACGTAATTAGAGAGCTTCTTTTGTGATGCTACCAGATACTTAATTAACACTTCTCTATTTTTAGATACTATACTCACCAATAAACCATGTTCTATAAGGATTTGAAAGTGGTTGGGGTTTAAGAGAGGGGGGGGTGGAGGGGGATTGGAAGGAAAAGAAAGGAAAGGAAAGTTGTATCAGCAGTGGGGTATGAGGGAAAAGTGAGGTTATCCTCCACCTGTATTGTAAGTTGTATAGTGGAACAGTTTAGGAACATTTTGATTAGCTTTTAAAAAAACAGCTTACATTCTGTGGACTGGTTCAGGTGACATGCAAAGCCAAACCTTAGTTTAGCAAGTTTGCTGTCTTGTGCTGAACTAAGCCAAGGTTTGCCTCTATTGTGCGACCTGGGTCTCATGGATAAGTACTTTTCTCACTAACCATGACTTGTAACCAAGGGTGAGATGGCAGCAAAATTGACTTGGGAGGAACAAAGCAGCTGCAATCTCTTCACATGGTTTGGCTAAACCAAGGTTTGACTTAGCGTGTTGTGAAAAACCAGACAACTGAAGGAAAAATGAGAGTAGTGATGGTAACTGCCGTATCTGAGCAGTGTTAGAGATACGTGACGTTTCTAGTGATTTGTGTGATGACAACCATGTACCTCTTGTTGGAAACTATGACCAATAAAGAATTTAAATGCTGATATTTTCCATCTGGGAAAATATCGGGACGCGGGTGGCACTGTGGGTAAAACCTCAGTGCCTAGGACTTGCCGACCGTATGGTCAGCAGTTCGAATCCCCGCGGCGGGGTGAGCTCCCGTCTTTCGGTCCCAGCTCCTGCCTACCTAGCAGTTCAAAAGCACCCCTAAGTGCAAGTAGATAAATAGGTACCGCTTTATAGCGGGAAGGTAAACGGCATTTCCGTGTGCTGCGCTGGCTCGCCAGAGCAGCTTCGTCATGCTGGCCACGTGACCCGGAAGTGTCTCCGGACAGCACTGGCCCCCGGCCTCTTAAGTGAGATGGGCACACAACCCTAGAGTCGGACACGACTGGCCCGTACGGGCAGGGGTACCTTTACCTTTACTTATTTTCCATCTGGACAATTGTATAGTGAAAGTGTGTGGTGCATAGCATGTTATGATTAGAGCTGAAACACATGCAATGGACTAATTCGAATTTGGAGGAAATAATAATGCCAACATAAATATTGCAGCTTCAATGTTTGTCACAACATTTGAGTTTCCTTGACTAGATACAGGTGATGAAACTTGGGTTTTGCCATGTCCAAAAACCTAACTTTGAATTCAGGTTTTATACTAGATTTGGAGTGAAGTGGCATCATATGTGGATGACATCCAACCATACTTACAGACAAAGAGTGCTATTAGATCTATCCCTTATTCTCCAAATGGCATAAATGGCATAGAAGACTATGGTACGAAGGCAATGAGGCCATCATCAAGCTAGAACAGGGATAGGGAACTTGACCTGGTCACTGGCCAGATCCATACCTCCCCTTGTGGGCCAAGCTTTACAGGGCTGCTCATCTGTCAGTCACCTGACATCACAATTATATCAAGGACTTCAGACCACCATATAGGGCTTATAAAGAGCTCTAAGCAGCACTTTGAAGTGTCGATGATAAACAGGCTTGAAGTCATAGCTTATCAGCTGATGTGCACTGATCACTTGCCATGAGGTAGACCAACAGTTCACCCAGGTACAAGGCCACTTTCTATATTTATACCTTTTATGACACCTCAGCCAGTTGTGGCAGAAATATTTCCTTTGTACAAGAAACCATTTATTTTGCTTAGCGCAGAAAACAATGATGAGACACCAATTATTAAAGTCTTCAGTTAACTTTCTGTGGTATTTACTGGCCAAGTTTGGTCTTCCTTTAGAGATGCTTAGAACTTTTAGTCTTCCCTGATGTAAACCTCCATGTTTTGCATCCAAGAGGCTGATATACCATCAGCTTCTTTCTGATTCCTCTCAGCTGGGGCTACTAGAGGTGTGATTTTCAAAGTGAAAGGAAAACGCTTCCCATGTATCTCTATACACAAGGTATTAAGTATCACGCAGAGGAAGCTACAGAGTGCGTGTGTAAGCAACTGGCAACTTTATTGAACAACAAGATGTTAATTAAATGGGAGTTAATTAACTAGCTGCTGACAACACTTGAACTCAAATTGAGAGACTGTGCTCAGACACTTCATGGAGAACTAATGCAGTACACAAGGTACAATCCTGACCAAAAAAATAAAAATAAAAATGACAACAGAAAAAAGTCAGGCCAATAAATAACTTACCCATTTGTCTCTGCTCTTCTTTTGGGATGCTTCTACCTGTACTTAATTGTATTTTGAGAGGTCTAATGAAGTATAGTGGTACCTTGGTTTATGAACTTAATCCGTTCCAGAAGTCCGTTCTTAAACCAAAGTGTTCTTAAACTAAGATGTGCTTTCCCATAGCAGCTTGAGACTCAATTTACACTCAACAGGAAGCGGAACATGTTCTGCTTCCAAGACAAAGTTAACAAACCAAAACACCTACTTCTGGGTTTGCAGTGTTCTTAATCCAAGTAGTTCATAAACTAAGCTGTTCTTAAACCAAGGTACCACTGTATGTTTATGACTAGGGACTGTGTCATGCTCATTATCAGAAGGGTCTTGTGGCTAGGTCACAATGGCAAAATTAACCCATCGAAAATGTAAGGCCTTCACATCCCACCTGATCTTTATATTTATCTCCTTCACCGTTCCCCCCAAAAAGTCACACAGTGTGTTGCCATGATCCTTTGTTGCTTGGATTCCACACACACATTTGTGTTACTTGAATTTCAGTCTTTCCTTTCAGCAACTGAATTGACTAGGTCAGGGGTAGTATTGGTGTCCACTGGTGCACACATGGCCAGGAAAATCTGTTGGATTTCAAAAGGTACTTTATAATTAGACACTGGGTCCAGATCTATGTGCAAAATGCATGTTTAGATCAAAACAGTAAAAACTCGGCTTGGGATAAGCCATATGCCACAGCGTTAATGGCTGGTAATGAATAATAATGACTATGATGTATGTTAGTGTTCTCAACCAGCCTTTCCCAACTTTGGGTTCCCATACATTGTTGGACTACAACTTCCCTCATCCACAGTCCTTTGGGCCAGTGGTCAGGGATGATGGGAATTGTAGATAGACCAATAACATTTGGGGACCCAAGGTTGGGAAAGGTTGCTCAAGAGAACCTAGATGCAAATACAGGAGATTATATAATGACCAGGTTGTTCATCTATGTTCTGTGGGTAATTGGGGCCAATCATGAGGTCCAGTGCTGAGGGCCTTCTGGCGGTTCCCTCACTGCGAGAAGCAAAGCTACAGGGAACCAGGCAGAGGGCCTTCTCGGTAGTGGCGCCCACCCTGTGGAACGCCCTCCCATCAGATGTCAAATAGATAAACAACTACCTGACATTTAGAAGATATCTGAAGGCAGCCCTGTTCAGGGAAGTTTTTAATGTGTGACATTTTAATGTATTTTTAATCTTTGTTGGAAGCCGCCTAGAGTGGCTGGGGAAACCCAGCCAGATGGGCAGGGTACAAATAATAAATTATTGTTATTATTTAGCTTGCAGGCTTCAAAGCCTCTGCTTCAATGATTCATCCAATAGATTCAGATGATCTCCTTTCTGGAGCACTTCACTCCTTCTACGTCTAGCTCAAGTTTTAGCATTCGTTTCTTTTCCCATGACAAAACACACCCCAATAAATTATTTCCACTTACCAGCAAGTGGTTGTTCCGCTCACTGTTCTGTGCCATAATCAAGATACAGTGGTGCCCCACAAGACGAATGCCTCGCAAGACGGAAAACCCGCTAGACAAAAGTGTTTTCCGTTTTTCAATGCGCTTCGCAGGACGAATTTCCCTATGGGCTTGCTTCGCAAGACGAAAATGTCTTGCGAGTTTTGAGATTTTTTTTCGCTCCCCACCCCCTTTTTCTAAGCCGCTAAACCGCTAATAGCCTTTTAGCAGCTAATCCGCTAATCCCTTAAGCCTTTAATAGCCGCTAATAGCCGCTAAACCGCTAATAGCGCTAAGCCGCTAATAGGGTTGCTTCGCAAGACGAAAAAACCGCTAGACGAAGAGACTCGCGGAACGGATTAATTTCATCTTGCGGGGCACCACTGTATTCAGATTTTTAATGTGAAGTGGATTGGCTGGGATCAGATGGCTCTTCAGCAGACTTGGTCTGTGGGCCTCCCCGTTCACAATCACAAATTCTGGGATGGGGAAGCTATGGCCCTCCAGATGTTGCTGGACTCCAACTCTTGTCAGGCCCAGTCAGCAAGACCAATGATCTGGGATCAATGATATGTAGCTGGGGTACATGAAGGACTGCCTCCTCACATATATACCTAACTTGAACACTCAGAAACATGAGGCCGTAACCCATGACATAGTTTCCCTGTCATCTGAAGCACAAGTAACAGGGTTTCTGTGGAATTATGGTTATGGAAAAACTTTGGGGAGGGAGAATAGGAAGGTGACTTATACTGTACTGTCAGATCATTAGTCCTTCTAGCTCAGTATTGTCCACACTGACTGGCAGTGTCTCTCCAAGATTTCAGACTGGGTACTCTCCCAGCTGTACCTGGAGATGTTGAGGATTGAACCTGGTACCTTTTCCATGCAAAGCGATACCTGAAGGAGAGTCTCCACCCCCATCGTTCAGCCCTGACACTGAGGTCGTTCTCTGAGGGTCTTCTGGCGGTTCCCTCACTGTGAGAAGTGAAGTTACAGGGAACCAGGCAGAGGGCCTTCTCGGTAGTCATGCCCACCCTGTGGAATATCCTCCAGTCAGATGTTAAGGACATAAAGAACTACACAGTTTTTGGAAGACATCTGAAGGCAACTCTGTATTGGGAAGTTTTTAATGTTTGCCGTTTTATTATGTTTTTATATGCGCTGGAAGCTGCCCAGAGGGACTAGGACAACCCAGTCAGATAGGCGGGGTGTAAAGCACATGCTCTGCAACTGAGCTTTGGCTGTTCCCAGGGGTGCTGCCTGGCTCCATCTCTGCTTGCAAGTACGGTAGTGAAAAACAGTGAAAACACCATTATTTCAGAAGGCTTTGGGCAATTCTAAACTGGGAGATGTATGCTGTTGTTATTGCTGTGATGTTTCTTGTACTCTAGTTGTTCTGTATTAAACGTTTCATATTTAACTGACTTTGGGTTCCTTGGGATGGAATTGTGGGGTAAAAATATCTTAATATGAATAAACAAATATATCCATTGTTCTAATTCCTTATTGTCTGTGCCTCAGAACTGATGGAAGGCTTTTTAAGAGTTATTTGGAAAATGAGTTTTATTCAATACTGATATGAACACCAGTCAAATAAAAGGAATTCTTTTCTTTCTTTTTACAATATCTCTGTTTTGTTTCTTACAGTTTCATTTACTAAGCTGTGACTCACACTAGCAACTATGAATTACTGATTGTTAAGATGAATGCATTTTTGTTATTTATTAAAAGCCTGTTTTTCAAGTTCAGTTTTTAAGATATTTACTTTTGTTCCAATACAATCAATGCGTACAGACATTAACAATAGTTTATTAATACACTGTTGTAATTTGCTAATCAGATCAATGGCACATCTCTTCTATATGCTTTGCAACTTTGGTATAAAAGCAGAGTCTTGCGCAGGATCTCTAACATAGAAATCTGAACAATTGTGGTGCCTATCAGACTGAAAATAAAATAGGAATGTAATTACATACCAGTAACTGATACCATAAGAAAAGTCATAGCAGGCTAATATGCTAAGGTGCCATAACATCAGATGAGTAGGAGTAGGCAAGAACTTACATTTATATACTGAAATGCACTGTTAAAATGCAGGGTATCGGGATATGATTAAATAAAATCAAAAGAGAATAATATACTTTAATCTGGAGCATGATAGAAAATAGATAAGACACAGAGGCTAAAGTACTTTAACCCAGGAACATAAACAAATTTATGCATGAAGGATGAACCCTCGCTGTCAGTACCCTATGCTTTGGCTCAATCAAACCCTGGTTAACATCCATCTTTCCTTCCTGCAGAGATGTCCACTATGGACATCATCATCATCATCATCATTATCATCATTTTATCTTTATACCGCCTTTCGACAGTTAAAACAATGCTCAAGGCAGCTTACGATACGAAAAGATTTACATAATTACAAACATAGCAAAGCAGTCATAAAAATAAATAAAACACATTAAAAACGGCATATCCATGCTGAACAATTTCCACAAAAATAAAAATACAAAAAATTAATATCAATAACAGCAGCAAAAACTCCCAACAAAACTTTCCCCCAAATACCCCAGTCCTCCTGGGTAGCAGCGGCAGCAGTCCTTATGAAGCCTGCCAGGCCCCGCCCTAAGGCCAGGTGGAGAGAGGCCCTCAGGCACTCAAGCAGGGAAGTCCATATTCAGCTTTGTTTAGCTTCCAAGGTTGAATTTGGGAGACCTCAGCCAGAGAGCAGGACTCTAACAAGATTTGGATGGGAGGGTCAGCAAGAGGTGTTTAACTCAATCGGGAGACTAGCACCCCATTAGAGAGTACACAAGTCTCTTTCACATTGGTGTGTGGGATGCAAGCAACAAGTGTTAAGGCAGTTTGAAAAGGCATGACATGCTAGTGGTAATGGCCATTTCAATTAAATCTATTTAATTACAGTAGTTATATACAACCCAACAACATAAAATTCTATTACCAATTTACAGTAAAAATTAAAACCATAGAGCAAAGAGAAAAGGTGAAACAAAGATTTTCAAATATCTCAAACACTGTTGCACGTGATGACAGTGATGACACTGTCATGAGGCCAAGGGCAAACTGCAGTGAGCTTACCTTGTATATTTATGTTGCGCAGGCTGAAGCCTGAAGACAAAAATTAAGAAATGGGTGGAGATTTGGGGGAGGAAAATGTTTGCAAGAGCTTTAGGCAGGGATGTATTAAACTGCCCCACAACATAGTGCCTAAAAAGCCTCTTAAGGTCAAAGCACAGACCAGTGGCATAGCATGGCGGGAGCAAAGGGGCAGTTGCCCCGGGCACAAAATTATTAGGGGTGCAAAATTTCAACCCCCGGTCCTGCCTCAAAACAGTCATGCACTTTTGTCATTAGGCTGTGTTGAAAACGACTTCTCCATGAGAAGCAGGAAGTGACCTCTCCAGATGACAGAATGATGCTTCTTTTCTTATCTTTGCAGCTGTGATCTCCTGGGTAACACGGATGCTGTTAGGCAGTTGGATGCGCATGTGTACTCAGTTTGTTTCTCTCCCTCATCCCACCCCCTGGCACTGGCAACCCACGCTACACCACTGGCACAGACTACATTTGCCATGGGGAAGCTCCAAAGCCATAGCAGCTGATTCTACATCTCACTGTTAGCATTTGGAAGTTCTCTCTCCTGTGACTACAGGGTCCTTTGTCATTCTGTTTACTGATGTTTTGTGCTCTGGTGCTTGCTTTCCACCTCTCCCTTGATAAGAAACCAAGCCCTGAAAACCTGTTTCCTATGACGTGATGTTTGTCTCAAATGTGTGGCCATCATAAATAAGTGTTAATAGCACTGCTTGTATGATGAGCACATGTTCCTTAATCTAAGATTAAATTAATAATAATAATAATTTTATTATTTATACCCCGCCCAGGTAAATGGCACTCTCCTGGCACTTTTCTGTGCTTTACATATATGCAAAGTGGTGAATGAAAAGTGATTTTCAAAATAAAGCATACAGGGGCTACAGTATGTGTCAAATGTCACCACCTCAAATTGTACCTTCCCTTGTAGAATATGCATTTGATTTCAAGCACAGGGTATGTCCACATTACTGTTTACTCAGCATCCAGTGGTTTTTGAAGGCACAAACACTTTATGTGACCAACGCTCTGTATCAATTCTGTAGTTTCTTAAAAAATACTGCTGCTTGATGCCTTTTCCCCTCAAACCAGCTTCAGTTCAGCTAATAAACTTAAGCCACATTCACTTCACATTTAAGCCAGGTGTCTACGTTTGAGACAGCCATTGCACATGCAGTTGCCCAGGACGGCTTCATGAATTGGAGTTCCGGGAGTGGAGGCATTGCTGGGCCAGGGAAGCAAAACAGGTCAGATGCGTCTGGTGAAGACACCCCCATACCCCTATCTGATGTGTACAATGCCACGCAAATGTGGCTTGAAACGCAGGGGGGAGGAAATGACCTGGCTGCATTTTAAGCCGCTAATGTATACGTAGCCATAGTCTTAAAAGAAAAATTGCCACTGTAAACAAACCATTGTGTTACCTCCAAAAGACCCAAATCTTTCAAAAGTCTAGTCAAAGGACCTGTTTAGTCATTAGTTCAAATCAAGGGCCAAAAAAAATAAAGTAAACCTTTTCACTTTTGTTTTGTTTTGTTTGTGGCGGTAGAACTCCTGTCTGTAGGGGGTATAATGATGTCTCTATTTGCTACCTTCCGTACTCTGTTAGAGCATGAGTAAATTACTTGTAGAGCTTTTTCCTCATTGCCTCTTATGAGTAATGATATAATTTCTGAAATCATGTAAACAAATACACAAAACTAAAACTCTCTAGTTACAAAGATGTGGGAGAGAAGTAATTTACAGGGGAGGACTTTTTTTCCTTTTTTTTACCAGAATCAAATCAGTTCAAATGTTCGAAACAAATGGACACTTATTGCTGAAATCAAACTGCTAATAATGGTGCATGAATATATAAATATAATATGTGTACCTTTCAACATTCTATGTATTTATGAGAGGCAAAGCCAGCATCTACCATTTACACCTAGGGAACATTTAACCCCCCCCCCCAATACACAAAAATAAACTTTATTCGGTCTGCGTCATTTGACACTTGGAAATTGTGGAATTCTAATACGTGTATTTAATTTCTTTAATGATGGAAAAATTGATTTTTTTAAAAAAAGGACTTCATGAATTCTGTATACTTATTCCCACTCCTTGAAAAGGAATCTTGTATTATTAGTGGAGATAATGTATGTGTCAAAAAGAAGCCTCAAAAGCACTTCCTGTGCACTTGACAGGGTGACAAAATATTTCTCCTATCCTTTCCTAATTGAGCTGCAGTACAAAGGAAGACATTATAATAATATTAATAATAGTTACATGGATATTTGTAGGTACTGTGTAACCCTTCAGTCCATTTTCCCAGACAATGGTGACTACAAAGAGGCTTCAAAATAGAACATCGCACAATATGAACGCCACTTTTTTCTATCTTACATTTTAAAAACATCATTGAAATCAGAAAGTTCATTTACAAAGGACTGGCAGTTGCAATCACAGCAATAATGTAGTGCTGAGAAAAAAAGGGTAATTGGTTTGGTAAAGATCGCTTTCCATTACACCATAAAGCACTACACAATAGGAAAGGTCGCCAATTAAGCAATCATGAATACCAAGTACTGAAGCTGATGAAAATAGGGCAGTGGTTTAAATAGATTTGCAAGCAATTTACCTTTTCACAATGTTGGCAATCTGATGCAATTTGCTTGCAATTTTGTCTGCTTTCAGTAGCACTCGAAGCTGACACTACACAGACCAAATGGCAAGGAGGCCTGCATAGAAAATGCAAAACTATCTTGGCTGCATCAGGCAACCAGAATGGTGGTTCATCAGGAAAATTACAACAATTAACATAAGTGCTGCAAAAATCAACACTTTAAATGTCACACTCTCTAGTCTGTCCAAAGACTGTAAAAGTACCATCTCCATTGCTGGACTAACAGTAAATATGAAGCAATCACCAACAAGCCTGGAGGCTGATGGCTTTACAATTGACGTGACATTCTCTGAGTGATAAAATAGCCTCTCGTTTGACAAAAGTAAGTATTTTTCTTCTTTGGATTTAACCTGGATTATGTCAACACAAAACTTACATTTTTTTTTCAACTTTTCTTCCCACAAAACTGTCTGGTTTACTCCCCACTCTCACCCCTAGATGTTCTCAGCCATGGCTTCCTGTGGATTTAAAGAAAACCAACCCTTCATACTGCGGAAAATTCTACCTACGTTGATAAAAACTGAAGTATTGATCTTTAGCTTTTCAGTGCCTGAGATTTACATCAATACCTGCTTTGCAGCCAGGATGCGAAATGTGTTTGCCTGGGCCTTGGTTTTACAACCCAGGGGAGGGGAATCAAAAGAAAGGCACTCTCTTGAGCATTGGCTGGGAAGATAGGACGCCATCACATCATCTGTACCAATGTAAACCCAGCAAGTGTTAAAGAATGATGCCTTTTGGAGTAATTGATATCTCCTGTTATTGCTCCCATGTTTAGGGCAGAGATAAATTTGTCAGGCCATGAGTAGAATTGACTTAGTGTATGCTTAATGATTTATTTTCCTTGAAAGGTAGCAAGAGAGCAAACTAGCAATGTTATTTTAGCTGACGTCATAGAGAGAGGTGGGTGAGATTGTTGACTGGGGGGAAAGTTGCCTACTTCTGCTGATGTCATGTGATGCTAATGTCATGTGATGTTGTACCTGACTTGAGTCAACTTTGATATCCGCAATCATGCTTTCCGTTGGTGTATATAGAAGATGACTGATCAAAAGATGATGCTTTGAAATGCTGAAGATTTTTCACAACGGAATTGTTAATAGCTAAAGCTGTGAAGTAGTTTGGAGGGAAGACTGAAACACACCAACAGTGTTTATGGTAAACTGGGAGGCTGTTCAAAGCCAGTTAAGTTCCGCAGAGGAAGGAAGTGGGCAAGCTAAGTATCCCTAAGCATACTCTTTGAAGGGCTGAGCAAAAATGTTTGGATCGCCCTCTTAAGGAAATGATTTTGTGAGGAAGGTTTGGTTCCCCAGATCAAGAAAAGAAGAAATTTCATCTAAGTCACTAGTAATTTCTCAGCCAGGGGTGCAAAAGGAGTTTCACATACAAAACATGAATAGAGTTGGAAGAATCCAAAAAGTCATCTAGTCTTTGCAATACAGGAATCACAGCTAAGTCAATGCCAGAGCGACGTTACAGCATGAGGGCAAAATCACCCCTCTGTCTGCACCATTCAAAGGCAATGACAATACTGGAGAAGCTTTCATGGTTGGAGCTGGTAAGAAGAGCTTTGGATTGGTGGAGAAGAGGGAAGGTATGATTTGAATTGCTTTTCAGCATGCCTGGGATTTGTGGGATCTCCATTTGTAGCAGCCTCTCTGGCCTATAATTTATATCAACATTCATTTAAAACCAACAATCTAATCAGCATTAATCACTTGCAAATAATATATGAACTGGCAGAGGAGACCAAGGGTGCAAACTAGCCTTCTATTTATTGTTGAATAAATGCCAAATTATGTTTATCATATAATATCCGTCATTAGACACTAACTCCTTATTTTTAAACTTTGAACATTTTAGACTCTTCCAGGTTGACCAAGAAATCTGCTTCTTTTCCATTCCTGATGCAGTCCCACTTTAAGTTTAGATTCTATTTTGCTTTATACTTTTACCCTGTGGGGCATAAGCATGAATACAAACTTCTAACCAGTTCTGTTGGTAGAGTTTTCTTACTCCATGGTTTACTGTGTTTCTATGCAAGTCACATAGTTGCTTTTTGTGTGGAGTGAGACGTTTACTCATCCCTCAGCACTATGACATATCAAACTACATATGCTGAAACCTGTTCTACACAACTATACACAGTGCAAAATCACCTTTAATTCCATTGGATTACTGCCTTTCCTCTCGTTATCTATACAGTTTGCCAAGCAGTGGGTGGCCAGATTGCCTGTGTTTACCTAAATACTTTGGCCCACACACCAAAACTCTCCTGAGTGCCACTCATTGTGCAATGATGGGGGCTGCTTCAACACTTAGGAGTGACGTTGATGGTTTGGGGAGCTACAAGGGATGAAGTGATATGTGACTGAGGAGGTCCAGTGTGTGTGCTTCTTTGGCCTGAGCACAACTGCTCAAATTTTTAGGTTAAAAGTTGCATTTCACAGATGTTATATTCTCTGAATGCAATGAATAAACCACCTTTAAAGATGTTGGGTTGTCAAATAGCTAAGGTAACATGGGTTCAGTTTGGATGACATAAAGCAATGTTTAGGTAGTATTTGAACCAGTACAATTGAAGGAAAGTAACAGTATGGTTGATTAAAATTTGTTCTGGAGGATGGAAAGTCAGAGAAACCAGAAAGGTCAAGGGCACATTTTGGTTTTTTATAAACAATTTTTATTAAGTTTCCATTTTAACAATCCAATAAAAACCACAATAAAACATTCCAAATTACAATACAATCAAAAAAAGCCGAATATTCAGTGCCAAATTATATATCTTTCAGGTGACTTCCCATGCTCTGAAGTTCAAGGAGACATTTTGATGGGTGTTTTGAAAATGCTGTCTCATGGGGAAAAGGTATAAAGAAAACTGGCAAAAATGTGTTTTAGTTCAACAAATAGCAACAGCAGCAATTGTTCTGGCGATCATACTTTACTATATGGAATAAAAGAGTCTGAATAAAGAATAAAGTGAACAATGGAAATACTCCACTTGACTAGAACACAATTCAAGAGAAGTGGGGGAGGAGAAAGAAAGAATGAATATGCTACTCCCAAGAAAGCTGTGTTATATGTGCTGGAATAAGCAAAATACTTTAATTAATTCCCACTATACTGCGACATAGAGAGATGCTAAGTTGTTAATGTTCTGAGCTATAATTCAAAAGTGATTAAGGTTTCATTGCATTCTTCTTCTTCTTCTTCTTCTTCTTCTTCTTCTTCTTCTTCTTCTTCTTCGTATCTGCCCTTCATAGGAGGATCACAAGGCGTTTTACAATGTAAAACCACAAAATACATAACTTAAGAACAAACAAAACAATAATAATTAAAGCCTGCTGCAACAACTTGTGGTAGAATAATATGGAGTCTGAATTTGGAAGCAAGAATTATGCCAGTACTGCAGTGGTTTTTTAGAGTATGCCACCTAGTGAAGTCTATTCCTTCAATTATGAAAAGTCATGTAGTACTTAGAAATGGGGTCATCAACCTTTTCAGGCCCATTTGGAAACCTCAGAAACTGTTGTGGATATTATGCAAGAGGGAGAAAAACATCGCTCTGTCCAATTTCTCTACAGCATGAGGTAGATCAGAAAAATAGCATAGAGGAAAGTAGGTTTAAAAACAAGCAAACTCTTCTGGCACCAGTACTCTCATCAATATTTGTGTCTGCCTTCTAGTTTAAAAAGTGTCAGCAGATCTTTGCTGAATTATATCAGTTTGGGCTTCAAATATCATTTTTCACTAAAAGAATCCAAGACATCTATGTCCATTGTTTAAATATTTTATTATTTAAAATATGTGAATACTTGTCATACTGAGTCAAGAGTTTCTTCCTTTTGTGAGCTGCCTTTCAAATATTTTGATAGCTGATGGGGAAATGTATTTATTTGGGGTGAAATTTATTTTTAGTGTAATTCCATCAGTTTAAAATTAATACCTGTCCATGTTGACATTCTATGGAGACTTCTATATTCCATTACAGCTCATATCTGTAGTAAGGAACTGATCTGATCTGAATGTAACGCATATCTAAACCCGTGTCATCCATACTGAAAAATCTGGGAAGGAATATAACTGTGTACTCAAAACATGTGAGAAATATTGCAAACATGAAGTTGTAACTTCCATTGATCCTGGCTGGATGTTCGTCTGCATAAACACGGTCATGGGCCCTTCAAATAGAGGACTGTCTTCTATAAAGCAGGACACACGGCCAACTTAGGATTCCAAGGTTCATCTGCCAAAGTGAGCCTGGGGCTAAGTAAGCTTGGGATTCAAAGGGGTGAATGGGAAGCACTAGGTACACAGTGGAGTTTGGAAATCTTCTCTTCCAAAAACATAAACCAGTCTCCAGCCTTGAGAGGTACTTTAAAGGTATAGCCTAACTTGGGGGGACAACAGATGAATGCACATGCAGAAGCTTTGCAGGCCTATGAGCGTAAAAGTAACACTATGTACATGTAATTACAAGGAGCTAATGAATTTTTACAGGTAGGTAGATCAAGGAAAATGATAAAACTTCAAATTACAACATAAGAGTATGGGTCACCCTCCTGTGCGGTCAGTAAGGTAAAGGTAAAGGACCCCTGAGTGGGTAAGCCCAGTCAAAAGTGACTATGGGGAGTGGGGCTCATCTCGCTTTTCAGGCCGAGGGAGCCAACATTTGTCCACAGACAGCTTTCCGGGTCATGTGGCTAGCATGACTAAACCGCTCCTGGTGCAACGGGGCACTGGGACAGAAGCCAGAGCGCACAGAAACACCATTTACCTTCCCGTTGCAGCGGTACCTATTTATCTACTTGCACTGGTGTGCTTTCGAACTGCCAGGTTGGCAGGAGCTGGGACAGAGCAATGGGAGTTCACCCCGTTGCAAGGATTTGAGCTGCCGACCTTCTGATCAGCAAGCACCCTTCCTGTGCATGCAGAAGGATATCCCTAGGCTCAGTTATAATGTACTTTTGAAGCAGTAATAACCACAACAATCCTTTTTTGCCTTCTTCCTCCTACTTCATTGGTCCCCAACACATGCAGTGTGCTGGCTGCTACATCCCTATGGCCAGGGCCAGGCCAGGCCATTTTGTTGCCCCTGGCAAAAGACAAGATGGCAGCCTCCCCATTTTACATACGAAATCGGCTGGCCTAGTAATTGTTTCTTACATATCGGCTGGAGATGGCAAATGTCCTCCACCACTCCTGGGGGCAGCAATCAAGTTTAAAGGGTGCAGGGCAGGCCACAGGGCACACCTAGCTCTGACTTAACCATCTGACTGGCACTCCCAGCCTCTTCTGATGCAAGAGGCTGCCTCACTCTGCCTAATGATAGAGCTGGCCCTGGATATGGGAGGCACATACAGGCTTCATATAGCAAGTAATGAATGATGTGATGTGCATACACCTAGTTGAGGGCTAAGTGGCGATGGAACAAGGAGGCAAAGAAAGCTGCCATTTTGTGGTATAGTACTTAGTGTCAGACTAGGAGATGGGAAACCTGGGTTGACATCCCCACTCAGAAACTCACTGCCTCACAGCCTAATTTACCTCACAGGGTTGTTTGGGGATTAAATGAAGAAAATGATGCATGTCACTCAGCTCCTTGGAGAAAAAGGTGAGATATAAATGCAATCGATCAATCAATCAATGGGGTTCGATAAAAATGTATCCCATCCCTCTTGAACAGCTGAGTCTAACAGCAACAGCAACAATCTAATATAAGAAAAAAGAACATGAAGCATGAACGTGCCCTAATTTTAAAATTGCATTTAAAAACATAAACATTGTGTTTTTGGAAGGCACACCTTAAAAACCCTACATATAACTTCTCCCGTTTGCACCCTTGGGAACATTTCAACATTTGAAAGGCACACAATGAACAATTCAGAATCTCCCCGTTTCCCAAGATGAGAAATGGGCAAACAGTTATGGATCTCCATTCATTCTCACCCAACAGAACTGAGAGTTCATGAATATGGACCCCTTGCAGCCTTAAGGGGAAATTCACAAATCACTTAAGCTAGTGTGGTCTCATTGGAACGACTTTAAAGTGGTCTGTGAATAGCTCCTTTTAAAAAAGTGGATTAGGATTATCGGCAGTGTAAACCCATTTGGCTGATGGCTGCTTAGTTTATATCACCCGTTTTGCTGGCGGGGGGGGGGGGGGGGATGCACAGATGGGACTATAAGTGACCATAACCTGCTGTATTGTATTTTCAATAATCTCTAATTACAGCCGCACATCAGAGGAAGAAATTTGAAAGGGCAGGTGATAGGATAGGAGAGAAACCTGTTTGACTTAAACAGCGCAAGATCCCTCGCCATCAGGGCTGATGTACATCAGCCTGACAGCTAATTAGGGTAGACATGAATTTTTCCAATGTAACAGATGTTCGCTAATCAGGCCAGATTCGGAGCCCTTTCGCCAGCAACATTTCATGCACAATTTAACTATCTAAAAGGGAATAAACTACTTAATGCATTGTACTGGAGACACAGCTGTTTCACAATCAGGAAAATTTGCTGTCAAAGATGTTCTCTTTAAAACTGACATGTTTTTATATAACTCTGATGGGGTGTTTATAATGTATTAATAGTTGTCAGTAAGAGCTGCTGTCATCATCAAGGAGTAAAATATTTCTGAAGGTATATTAAAATGAGCAGACTCCATTCTCTTTCCAAAATCTGTTCAGATAATTTAACCACTTTGAAACGTGGCCTATTTAATTCTGAATGTGCTTTTCAACAAAAGGTTTAGCATGTATATCTCCCAACTTACCTTGATTATTTCATTTTGTAGCATCTACATTCCGACGGTGGCAGAAAGCTTATCTTAGCACCTTTTCGTTCAACCAGACCTCACTATGCCCTCTAAGTGAGAATTATTAGGTCTGTTTACAAAATAATACAGAGTAAAAAGCAAAAGGCAAATAAAAAAATAAAAAATGTGAGAGATATTTCCCCTGATAGAAATAAGGTCACCACATTAAAGGGGGATCTGTAATGCACATTTCCTTCCTTATGTGTTCTTTGATTGGGGAAAAAAATCTGTTCTGCTAGTTTGAAAGGGATGAAGAAGAAAAGTTTGGATTTGATATCCCGCTTTATCACTACCTGAAGGAATCTCAAAGCGGTTAACGTTGTTCTCCTTTCCCTTCCTCCCCCACAACAAACACTCTGTGAGGTGAGTGGGGCTGAGAGACTTCAGAGAAGCGTGGCTGGCCCAAGGTCACCCAGCAGCTGCATGTGGAAGAGCGGAGATGCGAACCCGGTTCCCCAGATTACGAGTCTACTGCTCTTAACCACTACACCACACTGGATGATGTTACAAAACTTGATTTCCCCCCAGTTTTCTAAAGAAAACAGAAGGACGGAGGACATTTCACATCATGTTTCACATGCAAAGCTCTGCGCTAGCAGTGAAGGCATGTTTTTGACAAAGACACTTCCAGAAGTTAGTGTCAGGGCCTTGCCAGGGCCACGGGTGGTGGTCCAGAATGAAAATGGTTAGCTGGAAAGGGCAGGTACATTATAGTCCAAAACAGGCTCAGAGCAGCAGCAAAGAAGGGGCAGGGGCCGATAGCTAGCTTCCAAAAGGCAAGGGAATTGGGGTGAGGCATAGTGAGGAACAAAATTAGCTACTCTACTCTTAGACTGAGAAATCAAGCCTGAGGCAATGGTTATATAATACCAGCCAGGACCCAACCGGGTTCCCTGGTTCAGCAGGGCTGTTGACCAATGGTATAATCCCCTTGTGGTCATTAGCTGGATGATACTGCAGACCAGAAGAGATCCACATCACTCCCTTCACCTAAGAGCTTTCCCAGTGGTTCAACAAGTACAATGCCTGGGCTCCACTGCCTGTGTTTTTGAGGGAGATGGGACTTCTCTACTAAGGCACAATGGAGAACAAGAGATACTGGGCCACCTTTCTCAGTGTCCTTTGCAGGAACTTGTACTCTGCCCTTTTACTGCACCTGATAGCAAGATAATGAAGAATTGGAATGCTCACCATATAACATTTATTTAATATATCTTCCTCGAGGAGTGACGCTGACACACCTAGGGGTGACATAAATATTATGTGTTCTTAAGGAAACACCGCCCTTGATTGTGATGAAGAAGCTTTAGCTGGTACAAAATCATCTGGCCTTTCTCCTGAAAAGGATGGGCGACTGAGATCACATTCACTGAGTAGTTTTCCCTTCTAAGTAGGTTAGTACATTGGATTACGCTCTATAGATCTATAGACATTTGTAGATGTCTAGATAGGTAGCTTATATAGTGTTGAAAATAACAGGGTCTTTTCCCTCTACTGTGATGAGGAATTACTGGTGACAGATGCTACCTACAGCCAGTCCTATACACCAGTGTCCTCAGGATTGGGAGACAGACAAGCTCTCCACACTCAACCTGTCCCTTTTCGATCCAACAGTTTTATTTTACTAGAGAATTGTTTGTTTCACCAAAAGTCAGCTTCCTCTTTCCCTTGTTGTCTCCTGACAATATAGAATGGACAGTATTTGATAGCACATGGTGTGCAGTGTAGATTCTGTTTACCTGTTAAAAGAGGAGAACTTTGCAACTAGTTCTTGCTAGTTAACACTTTCCCTCCTATATAAACTTTTGTTCAGAGCTACACTAATATGCTGTTTGTTATGTGCAACTGCATCTAAACAAGATAGCTGCTTTTTTTTTTTTAACAAAGCAGTGGAATAGTTAAATTTTTGGAACAGCCTAACAATCAGAGTAAGATGCCAGCTGAAGTAGGAATATTGAAACACAGCTTAAAATGGGTCATTTTCTCAGTCTAAATATAAGTTGCACGGCTCTTTCAAGCCACAGAAAAATTAAATGACTATAGTCAATGGTAGCGCATGAAGTGCAGCCTACAGTGTGACTGACTATCCTTTTTAGGGCTGATCACCCCCCTCCCGGATCCAGAAATTTAACAATGCAAATGTAACAATGGATTTTGTCCAATGGTTGCCAATTTCAGCACTGACATTCTTGACAGAATAGCCTGATTAGAAAATAATTGTACTTCTTTCCCAGCTACTGCTACCTCACCTGCACTTTTCATTTCCTCTAAGGTACAGTGGCAAAACTGCATCTTTCAACTCTCCCTCTTTTATCTGATGTAGTGGATGACAGGTAATCTAGCTGAAAGTTCCTACAATTGCGCCACCAGAAAAACACTGGCTGATGAAATCTGAGCAGTTATCCCCCTAACCATCACCTGTCAAGCCTCCTGCTTCAATTTAAGGGTGCATCAATTTTCTGAAGAGGAAATCAAGGGCAAAGAATAAAAGCTCTACAGATAAACACTGACAAAGGCCCTTTCTACCTTTTTTTTTTTATTTATGATGGGATGTACTATCATAGGTTGCTCTGTAAGGTTTTATCAACTGTCCTGATACATCCCAGATAGCTTGGAATTCTTTGGCCATTGATGAAGTGCTATACTTGCACTATTGAAAGGGCAGAAGATTTCGAAGTGAAAATTACTTTCACTAAATACCACCAAGATATTGAAGTCAGAAAGAGCAAGGAGATGGGACAAATGACAGCTGCATATAACAATGAACCTCTCTGTTCTCTGGGATGGCAGACAAGACTGATTAGAGTAAGAACATGAAATAATGTTTTCTTAAAGCCAGGGAGCACATTGTGTGAAGTGTCAGACGCACAGAGTTCATATGTTGTTTGTGCTGAAATGTGAACGTGTCAGCTGCCAGCCGTGTTTGCCGTGAAGTCTGTCACTACTCCTAAGCAAACATTTTTGCAAACATATCCAATTGCACCCCTCGCCAAAAACAATATGAGGTGGGAAAGGCTAGTAATATAATGGCATGCATTTGATTCTAAGGGAAAAGGACTACAAATCTTGCCTTTGGCAGAATGCTGTAGAGCCAAGTCTGAAATTGTCCTCAGAGTCAACACAATTACATAGCCCATTGTTTCCAAATGTGCGTTTTTTTAATCGTTGTTGTTTGTAACTAAAGCAGAAAAGTGAAGTTGCAAACTACACTGTGCATTTAGTGTTAATGGCTGAGCTTGACATCAACAGCCTCTTCCTGTCACTGTGCTGAGGTAATAGGGGAAGTTATTACCCACAAACCTTTCCTCTGCCATGCTGCTATTAAAAGGAGCAATCAGTGTCTGCAGGTATTGGAAGCATTGGAAGCTATGGCAATGACTACACGGTCCGAAAAACCACATGGTACAAATGTCCTGGGATTGTACCATTTCAGGCTTCAGGGGGAGAGTGTCATAAATCCCACTTCTCAGTTGACACTGGTCTGGTTACTAAACTGGTAAGCCTAGTGCTTGCACACTGCACAATTGTGCCACTCCTTCCCTCTTCCATTTCTGGCACGCTACAGTTAAATACATCCTGGGTTGATTCACCATGGTTTCCCAATATATCCAAACTAGGAAATGGAGAAAACGAGAAAGGTAGCTTGCTCCTGCTGCCTCTTTTCCTATGAGCCATCAATTTCTCTCTCCAATTACTAGGAAAGCGATCCCATGCACATGGTTCATGGTATTCATCTTGTTACAGATTCAGAATAGGGCAAAGTCTTATGGGATTTATCAGCTTGGAACATGTCGATAATATATGGCACTTTAAAATATGCCACCATCTGATACAGATTTTCCACCTGGGCACTTTCTTTAGGCCTTCAGCAGTTATGACCATTTTACAAGTAGGCAGGAATGACTCCTAAAAATATCACACAAATATTTATATCCCTTTTAGATTTTTAAATAGGTGTCCTGCCTTATCTTTTTTTAAAAAAAGGTTTAAAGCATGCTTTGCATTTTATGCTTCAGCTTTAAGAGTGTTCCTGCTTTAAAACTGTTGCTTACATTAAAACCATTATACATGTTTCAAGAGCTTCTCTCCTTCTGTGTCACACACGTGAGACATTTATCATTTGCATCCATTTTAGATTGTGCAATTAATTTCCTTTTTGATTCTGAATAACTATTATTGGGTCTTTGATTGACTTCTAGAGCAGCAATTCAAGTAAGAGATTCTGATGGTGCTTTGTGAATTGCCTGAGCTGAGCTCACACAGCTTATAATATCCACAGTTTTTATATATAATGCACATCTTGGTTAGTGGTACTTTTATTTGCATAATCACTGAACCAAATATAGTCATACTGCAGGCAAGAGAATCTAGGTGACCTGACCCCATTAAGTCACTTTTGAAGGGAAAAACTATTACAGTTGGTCTATTTTTTTTATTTTTTTAAAAAAAGCACACACACACAACCCACTCAGCCAGCATTTCTCTACAAAAGAACAAGCTTAAGCCTTTATGATGTATGGAGGCATATTTTATTTTATTTATGAGCATTGGGAGAACTAAAGGATATTTATAGGTGTTTTTTATTACGATTATTTAGTTTAGTTATATAGTGCCCATGACTTGGTGCTTTTCAATATAAGTTACACGAGGTTCTTGCCCACAGGGCTATAATTTGGGGAGGGTGTGGAAAGAGTTTTAAAACAACAAAGGAAGAAACAATGAGGTAGTAAATTACAAAGGTTGCTAAAACGCCATTTACTTAAAGCACATTTAAGGCACCCCCCCACACACACATCCTCAAGAATCTTGGGAATTGTAGTTTACCCCTCACAAAGCTGCAATTCCGAGCACCCTTAACAAACTGCAGTTCCCAGGATTCTTTGGGGGGAAAACGTGCTTTAAATGTATAGTCTGCTTGCTACCAAAATCAGGCACGCACATGTGTATATGTGAGAGAAAAACTGAGTTGGGGCTTGCCTAAAGAGGAGAAAAGAAAACCTGGTTAGGTTAGGTTATAGTCTATTTCTACAGAGCATTTTGTCCCAGAATGCCCCAAGGCAACTCACAAAGCTTAACCCAGGGGTCAGCAAACTTTTTCAGCAGGGGGCCGGTCCACTGTCCCTCAGACCTTGTGGGGAGCCGGACTATATTTTTTGGGGGGAAATGAACAAATTCCTATACCCCACAAATAACCCAGAGATGCATTTTAAATAAAAGGATACATTCTACTCATGGACCATCCACGGGCCGGATTTAGAACCCGAATCCAAAACTTTAAACAATGCAATAAAATACTTTTGTTGTTGTTGTTTAGTCATGTCCGACTCTTCGTGACCCCATGGACCAGAGCACGCCAGGCACTCCTGGCTTCCACTGCCTCCCGCAGTTTGGTCAAACCCATGTTAGTAGCTTCAAGAACACTGTCCAACCATCTCGTCCTCTGTCGTCCCCTTCTCCTTGTGCCCTCCATCCTTCCCAACATCAGGGTCTTTTCAAGGGAGTCTTCTCTTCTCATGAAATACTACTTCAGACTAGATTTAAAACAGCAGTACAGCAATCGCAAGTTTAATACAAGAAACATAAAACACAAAGCACATCCTTTCCCCGTGCTTAAAAGCAAAAGCCACCAACCACAAAGAAATGTCTAAAAGAGAGAAGTAAAACTCACGGAAGCAGCTACCCCTAGGGGTGAGTGGGGTCTTGGGAAAATCACATTGTTTGAACTGTCTCATTGTCTTCATCTCTCTCTCCCCCCCAGCCGCCGCCCTGCCCTGCCCTGCCTCTGTTACCCCTCTGCCTCTTCAGGGTGATGGTGGTAGCAGCAGCAGCTCATCTCATTGTTTTTTATTGCAAGGGCAGCAGTGCCAATGAGGACCTCCACCTGGGAGCATAGGAAGGTTCAAAACACAGCTCAGTCTACCTTAGATGGCCTGCACCGTCTAACAGCAGCTCTCCAGGGTTCCAGAGTAGGAACCCTGCCTGGAGACGACTGGGATTGAACTTGGAACTATCTCCATGCAAAACAGGCAAGAACAGTCAGTAGTGCAAACGAAAAGGAGCAACGCTGTCTGACCGTGCATCAGAACCGGCTGCTGATATGCCCAGTTAAAGGTTCTTGTATTCATTTACAAGGTGCTTAACAATTAAATGATACTTTAAGGCAAGCTTCCTCAACCTCGGCCCTTTTGAGACTACAGTTCCCATCATCCCTGACCACTGGTCCTGCTAGTTAGGCATCATGGGAATTGTAGGCCAAAAAAACATCTGGACGGCCGATGTTGAGGAAGCCTGCTTTTAAGGACTGCTTGTTTTTTTAAAATATATTCCTGCCCAGCCACCAAGGTCTTGGGGAGAGTTGCTCTTAGGGTCTCCCACAGCTTAGATGCAGGGATTGTAATGCAAAACAGTAATAGTATTAATATGGATTTCATAGCTTATTTTTTAAAAAGCTAGGGATGATCCAGCCAGGTGGGCGGGGTATAAATAATAAAGTATCATCATCATCATCATCATCATCATCATCATCTAGCATAAAACAATGTACTAATACTACAGCAGTTCCCACTAGTGTATTTTGTGTGTGTGTTCAGGGCTTTCCCCCCAGAAAATCTGGGACCAAGATGAAAAAAACAAGACTGGATTAAATTTATAGAATATCTTAAGGTGCACTGTAAAGACTTAAAAACATTAGCAGGATTGATATAGCATCTATGAAGTAACGTGAATTAGGGTTTATCAATGGACTTGTAACTGAAGGGAAAACTAAAGATATGTAAGTTAACAAAGGGGAGAAATTGGAAACCAGGGGTTGGGGTGGGGGGAAGTCTAGAAGGGATGAATAAGTAATTAATTTGGAAGTTAAATTGTTAAATGATTGAAAACTGAAAATAAAATATGGATAAGAGAGTGAGGATCAAAAATCAATAAATGTGTGTGTGTGTGCAGGGCTTTTTTCAGCCAGAACCCACCAGAAGCTAGCTCTGGCACCTCTCAGGTAGGCACCATTGCCATTCTAAGAGAATGAGGGAGGTGTTCATGAGTTCCAGCACCTCTTTTTCTAGTAAAATAGCTCTGTGTGTGTGTGTGTGTGTGTGTGTGTGTGTGTATGAGAGAGAGAGAGAGAGAGAGAGAGAGAGAGAGAGAGAGAGAGGCCTCCGCTTCTGACTCTGATTCTGGACTGCTCTCTGCAACAGCCTCTTCCTGCTCACCAAACCCTGTTACCTCTTCAGCTTCTGACACCTCCTGCTGCCAGTCTGATTCCTCTTCTCCATCTGACCACTTGTCATCCCACCACCAATCCACTGGCTCTGAGCCTTCTTCCCCCAGGGGTTCCCTTGGGGATTCCCCCACTGGTGCTTCCCACCGCTCCTCTACATCCCGCCAATCCATGACATCTACTGGCTCAAAGCAAAAGCATACCTAGTCCCCCATTTTTTTCTCACAGTGGCTATCCAGATGCCAAGGGAAAGCCCACAAACAGTATATGAACACAATGGCACTTGACCTGTCATGGAAGTCGGTTCTAGCAGTGGGCAATTTGGAAAGTGAATTCAGAGAATGGCGTTATCTTGGTCCTCGTGATCCTGGTTCTCACATAAAGCTAAATGTTTGCGTGCACATTTCCTGGGAGCACATTTCTCATCTTTTGCGGGGGAATATGAGCACCTGTTTCTGCCTCCCGCAATCTCTTGAATCAGAACAAACACACACACGCACACACACACATATACACACACCCTACAAAAGAAAAGAAAAGGCTTGGCACACATTCTTGCAGCATGTTTGCCGTGATACATTTAAATGATTTAATGGCAAGTAAAAGATCCCCTGAAACACACTGTGTACATTCGAAGGGCGGAAAGAATGCCTGCCAACTGTGCTGTAAAATTCAAAATGGATTCCAGGAAGAGAGCACAGTGCCAGACAGCCTGTGCCATTGCTTCTACTTCCTATACTATCATTACTGCTCAACAGTCTTGAAGTCTGAATGACAGTGGCCTGAGCCCTTTCAAACAACAGAAAGAAGGTCAATTTTTGTAATGAGGAAATGTAAGTGTTGGTGCAGAGGATCACTGACCCTTACAGTTTCATGTACGCGAAAGAAGTAGCGAAGTACTCAAGCAAATTATGATGTAGGAACACAGTGACACCACCAACCGCAGAACACAACAGGGGAACAACAAACAAATCCACTTGCATAAATCCAGACCCTGAAAACCGGCGCTCCGTTTACCTTCATTTTAACACTACAAAACAACATTGTGTAAGTTCCCACAGGGGTAAACAGCAGACAAAAATAAGTGCAGTTAACTCAGAAAAGACATAGTTCCCCCAATTCTTCGCTCCTATTCAAAGCCATGGGAGTTAAACTTGCATGCTGGTTAAATTAAGGAAATGAAAAGCAGTGCCCACTGAAGGGGAGAGAAAGCTCGTTTCCATTGTTCCTTCGAGTTCTGTATTTTGAAGAACTTTAAACTGTATTACAGCTATACAAACTAAGACGCAAAGACTTTGAAACGGCAGCGAGCAGTTTACTGAATAGATTTCCAGTGAACTTTTCTTCATCTCCTTGCCCACACCAACTTCTTGCCACAGTTCAGTTTCCTGCAGCGGGCTATGGGCCCAGGCTTCAAGTTGGCACACGTCTGCTAGCAGGAAGCACTTGCCGAGCCAGGCTCACTCACCATCTGCCCATCTTCTGCTTCGGTTACGGTCAGATGCCTGTGCAGTACCCTCGGTCACATATTATTTCCTGTGCACTGCAATGTGACTGGCAAACCCGATAAAATGCTTGCCCTGCCATGTTTATTCGTCTTCCTCGGAACCGGCACTTTACAGGTGCCACATAATAGTCATTTTGCATCTGTCAGAAATCAGTCTTTTAGTGTGGCAGCTCCAACACATTGAGGCTCCTTGCCTATGGATATCAGACAGGCACCTTCAGTGTACGGTTGTACGTTGGTTCTCGAACGCCTTGGTACTCGTACGTTTTGGCTCCCGAACGCTGAAAACCTGGAAGTAAGTGTTCCGGTTTTCAAACGTTCTTTGGAACCTGAATGTCTGACGCAGATTCCGCAGCTTCCAATTGAGTGCAGGAAGCTCCTGCAGCCATTTGGAAGCCACGCCTTGGTTTCTGAACATTTTCGGAAGTCGAACGGACTTCTGGAACCGATTAAGTTTGAGAACATACGACTGTACTCCTTTGGTGCCTGCTGAAAACATATTTGTTTAGACAAGCTTACCCAGATATATAGAATGTCGATATGGGTTTTAAGGTGTTTTAGCTTATTGTTGGTTTTAATTTTTATTTAGTGTTTTAAATGGTTGTTTTTCAGTTTTAGTCTTTTTTAAATCCACTTTGAGGTTTGTTGTTGTTTATATTCAGCAGTATTTAATTTTTTGGGAAAATAAATAAATGCAACCATCCCTTGCATTTTCATTCGTCTTCTGCTGCCAGGATGCTGCTAGCCCAGAGATGGAAAGAAGATGTGCAGACCAAGGAAGAGTGGCAGATAAAATTAATGGACTATGCTGAAATGGCAACACTCACGGGAAGAATTGGAAACCAGGAACAGTTGACTTTTAGTAAAGAATGGGGAAAGTATATATCTTATTTGCAAAAAATATTGTAAACAACTAAATTCATTTCCAGGATTGATGTAAAACTTGTAACTAAAAACATTGAAATAAGGAATAATCAAGGATTAGTAAAAAATGGAATTATAAAGGAGATGCAGGGGGAATAATTATAACACAAGGATCCACAAAATGGGGAAGGTAGGGAAGGCAAAGGGATATGTGTTTTGCTTTGCTTTCTATTTTCTTATTTGATGCTTGTAAAATTTGAAAAAACTGAAAATTCAAAAATATAGATGCACACACACAAAAACCATTTTCATTCATCTTACAGGACATTCCGAATGAAGTCAAATAGCTGGGCTGACTTGATTAAACTACAACAGGTTTACATAGTGCTTTCAGTGTTCCAAATTTCGGACTGAGTCATTTCATCATCTCCTATTGCTTTTCCTACAAAGGTGTTCTGAGCGATTTACTTGGGCTGCGTACATTAATGGTCCTTGATCTGGTCTTGTAAAGCACTAACTCCAATTCAGGGGTCAGGCTGGTGTGGTGCAAGTGCACTGGCAGGAGCAGTGGATTAGCTCTGCCAGTGCATTTGCACTGCACCAACCTCACCACCACATCACCCTGCCATGCTCCCTGCCTCCCTCCCTCCCTCTGCCACCTGGTAAGCAGCAGCCAAACAATGGACAAGAGGTCAGGTGAGCAGCGGTGCTACTGAGATGAACAGCCCATTTTATTATAAAAACAGAGAGACTAACATCCCCAAGCAGCTTTTGCACCAGCATTTAAATAAAGCCACTGCAAAATCTAATTAATTTTAGGTGAACCCTAACAGCACCTCAACAACCATTCACATGATATTTAAAACATTCTTAAATGTTCTGTTTCAGAACCGCTGACACAAATACTGTGCGGCCGTTGAAGGTGGGGGAAAAGATTTGAATGGTAATTGCAAGATACATCATAATTTCTGCTTCTAAAATAGTTTCATCGCAGCTAAGGAAACATACACTCTGGTAGAGAGAGCACAGTCGTATACAATACCTGCAATCGTTGAGCCCTTTTAAAACATAGATGGTGTTTGAGAAATAATTTATCCTCTTATTAGCATAACTAAGCTGAGATTTCTATGCCTATAATGACTTAGCTTTTTACCCTCTGTCTAAAAAAGGCATCTGCTACTGACACAGTTTGACTCTCTTCCTCATAAGTAATCTCCAGCGCTCACATTATGTTTTTTTCCATAGGAGAAAACACTTATTCCCAGCATGTTTTTAAAACAGCCATTAAATTAGCTGCTTATGGGATCTGATTCTAAGCACTCATCTCTTATTGAAAAAAAGCAGGAGCGGGAGGAGAACAAGCATTACAGTTTTCTGTCCCCTTTTAAAATATGCCTAAAGGGTTGGCTCTCATGTCACAGTTTCTTAATCACAAATAATACATGGCATGTATGCACTGCAACACAGTGTTGCAGTGTGGAGAACTCCTGTTTCCCTTCCAATCAGCCATGCCCAATCTCACTTAACAGCACTGTAATCCTCCTTTAAAGCCCTGTGTGCCTTGAAGTGTTGGTAGAAGATTAGTCTGACCCAGAGACCACCACCAACAGCTAGCTTCTGAAGAAACCACCAAAGGCCCAAGAGATTTGTTTTGTTTTGCCTTTTGAATATTATCATTTAAAGGTGCATAGTGTACTGCCTTGAGCACACCAGGAGATGATAGATAGATGATAGATTAGATAGATAGATAGATAGATAGATAGATAGATGATAGACAGATAGATAATTTATTACGGTCAAAGACCAGCTCACATAACACAATAAAAACAGCGTTCATAAAGATAAAATATACAATCGGAACAGATTGCAGCAATAGCTCATGAGTTAAAATTGAGATATATACATACACCTGTACAACTGAGATTTGGGCTACCATAAAAAAAATTGACCCTGGGGCACCCCAAAGGGCAACTTTAGCATTTCCCTAGTAAACTATTTTATTCTAGAGTATGATCTGTGCCTACAAATCTGGGCGCAGAATCTGGCTACCAGCCAGGTCATCTTAGGATCTTTGACTAAGAGGAGAGAATTAAGTTTAGACTTGTCTGAAAGATCGGCGAGCCTCTTCAGCAAAGGATCAATGGTGTCTCTACGAATCTCAACATAAAAAGGACATCTAAATATATATATGTTCAAGGCTTCCTATTTCCCCTGCCTTGAGCACACCAGGAGAAAAGTACTGTATAAATGCAGCAAACTGAATAAATGAACAAACAAACCATGCTCAATATGCATCTCTAGAAGGGGAAGCAAGAACAGGCTCCACCATGAGAGTGAAGTTGCATATATAAAATTATAGGACAATGGACCGTTTCCAATACTACAATCTTGTTCATGCATTTCAGGATAGAAGTGCAGAATGGGGGGGGGACCCTAAAAGCATCTCAGTGCAAAAGTTTTGTTCTGCTGGAAAGCTCAGAGGCATCCTTAACACAAGTACCTCGGTCTGATCCACAACAATTAGTTGAGAAGGAAAATAGAAACAGCCTTGAAATATTTTTTTAAATATAATTCCAGAAAAAACTGGCGGTTCCGCAGTTCTTTTAAAGTAGAAAGTGAACTCAGGTATCACAAAAAAGTTTTTTGACACTTTCTCAAACCTTGGCGTATACTTAATAATAAAAAAATTGTCAGAAGCCTGTTACAGAAGGAGAAAAATAATTGCAGTTTTATCATTTAACGCTTGTCATTGTGTCTGTTAGCCCTTCAAATCTACAGTTTTATGCATGCCTAGCGATTCTACTTCTGTGTCGTTGTCAAGAGGTGTATAAGGAGTACGACAAGGCTGTATATTGTCTCCCTGCTTATTTAACTTATATGCAGAATTCATCATGCGAAAGGCTGGGCTGGATGAATCCCTAGCCGGAATTAAGATTGCCAGAAGAAATATCAACAACCTCAGATATGCAGATGACACAACCTTGATGGCAGAAAGTGAGGAGGAATTAAATAACCATTTTAATGAGGGTGAAAGAGGAGAGCGCAAAATATGGTTTGAAGTTCAACATCAAAAAAACGAAGATCATGACCACTGGTCCCATCATTTCCTGGCAAATAGAAGGGGAAGAAATGGAGGCAGTGAGAGATTTTACTTTCTTGGGCTCCATGTTCACTGCAGATGGTGACAGAAGCTGCGAAATTAAAAGATGCCTGCTTCTTGGGAGAAAAGCAATGACAAACCTAGACAGCATCTTAAAAAGCAGAGACATCACCTTCCCAACAAAGGTCCGTATAGTAAAAGCTATGGTTTTCCCAGTAGTGATGTATGGAAGTGAGAGCTGGACCATAAAGAAGGCTGATCGCCGAAGAATTGATGATTTTGAATTATGGTGCTGGAGGAGACTCTTGAGAGTCCCATGGACTGCAAGAAGATCAAACCTCTCCATTCTTAGGGAAATAAGCCCTGAGTGCTCACTGGAAGGACAGATCGTGAAGCTGAGACAAAATTTACTTACCCAATAAGGGATTCTGCTGAATGTTATTATTTCGTGAATTGTATTAATAGAGTTGAGTGATCTAGGGCCATTGCTTTAGGGTCAGAGAAACTGGGAGAAAATAGGGAGATGCTAAGGGCTGCTATCCATGCTCGTTCCACTCACCAACCCTGACTACACCTCTGCCAACCATCCTTAGCATCTCCACCCCAAACTGGCCAAAACCTTTACACCTCACACAACCCTTCACCTGTCCCCCAACAGCTCACCCTAAGCCCCTTTGTCTTCTATCACAACTTGTACTGCTGTTCAAGATTCTGAATACTTCATTCTATTCCCCCTCCCCACATTGGCAAAGCAACATTAGAAGCCAGAAAGATACCCAAGGAATTCAAGCCCCACAAGACCCAACAGCAGACTATGCAGAGTCCTTGCTACTTTTGATTTGAACCAGAAATGTCAAACTCCATTTAAACTGCCAGAGGCTTGAATGAGCATCTGATTTTTCTCTTTTAGACATCCAATTAAACTTGTTCCTAAGTGTATTTGCTCTGAGACACCTTTTAGAAACAGATTTTATTTTATTTACTTTTATATATATATATAAAAACCACTATTTGTCTGTTTTTCCCCTTTGCGGGAAGAGACTATTACGGCTGCTCAAAGAAATCAGCAATGAGACATACAATATCAGTTTATCACCAGGAATGCTGTCAGCATGTAGATAAAGTCTTTGTAACGAACGGATCTGTGCAGATACTCTTAGTGATTCTTGCAAGGTGAAGTCACCTAAAAGCTTTATTCCCAGGCAATGTCAGCAGCACATCCTAACCATATAAATAGCTGGTGTGTCTCTCAGGATTTGAAAGGGGGGAAAAGAAATGGAATGACTTAACCCTGTCTGCTACTGTGTGCTCATGTACACACACACACACACACACAAAAATACATTACTCCAACAGCTTAAAGATAAAATGCAAACATTTGCTCCATATAACAGATATCTTCTTAGAATGAGATCAGCCTTAATATTTTGAAAGTACAGTAATTTCTTTCTAATGTGGTTGTGAATGACGTCTCACACCTAGTTGTGTAGTGCCCCTATAGCCATTCTTCCAAAGAATGTAAAAAAATACAGGGGGCTGTGACGGGTGTATGTAAAACAGCAGTATATATCATAATACCCAATTTATTATAATGAGTTGATAGTTATAGACCAGTGAGTGAGCAAAACGTGGTGTAGTGGTAGCATCTTGAAATCTGAGTGGGTTGCGACCTGGGCTCACATCCCTGGTCAGCCATATGGCATAACTGCAGTCTTGGCATAATTACTCAGCAGCAAGCTCCATTGAATTTCATGGTGCCTCCTTCTGACTGCATAGGCTCGTACAACTGAGCTTTAACAAAAGATCTCTAACCAAATGAGATGTAGCCATTAGGCTTTAACCCTCTTACAAACTATGCTATTGCAATCATGTTCTTGTTTAGCAGCTACCAAGAAGTAGGAGCCACGTCAAAGGAAAGGCATACAGTGGTACCTCAGGTGCTTCAGGTTAAGAACAGTTTCAGGTTAAGAACGGACCTCCAGAATGAATTAAGTGTATTAAAGGGGATAAGGCAAAAAAATAAGGTTAGAATGTATTAAGATGATTACAGGATAGAAAACAGAGGAAGATGGAAAGGAATTGCTGTAATAATTAATGGAAGTGGAATACAAAAAGGGAGGCGTGAGGAGGTCATGGAAATAAGCGAATGAAAGATAAGATATTGAAATTATTGGATGTGTTTGATGTATTTTAAATTGTTTTTGTATTGTATTGTATTGTATTGTACTGTAGTGTATTGTATTGTTCTTTTCCCCCTTCTTTTTTCTTTTTTTCTTTTTTCTTTTACTTCTTCTTTGTAATTGTTGGAAAAGCAATAAACATTACTTTAAAAAACAACAACAACAGAATGAATTAAGTTCTTAACCCGAGGTACCACTGTATCCGGCCTCTGCTTGATCATTCTCTAACTTATTCTACAATGTAAAAGCACACAATTACATAACATAGTAACACACACACAGTTTAAAAGGCTACACATTGTTTAATTGGCCAGAGGCCTTGGGGAAGAAGAATGTTTTTGCCTGTCACCTAAAGATATGTAATGAGGGTGCCAGGCAGGCCTCCCTGGGGAGAGTGTTCCGCAAATGGGGAGCCACCTCAGAAAAGGCCTGCTCTTGAGTTGCTGCCTTCTGGACGTCTCATCGAGGAGGCACACAAAGAACAGCCTCAGATGATGATCACACCATACCACTAACTACCGTATTTTTCGCTCTATAACACGCACCTGACCATAACACGCACATAGTTTTTAGAGGAGGAAAATCCATAGGCATGCCACCCATAGGCATTCCCTCCATAACACGCACAGACATTTCCCCTTATTTTCTAGGAGGAAAAAAGTGAGTGTTATGGTGCAAAAAATACGGTATGTACTAATGCTGTGGGTTCACACAGAGAGAAGTAAATGGGAAGGCTCCCATTTACTTCTCTTGTGTTTTGACCAGACCTTTGATTTTTTATTTTTTTATTTTTTTGCCAATTGAACCCATTAACTTGCTGCATTTTGGATTAGTTTTTTGACCCACTAATCACAGTGCTGTGAGGAAAATGCTGAATAGAACTGAGGGGAACCACAAGTCTAAACTCTAAAAGGTCACGTCTAAATACTAGCTGAATATTTGGGATGAACCCATTTGCGATTTGCTATCCAGTATTTGAGATCTCTGCTGCTTCTGCTGCTGCTGCTGCTGGCTGTGAGCAAACAGGCTTATATATTCCGTGAAATCTGGTGCGGTAGGAGACAATTTGTTATTGCTCTCCAAGGTCCCTAAAGACATCAATTAACTAAAAACATGGGTAGTGACAGTGCAAACAGGAAGAGTTAACCCCCCACAGTTATTCTTTATATAAGCCAATCCACCCACCTCATTCCCTCCCATTCCCATCCCCTTCATTTTCCTTTCTAATGAACAGGGATAGATACTTCTTTCTACTAAGATGCTCGACTACAATGACAATTCGCTGGCTCTCCCCAGGTGATTTACTTTTCAAGCATTGCCCACTTATTGATCGTCCCTCTGACAAATTTCAACACATGCATAGCCCTGACAAACATTTCTGTAGATGAATCCTTCCTGCCGTTCAAAGAGGAGGGTTATTTTTATGCAGTATATTTCAATAAACAACTCCATGTGCAGAGCCAATTTCGAGCAAACTACCTGACAGGTCATGGAGGAGGGAGGAGGAAAGAGCTTCACGTCTCATCAAATTCCTAGGGAGAATGCTGCTGGAAATCTCACAAATGGCATTTAAAAATTATTATTCTGTTTGATATTTTGCTTTAGCCCAGAACCTGCTACGTTGCAGCAAATACATTTAGGTGAGTTAAGAGCAAATACAGTAGAAGAGAAAGGCAATGATATATGTCTGGGGAAATCCATGCACCATGCCTTGTTTCTTGGTGGCCCTGTGCTGCTGCTCACATCTGCTGTTGCTAGCTTGTTTAGGGGGCAAAAAGCCAAGGCATGGGGCTGTTTGTTTCCCCAGTACCCCATTAGAATATATATTCCTCTTGCTGAGAGCAGCAGAAGGCAAAGGCAGAAGATAAGACTTGATAAGCAAAGGAGGCCTAAGCAACTATCAGGTTTTCCACTAGCACAGGATGGGAAGAATGATAAGTCTGCTGGGATTAGTTATGAGTGGGTTTGGGACCATATCTCAGGGTTAGATTACCTATCAGGCATGCAAAATGTCCCCCATTCAGTCCCTAGAATCTCCAGTGAAAGGGATCATATATTCACCTGAGACGCCAGACAGCCACTGTCAGTCAGAGCAGACAACACTAGTCTAATAGTCTGAACCTGGTATAATGCAGCTTCCAGAGGCAACCTTGGACCCAGAATGCTGGGGCTCATTGGAAAAGGTGTGAGTCGAGGCTGCATTGGCCATGGAGGGAGCTATCAGGACCCATTTCTCCAGAATCTGACTTGGGTTGAAATTCCAGTTTAATATTTCAAATACCGTACTAAGGTGATCATTTTCTTTGCTGCTTTGGTACTTTTCTTTTCTTTTTATAAATAATTTTTATTAATTTACAACAAAACAAAACATATATTATTTTCATATTTCACATTTCAATTTTCAAGTCTTTGATTTTGGACTTCCTTCAGCTTTTCCGTAAATCTTTCGTAGTCACTATTAGTTTCTGCATTTCCTTTTTTACCATTGTCATTAATTATATCTTTTTCTCTCTCATTCCTTTTAACAATGTCTCTCGCATATGTCACAGTGCTCTTTTGAAACCTTCTAGCGTTATTTGACCATCACTTACATTCTCCAGATATTTAACAAATTTCCCCCAGTTTTCTGCAAACCTTTGGTCTCTTAGGTATCTAATTTTTCCAGTCATCTTATCTAATTCAGCGTAATCTAACAACTTAGACCTCCAATCTTCTATTGTCGGTATTTCCTGGTACTTTTCATTCTGTGGCAGAATTCAGAGAAACCCAAATGAGCAATGTTGTTGTTGTTTAAAAAAATACTAATCATGAGGCCTTGCGGTGTAGTGTTTCCTCTAGGCATCATGGACTTGAGGATTGTTATAATTAAATTCAAAACATCTTCATAAAGTGTGCTGCTTATCCACCTGACACACAGTTAACTCCAGTTCATTTAACAAAACAAATATATATTCAACTAAGAAATGTAGGACAGCAATTATACATATGTTAAGGAAAGGCTATGGTACATCACAACCAGATGTTCTTATGATATCAACCATTTGGTGGTGGTGGTGATGGTGGTGGTGGGGTTAACATGTCCTCTTTAATCTGATTGTAGCCGCATCACATGAGTTTGTGGCCAAGGACAAGAAAGAAGAAGGGTGAACTATGCCAAGTAGAAACTTCATCCAGCTCTGACTGAATGTTAATTAGGAAACCAAATGAAGTCACTCACGCAGGTGTTCTTACTGTAGATGAAACCATGAGATGATGGGTTTTGGAGAACAAAATAGTAGTTGTGCTTTTAGTGTTATGTTGTACCTTGTAGTGATTACCAAGACTGAGTGAATACATAGCAAGGACTACAAAGGATCCTTCTGATGTCATTGTTTTTTCCTCCAGAGGAGACCTTTAGGAAGACAGGTGGAAAGCATTGTCAGAACCCAATTCCACATGAACTTCCACTCTCAGTGAAATGTTTCCCACATATCTGAGTCCACGTAAGTCATTAAAAAGAGTGCTTCGATAAAGGAAAATGTTATATTAAAATAAAAGCAAACAGGATAACTAAAAGGACACACATTTTCTCCAGCAGTTTGTTAGAAGAACGTTGCCTATAAGGCAGCTCTTTCTGAGACCCTGAATTCCATCTGCATGTTTTCAATTATAATTGAGAGCATGTTAATAAACTGCATTCCAGGAAAGGAGGGTGTAACATCATTGGTATTTCCACCGGTACTAGGCCTTTGCGCCAGGCATAAGCCAATGCTACGTTTTAGACTGAAAAACATTGGAGAGAGGAGTACCTTAATGATATTTCAATCACAAAAATTGCAAGTTAAAATCCCCCTTTCCTTGATTGTTATGTCCATGACAGGAGGGATAAATAAGACACACAGACAGACAGACAGACAGACAGACAGAGTTTACATCTCCTGCTATCAGTGGCAGATTACATGACCTGAAGTAAAAACTGCTGATTCTGTACTTGCATAAGGGCAAAGAATTTGCTATGCCTTTCTTAAATACATACCTTTCCTTTAGAAGTTTGTTCTGGAGTCCAGAAAAAGAGTACTTTTAAGTAAGTAGATTTGGGGTTGGTTCCAGGTTTGAGTGCCTCTTCAACAAAGTGTCCTCTGTGGGTTTCCTCCTCCTCCATCTGTCCTCTCCCCACCTTACGTGAGTAGTCTACCCTAAGTCTCCATTTTGAATTTCCCACATTGCCCTAGTATGCCCAATGTAATCTCAATCTCAAGGAAATTTAAAATCGGAATTCACAGTTGACCATTGGGGGAAGTGGGGAGGCATGGCAGGTGCTGATGCAATCAGCAGCGGAGAAAACCGCTCAAGTCCCTGGGGCAGTGTGCCCAGGGGCAGGGCGAGCCCCCCACAGGAGCGGGGCACACTGTGGGGCCTCCAGAGTCTGCCTGCCTCCCCCCTCAGCTGCCCTACAGCTGGGCGGGGGGAGGCAGCAGGTGGACCATTTGGGCAGGGCGGAGTCTACACGCACCCAAGCCACCACATCTCTCTCAGGAAAGACGTGTGGCTCAGGCCCTGCAGGCCCTGTGGTGAGTGCCACCCGGCATTTTGTCACTCCCCTCAGTGGTGACACCCGGGGTAGCCCACACCCACCACACACCCCTTCCTCCACCCCTTGATGCAGTGAGTGCTGTGACCCCAGCAACTGCCCAAGGGGCACAGAGACTGGATACTTCAAAGGCCAACTCTTTAGTGAAATCACCGGCCTACCGTTCTTTTAATGTACAGCAAATGGTTTCATGTTTTTTTAATTTTTTAAATGTGTTGAACGCTGCCCAAATGGGCGGGGTTGAAATAATAAAATTGTTGTTGTTGTTGTTGTTTTGCCCTTTCTATCTGCTTTCAATATCTTCACATACTCTGTTTAGGAAGTAGGGGGAGAAATTTGGTTCAGTTCACATTTAAAGGCAAGCTTACTTAATTCTCATGGGACGCGGGTGGCACTGTGGGTTAAACCACAGAGCCTAGGACTTGCCGATCAGAAGGTCGGCGGTTCAAATCCCCGTGACGGAGTGAGCTCCCATTGCTCGGTCCCTGCTCCTGCCAACCTAGCAGTCCGAAAGCACGTCAAAGGGCAAGTAGATAAATAGGTAACACTCCGGCGGGAAGGTAAACAGTGTTTCCGTGCACTGCTCTGGTTCGCCAGAAGCGGCTTAGTCATGCTGGCCACATGACCCGGAAGCTGTATGCCGGCTCCCTCGGCCAATAAAGCGAGATGAGCTCCGCAACCCCAGAGTCGGTCACGACTGGACCTAATGGTCAGGGGTCCCTTTACCTTTACCTTTTTACTTAATTCTCACTTCCTGGAACAATATGTAAACCAAAGCACAGCTATCCTTCAGAATACACACATCTCTGAATTTTGCAATGCAGTTCTCTAGCCAAAGAACTTGTACAAAAACACATCAGTTATGCAAAATGTGCATAAAAATGCAGACAGTGAAAAGAATGTACCAAAAAACCCCACATTGTATTAGGGGAATTGTTTAGGGAAATGTTGTTGTTGTTGTTGTTAATCCACCCGTCACCCCAAGGTCCAAGCGCAGATCACAAAATTTAAAGCACAATGTTAAAAACCATTTAAACAAAATGATTATGCAAAACTGCTTTAAAAAGATGTATAAGAAATTTGCACAAAAATGTTGTTAAATTTTCATGAGGACTTAAAAAATAGTCACAAACTGATGTAGAAATGTGGAGTATCAAATTTAGGGCTGGAAAAATGGGAAACTGGGAGAAACCAAAATTGACAGATTCCGTAAGTGCTGAGTTTCCAACCAATCTTTCATCTCTTTTCAATGCTAATGTTATGATAAACAGTTTTCAGACAAGAAGTTCATGATTCACATCTTACATTGGCCATAAACCCAGTGGGGAGCCTCCAAGATGCTGCCTCTCAGCCTCAACTTTCTGTAGTATGATTATAATAATATTGTCATTGTTAGAATTACACAGATTATATAGATACAGACATAGATATTGCTACAATCTGACACCAGGCCATTAAAATCAATGTCCTTAAACATGTTTAATTCCGCATAAGTTTATGGTCACAGTAATATTACTGGTTCAAATATGCAGAGTTCAGACACTGACTGTATTTTTTATATGCGATTTCAAAGAAACAGTTCCATTACATCCAGTAAACTTTTCACAGGGCTAACATTCATAAGTATGCTGAAGGTATTTAATATCAAATTGTACAGAAACAAAGTCCAGCTGATTGTGGTTTTGAAAAGGATACTTATCTTACAGATGACATGAAAATCACCCACTCTTTCCGATGGACAGCTCTTTAAAAGCAGAAGGAATGAAAAAGCTGCGTGCCATTACAATGTAGCTGTAACATGCTGTACTTCTGCTACACTGACATTTGGGAAATCTAATGCATATACTAATTTACTGTTTATTACAGTGCATTATTAAATCCAAAGAAACTCAGGATTTATAACATTCCTTTAACCCTAAAGCTTATCTCAAAAGTAACTAAAATGGACTTTCACACAGTAAAATCTAGCTCCAGTTCAATCTAATATGACACTGTCTGCATTAGGATGATCGTAGGGTTAACTTAATAAGCACAGATATGAATGAGACATATATTAAATTAGTAAACAACAACAACAACAGTGAATACTTAACATTGGTATAGCATTCCCAAGTGTTCAAAGCACTTTGCATGCAGTATCCAGTTGTAACAACCCTATAAGGCATGGGGAGCAGCACCTCAGGCCCTGCAGACCTCCCTGTCTGGCCCCTGGAACTCTCCATAGGCCACA
Organism: Podarcis tiliguerta; assembly: GCF_965153285.1. NCBI lineage: Eukaryota > Metazoa > Chordata > Lepidosauria > Squamata > Lacertidae > Podarcis > Podarcis tiliguerta. Next base: position 26,494,070 of record NC_139545.1, read on the forward strand.
CCCCTTTTGCCTGGCTGTTCTGTGTCCTTGAACTCAGACAGTGCCTCTCAGTTGTCAGGATGGAGGACAAAGAAACTCGCCTCCTGTGCAAAGGCAAAATTTACATTCCCTGCTCCGTCCACTGGCTGCACAGACCACTGGCATGTGGACCTCAGAAGGTTGTACGGAAAGGCATGTGGTCCTCAGAGAGAAAGGTTTCTGTATTGTTGGCATCCATCTGCCTCGGGAGACAAGGAAGAGTGCACCTTTGGGGGGTGAAGTGAAACAGTTGGAAGGTTACAGCGCCTGCTGTGGCTGTAGACATGTTTTGTTGCAGCTGGGGCAGATGAAGGCATCTGGCTTTCCTGCTGCAAATATACCATGGCATTTCTTCTATCTGAGCTCTTCCCAATGGTCATTCCTCCTCTGGTCACTTTTGTGGATGCACGACCTGACTGCTTGTCTCCAGGAATTGTCCCTTCCTCCCCCACAACAAACACTCTGTGAGGTGCGTGGGGCTGAGAGACTTCAAAGAAGTGTGACTAGCCCAAGGTCACCCAGCAGCTGCATGTGGAGGAGTGGGGACACGAACCCAGTTCACCAGATTACGAGTCTACCACTCTTAACCACTACACCACACTGGCTCAACACATTTAAAGGCTCCATTGTGATGATGAGTCAAGGAAGACTCTCTCATGTAGAAGAGGACTCTCCTCTGAACAGTAGTCTGCAATGATAGCAGATGAGTATCATCAGCTTTTAGATCAGCCTTCCCCAGCCTGCAGGTTTCCAGAAGGTCTGAGCTACAATTCCCATGATCCCTGACCATTGGCCATGCTGCCTGGGGCTGGCTAGAGTTAGGGAAGGTTGTTCTAGCACATCTCTGCTAGGAATGACTGCAGGATTTTGAGAACAAGCACACTCCCATTAAATTGTAGTTAAGCAAATTAGTGGGCCTTCTGTGTCTCAGTTTGACTTACGTGAAGCATTTAATCACTGGACTCTCTCTACTAGGCTTCCTCTACTCTATGACAGCCATATGGAGATCTCTCTTATTGCTACTGGGAAGAAAAACTCCCTCCAAGAAAAATCTTGATCTTTTCCTCCTGCCTTCCTGCTTGAGATGGTGCAGCAGCAGCAAACTGTTTTGTGGAAAGAGTCTGAGTCTTCCTCTTTTCTTTGACTCAGAAGCTCTACAACTGACCCTTGTGCCTCTTAGCTCTCTATGTAGCACACCTTGAGATTTATACCTAGGACAGGATAGATAGATTTCATAGGAAAGATTGGCTCAGATGCAGCTAATTATGGTTTTGCTAAAGCAGCATGCTAATGTGTGCAGACCATTGGGGAAATGCAGTTCACCCCTACCTTGATTTTGGAACATTCCAGGTTCAACTCTGGCACCCCCAGGTAGACCTAGGAATGTCCTCTGCCTGAAATCCGAGACAGCTGCTGCCAATCAGTGTAAACAATACTGAACTAGATGGCCCAATGCCCTGACTCAGTATAAAGCAGATTCCTAAGTTCCCTTTGCTGTTATATATGTCCTGTTCATTTCAAAGGGGATTCCACTCCAATTGCACTTGGAGAATCAAGACTGAAGCATCAAAATCCACCTCAAAAGTCTTTTTGAAGCAGCTGATGCTTATTGAAAGAGATGTCTGTTCAAAAATAGAAAAGAGAGAGAGAGAGAGAGAGAGAGAGAGAGAGAGAGAGAGAGAGAGAGTTGCTACACTGTGATCTCTTACAATAAAGATAAATGCTAACTTTTGGCTTGTAGCTCTGTGCCTATTATACTAAGAAAGCTGACAGGCATTCCAATAGCCTTTCCCCCCCTCAAAAGGTATTTTAAGTGCTTTTGTCATTACATGCAATTTTATGGATAATGATCCATAAAAAGGACCATTCCCTTAAAAACACACAGAACACGCAGACTAGAGGCCGTGGACTGCATGCGTGCTTCTGTCACAGCAAACTGCAAATGAAAAGCCGCCGCCCCCCCATCTGAAATGCTTCTCTTTCGCAGTGATTAATTTTGGCCTCTTAATCATACAAGTGAGAGTTCATTTTATCTTTTAATTTATTCTGACTGCTGAAATGATCCAGCTGTATAATGGGAAGTTTGTTGCCTTTCATCTGAATTCTTATCTTTATTAAATCACGGGTATTATTACACCAAATAAACAAATTAATAAACACACAAAATGCTTATCTCCTTGTTAGTCAGGAAGTCATTGAAACAGACAGTTTACTCTTAATTTTCATGGGCTGGGTGGGGGGTTTGGGGAGGAAAAGGAAATAAGAGATAAGAGCTACTATCTCAGTTGGGTCACCAGGGAAATTAACTCCTGTGCTATCAAATCTGTAGCAAAACCCACCCCCCACTGAATGAGATCTTGTACCTCCTTTGATTATACCCTTTCTATAGACACCCAGTAGAACAGTTCAACGACCTTTCTATTAATTCCACTTTAGGGATTATAGAACAGGGAGCTCGTCCCTTTCCCCACCTCACAACTTTCATTTGCCCTTCATCACAAATACATGTAAATTGCCCTACAAGGCTTCCGTCTTGTTCAACTACTGAATGCTGTGGGTTCATTTACAGAAGCAAGTGGGATGAAGGTTCAGATTAAGGTACCCTCTACGAACCCATATTCCAGACCAGTCTCATTGATGTTAATAGGAACATTTAGAGGCAAATGTTTTCCACCATAGCTAAAGCAAGGCAAGATATGTCACAGGGATGAGGAACCTCAGGGGGGTCAAATCCAGCCCTTCAGACTATCTAAGGTAAAGGGACCCCTGACCATTAGGTCCAGTCATGACCGACTCTGGGGTTGCGGCGTTCATCTCGCCTTATTGGCTGAGGGAGCCAGCGTACAGCTTCCGGGTCATGTGGCCAGCATGACTAAGCCGCTTCTGGCGAACCAGAGCAGCGCACGGAAACGCCGTTTACCTTCCCGCCAGAGCGGTACCTATTTATCTACTTGCACCAGCATGCTTTTGAACTGCTAGGATGGCAGGAGCAGGGACCGAGCAATGGGAGCTCACCCTATCGCATGGATTCGAACCGCTGACATTCTGATCGGCAAGTCCTAGGGTCTGTGGTTTAACCCACAGCGCCACCCGTGTCCCTAGCCAGCCCTTAAAACTGTCTACAGGCTACATGTTCTCCCCAGCAACATCCCTTTCTTCCCAGGCCACTCCCCTTACCAGCTTTGGTTTACTCTCTTACTGGGTGTTTTTGCCTGACCTGAATGCATCTTTGAACTCTGAGCATGCTTTCCTGGATGGAGGATGGAGGTGGGGAGTTGAGAGTTAATAATAATAATAATAATAATAATAATAATAATAATAATAATACTGCCCACCTTTTTTTCTGGCCTCCTAGAAGGGAATGTGGTTCTTGGGCCGGAAAGAGGTCCCCACTCCCCATGCTCAGGCCAATTCACACTAACCCAGTGGCTGGGACCTTTCAATCACTGTCTGCTGGAGAGTGTGACTTGTCCGATGAAGGCGGATGGAAAGTAATCATAGATGTATTGATCCACCTACCATTGTCCAGTGCTGTCTCCTCTGGTAGTAGCTCTCCCCTGTCTCCGGTGGAGGTCTTCTTCATCTCCTGCTATCTGGTCCCTTCAACTAGAGACACCAAGGATGGAACCCAGGTTGTTTTGTTTATGAAACACATCCTCTGCCACTAAGCTATCCAGGGCCCTGGACAGCTCTGAACAACAGGTAGACCATCTCCAATCCCTATCTTTTTGAGGATGTGTTCACATCATATTATTAATATTATAAAATAATAGCAGAATAATTAGCATTTTTGTTTGGTAATTCCATCTGTGTGAAAGGTTAGCTACAGTGCCCAGAATTCTTTGAATGAACTAATGTCCTTCAAAAACCCCAGCCTTCTGATAATGATAATAATGATAATAATAATAATAATAATATAATAATAATAATAATAATAATTTACACCCTGCCCATCTGGCTGGGTTTCCCTAGCCACTCTGGGCAGCTCACAACAGAAAATTAAAAATAGAATCAAACATTAAAAACTTCCCTAAACAGGGCTGCCTTCAGATGTCTTCTAAAAGTCAGATAGTTCTTTCCTTGGCATCTGATGGAAGAGTGCCACCACTGAGAAGGCCCTCTGTCTGGTTCCCTGTAACTTCGCTTTTCGCATTGTGGGAACCGCCAGAAGCATGGGTAGGCAAACTAAGGCCCAGGGGCCGGATCCGGCTCAATCGCCTTCTCAATCCGGCCCGCGGACGGTCTGGGAATCAGCGTGTTTTTACATGAGTAGAATGTATCCTTTTATTTAAAATGCATCTCTGGGTTATTTGTGGGGCATAGGAATTCATTCATTATTATTTTTTTCAAAATATAGTCTGGCCCACCACAAGGTCTAAGGGACAGTGGACCTGCTCCTTGCTAAAAAAGTTTGCTGACACCTGAAGTAAATCAACAAGGTACCGTATTTTTCGCTCTATAAGACGCACCAGACCACAAGATGCACCTAGTTTTTGGAGGAGGAAAACAAGAAAAAAAATATTCTGAACCTCAGAAGCCAGAACAGCAAGAGGGATCACTCCACAGTGAAAGCAGTAATCCCTCTTGCTGTTCTGGCTTCTGGGATAGCTGTGCAGCCTGCATTCACTCCATAAGACGCACACACATTTCCCCTTACTTTTTAGGAGGGAAAAAGTGAGTCTTATAGAGCAAAAAATACGGTAAGTTCCTGCTGAACAGAAGCATACAGCCTTCAAAGAACTGATGAGTTTTAAAAGGGAAAAAAAGATTTATTTATTTTTAAATACCCTCTTGGAAAGCGCGCATTTTCTTTCTTGGAAACCTCAACTCCTGAGCTGCATGGGGGCTGGTTGTACTTCCCAAGAGGTAAGGATAAGATGTTCTGTACCTGATTAAAGGTGCTCACTTTATTTATGGTGGTTTGAATCTTGGCGTGGAGGAAAGGACCCAAAGCCAGTTCCTGCTGAGTTTTTGGCAGTGGCTCAGCATGGCTGCACATCCCTTTGCTCTTACAAGCCCCTGCCTTCACTCTAAATGTCTCTTTGTGCAAACCCTCGTTTATTTATTTATTTTTAAGAGAGAATTTCTAACATAAGGGCTTCTTCTCCTGCCACTTTGTATCCTGCCCACTGGTTGAACTGGCTTCCATGTAACTATGCCAGATCTTGCAAAGACCTTTGCACGATGCTTAGATGCCAAGTGGCATTTCATCAGATTGATTTATATAGTTTCTCTCTCCCCCATCTCTCCCACCCCAATGCGCATCTGCTGGCACAACAAGTCTAAGTAGGCTACATGTTTAGCAAGTGTCAGCAAATATTTTTAATCTTTAACAAGCAAAAAAAAAAAAAAGTTTCCACTGACTGAGACGTAATGAAACTTTCTGTCGAGATAAATTTAACATATTAAAGATACCTCGCTTTAGATCAATGCAGATGCTACTAAATAAATCTTTTATAAAAACTAAAAAGGAAGATTCACAAACATTGATCATGGCCCAAATACGCCCCAGCACTGTTAAAAGCATTTACTTCAGTTACATCTGTGGTCACTGGCCCGATCAATGAAACTCATTCCTTCAACAGCATCCAATTATCAGTTTACTGTAGAATGAGCTTTCTAATAAATCAGTATACCTTACATAGAATTAGACAAAGCCGATATGAGCGTTAATAGCAAGCCATGAAAACATTTTTGTTCCAGAATGTGGAAACTTCTGCTCTGAAGCAACAAAAAAAAAGCTGCTCAACTCCTTTTATTCCTGCCTGATCCATAGTTACTAGCACTTCAGAGCAATAATGTTCATTTAGGTCATTTATGGTTAGCGGTATAATAGAGTTTGATTAAGCACTTAGGACAGACAATCAATGCTCTGCTGTCATATTTACACAATAAAAAAATTGGCATGGAAAGTAAGTGGAGAACAAGATAAATTTAGGCAGTATATGATTTTTAAAAGTCAATTGAATAGTATTTCCAATCGCAAATATGATGTAAATTTCTTTTGGGAACATAAAGAGTTTTCCAGAAGGACCAGAAAGGCATATTTGCCCAGCACAACTTTCCACTAATTTATTTGCTCTCCATGCTTTGAATGCACATTTCTACAAAATGCTGAAATCAACACACAACAAAATTTAACATTGTTTCAAAGAGATTGGCCAGTTGCCAGTTCTGGTTATGCTCCCTTTGGGGGGGGGGGGGGAGTTTGGATCCATCTTTGTCACTGGAAGCTCAGATGGCATCAGTGGCTAGGAATGCCTTTCATCAGCTATGGTTGGTGCAACAACCATGGCTGCTCTTGGACTGTGACGGAAGCTAGAAATGCCATTTACCTTCCCGTCCCAGCAGTACCTATTTATCTACTTGAACTGGCATGCTTTCAAACTGCTAGGTTGACAAAAGCTGGGACAGAGCAATGGGAGCTCACCTCATCACACGGATTTGAACTGCTGACCTTGCGATGGGCAAGCCCTAGGCAGTGGTTCTAAACCTTGGGTCCCCAGATGTTTTTGGCCTACAACTCCCATGATCCCTAGCTCACAGGACCAGTGGTCAGTGATGATGGGAGTTGTAGGCCAAAAACATCTGGGGAACCAAGGTTGAGAAGGGCTGCCCTAGAGGCTCAGTGGTTTAGACCACAGCACCACCCACATCCCTACTGGAGAAAGGGATACTCTGGCCACAGTGGTCCATGCACTGGTAACCTCAAGACTCAATTAATGCCATGCTCTCTGTGTGGGGCTACCCTTGGGCCTTGTCTGGAGGCTTCAGCTGCTGCAAGACACTGGCTAGGGCAGCGGTTCCCAACCTGTGGGTCCCCAGATGTTGTTGGACTAAAACTCCCATCATCCCTGAGCTCTGGCCTTGCTAGCTAGGGGTGATAGGAGTTGTAGTTCAACAACATCTGGGGACCCACAGGTTGGGAAAGGCTGGCCTAGGGAAAGACTATCTCCAGCACATAACTTCATAAGTCTTCACTGGCTTCCCACCCACTACTGAGGCAGGTTCAATGTTCTTGTATCAATTTACAAGGCCCTTAACAATTTGAGTCCAGGACATCTCAAGGGTCACCTGATCCCTTATATCCCTGCTCAGTCACTAAGATCTTTGGGGAAGACACTATCAGTAGTCCCCCATCACTCGGATGCATGGCTCATACCCACTACAAGCTGTGTGTTCGGGCCCAGTTTTATGGATTCTCTAGTTGAGGCCAGAAAGGCCAAGGCCACCCCTCCTCAATGTCTGGCACCTACTGACAGGCACGCCAACTCCAGGGAGCTGAGGTGTCTTTGTCCCCCTCAAAATCTCTGGGCAGAGGGGGTGTCCCCTCAATGTTGAAGGGGCAGAGAAGCCTCCCAATGGTTAGCCTTCCCAACTGTCAGCATCCTCCAGCCACGTATGCAACACATGTCACCAGATGTCTGCAAAGCTCCAGCATTCTATTTTTTAAATAAATTTTTATTAGTTTTTCAACATACCATTTTCAACATTAATTAAACGTACTTTTATATCTTATACAATTTTTTTTACTTCCATCAATCGCATCTGAACATTTTTCAATCTATTCACTTAATATACATTTCTTATTTTCACTATTACTTATTAATCTCATAACTAATATCTCTTTTCTTTCTCTTCTTTGCAATATTTCATATATTTCTCCTTACAAAACTTCTTGTAGTCCTACTAACGTAATTTGTTGATTACAGTTGCTCTTCAAATAATTTGTATATCTCTTCCAATCTTCTGTATATCTCTGGTCCCACAGGTTTCGAATCCTTCCTGTCATTTTATCCAATTCTGCGTAGTCCATTAATTTTGTCTGCCATTCTTCTTGCTTCCATTTCTGAGCCACGAAGGTCCAGCATTCTGGCACACCCAGTGCTGTGTGGGTGTGATGTCACACGTGTGTGACGTCACACACTTGAGATGCGCCTCCCCCCCAATTATGGGTGCGTGCAACTGAGCACCTCTGCCTACTGAAGATTTATTCCAGCAGGCATTTTAAGTGTAGCTTGGTTTTATAGTTTTAACTGGCTGCATTCCCGCCATATGTTTAAAGCATATTACGACCCCCAAATAATACTGGGGACTGTAGTTTGTTTAGGGTGCTGGGAATTGTAGTTCTGTGAGGGGTAAACTACAGTTCCCAAGATTTTTCAGGGGGGTTCCTTTAAAGATGCTTTAAATGTGCGGTGTGCATGCAGCATCTTCCTCTCCAGAGCCCTAGATTTATGATCAGCAAGAGGCAGAGTAGAGGAACCAACCAAATTACACTTTTTCCCATTTCCATGACATTGTGTACATTGGATACTTCATCAGAAGAGGAGTGATTCATCAGCATCTGCAGCAAAACAGCTTAATTATGTACCCACACTCCATAAGTTTCTATTTTATCATATCAAGAATTTGCCTAAACAGCACTTGGGAAGAAAAACAGAAAACCAAGATACTGTGGTGGAAGTTGACAATTTATTGTGAGAAGATGTAGAATCAATATGTTCTATTGCACTAGCGGATGTTGTAATATAGAAGGTGAAGTCTTTCCAGTGATGCATAAGTTGAAGAAACTGCAGGCCATCTGCGTCCCTGGGGAAAAGCCAGTCCACACCAAACCATATTCACAACATGACAAGCAAGCATGTTCACTGCCCTGTACTAAATTTGGATTTGGCTTTTGGTACACTCCAGCTGTTCATTAGAATGATATGAGTGATTCTCAGATGATATGGACAAGACTTATCAGCACGTCATGAAATGTTGTTGCCGAGTTGCCAGGTTGAAAAATTTGGGCAAAGCCTCAAAAGAAGCAATTAGTATGTGTAAGCGCATATGAGCATTTTATTTTATTTGTTTGTTTGTTTTATAGCCCACCTTTTCTCCAAGGGGCTCAAGTTGGCATACATAATTCTCTTCCTCCCCATCTTTATTCTAACAACAACCCTGTGAGGTAGGTTAGCCTGAGAGGCAGCGGTTGCTCCAAGGTCATTCAAATGAGCTTCAAGGCTCATTTCAGGATGTACTGAGTGCTGGTTGCCCAGGTGCTAGTCTGACATTCTAACTACTACTTCTTGTCCATATACTTGTACAAACAGCATCCCCCCCCCCCTGTTTATCTTCTATCCAGTCAACATCTCCTGTCCACCTTGCTGCCAGTTGTTAAACCAAAGCAATTAAGTGTGCCTTAAGGCTCTGAGCAGAATTAAACTTAAGCTGGCACAGGGAAAGGTTGAAGGCTGTAATTGACAAGCACACAGGAAGCAAACTAAGGAACAGAATATGGAGAAGTGGAACTGATAGGGAGCCCTAAACCTGCAGCAGTCCCAAGCACAATACAGATAAATGGGTAAGTGAAGTGCAAGATCTGATTATTAAATGAGATAACAAGGGAACTAGGGAGGTAGCACAGGAAGCATGAAGAGGGGCCGAACCTTGCACTCAGGTGGTAATTGCACTGAGCACTTCTCTTGATCAAACACTCCTGTTAAATAGCTGCACTGCAGGGGTGATAAAATCACAAGGAGGGCCATATAGTCTTCCATGCGCACAACCATTTCTCCGTTGTTAATTGATACAGGAAGCCTTAGGTTTTTTCCCTCCAAGCAGATATTCTTATAAAAGAAAGGCGTGCACTGTGCAGAATTGGCCCAATCCTGCCTTGGCATTTCAGTTTCCCGTTCTCTTCATTTCTTGCAAACCTTGAGATAAGCTGGAGTCAGACTGTGAAGGGAAAGAGCAAGCATCCCCTATTTGATACACAAAGACCACAATTTGGGTTATAATAACCCATACTTGAAGCACACAGTCTTTATAGAAATCAGCCCCAACTGATGCCCTAACACTCAACTCATACAAGCATAATGTGGCAATGTCTTTTGCTGGACAGGACCACTTTACGGAATATTGTTAGCAAAGCGTTTGAGTGCTGCTCGCCCACCAAACAACAGCATTGTCTCCTGCGCTGTGCAGGGGGTTAATAGAATCCTTTCCCCTGAAATGCTAATTTCCCATTTACCAGGAGTTTTGAAACATTCAAACGTGTGATTCCCCCACCTGCAGCCCAAAGTGATACAGTCCAGCAATAGCTATAGCATAAGATGCTAAGAGGAGCCTGCTAGATCAGGCCAGTGGCTCAACTTGTCCAGCATCCTGTTCTCTCAGTGGCCAACCAGATAAGTTCATGTATTTCTGCTGGTTATGTAATTTAGCTCTTAGATAAGGGCAATATTGCACAACCAACTGGTTTGTAAGCATTACTTGACAGTCCACAGATCATGCTCAAGAGCACATTTTTCTGACCAGTGCAAATATTCCTAGAACCTAGTACAGTGGTACCTCTGGTTACGTACTTAATTCATTCCGGAGGTCCGTTCTTAACCTGAAACTGTTCTTAACCTGAGGTACCACTTTAGCTAATGGGGCCTCCCACTGTTGCTGTGCTGCCGCCACACAATTTCTGTTCTCATCCTGAAGCAAAGTTCTTAACCCGAGGTACTATTTCTGGGTTAGTGGAGTCTGTAACCTGAAGTGTATGTAACCCAGGGTACCACTGTACTTCTCATCACCTTGAAATGGCTGTAGATGAAACTCTTTTTAGATGAAAGCCAGTGTGGGGTAGTGGTTAAAGAGTCAGGCTAGGATCTGGGAGACCAGGGTTCAAATCCCCACTTGGCCATGAAGTTCACTGGGTGACCTTGGGCCAGTTACTGCCTCGTAGCCTAGCCTACCTGACAGAGTTGTTGTGGGGATTGAGGAAGGGGAAGACTATGTGTGCCAATGAGCTCCTTGGAGAAAATGGCGGTATAACAACAACAACAACAACAATAATAATGGCCTTACTCTCATTTCTATGCAGTCACCACCCTTCATTTTTCCAATGGCCTGGAGAAATTGTGCCCTATGATTGTTGTTGTTTTACTTGTGTACATACACCACTCAGAAATTCTGAATAGCAAGCATTAAATAAATATCTGAAAGATCTGTATGGCAATGCCACATTTCCTCAAGGAGAACTGTGCTATTAGAAATGGAGCAGGAACATACTAGACATCAGACGCTTAGTGTTGGGCTGTTGTTGGGCTTTTTTGTGGGGTTTTTTGTCAAGCAAGTGGAATAGCTGCCAATTATTTAAAAACCTGACTGATCAATTAAAATTGATTCTAGTTTGCTCCCCATTGATTGCAATGTTGAATATAATAGAAGGAACGTTTCAGCCCAGTGTCGGTGATTGCTAAGTAGAAATCTCCCCATGACACTTTAGTTTGTGGCAGTAGGATGTCCCTTTAAAATGGCAGACAAAATGCAAATTTCCTTTCTACAGCCACATGCGTGAGAATGAAACTCTGCTAAGCCCATAAGCGATTGTGTAAGCTGTGCTCATGCACGGTGTATTCCACTAAACATTTATTCTAGGCTTTGGGTTGGGTGGGATGGGGAGGAATCTAAGATAAAGGGTTTATTCTTCTTCTTAATGCACTACTAAAAAAAATAGCCATAGCTATTGCTTAGTTAAATAAGACTTAGGGAGACACAGCCATCCCCATCTAGTAAAGTAATTATTAGATTCGTGCTTCAACATGGAGAAACTGATTCTGGATGTTTAAGGAATAGCTTTTCTGAAAAGCTTGATGACCATGTGTTTAAAATCAGCATAGCAGGTACACAGGTAGACTTAATTCCAGCACAGAATTTGGTTTACTTAATGCTACTGATTTTAGTTGGCTTAAATGCATTTACTCCCTGGAAAAGACCCTGGTGTTGGGAAAGATTGAGGGCACAAGGAGAAGTGGACGGCAGAGGATGAGATGGTTGGATGAACAGTGTTCTCGAAGCTACGAACTTGAGTTTGACCAAGCTGCGGGAAGCAGTGGAAAACAGGAGTGCCTGGCATGCTCTGGTCCATGGAGTCACGAAGAGTCGGACACGGCTAAACAACAAACACATTTACCTCTAACCATGGATCTATAATCTATAATGGATCTAAGAGTTGTCAACCAATTAAATAGATTTAATCAATCAATTATATCTACCCAAAGTTGCAGATGAATTAAGCAATCCTTCTGAAGAGAAGGGAGGAAGTGGAGAAACACTTTTCTGGGTTTTTGACTATGTATGCACACGTCACAGCAGGCTCCATCTTAGACTAGGGCCCAGTGCCAGCCCTGGGCATCTGTGGACGGTTCCATGGCTGCAGCAGGGCCCATTTCGTGGTGGCAGCACCGAGACAACTATTGTGTATCGCCTTGCTTTCACAGGGGTCTGCTGAAGGATGGTTGGCCAGGGACTTTAACATGAGAAAAGTGTAGGGAGCACCAACCTCTCAGGGTGTCATAGGACACCCAATTCCACAGCCCATTTTTTCACAGCAATGAGGAAGGGCCATCTAACCTTGGATATCTGCCTTCAAGATTGGACCCCTTTCTTTCTGCCCTCAGAGGGGGGAGACCAGTCACATCCTATGGCCCAGTTTTCTTACTGATAATTTATTTAGACAATCAATACCTTCCATGGTAGATTTAATAGATGTAAATACAAATCCTTGTTCCACTCAATCTTACCACCCCCATTCAATTTTAAGAAAACTCCTCTGACTTTCTCCATCTGTCATCTACATCATTTCAAACTCCCGACTCTCCCCATCTTTCTCCCTTTTCTTTCGCTCCCTTTCTTTCTGATCTCTTTTGGCTTCTCTCCATCCTGGGAACAAGCCCAGTTGACTATCATGTCAGGCTGCCTCTGCGAACCCTGGATTTCCTTTTCCACAGTGTTTCTTTCACAAGGTCAGCCCCCCGAGCTCCTAGACATCTGAAACCAAAACCACCTTTGCAGCTCCGTTACCAGTTCATTGTTTGTGTTATCCCATGCTCAGCATATTTATCAAATCTAAAACACAGCCAAGGGGCACAGAAGCGGCTTCATTTCTCAACGTGGCAACGGAAAGATCCAGAGGCTAGATGGACATAGCCAGAGCGATTGTCAGTTTGGATCAACAATCCATGGAACATGTGACATGATGTGGTATAGCTTAATTTCTGCAGTGCAGGGGTTCAACTTTCTCTGGAAGTCATGCCCACGCCCTCCCATATGAAGGCCAATACCATGGTCCATGAGCGAGGATTGATAGATGTTTCTATCATCATCATCATCATCATCATCATCATCATCATCATTTTATTTGTACCCCACCCATCTGACTGGGTTGCCACAGCCATTCTGAGTGGCTTCCAACATATATAAAAACATACTATAGCACTAGGCGTTCCACAGGGTGGGTGCCACTACTGAGAAGGCCCTAATATACTAATTCCATTGATAGCTGATACACTTTAGGAAATTAACATTTAGGAACCTAATTAAGAAATCTTTACATGAAAAAGCTATATTATATCTGTCTTTCTGATAGATGATAGATAGATGATAGATAGATAGATAGATAGATAGATAGATAGATAGATGATAGATAGATAGATAGATGATAGATAGATAGATAGATGATAGATAGATAGATAGATAGATAGATAGATAGATAGATAGACAGATAGATAGATGATAGATAGATAGATATAGATAGATAGATAGACAAATGATAGATAGATAGATAGATAGATAGATAGATAGATAGAGATAGATAGATAGATAGATAGATAGATAGATGGTAGATAGATGATAGATAATACCAGTGCATGCACACAGAGAGATGTTTTAAAAAACCCTTGCATTTTCCTATTACAATTTGCACTCCAATTTAAACTCCAACATTTCATTTCTCCATATGCCTGTTCTTTAGCTCTAGATGACCTGTATATTTCCCAGACAGAATGGGATAGTATGGTACTGAGATTCTCTGTGCGCTGCCCATTTATTTATATATGGATAATTAGATTCTCCAACCAAACAATTTTTTACCTTGTCTGTTAAATGTACATTTATAAGGCTGATTAAATTCCCACCACAAGATGTGGACAAATAAATTCAATTGAAATTGATTTAGGTTTAGTTTAAAAACAAACTGCATCAACATAAAATAATGAGAGAGAGAATGATGGTTTATATATAACATGATGGGCCTGATCCAGAGCTCTTTGAAATAAATGGGATATTTTATTGAGTCTAAACAGAGTAAATCATCTGAGAGAACAACTCTCCAAGATGTTGACTGGGGGCTGTCTTATGAAAACACAATAGTCTCTCTTTGTTGGCAAAGCCAAGTTAGGGCTCTTTAGTTCAGAATTCTGCTTCTTTAGCAGCTTTCTGGTTTGTAACATGACAATACCATTGAATATAAAGATACAGGAATGAATATTTGGTGCACATGTTCAAGGCCAATTCCATGTTCAAGTTCAAATACCAGCTTGACCCATTCAGCTGCTTTCAAAGGCTAATCAATAGGATAATGCAAATAAATACATAAATAAATAAAATGCAAAATCTTACTTGAACAGAATGAATGAAAATTGGTTCACAGGCTGTGACTCACCCATACCATTGGTAGGGATTACAACACAAAAATATGTCAAAATTTAAAAAATGCAATGCCTGACTCGAAGTCTGCAAGATCACTACGAAGCATGATATATACACTGATAGTATAATTCGCTGTTTGAAGTTCAAACCTGTTTGAAATTTCAAAGCGGGGAGGGAAAATGCGTACTATGTTATTGTAGTTCAAAACAGCTGAAGGGCTTGAACCAGGATCCTCAACACTAGCCTCTGGTGGACTCTCAACAATAGTGCTGCTGCCCTTCGTATCAGCCAAGTCTGCCATCCTGCACTGCTGATACACCTGCTGTCCATTGTGGGGGGAGTGTAAGATGGCGTCTGCCCACCACGGATCAAAGGTGAGCAGCTGGTGGCTTGGCTTCCATAGAAAACCACCACCACTGAGCGTTCAGCAGCAGCAGTAGCAAACTCCATTACCAGATGGGCACCCTAGTGGTTTGGTGATGGGCCTTTATGAACGCCTGAGCAGTCCATGCTGATCCCCAGTGCCAGAACAGCTGGGAATCTTAAGCTGCAGTTTAGAGCACTTTCAGGGCAGTGGAGAATTCTTAGGTTCTGGTTTTGGCTTGCTAACCCAGGTTGGGCATTGTGTCCTCCTGGACAGAGCTTCCTGTTTGGCTGTG
Organism: Podarcis tiliguerta; assembly: GCF_965153285.1. Classification (NCBI taxonomy): domain Eukaryota; kingdom Metazoa; phylum Chordata; class Lepidosauria; order Squamata; family Lacertidae; genus Podarcis; species Podarcis tiliguerta. The sequence goes on from NC_139545.1 coordinate 26,509,213, forward strand.
ATTTTGCCTGAGCAACAAAGTCTTCCGCAGCTCTGGTTTATTTCTGTGTGTTCTTTGGCTCTGTGTCTTTGGTTCTTTGGCACAATTCCTGGTTCCTAGCGTCCAGCCCCTGATTCCCCTCTGACAGCTGCCTACGGTTCAGTCATGGCAAAGTGGCAGAATGGTCCAAGCTGAAGAACACATTTACTATGAACATCTAGATTGCTTCCTTAACTTAAAATCTGAGACAGAATGCACCTAGCGAATAGCTCATCCTCAAAGACATTAGTCAGAGAAACCATGTAGGGAAACTTTTATTTGTCAAAGCTCTTCAGTCTTTTAAACAAGATATTATGGGAGGCAGAAGGGAACCATATATTTTAGAAGCTTACCCCATGCAAAGTTTCATGGAGATTGGTTCTTAGACATCGACTCTGATCCTGAGATCACATAATTAGAAAACAAGGTCATAACCTCACATGTGGGTCTGAGTCAGATGAAGGAGATATGTATTCTCATCAGCATCAGAGGAAAGTTCACCCTCTCGGCACTGTGTAGTGTCAACTCTTGGCATTGGAACCGAATCCATCCCTAATCTGCAACAGCCATATTTTGGATGTGTGCTGCACATGGTTCCTAATCCAGCTTCAGAAGACATATAGAAACTATAGATAATATCTACATACGCAATATATCCCTAGTCGTATGGATCCTTATGTAGCAATAAGCTGGAATCTGCAGAGAAGCTCAATTCCATATGTGGAATTCTGGAGCTGTGCCTTCCAGTTCATGGATAATATTATATAAATTGGAATAAAGCTGTGTCTTGATCTGTGAAGTTATATTGCAACCAAGCAGTTTTCTGTGTCTTTGGATATTGGTACAACATTTACAAGATATCATCACATGCAAATACCCTTCTGCTGTGCAGGACTGGATTGTTGCCGTTTTTAACTATGAAACCTGGGATGGTCTGCCAACATTTGAAAGGTTGCTTGTAACTGCAAACAGATGTAGCTGTTGAAGGAAGATGGTAATGGCCTTCGGGGAGGACATTCCATGCATCATCATGATGGTATTAATCATATCATCATAAAACAAGATTTTGCACCTGTGTGAGCATGCATGCAGACTGTCATGCTTTTTTACAAGTTCTGCAGCAGCATACCATTGAATCTGGCGCTGTAGTCCTGAACGGAGCAGTTACAAGGTTAAAAAACTGATTTTTAAAAAAAACCACCACACAATAGGGAAATACTGAAAAGGCTAGGAAAATGCCACAGAAGCCATAAGGAGGCAGCCTTGAAACAGCATATAAATGAAAATGTGTTTACTGTACTGTGGGACGGGACCACAGATTTCTAGACTATCCTGTTACCTATTACACAGATTGCTGTTAAGACTATAAGTAAGAGTTTTAATACCGTCTTGGGGTTTTATTTCAGTGGAAATGACTTCCACATTCAGTGTACTTAACTTCTTAGCCAGGCAGTGATAATGAACTAAGTTATATTCAGAGTAGACCCACAGAGATCAATGGACTTAAGTAACTATCCCATCAGTTTCAGTGAGTTCACTCTATGATTTAGTTCAGCCCATTTCCATAAATACTGAATTAATAAATTCTGGAAACACTTTATGAACTTCAGAGCTGCCTATGGCCCAGAGCAAAGAGACAAGATGTGGGCTGGGAGCTTTTCCATCTACTTTTAAGAAAGTAACAAGATATAAACAGTCAGATATGTTAAAGCAACAGCATGGCAGAACTAAATATATTGGCTCAATGTTTTCTAACTACATTGTATCTGCTTTTCCAGACAACATTTCATTCCTCTGCCAAGGGTAACTAAATCTCCAAAGTAGGACTTTGATAATGTTGCCAACCATAATATTTTACCCTGCAATTCCTGCATTCAAGTTATAATGTTAGCAACTTTTAAAGTTCTAATCGCACATCCAATCTGTACCATAAATCATATTTAGAACATAGTTTATGATATATGAAGATGGTTAACTATTTTATGAACTGGACTTGAACTAAAGCATTTTTTAAGGGAAAGAAGGGGGGACACCAATTATACAAGGAGGCAAATTAAATCAAATCACAAAAGTGTACCTCCAACTTAAAAAAACACCTAACATATTCTTTTAGATATGTTTCATGCCTAAATATGTCTTACCATTGATGGCTTGCATACAGCTTCCTATCTGACTGGGGGGGAAAATCTGATTCTGAGCTTTCAGTTACATTTTCTGACTTGGCCCAGTGTGTTTTCTTCCCAAACAAAAACAGGAAGAACACCTTGATAAAATCACTTGTGTGTCTTCCATTAGCAGAGTGCAGTGATTTGGTGTAAGAATCACTGGGAAGAAGAAAATCAGATTAAATAATTAGTATCAATTAACTCCAGCAAAATAATTCCATAAACAATTGGTCTCTAGTGCCTTGCTTAATTATGTGAGACTTTCATCGCTTCTTATCAAGTCTGCTTTGATTCATCTTAGACACTTGAGCTTCCCAGAGGTATAATTAATTATTGTCTTGTAAATAAACCCTTGATAATTAATGGAAGCACAACACAATACAGTATCTTTTAAAAAAACAAAACAAAAAAGTATTAAAGAAGAGGACTGTGGCTATGAGAATGACCCTCTTTTCATATTAAGGTAAAGAACTTGCACACTGCATAATGAATGGAGGCTAATTTTAACTAAACGCCAACTTAATTAAAAACACCCCACTCTAGTGCCTAGTTCTGCAATCACTATCATTAAATTAAACAGTCCCCTCGTATAGTTTACTAGAACATTTATATTCCCTTGATACCATTGCTATTTTTGCTTGGAGCTAATTCAACGCACTCCTGGAACCCCACATTAAAATAATAATAATAAATATTTTTCAGGTATGGACAGTCAAATTCGCTTTCACTAGAAGATGCATAAAGTGGAAAAATGAAATCAGCATGTCAGAAAGTTCATTGGATACGCGAAATGCATGATGCAAACTGCCGAGTATGCTGTCCATACTGGATGTGCATGGAGAATTAATAAGCACATTTTTTTACAGACATTTACATGTATACCACAGGTATTGTTAAAAAGACTACAATGAAAGATGAGAATGTGCACGACCATTTGCAAGTGCTCATATATCACCAGTAGAATGAGTACTCAACCAGTTACATTTGGGGCTCTGCTAAGGTAAAGGTAAAGGTACCCCTGCCCGTACGGGCCAGTCTTGACAGACTCTAGGGTTGTGCGCCCATCTCACTCAAGAGGCCGGGGGCCAGTGCTGTCCGGAGACACTTCCGGGTCACGTGGCCAGCGTGACATCGCTGCTCTGGCGAGCCAGAGCCGCACACGGAAGCGCCGTTTACCTTCCCGCTAGTAAGCGGTCCCTATTTATCTACTTGCACCCGGGAGTGCTTTCGAACTGCTAGGTTGGCAGGCGCTGGGACCGAACAACGGGAACGCACCCCGCCGTGGGGATTCGAACCGCCGACCTTTCGATCGGCAAGCCCTAGGCACTGAGGCTTTTACCCACAGCGCCACCCACGTCCCTTGGGGTTGTGCTACTTGGTATTAATTACTGTGAGATTCTATGCCCACATCGTCACCTGATTATGGTGGTTTCTTTCCACCAAGGCAGAGATGCAAATGTGTCCATTCACCCTGCCAGAACCACAGCCACAATCAATGAAGAAATACCCTTTGAGCCCTTTCTCAAATGGTTTATATGGCCATACAGTATATGAAGTTGTCAGCCATTTGTGCAAATTCAGGGACTGGCAGGTAACAAACACTTTGGAATCCCTCTAACAGCATAAAGGGTTGACCCATGGCTCTTATTGAGGTAGATCTGTGTGTTTTGGGCTTCACTTTGTTTTGCTGCTTACCGGGGAATGGGTGGAGGGCACCAAATTTTATATTTCTGCGCAGTGCTTTTCCCCCTAAAAAAAATGTTTAAGGGTGCTCTCGTTTTGACTCAAGAAAATCACCACTTTATAGCTCAAATTGGGGAAAATAAATACAGGAAATGGACAAAAGTACAAAGATTCACAAAATGTTTAGGGATATATGTACCTCTGCGTCCCCTCAGAAAAAAATGCACTGCTTCTGCGTTAGGGACCAAAATTATTCTGGGCATAATGCAGCTAATTTCATGAAAATTAATTTACACAGCTGGAGATTTGCCTTATTATAAGCAAATAGGAATCAAGGCAATCTCTGGTCTCTTCCTATAAGCTGATCTGCCAGTACAGTATGTCACTCCAATGGCTTTGCCCCTCACTCTGCAACACAACCCCAACTCTGTCTTCCAGTATGAACCAACCTACTGCCTATCACATCATCCATAATGGCATGAAGGCTTTAAAGACTGGTATATCTCTTGGTTGTTTTTTTTAAGGCTTGATTGTTCTCCTCTAATTCACAGGATCAATGCTGAAAGCTTTCCTGAACCACATTCAAGCAGGACTTCCATTATTTGAGCCAGCAGTTCATACTCTCCTGGATTACCTCCACATGGCCGACATGTCAGTAGGAGCCTGTTGTTCAGCTGAGTATTTTCAATCTGTCCCAGACAAATGGAGTTGCGCTCTATCTGGAATACAAAGCTGATGTATCTCCCTCAAGCTAATGAGCATGAATGAATGATCCTGCAAATTGAAGAGTATACTCTTGGCAGCAGTTCCTGAGGTCTTAATATGCTGTTTATGTATACCCACATGATGAATCAAGACGGCAAAGTTACGGACTTAAAAAAAAAAAAAAGATACCTCAAAACTGAACTGATGAATAAAAATTAAACCAGCGAGTCATCCCAAGTGTGATTAAACTCTGGGATGCAGAAGTTCTACATCTGTAGCTGATACAACTTTGGAACATAGTGTTGTGCAGAGAGTTAAGGCAGACAGCAGGGACAATGACATGTTAAATTACCCACATGATGTATAGCTTAATGAACCCCCTTGTGTTGATCACGCTTGGCATTAATCAAGAGCCATGAACAGATTCCCTTATTTTCTCAATGCTGCTCTGATAAACTGCAATTTCATTTAACCTTGGACAGGGGCTTTAATAGCTTCCTCGGGACAACTGTCAATACTTTCCTGGGTATACAGTGATTAAACTGCAACACAAGATGCATGCCATGAATTTTCTTCATTTGGCATTAGAATTTTCATTTTTAAACAACCATTTGCATAAAATATGCTGGAAATATGGAGATGACAAAGATTTACATGGAGCTGGAGCAAAGAGTCTTTAAAGATGATTTTGCAAAATCGTATTAATTAACACACTGGGTCTCTGTAAGTAAAACAAACAAACAAACAAACAAACCGCTAGAATGGCAACAAACAGCAGAAGTGCAAAATAAAGGGGACGGTATTCTTTACATTTTCTAATGGTAAAATATTACACCGTCCTCAATGGGTCTTACTTTTGAGTGGACGTGGTTAGGATTGTGCTGTAAAGAAACTGGATAGGATAGTCTGCTCACCCTCTGTAAGATTCTTCCCCTCCCACCCATCTAATCACAGTTCATTTCTTCTCAGTTTTAGGACCAAAGAGAGACAACCATCTAACCCTCATTGCTGATGCGCCAGAATAAGCTGGTTGCATCAGGAAAGAGGAAGATACAAAGAGCCTCTTGAAGAGACAATGGCCCGTATAGTTCTGCGTCCTGCTCTCACAGTGGCCAACCAGATGCCTGTGGGAAACCTGCAAGCAGGATCCAACCACAAGAGTCTCTCTCTGTCATGTACTGAGTTGAATAGGATCCAAACTGCAGCAGTCTGATTGGTCCTAGAACAATAGGATTCAGAATGCATCAGTCTGATTGGTCCTAGAACAATGCAGCAGTATGATTGGTTGGCAGGAACCACCCAATCATGCTCCAGATATAAGTGAATCCACAACCTGATTGGCTTACAGTAGAATTCCAGAATTAGCCAATCATGTGCAGCCCATTGTGTAAATAATGTATATAAAGCAGATACTTTGAGGGGACATTCTTTCACTCCTCCTCACCACTATGAGCTGAATAAAGAGCATGAAATCACTTTGCGACTCTGAGTATATTTCACTCTCCTTCTGAAGTTTTGAGCAACTGGTATTCAGAAGCCTTCAATGGTGGAGACAGAGCATGGCCATCCTAGCTACTAGCTTTACCTGCCATGAAGTAGGCTGATCCTCTTTTAAAACCATTCACGTTGGTGGCCATCATCGCCTCCTGTGATCATAGAATTGTAAAGTCAGAAGGGACCACCAAGTCATCTAGCCCATCCCCCTGCAATGCAATAATCTTTGGCCTAACGTGGGGCTCAAACCCACGACCCTGAGGTTAAGAGTCTCGTGCTCTACCAACTGAGCTATGTGGGAGTGAGTTCCATAGTTCACCTATGCACTGTCTGAATAAGTACTTTCTTTCATCCGTCCTGACTCATCCGATACTCAGCTTCATTGGCTACCCACGAATTCTAGTGTTGTAAGAGAGGGAGAAAAGCTTTGTTCACTTTTCTATGCCAGGACAGCCCCTCCTACTTTTTTTAAAAAAACTAGATTGGTAATTGACCTCAATCTGAGCTTGGATTATTGCTATGCCTGCGATTCATGGGCCAGACACTGAGTTCTTCCAGACAGTGGGCTTCATATTTTCAGTGGATCGCTGAAGTGTCACAAATGAGTCGTTGGCCACAGGTCTGAACCTATTTTATTAACTTATTTGCTGTCAGGAAGCAACCCAGGTCTCCTTGACACACAGTCTACTCTGACTTTTTACAAGTGTGTACCAAAGATTCCTATCTTCCTGCCATTTTCTTTGGGGTTGAAGAGGGCTGTTTCCTCCATAAGTAACCAAGAGAGATTAAGGCAGCAGGGCCAGCGCTGGGGTCATCATTGCTGAGCACCTGGTGAGGCCCACATCTCAGCAAGTGCCCCTGAACCTCTGGAGTTCTCCGTCCCTGCCGATCTAACCCCTTTGATATTGGCAGCTTTCTACCTGCCCTTTCAGAGAATGTGAGCAGTGATAACAGCAAAGAGAAGTAGTGATGGCCTCCACTCCACAGTAGGGGAAGAGCCTCAGTGGGGTAGAGACATGCTTTGCATGCAGAAGGTCATGTTGGGAAACTGTGTATGTGCAGCTACTCACACAGAGTCAATTAAGGTTTGGGAGATAGCCAGAAGGCAATCTGAAGGAGTAGGTCTGCCTGGTGATAACAGAGACATGGAGACCGCTCCCTGATTGGTCAAGCTCTCTCAAGGGAGTGATAATTAATGACCTACTAACTGGAATGTGTTAGTTCGGTATTTCAGTGTAGGAGTTGTGAGTCGTGTCAGAGAGAGCTAGCAAAAGATCCGTGTTCTGTTCTTGTAAATAGTCCACTGTATATAATAAACACCTAACTACAAGTTCCTGGTTCCTGCTTCGTCTATTCTGTCTGCAGCCAAGTCACCAATTGCTTCCGTGGATTCTGCGTTTACTCTGCTAGGTCTGGCTAAGGTCCTGCAACTAGTCAGAAAGTTGCAAAACACCAATAGGTTTTGCCAATAGGTCACAGGTTCAATCCCTGGTGTCTCTGTGTACAGCTTGTCGGTGCCAAATCTGTAGACTGAGTATCAGGCAACTTTCAATATTTCACTTATCTTCCTCCACATTCACACCACACATTTAAAGCACTATGGCGCCACTTTAAACTCATGGCTCCCCCTCTAAGAATTCTGGGAGCTGTGATTTGTTAAGGGAGCTGAGAGTTGTTAGGAGGCCCCACAGAGCTACAATTTCCAGAGTGGTTTAGCAATCAATCCCTCTTCACGGGGAACAGACAGGGCAGACACAGGGATGTGGGAAACGGCCTTAGAGCAAATCAGACCATTGGCCCATCTAGCTCAGTATAGTCTGCACTGATTGGCTGTAGCTCACCCAGTGTTAGACAAGTTTATTTCCCAGCCCCAACAGGAGATGCTGAGGATTGAACCAGGGACCTTTTGCATACACAGGAGATACTCTTCCACTGAGCTTTAGCTCTTCCCCAAATCCATAATGTGGGTAATTACCAAAAGAGGGAAGGAAAAGCAGCAGGTTATTTACTTTTCACCTTCCAAATATTCCCAGAAAAAGGAAAGCAAAGGCAGAAAACGTGGCAGAAAAAGGAAGTAAGTTTTATTGCTAGAAGATTAAAACAGAATACTGTTTGTAAAACCCAGAGTTTTGAATTACATTTCAGCCAGAACTGTTGGTCTTATTCTTATTAGGAGACTTTTCCAGCACCAGTAACAGATTAACCAGATGGTCACTTGCAACTCTAATTCAATAAAGGAAGCATACATAAGATGGCTTGAAAAGAAAAGAAAAATCTTTGAAGAAATATACATATGTAGCTGTGCAAAAATGAAATGTTTTCCGGTCAAATGTCACTGACTATGAGGAAGATTAAGGGGGGAGCGTTCCTGGAAATGTAAACAATATAAGCAATTCCCACAATAGATGCAAATTGCCAAAGCATTTATGCAAACAGATATCTGAAATAGCCTTTTTACAGGACACATTTAAGTGTGAATATGTCAAATTGACATTACTTGTGTCAATCTGCTTCCTATTTAGCAGTACATCCTGAGAATTAGGAATGATGGTGAGGCATATTGATAATGTACCAGTGCTCCAGAAGAACTAGAATTTGAGATGACATAAAGATTATAGGGCAGGTCTTGTTCTTAGGTTGCTAGACGGTGTGATAAGAGTGAACAGAGGTGCATGGAGAGAGCCTGTGACAATATTGTTGCCATTTTCAGTCAGAAAGGGGTCTGGTCCCATAGAATTCAGAAAGTGAAGAAAGAGCATTTATCTGATCAGAATCTCTTTCTTTAAAAATAAAGCATTCAATATATTAAAATGCACACATGGAATAATATAAATGCATACAACAACATACCATAAGAGTAAAATTGTTGCTGGAATACAACTGAAGGGTGGTATAAAATATTTCTTTGTTTTATTTAGAATTCTTATGTCCTGTGCTATAGCCCTGAGAGGCTCTCACAATGGCTTACAGCAGATTCTCAGAGTGAAAAAATCGCATTCAACCTGGTGTCAGAAACAGAAATAGCACGGTGCCAAGATTATCCTGGCCTTTGATACCTGAGATGTGTGTTTTTAGGTGCCAACCTATTCCTAATGAGCAGGTGGTCGGGCACATCACTGCAAGTATCCTGCCCACATCCTCAAGCCACATGAACTGGAATGGATGGCACACCAGGAGGGAGGGGGGCTTGATGTTGAATTGGATGCCTTAGCAGGCACTTTTGCAACAGCGGCATCTAAATCGCTGTGGAGCTGAATGGATTTATCTTCAGAGTGTTTAGATCTCGCTAAAGTTAGTCACCATGTGCTCCAGAAGTCCACCCTCCTGGTCAGGAGCAACCACAGAGAACAGATCTGCTGGACAGCTTCTTGAGGATGGAATGGAGGCAGTGAAGTAGGATCTCTTCACTGCTCTCATTGCCTCATAGTTTCTTTGCATGGTTGTCTTACCTCCTGCTAGACTCGTACACATTGATGGGGTGTGTGTGCAACATTTAAGATGGTTACTGCATTGAGCTTTGCTTCATTCTTAATGCTGGCAAGCCAACTTAATCTTTTGTTTCAAAATAGTAAGTGGGAGGAAAATACTTTTAATGAGTGAGTGAATGAAAGGAAAGAAGGAAGCTGGGTTGAGGAATAAGGAATGAATTAGGAAGGCTAATTCATCACATAATGATAAATTATGGCAATAATCAGAATTTTTATTTAAAAAATCCCCAGTGCCAATTGGGGTGAGAATATGGGGGCTTGTCTTTGGTGAGAATACAGTCTACCTATTTAACAAAAATACAGCTTTACGTATAGGAACATGAACTACATTAAGTGGAGTCAGACCAGTGGTTAATCTAGCTCAGAATGTCTACACATAAGTGACAGTGGTTCCCTGGGATTTCAGGCAGAGATCTTTGCCTGTCATATAGGGAGATAGTTTTCTACTACTGACCTCAACCCAATCAGAAATCCAAGGAGTGAGGATAATGGTGAAATTCTGCTTACCATGCAGATAGTATAGATTTTCAGCTTCTCTTGTACAGTAGTTGTATGTCCACCAAGTACCCTAAATAATCAAATATTCATTCATTCAATAAGCAGTAATGTAGCCATATCCTCCTGAATTTTGTGGGTCTACCTTCAAGAAATTCTTAAAAGTGAGTAGTTGTTGAATGATTCTCAGTTTGGAAGTAGAAAAACTGGACTGGAAATATTGTTTTGTCTGATTTTAAAATCTGTAATAAACTAATCACTTCTACAATTTATTTTGTTACATTCCTTGTAAATATCTTAAATTGACCCCAAAATATCCTGGTTCTAATCAAGCTTACAGCATATTACTTATTCCTACTATGAAAGTAATCAAACACAGTAGGTAAAGATTTAAGATTTATTGCGTCTCTTTAAGAAATACTTTAAATAATTCAATGAATACATTACACAGAATATTGTAGACCTTGCGAAAATCAGCAGTATAGCTGTTTCACCCAGGTCATATGCTCTGTAATGTTTTTAATCTTGGAATTGAAAGATAATAAGTTATGTCTCTGCAAAAAAATATAAAAAAAATCAATCCAAAACCTTATCTAAAAATAATAAGTTCACTAACAAGGTTAGCATCCCAGGTCAGGACAGCTCTTGCATCTGAAGTCATTGGTATCAAAATAAGCATTTATGATGTGCTCTCAGGAGGTAGGATAGCAATTAGATTAGGAACAAAATGAGCATGAAATCATCAGATTCCCATAATGAAATAATGCTAAACAAGTCAAAAGGGCAACAAAATATGGCAATGTGGAGTGGTCATGCCCATAGCGCCAACCAGCAAGGCCCTTTTCAAAAACACTCCATTTCACCACTGCCAGTTTTTCTTCTCCCAGTTCTCAAAAAAAGCAGCCAGCATGCTATGACTAATGAGTACACGCAGTCCTCATTAGGCTGTTTGAGGGGGGTCCTTCCTTAAGTGTTCCCCCCCCGCCTCCCGCAATATATTTATACATTTCTGCAAATCATTTGGTTTCCCCAAAGCTTCTGATATTCTCTTCATTTTATGTGGATAGTGCCATTTTCTCTGTTTGTTTGTGGGGTTATTCCCTTGTCCTTGGGATAAGCCTTAAGGTGGGAACAGAAAAAAATGTTTAAATATATAAATAAACTGAAAGCTCCTTTGGCTCCCAGGAGTACATGCTAAGAAGATGGTTAAGCAGATTATTTAGCAGTAAATATTATCTGTCGAAAGAGATCCACTGTTCCAGCTCACAAAAGATTTAATTCCAGTGTGGTTTCTCTGAGATGTCCTTCACATAATAGGATTATTTCAGTGCAGGAAGCTTGTGGGCTACATCTCTTTAATATATTCACATATTTTCTAGCAGTTGACATTCTGTAAACAAGCCTTGATTGGAATGCAATGAGGCTGCGTTTCTCTTATCCAGAATGTTTTGGAATCATATAACCCTGGCTCATTTTATCCCAGGAGGTAGTAAGTTCAAATAATTTTGTAAGGAGAAATCATGGGTGGCTTACAGGGCAGGGGTGACTGTTGAGGGCCACATTCCCTCAGGGGTACGGTGTCAGAGGCCACATGCTGGTTCTGAGTGGGATCAGAGTCAAAACTGAGGACTAAAACAAAAACTAGATAGAAAATTCCCTTCCTTCCTTCCTTCCTTCCTTCCTTCCTTCCTTCCTTCCTTCCTTCTTTCCCCTCTATCTCTGCCATCTTCTTTTCCTATTCCCTCCCCTTCTACCACCCCATTTTTTTCTGTTCCTGCCACCCACATGAAATTTAGGCCACATGTGAGTCACAGGGCACAGGTTGCCCACTCCTGCTGCAGACAGGTTTGAGCTTTCCATCTCCCACAAGGACAAGGGTGGAGAACCAGTTCCAGCAAACCAGTCCCAGCCTCCTCACTCCATTGGGCCACTTTGACCCAACTCCAAAGGAAAGCACCAGGAGCAGGCTCCAGATGTGCTTTCCTGTCTTCCTTTGCAGCCTGGTTTGAGTTCAAGCCTTTGCACCAATGGAACACTCCCCCCCTCCCTTTGCAGTCGGGTTCATTCATTTTAAGGTGCTTTCAAGGCAAGCTGCAAAGGAAGATTCCTTCTGAAACCACTGCTTTGGACAGGGCTCAGCTACCTTTGTGAATCAGGCTCTCCCAAGCAGGGGTAGATCTACCATGAAAACTAATGAAGCTTAAATTCCAGAGCTCCTAATTCTGGAGCGGCCCCAGAAGCAACTTAACTCCACATTGCTTTAAAAAAATAGATCTAGTAGATCCAATTTGAAAGACATGACTTAAACCATTATATGATGCAACCTGCATATATATATATATATATATATATATATATATATATATATACATACCATTTCCCTAATTTTCACCTTACCCATAACTTGAAAACTATAAGGCATGGGAATATTTTCTCCCCACACCAGTGACTTTGACGTGTGTAATAATCCAGTACAGCAGTTTTATTCAAAATCTGCAATGTATTAATTATTAAAAATAAATAAATGTGATGATCTGTCATGAAACAGCCCCATAACAGTGGTCACCTCTACTTTTAACTAATGCAGGGGGGGGGGGGTTGTGTGCTGATTACTTGAATAAAGTTTATGGGTTTCCACAAGCTGAGAATCAAAGTTCTGGGAGCCAGGACATTCGCTGTGGCTGCAGTAGAAAGTCCCTTCCTGCTTTGGAGCCTGTGCCTTTTTTCCAGGGCTATCTTGTCTTTCCCCAATCAGAGTCCTATGCTGTCTCCTTCCCTCCCTCTCTTTCCCCTTCCCTCACGCAGCTCCCTGTCAGCAGCTGAGCTCTTGGCATCTTCAACGGGTCCAGATCCTAGCCCAAGAATCCAAGCCAACCAACAAATGAGCCATTCATGAAAGTTCTGCCCATCTCATCCAGGGAGATTTGATGGGGTAGCTGCCACTTCGCTGCAACGGAGAAAAAACAACATTCCACCCTATTGAATACATCAATTATAGGAACTGATGCTTTGGTGAGCCATTCAGATTGCAGACCAAGGAAGATGCTTCAAGTCTTCCATAAACCTTTGGGGCAAGGGGGGGGGGGGCACAGTCTGCAAACCACTCAATCCACTTGACTCTAATTGAAATGAATCAGATTACAAGTGTGTAACAATGCAGTGCTATGTCTTCTCAGGTGTATGTCCCACTAAGTTAAATGGGGTTTCCTCCCAAGTAAGTGCATATAGGATTGCCTAATGAAAAACAGATCAAACCCAAAGAAAGGCGTTATTATAGTCCCCATCTCCCACTCAGCCTGTTTAACAAACCCAGTCCTGAAATATTCACGAGGTGATTATTGCAGTTGCTTCAGGTTGTAGTGACACAGGTTAGCGGAGGAGCTTAAATGCTTCACGCTAATTAATTGTTTAAAGCTCTTGGGATGGTTTTCACCCCAGGGAAGAAGACTCACAAATGCCGACATACTAATTAATAATGGCGGATGAGGCTTGTTTTGTACAGGGCTTCTGGCCAGAGCGGAATTTCATGCTTCCATAACTGCTGAGGTGAGCAAAATTTGAAGTGTGTTCCCCAAACAAGATAATCTAGGATGCAGCCCATACCCTTTTGCTTAGATTGAAGTTCGAGGTTAATGTCAGGCAATTTCACCCAAGTCAAAGGTTTTAGAAGTTTTTTTTAGAATAGATCTGAAAGGGGATCTTCTGCTTCTTGCTGAGGAGAAGCTTGAATTATCATTTACATCAAAAAGAAGCGGAATGAGCTCTTAGCCACATCTATTTGTTTGTTGGTTAAATCTACTATTGTAAAGTTGTTCATTTATTTCATGACTGTACTATGGTAAAGTAGGTTAAAAGGTATTGATTCCCCCCACCCCAATTATTGCTGAAAAACTAGTAAAGCAAAGTAGAGATTCATCACGGGAAATGCTTGGTTCTGTATTGACAAGTGATGTCGCTTTTACAGCCACTTGTAAAAGTGAGTAAATGATGGGTGCTGAGTCTAGGGAGAGGCAATCTCAAGTGGGCCCAAGTTTAGCAGGCGGACCTTAGTTCAACAAAGGACCCAACGAGCTCTTCACTACTGCTAGAAAAGTAGTGGTGTATCATGTCTATTTAGCAGATAATACCAACCAGCGGTGGGACGCGGGTGGCGCTGTGGGTTAAACCACAGAGCCTAGGACTTGCTGATCAGAAGGTTGGTGGTTCGAATCCCCATGACGGGATGAGCTCCCGTTGCTCGGTCCCTGCTCCTGCCCACCTAGCAGTTCGAAAGCATGTCAAAGTGCAAGTAGATAAATAGGTACCACTCTGATGGGAAGGTAAACGGCGTTTCCGTGCGCTGCTCTGGTTTGCCAGAAGCAGCTTAGTCATGCTGGCCACATGACCCGGAAGCTGTATGCCGGCTCCCTTGGCCAATAAAGCTAGATGAGCGCCGCAACCCCAGAGTCAGCCACGACTGGACCTAATGGTCAGGGGTCCCTTTACCTTTACCAACCAGCGGTAGCTGCTGTCCATCGGATGACTGGTCTTTCTTGCATTTATATCCCACTTTTTTCTCCAAGGAGCTGTAAGTGGTGTATAGGGCTCTCCCCTCCTAATTTAATCCCCTTGTTGTTAGGCTGAAAGGCAGTGACTTGTCAAGTGTCACTCAAGGATGTTCATAATAATAATAATAATAATAATAATAATAATAATAATAATAATTTATTTATACCCCGCCTTATAGGGCTGCCTTCAGATGTCTTTTAAAGATAGGATAGCTGCTTATTCCACAGGGTGGGTGCCACTACCGAGAAGGCCCTCTGTCTGGTTCCCTGTAACCTCACTTCTCGCAATGAGGGAACCCTGTGGTTCCACATTTCCTGTGCATTCCTGCTTTTATCCTTCATGTCTGACCTACCCTGAGGTAAGGTCATTTGCAACATTTGGGAGAGAGGTCATGTCATTTCTGTAAAATTGTATACAGTTGTACCTTGGAAGTCAAACGGAATCCATTCCGGAAGTCTGTTTGACTTCCAAAATGTTCAGAAACCAAAGCATGGCTTCTGATTGGCTGCAGGAAGCTCCTTCAGCCAATTGGAAGCCACAGAAGCCCCGTCAGACATTCGGGTTCCAAAGAACATTTGCAAAATGGAACAGTCATTTCCGGGTTTGGAGCGTTCAGGAGCCAAAATGTTCAAGAACTAAGCTGTTTGAAAACCAAGGTACGACTGTAAATTGTAGGCTTCATTGCCTCAAAGGAAATCCCAACATGGATTGGATTATGGATGTGTTATCTCCATTTCCTACACCTGGTATGAGTCCTGTGGTCAAGATAATAGGGTTGCTTTGGTGGAGACAGGTGGTGGCATTCACTCTTCAGCTAAATTGAGCAATGGGCTCCTCTACAACTAATTTTGGATTGCATTGATTGGATTGCAAAATGTCACATCCTGCTGCCATCACCTCCAATGAATTATTTAGGCTACTTCTGTCCATGAGATCTCAGGTAGCCTCCTTCCCAAGTGAACCAAACTGAAGGCATTTAAAAAATCATATGGGCAATATTGGGGTAGAGTGTGTCCTGGGTTCATAAGCTAGAAGTCAGTGGGCCAACATGCCATCCCTGAACTACTATGTCCAGTTCTAGGCACCACAATTGAGGAAGGATATTGACAAGCTGGAACGTGCCCAGATGAGGACAACCAAGATGTTCAAGGGTCTGGAAACCAAGAAAGGAGGTTCTGACTAAACATCAGGAATAACATTCTGACAGTAAGAGCTGTCCATCAGTGGGACAGGCTCCAAAGTGGATTCTCGTTCCTTGGAGAGTTTTAAGCAGAGGTTGGATGGTCATCTGTCCGGTATGATCTAGTTGAGATTTCTGCATTGCAAGGGGTTGGACTAGATGACCCTTGGGATCCCTTCCAAGTCTACAATTATATGATTCTATGGATACTTTTTTTTCTCCAGGGGGGTTGGTGGAATATTCACATATGTGGCTCCAAACCTCAGCCTGAAGTGGAGCAGTTCAGAAAAAGCCTTACTGTACTTGATTTTGTTGACTGCATAAACTAGTCCTTTTGTGAAAAAGACAGAGATGATTTACACATGCTTACTTGGGAATCAAACCACTTTATTTCCAGACTGCTACCTTCTAAGCAAGAGTGGAAAGAATTGCAACCAACCGTCTGCTCCTATGTTTATTTTTTTTTAAAAAAAACTTTATTTGAAATGCAGACTAATGACCATCTTTTCTCCTTCTAGCATTTGGGGTTATGGACGGCATTTCATATCTCTAAGAATAAATGTATCATGCTTTGTTGCCCTGCATGCAAACCTGTAATTTGTTTAGAATTTATTGGCCTGTAATGTTAAGTTTGATTAATTTTGTTTTATAAGTGCAAGGGAATCCAGACAAAGATAATTAGAGACAGAGGAGAAACACCATTCTGGAAATCCTCGAAACTGCAAAATACTACCATTCAAGCAAAAAAGCAAAACAATACCATTTGCATGCAAAGGCTTGAAGTGGCTTGTGTCGTGTTTGGTGGACCAAAAAAAATGTCACGGTCTCAGATACTTCTCTGCAGTGCATTTTTTCTAAAAAATAAAAATTAAATTAAATGTTTAGGGATACTCTCATTTTCCTACTTATATTGAAATACTGCCCCTCAATGAAGCCAAACCTAGATTCACAAAATGTTTAGGGTATGCGTACCCCTGCGTCCCCCCCCCAAAAAAAGCACTGTTTCTCTGTCCCAGAATCCACTGAAAGGAGCAGACAGCTGTAGTCTCCCTGATATTGGGCCACATTACTGAATGGAATGACAGATGTAGAGCCACCCTCTGAAAGCAGGCAGAAACTCCTCTCTGTCATACAAAGAAGATTGACAGCCTCAGAACCCAATTTACTTGTATAAAAAGCCAGCTGCTTCTTTAACCGTTGCAAAGCACTAAGCAGTATTAGGAAGTCGGCAAATGTGCCTGTCATCAGGAAATTGCTTACTTGCAAGAAACCACGCTGAAATCAATGGTGCTACTTCTGGGTAAGTGGACTTTTGTGGATTTCTTCCCGCCCTGTATATGTCTAAATGTTGTCCTCCTTTAGTTACATGATGTCATCTGATGAATGGCTGTATGGCTACAGAGTAATCACACACCATTTGCCCACAAGCGGACTTGTATCATCAACGTTTCAAAAACTATTTTCAGTATCTACCGCTGCACAAATTAGATTTCTAGATGTGGGCATATCAAGCTGTTTTATAGATATGCAAACTAGCTAATTAGCAATCGCCACCAATCTACATAACCTCCTGGCTTAAGGAAACAATGTTAGACTTACTGCTTGACTGTGGGCATAACTAAATAGTAACATTATAGTGAAATTGCTGCTTCAATATATAAAATTAATCCAATCCAAGGGAATGTTACCCCAGTGCAGGAGTCAAGTGAACCAAAAGCCAATGAAAACTAGGCCAGCATTAAAATCAGACACAGCGACTTCAGGAAAGGAAGATAGGACATCTAAATTAGGTGTCACCAATACTTTGGAGCACTTGTACAAACCAAAGACATGGCTATAAGCACCGCTGTCAAGCACACACCACAAGCAAGTCTATTGGCAACAAACAAATGTTTATGTCAGTGCAGGAGAGGACCAGGAAAGGACTCTGCAAGCACATTTGTGCCTGTGGACACTGCAATGGCAAACCCTGACTACATTCTAAAAATACTGTGAGGAAGCAAACCCATTGATCTGAGAACAGGCTTTCATAATAGCACATGCAGGATCATGGCCATAAAGACAGCTTCTCGTAGATCTTGTTCATACTTTGCAAGCATATTTTGTCAAACTATTATCATTATGCTGCTGACCTTAAAAGCCCTAAACGGCCTCGGCCCTGTATACCTGAAGGAACGTCTCCACCTCCATCATTCAGCCCGGACACTGAGGTCCAGCTCCGAGGGCCTTCTGGTGGTTTCTCTCACTGCGAGAAGTGAAGTTACAGGGAACTAGGCAGAGGGCCTTCTCGGCAGTGGCACCTGCCCTGTGGAATGCCCTCCCATCCGATGTCAAGGAGAAAAAGAACTACACAACTTTTAGAAGACAGCCCTGTACAGGGAAGCTTTTAATGTTTGATGTTTTATTATGTTTATTATGTCAGAAGCCACCCAGGGTGACTGGGGCAATCAACCCAGATGGGCGAGGTATAAATATTATTATTATTATTATTATTATTAGTTAAATGTGGCTGTATTATCTAGACAATTATCTAGGTGTGTAGGCATATGCCCCATTCCACAGTTCCCCAGCACTGCAGTGAACATAAGCAGTCCTGTATACAGTATTTCAATACAGGGCACCATTATGCATGCTCAATGGAATGAATATGCAGGTTTACTTTTCCTGTTGAAGTGACTAGAACAGATCTCACAAGTAAAGTTGCTCAAAGTTTCCACACCTGTGAAAAACTGCTAAACAACCCGCTGGGAGAACAGGATGGAAACACAGTACGGAAGTTGGTCAGAAGGGGCCAAGCGGAGATGGATACTCATCACAGGTTGCTCTGAAGTCGTTCTGACCACTATGGAGATACTTACACTGGTGTAGCCATAGGTACCTCCAGTATTGTTGTAGGCAATATGATGGGAAATGCATTGTAGTAGGAGGGAGGATAGTGAGATGAATTTGGCTTACATGGTCTGGTGCTCACAAGCAGCAGATGAAGGGGTAGACCTGTGTCTGGACTGAACCACTTCAGACTGCCAGTGAACACTCCCATGATTGATTGATTGATTGATTGATTCTATTTCTTTGCTGCTTTTTGTTCAAATAAACCCCAAAGCGGCTTACAAACAAAAGATAAAAATAACATAATCAAACATCACAAATACAGCATAAATCATCAGTAAAACAATCCCAAATCCCAAATAACAATTACCATCTATGTAACACTATTAACAAAAAAACTAAAAAATAAGCTAAACATCACAGTTACACCAAAAACCATATTATAGGATTCACAAAGTACAACAGCATTCATATCTATAAAACATTGACAAAATAGTAACAAAACAAACAAAGCCCTGTTGAATTTGTACTCGTCATAACTCATAAACTTTCATTCTGTTCAATGCATCAAAATACACCTGCACAAAATGGTACTGGCAGGATCCTTGCGATGGAGGCGGTAAGCACAAAGACCTCACATCCTTTCTGCCGCCATGACATTTCCATTTTCAAGATCCTGTGCTCCTCCCTACAAAAAAAATAAATAAACCTTATATATGGAGAATTGGTATAAG
The DNA here is from genome assembly GCF_965153285.1 of Podarcis tiliguerta. Lineage (NCBI taxonomy): Eukaryota > Metazoa > Chordata > Lepidosauria > Squamata > Lacertidae > Podarcis > Podarcis tiliguerta. The sequence continues at coordinate 26,528,552 of NC_139545.1, forward strand.
GCTTTTTAGCTCAGCTTCTCCCAGATACTTGGGGAGTGTGTGTGTAGAACACACATCATGTTCAACATCATTCCAACATTCTCTGCCTAAAGTCTGAAGTCACATTTACTATCTCAGCTTCTGTTTTTGAGAGCTAAAGCTATGTTAGCCCAAGTCACTGCTTATAGGGCTGATTCCTGTGTATATTCCAAAGCAAGTCACATTAAAATCATTGGATCTTTCTTCATTAAATCAAATAATCTGCCATAACTGGTTTGTGCCTTTGCAACCAGATAGATACTGATCTTTTTTTAATTCAGTGGTTGCCACCAATAATAACCCACAAATTAGGTTTACGGTGGATACTTGCTTTCCTTAAGCCAGTGTTCTTTGACTGGGACAGCGAGAACTATTACTAAATGCTAAGTTGTTTTGCCAAAACTTCTGGCCCAAATAAGAAGCGATATGAAAACACGCTGCAATCAAGGGGTCTACTTACAAGGAAACAACTTTGGGAATGCCTTCTCTGTGCTGTAGAAGCCCAGTCATTACACAATGGTAAGACAATGCAGAAGGAATAACCACTGTTTCATCACTTTGAAGGGAGAGCGATAGGAGATTCTGAAATTTATGGCAAACTTGTTTTTTTAAAAAAAATACTAATAGTAAAGGCATATAGCATCTGTAACTATTGCAAAATAGAGATAGCATTCACAAAGCTGCTTGCTCCCAAGAAGTCCCACTGATTGCTGCTGAGGCCGTCTGCAGTAAGTGTTTCCAAATTGCTTCTTTAGTTGGGCTGGATGGATTAGGAAAGAGGCCTTTGAAGTCAAGAGGAGCCTTTTCTTTGGCTGCAGTGGACCTTGAGTGAGGCCCATAAAGCCAAAGCAATTTCACACCTAAAAGGCTGCCAATAGCCTCCCATATTTAAGAATTTGTTTCACTCTAGGCATTTCCTGCAGTCAGAAGGAACTTGGGCATGGCAAACTTTTCTTTCTTTCCTTTGTGTTTTTTTTAAGCAAAAAAAAAAAAAATGACAAAAGTTAATAGGGACTGTTAAAGATGAAGCACAGACCTTTTTTCTTCAGAAGGCTGGGGGACAAGAATGTGAAGGTTTGCTCAAGTGACACAGCACACACTCTATAGTTTAGAGACTGAGGCTGTGTACATATTACCATCTTAAACGCAGCCAGGTTGTGAAGTTGGTTGGGGGGGGGGGGGGGGAGAATACAGCAAAATGCAGTTTTAATAAAGGACTGGATTGCGCCTAACATCTCTGCACCATTTCCAAAGCCAGCAGTGGGAATGCATAGGATATAGAGTGATGCGGGACATATACAGCTTCAGTGGGACTTACTCCTAAGTAAAAATGCTAAGGGGGTTTTCTGCAGGGCCGCAATCCTATGTACATTTCTCCTTCCAAGTAAGCCCAATTAGACTTGCACTCTAGTAAACAGATGAAGGGTTGGTCTATTTGTCTTTGTAGAAGGTGATTTTTTTTTCTTAAACAAAAATTAACACCCTGTGTTTTAAAGCATAAAACAAAACCACTTTTTCCCACCTCACATCCAATTTTGCCTTGAGCCTGAAAAAGAAAACTGCTGCCAACTTTGGGGCATTATACACATGATTGTAAACAAGTAGAGACCTCTTATTTCAGTGACCCTTAGTACAACTGCAGAGATGTGCTCAAGTTTGCAGTTGGGGAGGAAACTGGCAGTGGCAGAGTTGTCTTTGTTTAATACAGATCCTGAATCCATCACTTGGAAAGGCCTCATTTAAAGTTGCCTGTTTGAGGAAACTAGTCCCTTTGAAAGCATGGGATAGTCAGTGGGCAGCATTGATTTTCCATCCAAGGGGATTTTGCACAGTATAAATCACAATGCAAAGTAAATTGCTTTTCTTTATTAACATTTTTTATCGTTCTTCCCAGTGAGGTCAGGACAAGATACAGAAGTCTCTCCTCAGCCTACCCTGGGAAGCAGCTTAGGATGAGAGATAATGACAGTTTCAGGAACTTCATGAGTGAATGTAGATTTGAACTTACCTCTGGAGGGTCCTACTCTAACCACTATGCCCCAAAAGCTACCTCACATCTCTTCATTGGTTTAAGAAGTGTACGGATTGTGGATTAAAATAAAACCACTTTTTCTTACTGCACCTCACCTTACTGCTGGGGGACGGGGGACAACTGCAAATTGTTCGTCCCTGTGCATGCTTACTCAGAAACAAATTCGATGGAATTTGCTCCCAGGAAAGTGCGATTAGCGTTGCAGGCCCCAGAAAACAATACAGCAAGATTCACTCGCTGATTTAGGCGAGGGGCGCCCCGTTCCTTGCAGAATCAGCAGGCTAATCAGAGCAAAAGATTTTGGACTCCGCCTGCTGTATCTGGCAGAATTCCCTACGGAATTCTTTCAGGCAGCTTTTATAAATAAAAGGAAGAAGATCGACTGTGATGTGGAGGGGGAGATTTGCATCACCATAAATCTATCTCTTTGTCACATCCGGATTGTGCTGCGGCTCTTAATCCTGTTTCTGAATCCCAGCGGGGAATTTGAAAAACGCGCAAACACCACGTTGTGTTGGGTTTGTTTCCCAGCTGGGTTTTGCTTTGTTTGTTTGTTTGTTTTACCATACAAGGCTGCAGGCCTACTGCCTGAACTGAGGCCCTATGTTGGGCTCCTAAACGCATTTCGATCCTGCTCTTTCAGTCTTGAGATTTCTCCAAAAGCGGGTTCAAACCATCTTTACTTGCAAGCACCCAGTGCAGTCAAGGCCCGCTAACGTCAACGGAACTGATTTCCATATGAATGGCTTGGCATCTCCGGGCGACAGTGGCTAATTTCTTTCTTTTAAAATCATTTTTAAAAGGTTCCAGGGGTCAGGCCCGCCTACGAAATCCCAGAAGCCAAGAAGCTCTCCGGTGACCGTGGTTTTCTCAACGGTAGAGAAACAACACGTTCAGACGTAGTGCCCAAAACTCTGTGTCCCAATACAGGCTCGTTGGATGCGGAAGATCCGAGGTCTAGTCCCAGGCATCTTTTTAGAGGAATTTAGGTTAACAGGACTGAGAAAACGCCCCACCCCGTCTGAGATCTTGGAGAGCCCATGTCAGAGCGGACGCTACCCAGATAGACCCACCAATGGTCTGATTCAATGCACCCCGGCTTAATTTACTGGTCGTTTGGAAAACCTTCTGCCCGGCCTGCCCTTAAAACTCGAGGGCGCGTCCAAACTTGCAGGAAAGCAAGATAACCGTATGTCGCGCTCAGGTAAACTGCTCCAGCTTTCCAGAGACAACTCGCGCCATATGCAGCAAATCTCTCTGCATATGCAAGAGGGCGGAAGGAGTGAACCTTAGCAGACCTGTCCTGAGCGCCTCTACAGTGGGGGGGGGGGTTCCCGGTCTGCTCAGCCCCCAACACCCCGGCGCACAAAGGGTGCCGCGCGCGGCGTGATCGCGCAGGCGGGACCGTCCCCTCCCCTTTGCCAATGCGCTCCAAGGGAGCAAAAGTCTTCCCCGACGGCGGCGCCGACGGACAGCGTGCCAAACGCCGTAGAGTTTCCCTGCGCTGAATTTGGCCGGGGGAGAAAGAGGAGGAGAAGGGAAACGGAGGAGATCCGCTCTCCTTGCGCACACACAACAGCCTCGATCTCCTTGCAAGCTCGGGATTTATTGATCGCGAGCTGCCCGGTCCCGAGAAGCGCCGTCTATGAACCCGTGGCGAAGATTGGCGTCGCCTGCGCGCGCGCGTGTTTCAACTGGGGCTGACACTCCCCACACCCCTCCCCACCCTTCGCGGCCCTCCCTCGCCCGGCCCAAGGGCTCTACCCGCGTCGAGAGGGCGGAGTGGGGCGGGCGTGGGAGGAGAAGTGGGCCCAGCGGGGCGGAGACGGGGCGGGGTGCGGGGCGGGGCCCGCCTTGGCCTTTTCGTGTCGGGCCCTCCCAGGCTGTCACTGCGGGGACTCCGGCGCCAAAGTGATTGACGGGGAAGCGCTTCCGGGGGGCGAGGCTGCCCGGGGCTGGGTGCGGAGAAGGGAAGGGGCGCGTGCGAAAGGGGCGGGCGTCGGGAGGCGGGGGGTTGGCTCTGCCGGCGCGCAGATCGACGTGCGAGGGAATGTGGAGGGCAGAGAGCGGTGGAGGAGATCTGGGTGTGATGGGAGGAAGGCAATGCCGAGCGATGGGGAGGAAGAAAGTGGCAGCCTGGTCCACAAGTCCCCGTAGCCCGGGGTGGGAGCAAAGGAACACTTAAGAGCCACCCAGTCTGACTTGTTAGTTTATGTTCTAGAGCTGGGATCAGAGGACGGAAGCTCAATATCCAAAAGGTGCTCCATGCCAGAAGTGCGCCGCGCGTTTGGTTCGTGGGCCTGTTGCAGATGCGATGGAAGAGTTAACAAGCAGGGATGCCCCCGCAGGATTTGGTCCAGCTGCCTGCAGTCCTGTCCCTCTATGCACAAGAGCGCATCCTTATACCTCGAGTTAATTCATCCAGATAATTTGCAACACACTGACTACCCTGCCCACCACCGGGGCATCTGATTTTCATATATGTATGCCGCTTTTTCAGCAGCAAGGTTGAGCTCGGAGCAGAGCAATTGGGCTTCCTGGGAGTAAGCCCCTTTGAACTCAGTGGGACTTCCTTCTGAGCAGACTACAGAGTACAGTATGTCATCTGTATCATCCGGCCAAGTAGGGAGGAGGTGGGGAAGTGTGGTTCAGTGGCCACCTGGAACTTCTGTCTCCAAGGCGCCAAACTTATTCCGTAGCTCATTAGGATTAGTTGATATACTGTACAGAGTTATACACTTTTAAGTCCTAAAAATCCATTAGAATTTAGCACTTCACCCATAAAACGCAATGAAAGTGCAGACCCTTCTGCAACCCTGATTGTGAATAGGGCCACATCTGCACTGGCTATTTAAAGCAACTTCATACCACTTTAGACAATCATACTAGGAACTGTAGTTGTTAGAAAGTCCCATAGAGCTACCACAATCTCAGTGTGATTTAACAGTCTCTTTCCCTGGGAATTCGGGTTAAACGTAGAGGTTCCGTTCCGGCTGCCTCCAGGCTCAATTCCTAGTATTTTTTTTGTTTCATTGGGTGATGGGACTGCCTATGTACTGCTCCCCAGCTAGGCCCCCCCAGGAACACGTGACGCAGCAATAAAGAGAGCCATGGCCCCCCCAGAAACACGTGACGCAGCAATAAAGAGAGCCATGGAGCATCTGCAGAGTGCTGCGAATCTGGCATCAGAGCAAAAAGCCTTCAGGTCAGCATTACAGACGCGCTTCTCTTCGCATCTATAATAGCCTGTCAACGTGAACTTACTCAACGGTTCACACACAAACACAAAAGCACACTCTCAATGGCCTTATTGCTGTCAGCGCTTTGTCGCCCTGAGTTTCGGCGTCGCAGCATTTGATACCTCCAAGGCTGACCACACCCGGCCCTCCCCTGGCTTCGCTGAATGGGCATTGACGTTTCCTGCTGTTCTGAGCTGTATTTGCAAGATTACCCGCTCTTTAAGGCTCCCGCGAGGAGCCGAGATCTGCCCGAGGGGGTAAATCAGTAACCAGCCCGGCAATAAAAATTAGCCGGCAAATTGTGCCGGGTGCCCCAGACCGCCTGGGCCATCCGCATGTGGTGGCGATGGTGTTTGCTCCTAAAAATGCAGATGTAAAAAGAGAGCCCGGAAGGTTTGTGCCCGAGCGAGATCACCATCCGCAAACAGCTTGAGCTGGCTGGCTTGGATTGGTAGGCATTGTAGCAGAAAAAGACCGGATGAATTACGGCACGTTACTCCACGGCGGCATTTCCAAGCAAGTCATGTCTTGAGGTTCTGAGTGGAGGTGGCTTCCGGTTTTAGGTCACAACCAGCGGTGGGAGCATCATAGGGTTGTGGAGTTGGGAGGGACCTTGAGGATCATCTAGTCCAGCCCCCTACAATACGCAGCTGCCCCTTACAGCAGGCACGTCCAACAGGTAGATCGTGATCTACCGGTAGCTCACTGGACGTCTGTGGTAGATCACTGGTAGATCGTTGGCTCCCCCCCAAAGAAGCTCAACAACTTTGGCTCCCCTAAGAAAAGCTCAACAACTTTGACCTGAACCCCCAAAAAGGGGGTAGATCGCTGCCAGTTTATAACTCTGTGAAGTAGATCGCAGTGTCTTGGGAGTTGGCCACCCCTGCCTTACAGGATCGAACCTGCAACCTTGGCGTTATCAGCCCCATGCTCTAACCAGCTGAGCTATCCATGCGCTGAAGCTGTGGTCCTCTAGAAGTTGCTGGACTCCAGCTCCCATCAGCCCCAGCCAGCAGTCAGACATGATGGGGCTTGTAACCCAGGCGAGAATATCTCGAGGCCGCAAGTTCTCCATCTCTGCTGTAAAGCAGGAGCTCTCAGTCACCAATCAGGGGTTTACAGGGCAGCAAACCACTGCCCTCTCGGCGAATTTCACCTCCACCCAGTGGCGGATCTACATTTTGGGAGGTCCTCGAGCTTGAAAGGTCACGGGGGGGCTTCACCAAGTACCAACGGGGTCTGGGTAACCACTGTTTCCTTCTTCAAAGGGGTGGTTCCATTACAGATCATCATATCTGTGCTACTGACTCCCAAACTTTGGGATGGTTGAAATATATACAACAACAACAACAAAAATTTAGATCCAACATTTTTAAGCAATTAAAGTTGCTTCTGTGGCCCCTCTGGGATTAAGGACCCTGAAGCTTAAACTTCATTCGTAGATTCTGAACACAAAGAAAGCTAACTGAAAGATGTGGTGAAGCACTAAACATACTCGGAGCAAAGAAGGAAGGCTGTTTTCTCCCTCTCCTGTCTCTTAAAAGCGAGCAAACCTAATAACATAAGATGCTTGATAGATCTGGGAGGCAGCCGCCCACCCTTCTGAACAGGAGTTGCTGGAAGCCAGAGGAGGGAAGAGGGCTCTAGAGCTTGAATCCTACTTGCTGGTTTCGCACTTGCCCCTGTTTGGCCACTGCGAGAACAGGACGCTGTGGGCTAGATCCAGGCCGTTGGTCTGATCCAGCAGATTTTCCTTGCGTTCTTATCAACCCCAAAAGGGCTCCCTGTCCTGTATGTACTATGGTAGTCAACTAGCTACCTCCAGGAAGGCCGCCACAAGCAGGAAAGGAAGGCACCAAGTGCTTTTGTGATTTCCAGATATACACTGCATCAGAACATGGACATTCTGCCTCGCCCTCTTGGCTAGTAGCCCTGGCAAACCTGTCCTCCGTGAATGCTGTCTAATCTCTTCAAGGAAACCACCTATGCATGCCTGGGCCCACCCCCACCCCCTCGTGTGGCCGCGAGTTCCTTAAATTTATTGTGCGCTCTTGGGTGAAGAACTTTGTTTTGTCTGCCTGCCCATCACTTTCTTTGGGAGCTGGCAGCTGGTCTCTCTGTGTTGGGGGGATCTGTTTTAACTTCTGCTGAACCATCAAGCATTCCTTTAAACAATGAGGGTTATAAATGGCAAATCGTAAAGGAGAAGCAACGCGCGGAAGAATCCTTCGGTTCACTCAGACTGTGGTCAATGGCTCTTAATTTCCCCCACTCCTCTTTAACACGGCGGTGCTAGGCACTATTTATGAGTCATGGAGAGAGCGGGTTTCTCTTCAGCAGGAAACTGCTTAATTTTGGGGGTGGGGGGGGATAAGGATTGAGATCCACAAACCTCACCCCTGACTTCCTTCAGTTTTAGCCAAATCATGTCCCATCCCTTCTAAAATAGCTGGGGTTGGACTCTGATAACACTGGAAGTAAACGCTTCCCCCCCTTTTAAGGGTCTCTGCGTCCCCGCTTCGCGAGATGGAAAACGCGATCTAGTGCGACGAACACCTCTGCGTAAGCAAGAAGCCGGCGCGCTCCGGCGCAAAGGCTGTTTGGCCCAGTGAAAGCGATCGCCCTGTATAGTTTATTTTGCAGCTCTTGGCTACAAAGAGCCCTGCCAGTCCTCAGAGCCACTTAGCACCCTTCGGGAGCTGACGGGCAGGGAGATTAGATTGGTGGTCCCCTCTCTCCTCCTTCGCCTGCTCTGTGTGGGCTGCCGGCTTTGACGTGAATGAACGCTCCCAATGAAAAGAGCCAGTGAACTTTTAAACGAGATAATAGGCTGGAATCTTGCTGTGGAAATCCTCGCTCTCTGCAAAGGCGGATTCTCCCCCACCCCCTGCTCCAGGGTTAGGGGTGCCAATCGAGGCGCAGGACTGACCGAGGAATGGGCCAGGGGGCTCGATGACAGACAAGGGCGAGGGATTAGGGGGCCCCGGTCCACCCGGAACATTTCCGAGGACGGGGCGGCCCCGACGGGGCGGTCGGGGCAGGGAAGCCTTCGCTCTTGCTTTGTCTTTGCCCCTGAGGCTCAAAATGGCAGTCAAAATAAGTTTGGGGTCCCCCTCCTTTGAAGGCGCGGGCTCTCCCCACCCCTGGTCCGCCCAAATGGCGCTGAAGACTGAAAACTGGCTTCCCCCAATAACATTTATCTGTGCAGGTGCGCATGTTTAAGAGACAACTCAATTTGAGAACGAAATAAAATGAAAATGCGATCCTGCTGGAGATGAGAAACGAGATCAAGGGGGGAGCAGAGTCACACACACATGGAGTGGGGGGGGAGAGAGCGCTTTGATGTAGGCAATAAATAAATCCCGCGGAGGAAGGCTTTTTTTCCTGAATAGACTGGAAATTCTTGGAAAGATGAGGAAAGCTCAGGAGATCGAGGACGTCCATGGACTTATAGTAGTCATATACAAGCTCGAGGGCCTCAAAGAATTATTTGCCCGGCAACGATTGCATATAACTTGAGGAGCTTGCGCAGCTATTGTAAGTGAGCCTATAGCGCGTTATAAACCCAGAGGGGGGTCCGATCCATTGAGTGCCTTGGGCTGCCATAAAGGAAGAAGTCTCCTTGAACCAAGTGAAACTTGCTTCCGAGTATACCTGTTTAGGACTGTGCTGTTGCCCTAAGTTCATGAGTCTAATAGCATACTTGAATCTAAGGCAATCCTGTTTTGATAAACTGAGAGTGGCGCGCGTGGTGGAGGACAAATTAGCTTGTTTTGAAATCTCTGCTCACATAGGGTGACTCAGAATTAAACCCCACTAAGTTCCGTGGAACTTACTCCTGAGTAAGTGTGCAGAGGATTGCAGCCGTGAGAGATCTGAGGCAGTCGCGCCTCCCCCCCTCCCCCGACTCTCACTTTAAGTAAAGCGATGAGGTAGGATTCCAGGCTTCCAGAGTGCAGGACAAGTCAATGGGCTCCTTGTTGAATCCCACTGTTTGCCATTCAGGAATCTCAGTATTGACATAGTTGTAGGAGTTGGGGTCGAAAGTGCTGTTATTTGCACTTCTATGAATGCAGGAACGTTGCAGGCTTAGCAGCTGAAAGAAGCAGGTGAAAAGAGTTCTGTGTCACTGCAAAGCTTTCATACCCTTAAGGGTAACCGAGACTAGGGAAAGGATCAACAAACACCCGAATGCGGGCAAGCTTTGTAGGACTATACACGTACCTAAGGATCAACACAATACAGAACTTGGAACACGACTCCGGAGCGACTCCGGAGCGACTCCCGTTGACGCCAACGGAGCGATTTCGGATTAGCTCCGACGGAGCTGAAAAGATTCGACGTGATCTCATTGGTAAATAGACGTTTAATCCCCGAATCTCAGTAGAAGGCATGCTGTGGTCTTTAACAGAGCAAAACGCCCCTTGCGCTCCAGCCCCATTCAATTCCAGTTCCGCTCCATTAAGGGTCTGCCGAATTTGGCCTAAAATGACCGCGGCAATTTTATTTCCTGGATTTACCAAGCCGTTTCTAATGAACTGATAAGTCGGGATCGTTAAGCATTTGCTCCTTTTGGACAGGGCTTGTGCCAGGCCGAGAGAGCTGGATAAGGGCTGCGGCATTATAGAAATCATGGAACAGCAGCAGTTTAGATGCACAGTTGAGCAATTTGTAGCTAAGCCTTCTCTCTCGCCCGCGCGCTTTTTTGGCTCAGCCTCTGTTGGCACAGAAGCCTGTGGAAGCTTTGCAGTTACACAGAATTGCTTTTGCCTGACCTTAGTGTAGCTCAGCAGCCTGCGCGTTCCCACATAAAGGAAATGTTGCAAATAAATAAAGAGATCTCTCTTTCCCTCTACCTACCTTGAGTGCAACCCGATTCTAATTATGCCCCGCTGAGTTCAATTAGACTTACTCACGAGAAAGTGCGTTTTTTGTTGTTTTGTTGTTTTATTTAGGATTGCAATCTGGAGTGAATGGATGGACGGTTTTTGCCACAGGCTGAAAAACGTGGATGTTGAATTGCTGTTGAACCTGAATTGTATCCGGCTAAAAGGATATTCTGACGGCCTTTTGGAAATCAACCATGGGCTTCTCTTCCTTCAGGCGAAGCCTTTGAAAAGAGGCTGGGTGGGAAGGATCTAATGAATTATTCGTTCGCATTAGCGAGTAATTGTTATCTTTATTAAATCAATGGCTTCGAGATACCCTCTCTGCTAAGATACTGTATCTTTGTTTTCTCCAAAGCCATTAATCGGTTAAACCTTAACAGCCAACCTACTGCATTAAAAATAACTGTGTTTCCCCCTGTTACTTTCAGGTGATTCCAAATATAGGACACCCACCACAGGGTGTTTAATGCCTTTGTCCAACCAAAGGATCCGATCTGCAAGTGTGACCCATTCATTTGCATGGCTCGGCTGTGCGAGAGTCCAATTGCGCGAATAAAATGGACAAAGGAAGCCCGCCAACTTCAAATCGTGTCTACACCTATTTTGCACTCTCCTTGTTAAGCCAAGGAGAGATTTCGGGATTTTCTCGTTGAACAGCTAAATTCCCAGACCACCTCCTTACACCACTAGATTTGGGTATTCATACGTTCAAGAGGAACGAGCAAACGCACTGCAGCGTCCACCCTCTCTGCCTTTAAATAAAGTCAACTATTTTCTGCAAAAGTGCTCTTGAGGTTTCTGTGTAGATTATCGACGGCTTTGGGGGCAATACAAGCGAATCGGAGGTGTGTGTGTTGGGGGGGGGAGTGAGTGTAGATGTGATGCTGGAAGCTTGTCTAGTTTTTGGTGGTTGTTTTGTCCTTGGCGTTCTTCTTCTTTTGCCCTGTGGCAAAAGTGGGGGGGAGTCCCTCCTAGCAGAGAAAGGGAGAGGAACTCCCCGCATACCACACCCCCTCCAATGGGATAAAGACAATCCCAGAACCAAAGAGGAACTCAGCTAACAGAATTGTCCTGGGACGCACCATCACCATAAATGGCCCCCAGTCGGAGAAAGAAACTCCCCCAAGTGTTTCTCTTCAGTGAGGGAGGGAAAGAGGGGGAAAAGAAAAATTCCGCCACAATATCTATGCATCTCTCAAATTTGGGTCTGGGCATTTAAGCACACACATACACACACAAACCGCTCAACAGATGAGAGGCGAGCAAAGCGGCCAGGAACCTACTCCAGCTCTCGAAAACTGCCAAACGAGACATAAAGCCGCATTGTAAAAATCATCTGGAAAACAGGTTTTCCTATTGAAGTCGCTCTGTGTTAATTACTGTGATCTGGAAGCCTCTGAATCTAAACGCCTGGAAGCCGACTTGCCTCTCTCACTCTCCCCTTCTCTCTCTCTCTCTCTCTCTCTCTCTCTCTCTCTCTCTCTCTGCCCCCCCCTCCAGTAAATGGAGAGCGAGCGAGCGCTGAATCGGAGCCAGAGTTACTGTGCTAGGAGGGGGGGGGGTCACGTCCGGTTTCTTTGCCATACATGCCTAGACATTAATACGTGCTCATGGAGGGCTGGTTGAGGACGACGTGTTATTTCCTTATAAAGAAACGCCAGGTCTCGCTTTCCATTCGCCTTACGAAATTATTCACATTATTTATGCTACATTGAGCGATCTAATTTCTTCGTGATAGTCAGCTAATTGCTCTGGCAGGTAATTAGAAGAGGTTTTTACAACGCAAAAGGGCTCCCTTTTTGTTGTGTTTTTTTGCAGTGCCCCTCGGATTATTAAATTGCTCTGTAAATTATACCATATTTGTAAAGGGAGGAGATTTGAAATCGGAGGGGGGGGGGTCGGCATGGTGGTGGTGGTGATGGTGGTGGCGGCGGCGGCAGTATGTGCAGGGGGTGGGATGATCCTTTGAATAAGTTTTTCCTGATGCCGTCCGAGCTCTCTCTCTCTCTCTCTCTCTCTCTTTTAAATGGAGGGGTTTTTGTGCGTGCGTTTTTTTGGTTTGGCTTTTCCTGGCCTGGAATTATTCTAAAGCACGCGATCTGAAGCCCATTTTGTTCGTGCTCAGTGGTCCAGAATAACTTGCCCATAATGGGCCAGGTTTGAAGCGAGCTTCCTAAGCGATGGCAATCTCCACTAAGCATGTGGGAAAAGAATGGCTCAAATGGGGACATCTGTTCAGCGCTGCTCATCTCCCTCTTAAAGCCAGGTCAGGCTAAGAGAATAACCTGATGGCCACTCTCTCCCTCTCTCTCGCAACCGCAAACGCGCACTCCTCGCCAAATTGCTTCAGCTGGGCGAGGGGGCAACCTGGAGCCCGAGAGGCAAACGAGGTGGCCGTTATATTACGGGGAAGACGGTAAAACAATAAGCTCGACCTTGGGATTCTCGGGATGAGAAAGAAGCTTGCAAAGGATCCTGGCTGGCGTGATGCGGGAGCGTCTCTATTTGAGACTCTTGATCACCGGGATTTATGGGCAGGTTGTCACTTCTCTGGGTAGAGGAGCCTGTTCTCTCTCCTTCCCCATCCCCGGAAATGTTCCATGTTCCTGCTTTTATGTAATCTTACAGAGCGTGACTCCTACTGCTGGCGGTGGCGACCTGTCTTTTAATGCATCCCCCCCCCCCCCGTGCGTAATCAGACCACATTCGCGCTAGGGGCGAGGACGAGGTCGCACTGCAGTGGCCAGGTCACGCCGCAGGTACATCCCCACGCGCACCCACCCACCCAGCCCCTGCGTTTTTTTTTTTATAGGGAGCTGCCCCTCGATGGTGACAATGCTCCTTCTCTTTCCAACACATGGGTGTTTCCAAACAACGGCGGCACCCCCGCCGCCGCAGCCACCTACCACCCCCCAGCCCTCCCAGATTATTTGCAATTAAGCGCAATTCTCAAGTCACATTTATCTTCGGGGGGAAGCGCGATTGCAAACTGTCAACGGGTCTCGCCAAGGCGATGCGGGATAATCCGTCTGCAGGAGATGCAGGGTAATCTGGAGAGTTGACCTCCTCCTCGTCTCTTCTCCAGCGCGCGAGAGAAAGACAGCAAAAGAAAATCAATAACGCGCAGGAGACGGATTTAGTAGGTTTTAACCGCGCCGTAAGAAAGTGAGATATAAGAGGGTGAAAGTGGTGGTGGTGGGGATGTCTGAGGAAGGAAGCTGCGTAAACAGGGGCAGGGAGGGGGCTTTTGAGGACGCTTCTGGTTTGATCAGGAAGGAGGCAGCCCGTTGCCTCCCCTTCTCCCCTCCGCTCAGCCCCAAGGACACACACGTGTGTACGCAGCAGCGTGGACCTCTCTCCCCCTCGTGTTTCACGTGGATTCTCTTCTACAGTCGCGTCGGCACCATTTCAGAGCGAGGGCTGCGGCAAAGTTTGAGGGTCCCTGGGCAGTCACACTTTGTCCCTAAGAAAAGTGAACCAAACCAATCCTTGCACTTGCTTCAAAGGCGCAAAAAGTGCCTACTTCTTTCTTTCTTCTTTTAAAGAAGTGCAATCAGTTTTTTTAAAGGCCATCACCTCCTCTGTTAGTGACCCTCTTGTCCCCCGCCCCGCCCACCAACATTCCTCCCTTGTGTTCGTCCAAGAGGTCGAGCAACAGCCAACCCAGCTGAAATTAAACCGGGCGAAGAAGACGTGATCCCGAGATATTGAAAAGGAAAGCCTAAGGAAGGGTGCGAAAATGTGCAGCATTTTTGGACAGGGAGAAGACCGCTGCTGTGCGCGCAGGAAATGAGCGCACCTCTTTTTAAAATCAGTATGGTGTGGGTTGGGGGGGGCGTTCAGCGTTGCACCCCTATAACCACGAATTGGGCTGCATTTAGACCACGTATGATGTGCAATTAGGCAAAAGCGCTTTAGCTAATTGGGTACTGAACAAATTCCGCAGAAAATGGAAAGTTGGAGATGACAATTAAGCAAGAGCTTTTCCATCTAGCCAAAGTTAAGCACCTTTTGTCGTTGCTGCGGGTCCCATCGATTCAATGGGAGAAATTGTAAGCAAGTGAGCCAGGTGAAATCGACGTGCTTGCTTTTCCAGATTATTTTTTTTTTAAGTGATGAATGGCAAAAGTAATAACACGACCAGTCACCAGTTTGGGTGTCCACACACACACCTTGCTCCGTTGCCTTATCGCGACAAAGTGACTATTCTCTTAGCTGTTGGGGTGTTTGTTGATACTTTCCATTTTACTGGCTCGTTACTCAATCCCATTTTTTTAAAAAAAACAAAATGCCTTCTTCCATGTTACAACAGCAAACACCCAGTATGGTGGTGGTGGTTGTGTGTGTGTGTGTGAGAGAGAGAGAGAGAGAGAGAGAGAGAGAGAAGGTTGAACCTGCAATTTTAAACAAACAAAAATATCCATATTTTCTCATCAGATGGACAAACTTGGACCATAATCCCCGGAGACTCTAATATACGTTTTCCCGTTCACCGTACGTACTTAACACCAACAGGAACTGCCGCTGAGGTGAGTTGTGTGTAAGGGTGGGGAAAGAGCATTTCACTCAATGGGACTCCTTAAAACAACAACAGTAGGTCTTCTTCACCAACAGCCGTGCAACGATCGGCTTGGCAAACCTCAGTGCCTTCTGTCTAAGGAGCTGGCACACTTTTGACATCTTCTCCCCGCCCCTCCCAGCCTTCTTACTTAAAAAAATCTGTTTCCCCTTTCCGTTCACGCATTAAAAGACCACGTGTGAACTCCACAAACCACCTTGAAAACACGGGTTCCTTGGCTTTACGGTGCGCGTGCTAAGCTTGGCGGGCCTTGCTCTCAGGTAAACATGCTGTGGGGATCCACTGCCGAGAGATCCTGGCGCCTCTGCGCCATTTACGCCTCTGCGTAAAAGCAAGGGTCACTCAAGGATCGTGGCACTTGGAAAAAACACTCCTCGGTTTTTGCGGATGGGCCGCTGACAAGAATCGATTCGGCCAAGTGACCAGGTTTCACCCACTTTACATTTGATCAAATCGAAACACACACGCACAACATCACTCCCACCTCCTCTTCTTCGCTGCCTACAGGCCCTCGTCGTATCTCTTGCTTTATTTATCTCCTGATCGCCAGGGCCCCGCTAGGAAGAAAGCTTTTGTTTTGGGGAGGGTTTCGGCTAAACCGCCCCCACCCCCGATCCAGCTCCGTCTCAAGCGGTGGGATTCCTAATGGCTCTCTTAGCCGCGCTAGGAGGCTCAGGGCGAGGGCAGACTTGTGCAAGTTGTTCCCAGGATGTAAATTAGGTCCCCAAAGCTGTTGTCCAAATCGAAGAAACAGAGAAATTAATCTGGGAGACTATCCATCATAGACTGTAATAAAGGGAGCGACACGGATGAGACAGATGATATGATTAAGGAGCTGTGGTCGTTTTAATTAACTTTTTGCTGTCCTGTAATGATCAAACTGGTCAACAGACCCGGTCAATAAGCATGTTAATATCAAACAAATAAAACCAGGGATGATTAAAAACCTCCTGGTTTATTAAATTTGAAATTCAAATGAAATTTATGCTGCAGATGCATACAGAATGCTAATAGGTCGTCACTTTAACCCAGAGTGGTGGATGCTACAGGTTTGCAAGAAAAAACGCACCGCATCTCTCTAAACCCTGCGCATCACGGGGTGGGTGGGTGGCGAGTTTTTATTAATTTCTGTGGGTGCACGCGGGGGAAAGGGCGGAGGGAATAGCTTCCCCAGTTGCCGGCCCTTCCAGATACCTGAACGCTTTCTTCATATAAGAACTGCAACCGTCTAAGGTGTGAGCTGGCCGATATAAAAACCTCAAGCTCCGGGAGCTAGCAAGCGATTTACATACGAGGGGGAAGGCCAGATGTTAACCGGGTGAGGGTCAAAAGTGGATAAAAATCGACCCCCCCCCCAAGTTCAGGAGTGCTTGCTTTCTCTAACTTTTTTGGGAGGTGTCAAAAAGAACCAGGATACGGTGGAGTTTTGCTCCCCCCCCCCCCAAAAAAAAATTCTAGCTCCCGACTGTATGTTTGGAATAGTTCCACCGACACCCTTTGCAAATCCTTGCCAACCTGGGCATATGCCGCCTCATAGTTTTCCGACCGTAAATCAGAAAGTAAGTAAATAAAAAAGTAAAATAAGAAAAGACATCTACCTAAGCAACATGTTTAAAGCCATCTGGAAATAAATAACCATTTCCGTCAGAATAAATATCCCCAAGACATAAAGAAAATCAGAGAAGAAAAGGAGTTTTTCACTGGTCCTCTTCCCCTAACGAGTTTCTGCTCTGTAATTAATTTTGTTGTCGTTTCCAAAGCTGTGGAGAGGCAACGCAAAACCGTCGTTTTACGCCAAGCGCTTCTAACCCTCTGCTTTTTCGAGGGAAAGGTATTGCCTGCTTGTTCAGGAGGGGGTGGAATCTGCCAATATGTCTTAATAGTTACACTTCTGGTTCACAGTGGATAAAGGCAACAGATAAAGCTAATCGCCATTCATTCATACGTGAGGGGCTCTCCCGTAAAACGCGTTTTCTTTCACATGCACTCGCCCCCCCTTTTGTGGTGAGGGGGGGGGGTCAAGGATAGGATTGATTCAGTTTAAATCCGAAATTTAAACAAGTGTGCATTAGGTCTTTAAAATGAATATCATTACAGAAGGAGACCAAAGCAATGAAGTTAATTCTTTTTTATTTGTTAAACGGAGTTCCCTCCTTCCCCCACCCCTTCCTCCTCCTGGGCTGGCCTGTCACGCCTTCTCAACAGGCTAAAATCATTCAGAGCAGCTCGCGGAGAGAAACACGACATTTATGGTAACCATCAGCCTTCAGAGAAAGAAAGCAGTTCATTAATTTACTTCACTCCTTACTTCGAAGTATGATAATGCGCGTTACCCCTTAATCAATAGATATGATGTACAGTCAATAAGCATAGGGCGTTAGAAAGGGGTGTCCATCACCCCCCACCCAGCCTTTGGGGAGGAAAAAAAGAGAATTTGCCACATTGGTCTTACACCGATGTTAGGGATCTCGGCTACAAAGCTGATCTAAGGACGCGGGGACGTCCAAGGCAAACACATCCTCAAGTCAAAACAACCCGGTTCTCTTTACTAATATTGGCATTAACCTCTCCTACCTTGAAATCAATATTGGGACAGGGCGAAGCGCCAATGCACGTTTTAACTCGGCTGGTGCTTTCCCTTCTGCCTAAATTAATAATGGTTGTACCGAAGGCAAAACAACAACCCTATGCGCAAGACGATTGCGCGCAACACCTGAGGCGCTTCGCCAACCGCTCCAGCAGCAGACCAGAGGGCTTCCCCGCCCCACCCCAAATTTGCAACAAA
The DNA here is from genome assembly GCF_965153285.1 of Podarcis tiliguerta. NCBI lineage: Eukaryota > Metazoa > Chordata > Lepidosauria > Squamata > Lacertidae > Podarcis > Podarcis tiliguerta. The sequence goes on from NC_139545.1 coordinate 26,546,094, forward strand.
AGAGAGAAGAGGAACGCTCGCGCCCAAAGCAAATAAAGAAAAATAATATAAAAAAAGAAGGCGCAAGAGTATGGGGTTGAAATAGATTTAATCCGCCCTTTGGAGAGGGGAACGGAGGGCAATCCTATCGCAGGCTTCTCAACCACATCTGCAGCTCTTTGCAGTTTTACACAACACTCTTCCTTTACATAACCAGAAGGTGCTGGGCGGCGGTGGGTGGATGGAAAGGAATGTTCCTCCCTCCATCCAAACCGGGGTTTTCCGAACCACCCAAATGACTTATCCGGAGAATGGCAAGGGAGCGGGCTGCTGGTGGAAGTCTAAAGCAATCCACTTTAAATTAAAGCCACAACTCCTAGAGCGCGCGCGCGCTGTCAGATTTATGTATGCCTTCCTAAAGTGGTAGTGGTGGTGGGGGGAGAGAAACCCCAGGGGAGGGGGGTTTAATATGCTCTCCCCCAAGCAATGAACTGAGCGACGCTTAAAGAAGAGGGAGACTGGTGCGTGGAGAGTTGCACTTTGGAAGGAAGTGCGCGCTTTGGAGAGGCGCGCCTGTGCATTCGCCGCCCTCCCTGGCGTTCGCCTGCATCCTTGCCGCCGGCAGCTTCTCTCTCTGTTTCTCTGCGGCTGCTTGCGCGCCTTTCTTCCCGGAAAGGAGCTCCTCGCCTCGTTGCAGCGGCGGCGGCGGCGGAAGGCGCTTGGCGGGGCCGATGATGACCTCACGCGGCCACGTCTCGGAGCGGCTGTCAGCGGCGCGGATTGGCTGGCGCGGGCTCAGCGGCACTTCAAAGCCGGCGAGGGAGCTACAATTGTGGTGGAATGGGCGGAACTGATCATTGTATTGCACACCTCTTAAAAAAAAACACTGCCTCTGATTTATCAATATAAAAAAGATCCTCTGAGAGGAGGGCACTTTGTGGGATGGCAACTTCACTTCTAGGGGTGAGTCTGAGGATTTTCTCCCCCCCCCCTTTGCTGTTTTAATTGGGTCCTTTTTATTGGCGATTGGAGAAGGGTTAAAGTAGCGCCTCTCTTGACCGGGGGCTATCAGTCTCTCCTATTGAGGCTTTTATTTTTTCCCCCTCTTTTGCCTTTCTCTAAGTCCAAGTGAGTTCGAGAGAAAAGAAAGCGGAAAAAGGGGAGGGGGAGGAAGAAAGAGGGCAGTCACTTTTTTTTTGTTTTTTTGTCAGCGTGCAGGCAAAGGTTTTAAGGGCATTAGTAGGAACCACGTCCAGAGCTTGGGCTGAGCTATTCCTGTATCCCCGGAGAACTGGCCTCTCTCCCTCTCCCTCCCTTTATTATCTGCTCCGAGGGAAAAAGCAGCTGCCTCGCTCGGTCTCCTCTTTCCCTGCGAGGTTTTTATCCCTTCCTTTTTTTAAAAAAAATTGCGACAGCCTGTTGTTGTTGTTTTCCCCCTCCTTTAACATTTCACTGAGCCCGTCATTTCCTGCAGGTATGTGAAACCTTTTCCTCTCAATCTAATTCCTAGCTGTGGGTGAACAGGAAAGGTGGCGGCGGGTCGTTCTTGGGTTGTTGTTTTTTGCTGGAGTTTGAGGGGAGGAAACTGCCGTGGGAAAAAGAACCCCCTTTAAAAAGTTTACAGACAGCTGGGTGGGGAAAGAGATCTGAATCCGGATCGTTTTGGCTAAATCCTGGAGTAGACTCTTTGGAAACCGAGCGACTCTGGATTGGGGCTCCGGGGTTGGCCAAGCATCTCCCCGTCGCCAGTAGGAGCCCGTGATGTATCTGGACGGGGCTTTAGCCTCCGTTCCTGCTCCTCGGCTCGCCTCGGGGATGCGTTTTCAGCTTCATGCCCAGAAGCCGTCGGCTTTCTTTCAAAGCATGCCTCTCCGGGGGTTTTTGAGCGGGGAGACGGGAGCTTAAATGTCCTCCGGGGAGCCTCGAGGAGGCGTCCGGCAGCAGCTCCTCGAGCGCGGCTGGCTCCTGGCCGCCCCCGTCTCCCCATCGGCGGGCAAGCCGAGCAGCGCGGGGGGCTACCCTGGCCGTGAGGTCTCTCTCCCGGGCGATTCTGACGCGCGCTTCCCTGCGGGCCTCTCTCCCTTCTCGCTGCAGGAAGAACCGCGCCTGGGCTCCACTCCGCTGGCCATGCTCGCCGCCACCTGCAACAAGATCGGCAGCCCCAGCCCCTCGCCGTCGGCGCTGTCGGACAGCGCGTCGCCCTTCGCCAAAGGCTTCCACCCGTGGAAACGCTCGTCGTCGTCGTCGGGCAGCTGCAACGTCGTGGGCTCCAGCCTGGCCGGCGTCGGCGTCTCAGCCTCGGCCCGAAACGGCTCTTCGGCTCACGCGGCGGCGGCGGCCGCAGCAGCGGCGGCGGCAGCCGCGCTCGTCTCGGACTCGTTCAGCTGCGGCGGGTCGCCGGGATCCAGCGCCTTCTCGCTCACGTCCAGCGGCGCCGCGGCGGCAGCCGGCTCGCCCTTCGCCAACGACTACTCCGTCTTCCAGGCGCCCGGGCCGTCGGGGGGCGGCGGCGGCGGAGGGGGAGGCAGCGGCGGCGGCGGAGGGGCGCAGGACGCGCACCAGCCGGTCTTCATCTCCAAGGTGCACACGTCGGTGGACGGCTTGCAGGGCATCTACCCGCGCGTGGGCATGGCGCACCCGTACGAGTCGTGGTTCAAGCCTTCGCACCCGGGCGACGCGGGCGCCTCCAGCTGGTGGGACGTGGGCGCCGGCTGGCTCGACGTGCAGAACCCCAACGGGGTCCACCCGGCCGCCGCGGGGCTCCCCGCCGGCTCCCTGCACTCCCCTCTGGGCGCCTACAACTCGGATTACTCGGGCCTGGCGGGCCACTCGGCCTTCAGCAGCGGCGCGGCCTCGACGCACCTCCTCAGCCCCGCCGGGCAGCACCTCATGGACGGATTTAAGCCCGTGCTGCCGGGCTCGTACCCGGAGCCGTCGCCGTCGCCCCTGACGGCGGGCGCGGGAGGCTCCATGCTGGGCGCGGGCCCCTCCGCGCCGCTAGGCGGCTCCCCGCGCTCCTCGGCGCGCCGCTACTCGGGCCGCGCCACTTGCGACTGCCCCAACTGCCAGGAGGCCGAGCGGCTAGGCCCCGCCGGCGCCAGCCTGAGGAGGAAAGGCCTGCACAGCTGCCACATCCCCGGCTGCGGCAAGGTGTACGGCAAGACGTCGCACCTCAAGGCGCACCTGCGCTGGCACACGGGCGAGAGGCCCTTCGTGTGCAACTGGCTCTTCTGCGGCAAGCGCTTCACGCGCTCGGACGAGCTGCAGCGCCACCTGCGCACGCACACGGGCGAGAAGCGCTTCGCCTGCCCGGTCTGCAACAAGCGCTTCATGCGCAGCGACCACCTCAGCAAGCACGTCAAGACCCACAGCGGAGGCGGCGCGGGAGGAGGCGGCGGCGGCGGAGGCGGCGGCTCGGGAGGCGGCAAGAAAGGCAGCGACACCGACAGCGAGCACAGCGCCCCCGGCAGCCCGCCCTGCCACTCCCCGGAGCTGCTGCAGGCCTCCGAGCCCGGCCACCGGAACGGCCTGGAGTGAAAGCGGCAGGCCCCGAGGCAAGGCCCCGAGGGGACTCCTTTTCGTGTGTGTGTGGTTTTCCTTCCTTCTCCTCCCGCCTTTTTGTTTTCCCGCCCAGCCGCCTGAGGGGAAACCTCGCGCCTGTCTCAGCGACTCTGGTCAGGGGGTTAAAAACAAAAACAAAAAACACGCGGGGAATCTCTCTGGACATGTAAGTAGCGCCGCGCATTGATCCCCCGCACGGACCCCTCACTGGGCTGCCTTGCCCCGCAAGCTCCGGCCCCCGGCCGCCCTCGCAGCTACGCCGCCTGAGCCGCGCGCGGGCGAGAGGAGAAGGAGGAGGAACTTTCTCGCGGGGTTTTTGGGGGTCTCCCAAGCAGCTGCTCCAGAGAGGCAGCCCCCCCTCCCCACTGACTTCCACGCTCCAAGGGGAAGAGGTTTTATGGGGGGGGGGGGAGTCTCCAACCTGCGGGACGGAGGGAGGGCGTGGGATCACGATCTGGACAAACTACAGAGCCAACAACCTATTGATTGAGAATTAGAGTCTCTTATCAGGAAACAAAACAAAAAGCAGCCAAGATCTCCCGCTGAAAGCACTTTGAATTAAATATATATATATATATATTATGGGAAGCTTTTTTTAAATTAAAAAGAAAAACCTTATTATTTCGGACCACTCCTAAACTTCTCTTCAACTTTGCATTGAACTGCAGTCGCCAGCCCGCTAGAATGCTGCCCGTTGAAGTTGGTGGGATTACTCTGGAGTAAAAGGGTGAAGCCTGAAGCATTTGTGTGTGTGTGTTTGTGGATATGTGAGTGTGCATGTAGGTGTGATCACTAACCAGCCCCATTCGCAAATCACTTACGCCAGAGTATTCCGAACTGGAATGAAGTGGGTACTTACTTTACAACATTTCCAAGTAAACTGCTTCGGAGGCTAGTCCAAGGCATTTTAGTCTGTGATCCCTACCTGAGGGGGTGGGGTGGGGCGTTACACTCAATGGGAGTCAATTAAACTTTCTTCCAAGTAAAGGAGTGTTTTGAGTGATATCCCCTTTGAAGCCCGTGAGATTTACAGCCAAAGGAAAATTCCTGAATTTCAGCAGATTTCGCTGGCATCCAATTCTAAAACAATTGCTCTGAAATAAGTGACTTCTGCGTCAGTAAGAGGTTATGTCCAAGGATCTTCTTGGTGTCCTTAGGATTTAAACTTTACAGCTCAACCCCATATATGTTTACACAGAAGTAAGTAAAACTGAATTAAGTTGCCTTAAGCTACAATCCTATGCATGCTTATGGGAGTAATATCCATTGAGCACAGTGGATCTTACTTCTGAAGAAAACATGCATAGGGTTGGGCTGCATTCATTTGGTTCAATTGGACTGTATCAGTGTAAACCCCACTAATTTAAGTGAATTATGGATTGGGCTATAAATCTAAGTTCTCTGCCTTAATTGATCACAGCCTAAATCATGCTTAGTCTTTTTTTCTTTTAAAAAAATGCTTCTTGGAGAAAGTGTAATTACTCTGGCAAATCCAACACTTTTGGACACAAACATTTACATTTGTTCTTGGAAACCTTGAGTATAATCCAGACAAATTTAATGTCCAGTTGGTTTCAGTGGCTAAACTCAAGAATAATTCTATTCTATTGAAATCAAATGACTTTAAATTGCTTAATTGTGGCTGGATAGTGCCCATAATTCGAAATGTGTTTGACTTCAGATCTCTTCTGATGATTTTTCTCTTAAAAGATAGAGATATAGCCTAATTTTCAGTAACTTCATTTTCTTAAAAGTTTCTCCCGTCTTTAAAAAAATGTACCAGCGTGATAGCCCTCTGATTTCAGAGTTTCAGCATCTATATTCATGCAGTGCTCTAGATGCACCTAGGATTAAAATTATTATTTGTAGCATTATTTTTTCTGATTTAAATAATTTAAAAAGTACCCTTGCTTTTCAGCGAGCCTGTAGTTTGAATGCCAAAAAAGAGGGGGGTCATAGGGACAAATATTTGTAAAATAATTCTAAACCTAATGGTTTGTACAACGGAATCGTAAAATAGCTAACAAATATAACTCCACCAGTGTATCGGTGTGAGATGCAGTTGTCCAGGAGACGATTTTGTATAGTATTTTTCTTGTATATTACTTCCAGTAAATATTTGAAAATATATTAAAGTACACTTGAGCTTCCCCCCCCTTCTTCCCCCCTCCTCTTTTTGGTCACAAGAAAATATTAAAGCATTATTGTTGCAGTCCTAATTAACTGCATTTTTAACTTGTCCCTTGAAGTGTGCAGCAAATTGCACTTCAGGATATAGTTTTTGCTTGAATATTAATTTAGATAGGCGTAAGACTGTAATTAAGCAAACAATATTTGATAAATGTTGAATGACATTTAATTTAATGGAGCATGTACTTATTTGCATTTGCTGGCAGTTCAGGTATAGTTTAAGTGAGAGTTCTCCTATATTTCAAAACAGTGGGCGCACCCAGACCCATGTATTAAATAAACTGTCCAAGTGAAACTGACTAATGATGGCCTATGTGTATTTCCTGAAAATAATAATGGTGAATGTTACTAAAACACTCCTGATGCTACTTTGAAGTTTGCAAACCCTGCAAACAAATAGTCTCATTGTAATGTTGAAATAAGTTTGGATATTTCACATTGAAATGGAAAAAAGCCTTTCGCTGGAACACTTTAAATTTGCATTTTAAATGCATGAAATGTAATTGATTTTTATCTGTAAGATTTTAAATGGAATTAATAAACACCAGATAAAATAATTGTTGTTAGGTTAGTTAATTTCTTTCTAAAGATAAAAAGATGGCATCTTCAAATTCATCTTCGAATTCCCTCTTCTGACTGATATCCCCCTTGAAAGCATATATACTCTCTAACCTGGTTGGTTAACATTTCCATGGAGACCTCATTGAAAGTAGACATCAGGGAAAGAAGTCCTATTGACAGCAACCGAGTTTACTTCTAAGTAGGACTGTTTAGTCAGGGGTGTCGGAAATCTTGCGGATGTTGTGTCAAGGAGGGAAAATATAACAATTGCTGTGAATAATAAGTGCTGATGAATGAGCACTTTGGTATTCAAATTATACTTTAAGAATGTACTCATTTGTGAAATACATCCAGATTGTATTAACCTCTGTTGCTCATCACCAGATCTGATGGGGGGGGGGGCACGATTTGGAAAATATTGTGAAGGCATTTAAGTGGCTAGCTCTGTGTTTATATGTGTATACACATACAGGCACGTCTTGTGTTTCCTTTTACTGGAAAACGAAAGCAAGGGCAGAGTGAAGAGTGTCTTTCTGTCTGTCTTTTTTTTTAATGCAAAGTTCTGCAATTTGTGCAAAGGAAGTGATACTATATCGTTAAATACTCCGACCCTGGGCTTTGCTGACTGGCATCTGGATCCGAGTCCAGCAGAACCCACTTTCCGTGTAAAGAAGCTTAGGATCGGAGCGTTGGGAAGGAAATTCTTCCCGGGGCTGCAAGTGAACAATTAACTGCTCTGACAATGGGAGGCTTCCTTTTCCCAAAGAGCCCTTGTGCTTGATCAGCATGAAGCTTTAAGTCCAGAAGGAGCACTCGCTAACTGTTGATCTAGCTCTCTTGGCTATTGTCTAAGGCTGTCATGAGAGCGGTCCTAGCATCCCGATCTTCGCCACTCTAAGAAAAAGAGACAAGTATCTCCTTGGAACGAACAACCCGATCATAAGGACATTTATTCAAAAGTCAGCCCATTAATTCCAGTGCCAATTCCAACAAGTGTTTGCCGACTTAGTTCCAAATGAATGTGTTTAGGATTAGGGCTAGTTTCCTGAGCAATAAAGAGAGCAATAGAAAAACGAGGTGAGAAGCTCTACGAGGTTACATTTGGAGGAACCGTGGTGCTTGTTGCGTGAGTCCATGGACGTAGCCAGGATTTTTGTTGGGGGGTGGGTGGCAGAACCTTAGTTACCTAAAGTTTTTTTTTTAATTATTTCGGGGGGCAGCTGCCCCTCCCTGGACCCCCGTGGCTACGCCCATGCGTGAGTCTGTTTTGTTTCCCTCCGCCACTGCCACCCGGAAATCCTGAGCGCGTTATTTTTTTGGCAAGGGATCTTGCTGGGTGTTGCCTCCCTTCCAAACTGGATAGGCGAAAACAGAAAGTTTGGGTTTGAGGCTCCAAGAAATAGGCAATTGCAAGACTATCTGGGGCCGTGTGGGGCCGAGAGCTGTAAAACTATTGCGCGCCCTCCGCTGCCAATCCTTGGGGAAGAGGATTGCTATTCTGAATCTTGTTCTCATTCAGGTTTCCACACCAAAATTTGGAAGCAATGTTAGGTGGCCTGCAGAGCAAGGGTTTTGTTTTGACTGGTTTTTTTCCCCTCCCATCCCTCCAAAACCTTTCCCTTCTATCTAGCAGAGGAGCCTTGTATCGGTTTAACGCGCCTTCCCTGTTGTTATGCTTGTCTCTCCATCGGGTCACAGTTTTCCTTCTAAAAGGATAAAGTTACGAAAACCACAAACTGTAGCGGGGTAAGGTTTGCAGTTGGAGCAGGTGGCAGCCACCTTCTCGCTTCTTAAGATGCGCTAGTGTTTTTCAGTCGGGGCTGTTCAGGATCTCTGCGGTCATTTCTAGCTCCCGAGTAAGCAAGCAGTAAGAGGCTGGACTTAACTGCCAGGGGTCCTTTACCTTTACCTTTTAAGAGTCACTGGAGTAATCTCTCTCTCTCTCTCTCCCCCCCCCCCTCTCTCTGTCTCTGTCTCTCTCTCTTCCTGCCAGGCAACCGAAGGCGAGGGCGTCGATATGGGTTTATTGACTTGCCTTTGCTGCTTCTCAGTCGAAACTAGGAAGGTTAGGTTTGCTCCAAAGTAGGAAGCATCCAGGTTGGTGTGGTGGTGTCTCTTTCTCAGCCTCACACCCAGCCACCCCAGCCCGCCCCTCTCCTAACGCAGAGGCCAGCCTGACCCCGAGGTCAATCGGGTCTCCCGTCCCCCAAGTGCCTTCAAATGATTACGGCACTTCTCGTTTGCTCTTTGACCCACTGAAAGGTTCCCTGCTCTCCAAAGTTGTGTTGCATGCCTTGCTGCTGCTGAAGTCGGTGCGCCCGGGGGAGAGAGGGCGCCTACTCCCACTTTTTATTTCAGTAACTTAGGATCTCTCCTTTCAGGGCTCCGTTTGGGATATTTTTGTGAAAGACTGAGGAACAGAACCGGGTTTCCTTGGGGTGAGCGGGTGAGGGGACCATGAAGAGGGGAAAACGCGCAGTGGGCACCAGCGGGCTGTGTCAGTTACAGCCTGGGCGGTTTTCCGCCTTTGCAAAGCGACTTTGTAACTTCAACCCGCCTAACCACTAGACCCTACTAGGCCAGGCCCAGTTAGGGAAGCCGGCTATTTGGCCCCACGGCCTTCAGTGGGGCTGAACTGCACTCTTCATAAGCCTTCTAACCTAACCTGATCCTGAACACCAGAGTGCGCTACGGCGCAAGACAGCATGTTAGGATTTCAGCCTTGGAAGCAGGTCTCTCTGGCCTTCATTCCAAGTAAATGAGGATAGAATGAGGGTGTGAATCACTTTAAAGCCGAGCACAACTCCTGAAATGTGGAAGGGCGAATAACATTATTCCTGCGTGAATAGACATGCCCGCTTTTCCGGTCCCTTTGACTCGGAATACAAAAAGAGGGAGGTAAGCCTGGCTAAATGTGGATCTTCCCCCTTCCTCTCCATCTCTGCCCCACTCCAAGCAGTAAAGGATCGACCACCTCTTTCATTTCATGATCTCCAATCGCTCCCAAAGTTGAGTCACTTAAACCCTCCAGCCTCTTGGCTAGAAGGTAGAATAGCTGAGGGACTCGGTAGTGGGGACCCTACTGATCGCCCACTGGCTTGTTCCAATTGCTTTTCTTGGAAAGAGCAAGGAGACGCGCCGGGAGCTTTCGAGATTCCCAGGTTGCGTAAAAGACCCGACACCCCCGGGGACAAAACCTCTCCTAGAGGCAGCCAGCGTCCTGGGTTTCCAAAACAACACTGCAGCCAGCTTCAGCCGCTTCCCTTCCCCTTTCCGAAGGAAAAGCCTAGCTGGTCCCTCTGCCCTCTGGGCCGGTGGGGCGCAGGACTCCTTGCAGATTAGGGGCTTTGAAATTCTCAACCGCGTTTTAGAGCTGGTGTGGCGTTGTGTAATAGCGGGAAAGGTCGGACAAGGACCAGGATACAAATCTCTGCTCCGTCATTCATCGTGGGCGTCTCTCTTTCTCTTAGTCTCACTTACCTACAGCGCAGGGGTGTTGTTGCGGGAATAAGACTGGGGCGGGAACAGGAAGAGATCTTTGGGGAGAAAATAGTGGATACAGATGTAATAATCTTAGGCCAGGCAGAAGGTTTAGTTGGTCCTTCTGATGTTATTGGGAGAAGGATAAGTTTCGGGACTGAGGCTGCCATCCTAAACTGTTTGCGCCGTGTGAATTCGTCTGGCGATCTTGGCTCTGTCCTTGCGTCATCCTAATAGAAAGGAGCGCTGCCCTTGACTTCTGGATGGGTTGCTCGCCTACGTAGTTTGCTTGATTTCTTGGAGATTTGCTTCCCGGTTGCTTGTGCTTGCCCTTGCGCTCTCCTCTTCGTATCCCGGGTTTATGTCTTCCGATGCGCAAGTTCCAGGAGTGCCCGGGGGGCATTTCCAGGGGAGATCCTCTCGTGCCGGCTGAGTTAAATGGGATTTACACCGTAGTCAAGTTGCACTTTGAGGGTTGCCTCCTTCCTTTTAAAAGGAAGCGGGTCATACACTAGACAGATCTAGTCCACAAAAGCTTATGCCACAATCGAGCATTTCCGGTGCAATCCTGTATATGTATATGCATGCAGTCCAATGAAACTTACCGCTAGACAAACGTGCATAGGATTGCGCTGTTAGCCAGCAGCCCTAACCATGTCTACTCAGAAGTAAGTCCTATTGATCCGACGGGGCTTACTCCCTGGTAAACGGCGTTAGGGTTGCAGCCTTGTTCTTTCAAAGAGCCTTAAATCCGTCCTTTGGTTTAACGCTGTTCAGTTGCTCCCCAGCTTCGTTTTAATTTGTGATAGATACAAGGAAAGTCGCGGCCACGTTTTCAGTTTGGAGGTGACATGGGAACCCCAAGTAGCACCAATGATTGTGCATCGCGGCCAGAAGCCTACGCTAGCCCTCCATGAATTTGTCGAAGCCTCTTCTAAAGCCATCTGGGTTGGTGGAAAGAAATAGTGCTGCTTCTCTTGGGGCCGCGAATTACCTTTAAAACTAGACTGCTTTGGTTTCAAACGGGTCTGAGACCCTCAACACACTTAACCAGAAGTTAAGTCCGCATTAAAATCAGCGAGGCTTGAGACATCTGAGCACAAACGTTTGGGAAGCAAAATACGTTCCGAATTAGAAACCAAACAGTGCCCTTCTCGACCTTGTTTGTTACTTTATTTGTTTTAAAATCTACACATCGTTTAATTATCCAAACATCTAAGAGGGTTACAGTACTGATCCGGATGGAGGGTCTCTCAGGGGTCTTTCTGGCAGCCCCCTAAAGGTGTAATGCCTCCTGTTCTGTCAACTTTGACTCCAATTGTTATCTTTCTTCCTCTCAAAGGAATGACATGAGTTCGCCTAGCTGCTACCCCCGCTGCCCTGGCGCGGCTGATGGCTCGGGAGGCCCTGATCCAGTGGGCATGGGCGTAGCCAGAGGGGACGGGGGGGGGCAGCTGCCTCCCTAAATCAAGTAAATATATAAAACATACTTGACTAAAAGTAGAAATTGTAGAAAGATTTTGACAGATTTTCCCCCTGAGCATTTGGGGTCAAAAGAAAGTAATTTAAAACAACTGCTGTTGAGACATTTCACCCGGATTCTGCTAGACAGCTAAACAGAGGATGATGACAGGTGGGTTTCCTGCCCCCCTCTTCAGATGTCGATGCCCAGAGTCAAAGACTCGGGGCTCCTTTGAGGGCATGCATCTGTGTAGGACGGCTGTCCCTTTGAGAGAGGCCAAGGAAGCGTTTATTTTTGGCTGAATCCTTAAGAGGCCATGATAGCTGGACAACTGCACTAACATGGGCTACCGACCCACTCAAGAGAATTCTTGCAAACGCAGCGGAATACTTTCTTTTGCTGGGCGCGATGGGTCATCCTCATGAGAACCCCAGGCCGAATCTATAAGGGTGTCCCTTGTTGTTGTGGGAGCTGCAAAAGCCTCTTGCCTGTGACTTTGCGCAAAGGAGAAAGGCAGGCAGGCAAGCAATCGCCTCCAGCTCCGCTGTGTGGGCCCGATGCATTGCAAGGAACGAGACCGAGGGGGCTGTTGTGCTGGCCGATGCATCTTTCGTTCTCCTCGTCTTTCCGAACTGCCAGATTGCGTCCACGGCCAGAGCAACAGATCGCCCCAAATTCAACGCACAGCCTCTCTTTCCTTGGCGCAGGGAAACAGCGCCACCTCGCGAAGGAAGTGAAGCAGCTGTGGGCGACGGCAGCAGCAGCAGCCTGTTAAAAGATCAACAAATTTATTTTGGCAAAAGCTTTCCAGGGCTAGAGTCCGGTTCATCAGATGCTTGAAGTGTTATACTAGATTGCCAGGTGGATGATGGGGGCAGCGGGGGCGGGGGGAGAAAGTAAGCAGGAAGATTCTGAATGGAGGAAATGCAGTACAAAATGCACATACTATAATAATAATTGCATTAAAGCTTAAATGTACTTTCCCCTAAAATGATGAGATTTCTGTTGATGAGCCTTCCGAATTAATTAATTGCATTAATTTGTCCATTGTTAACAAAATCTTTTTTCCCCCTCTAAAAAGCCCAGTCCCCTCTTGTAGGTGTGTAGACAGATTTCCATTTTTGTTCTATTGCTAACCAGGCAGTAGTTAATAAATTAATTCATAATTTCTTATGTTTTATACCTTCATCATTAATATAGCCCTAAAGCATTGCTGGACCATAGTATCCTCCAATCTTCTTTTGCAGTTTATAGCTAGCGTTCCACCCCACTCCACAGTTTGAACTTGCAAATTGTTTTATTGTTCCTGAACTGCAACCTGACACATATCTGTGAAACCAACCCTCAGTCCAATGAGTTAGCTTAGTGAAACAAGCATTCAAATAAGGTTAGTGGTCTTGTAATTCGGGGGCATAACAAATCATTCTTTCTGCATGAAACTTTTCTGTTTGCAAATATTCTAGCCATGGCTGAGGGGGGTCTTTGGTGATGATGGTTGTAGCCTGTCATAAGGTATCAAATTCTGATTAGGTTATAGGTTTATAAAGCATTTAAGACCCATTAGAATCCAGGGTGAAAATTGGTTGAAAGAAAAATTGTGCTGAAATTTGTGCAGCACAAACTAGGCTAATGGTGATTGGTGTACCTAGAAAGAGATGCTATACTTTGGCATGCCGTACCTTAAGCATAGTAGCTACCATCAAGTGTTTATTAGGAACAACAGGTATGCTTTGCGGTCCATAAAATAGCTTCCATATAATAAGGGGTGTGTGTGTTGCTCAGTTTGAGTCCATTTTATCATTTGCACCCACCAGGAGGAAAGAACATTGTAAAGAAGATTTGGCATTGCTGTTCCCCTAATAATTTTGTTTTTCTATATAATGTTTGAGCTTGTACCCAATGCCTTTCCCCCCTCTAGATAAAATTTAGAACAGTGGATCTCAAACTCCCCCCCCTCCCGGCCACCCACCACTTGAGGGTCTTGGTGGATCACTTCATGTTTTTTCTGCTTGTTTCTTTAGCAACTGTAATGTTACTAAAGTACTTTTCAAACATTATGTGGAATGCAACTTTTAGTACAATACAACATGATAAGAAATAAAAGAAGCAATTAAAACACCAGTAAAAATCAATATGAATATTGTAATGTGATGGAAGGGTCGCAGACCACCAGAGTGAAACATATCATGGTTAAGGAACCCCTACTTTGGAAAATCATTCGGCCGTTTCTCCAATGGTTTTTCTGGAATATATATGGGGACTGTTTTAAATAAATATAGGAAATAATGATACAACCCTCATATTGAGTCATGCTATCCACCCAAACTGGGAATCGTGCCAAATCATCCAGTGCATTTTTCAAGAGTGTTGCAAAGGTGGTTTGATACAACTGTGACAATTGAGTAATTATATTTACTCCAAAATATTTCACTGAGGTGGTGATGCATTTAAAGGGAAATACATACCCCACAATTCCTCGAGAGAGAGAACATCATGAGAACCTCTGATTTGTCAGTTTATTTTTAAATACTGAGATGGAGCCAAAGGAACCAAACTCTGGAAGAACTGTCAAAAGAAGGGGGTCATCTGCGTATAATCGTATTTTATGCCACTCTTGCCTAGTTAGTGGGAAGCAGGCTGGCATAGCACCATTTATTGCTGCACAATATTGTGCTGTAGAATACAAGACATTTACCATTCTACATAAATTAGATTCAGAGTTAATACTTTTAAACAGTTGTTTCAAAAGGGGCCATTCCAAACTGTCAGTGGCAAGAAACTGGAGAAACAGCAGGACTCTTGTAATTTATGGAAAACTCAGGAAGAGCCGTTTTGAAAAAACTGAAATGTCACCTCATCAGAATCAATTTTAATTTAGGTTCCAGCAAAATATTAAATTTTACCTGCTAGGATAGATGTAAAAACAAATATTTCTTCTTGGTTATTGAAGGATATGGGTCAGAATACTTGTGGTAGAGAGAATTCCTTGCATTGCTTTTGAATAGCAGCATTAAAATTATTTCACACGAAAATCTAGTGTTTGCCCGATTGAAGGCACACCACTGAAGGCATCCAGCACAGGAGGAGCTAGAAACTTGCCACTAAAATGTTTATAGAACTCAGCAGGAAGGCAGTCTGTTCCAGGAGCATTTCCATTGTTCACTTTTTAGCTCTCTGGACTTGCTCTGTTGTTCTGGCACCTGTTTACGCAGTGCCTCTATTTTGGGCATTCCACATCTCTGCAGCACAGCAGAGGCATCTACCTCTTTTGGGAAATTTGATTGATAGAAGGTCTTGTACATTTTGCAAAAGCAGTTGCTATCTCATTTGTATTCTTAATTGTGGGCCCATGATGATGCTGTTGCTTGGATTTCTTAAAAAACACATATGTATTTTTTTCTATATTCAGAATAGGATTGTTTCGTGTAAATTTAGGTTTCCCCCTATTTTCTTTGTTTCCTTGGTTTCTACTGATTTTCTAGTAATTTGGAGTTGGTAACATTTTCTACACCTGTTCCAGTTTAGAAATTGCCATGCAAGGACTTGCCGTTGTGCCTCTCTTTCTTTTCACATCTGAGGCAAGGACAATCGAGTGACCTCTGATAACAGTTTTGAAGGGATCACATATAACTGTTGCTGATGGATGTGACATGTTCTCTTTAAAAGAGTATCCTGTCTTCCATCAGTGTTTTCCTCAACTCTCTGCTAAACATCAGGAGGGTATTCGGCCTCCATCTGTTGGTTTGCCTCAGTGGTTGCTCAGTTGCAAGCTTGCACCTCACCAGAGCATCAACGGATCATGTGCAGATGCCAGCATCCACCTTGTCAACTATGCCTCAAGCTCTGTGTGGTTAGGATAAAATCACACCAAGAGTGAGATTTATCTATGCTCAAATAATATGCATGGTCTTCAATCATGAGTTTTAGCTCCGCCATACCTCTGGTCTTAGATTATAAATAATTTGTTTAGTGTATGAATGTGAATGTTCCATCTGAGTGGCTTTCAGTGAAATTCTACACATGTCTACTCAGAAGTAAGTCCTATTAAGTTTCATGGGGCTTAATCCCATGTAATAGGATCGCAGTATAACCCTTTATCATTGGCCTGTCCTTCCCAATTGTATAAAGACTTGTTTCAAAGCATTTAGCCTACTTTTAACTAGGGGCGTGGAGAGATCACCACCAGCTTGTAATATAATTATGATTTAATTATGGGTGGGCACCACCCGGTCATTATATAATTTTCCTTTTACTAAGATGCACCTCTTGTTGTAATCATTAGCCTACAATGCACATGCAAGTATTGTATTATTACCAAATACTATGGCTACACCTCTGCTTTCAGAGATATTCTGGTGAAACATAATGAGTTGCAAAGCAAAGCGGCTTTAAAGAACATCCCACCATTTTTAAAAACATGTCTCTATCTGGAAGGAACATAACAATCTTGGCTGCTGCTCTAACACCTGTGTAGTTTTCTACAGTTTTATGCAGTGGTTAAGGCTTTTGGCATTAAAAAAAAATTAGTAGCCTCATTTTTTTAACATTTCAAAAGTACGGTAAATCCCAATGAGTTCAATGAAGCTTACTCCCAGGTAAGTGATTATAGGATGGCAGCTTAATTGAAGCACAATGATTCTAGTATTTTTATGTGTCCTTCTGTTAAATACCAGGAGTTAGTGTGCATCCCTCTGAAGATACCCAATCACTTAAACAAGAACAAAATGTCCCTGGTGCAGAAGTTTCCTCAAATAAATATGCTTTCATTTGCTCATACTAAAAAAACACACTGCATTGTTTTATACGGTTGAATAGTTTCTGGCTTGTTTTGGTTTTCATTGCTTGCTTTTAATAAAGTTTTTTTTCTTATGGCCCCAGAATCCATATGTGGGTGAAGGTGTGGCTTAGAACATTGAGTAAATAAATATTGCTCCCCTAAATTCCCTAAGTTGGAGCATGAACCATTTGTCATACTTTAGGAGTGGGAACATTAATTCCACATCTCTCGCCCGGCCTGAGAAATAATACACAGGTCTTTGATGCTCTCCCATATTTGGGTACCAATGAGAGGAGGTTGACTACAAAATGTTAACGGTTCACAGGGTCCTTTAGGCCTGAACCCAAAGGCGGCATGTTCTCCTTTTGCCCTGATTCACCGGTTCTTTTTCATTTGTGCTTGGTTCCCTCTAGATGTACAATATTTTCTTTCTGTGTCACAGCCATCTGATGCGTCTCATGTAGGCTGCTTGACTTACACACCCCTTGAGAATTCTAAGTGCTCCTTTTTCATTCATATCTCTTGCAGACAGGAGGAACAAGTCACTGTAAAAGGGGTATCCCCAGCTATAGTCCCGCTTGCAAGGCAGTTTTTCAGGTCTTGTCATACTTGAAGTGTTTCCAAGTACAGGTATTAGAGAACGGCTGCATACACCTTATATACCTGCATACACCCCCCCAAAGAATCCTGAGAATTGTAGTTTACCCTTCATAGAGCTATAATTCTCAGCACCTTAAACTATAGTTCCCAGAATTCTTTGGCGGCAGGAAACATGTTTCAGTACACAGCATGTAAATGCCTAAATGTGATTGCAGCTTTAATTCTGTTTTGTTTCAGCATGAGCTCCTTGTTCTTAATAATTCATGCATTTTACAGTTCTACCTGTGGGTGCCAGGTGTTGCTCTCAAGTAAAACTTGACTCTATGAACTTTTCTCCAGGTGCCCCCCTGAGGATGCCTCCAGATCAAATGTAGAAGCCAGCCATTCTGCAATCAAAGCCTCTACTGACTTATCTTGCTCTGTGTCTTCTTTTAACCTGCAAAAATGCAGGTTGCAGAATCCAGATGCTGCTTTCAGCATCATCCACTTTGTCTTTCAGATAATGGTTTGCTCATTGGAGCTTTTGGAAGTACTTTCCTGTAAGTATTCCAAAGTCCGAATTATTTAGTGTGCAAGCTTCGGAGTTCGTCAGAACTCTACCACCGGCTGGGTGTAAAGCAAAGGAAACGAAAGCTGATTGAGAAAAAGATGTTGCTGGTTTGAAACACCCTGTCTTGCTGTTCATAACAGTGATCAGATGATATGATATGGAGGGGGTTATATGCAGTCTAAGGCTGCAAGCCTTACATGCACTTACCTGCTGGGAGAAAGTCCCATTGGGCCCAAGAGCATTTACTTCTGAGTAGACATCATAATCATGAAGCTCACTGGGTGAACTTGGGCCAGACACTGCCTTTCACCCTAACCTACCTCAAAGGGTTGTCATGAGGATAAAATGGGAAGAGGAAGAACTATGCACAGGTTACCAACTTAGAGAGAAAGGTGGGATGTAAACAACATCATTATTATATGAATATTACAATCAATAAAAAGCATGTATAATTTTAAAGCAGTGTACAGGTTTTTTATTTGTTGAAAACAAATTGTTGCTGCACAATAGAAAAGAAAAAAGGAATGGACCAGAAGGAGGAGGGCAAGGACTGAAACAGCAGCATCTGGGGTTGATGGATGAGGCTGGCTGGATCTGCTGTTTGCATTTCACCCCCCCCCCCCCAATTCAGTGGTCCTTGGTCCCCTGGCCGTGGCAGAGGTCAGAGGGCAATCCTGTTCAGCACTGTACTCCCAGAGTAACTGGGAGATGAAGCAAAGTGTCCATTTCTGGGGTGCCCTCTGAATGACACTGCACTGATCCTTCACTGCAACTATTGTGTCCTGTGCAAAATCATCTCAGGTTTGTAGCAAGCAAAGCTGGGACACAGAAGAAATGGGCACTCTCCTTTTGAAATGATAAAAGCCGGCACTTCTTGTTACCACCATTGCCCAGCAGGGAGGTAAAAGCACTCTGCAGCTGCTCAGGGGACACTTCATTCTTGCTTCACAGCTTCCAGGGATGAGTTTAATCAAGAAGATTGAAGGTATTGTGGATGAGGCGTTATGACCTTGCTCTGATAGTCTGAAAGCAAAGGGCTGGATAAAGGTGGCAAACAGTTGTCTGCTAGTATGCAGTTACCTGTAGGCAGAGTAGTGGGGCTAGATTAAAGGGGGCTAGATTTTACTGTGCAGTCTGAACCTTAGCTACTCAGAAGTATGCCCTATTGGACCCAAAGCAGCTTCCTTCCAGGTAAGTGGAGTTAGGATTGCAGCCTTGGGTATTAAAAAAGGCACATCTCACTGGCTTCAATAAGTTCTCATTCACTTTCTGTCTCACACTA
Source organism: Podarcis tiliguerta (assembly GCF_965153285.1). Taxonomy (NCBI): domain Eukaryota; kingdom Metazoa; phylum Chordata; class Lepidosauria; order Squamata; family Lacertidae; genus Podarcis; species Podarcis tiliguerta. The sequence goes on from NC_139545.1 coordinate 26,564,536, forward strand.
CCACCATCCAGGAGTGACACCTCCCAAAATATAGTCTTATAAACTGTTATGCAAACTTGACTGGAAGCAGTAGACCTACTTCAGAGAAAAGATGCTAAGGATCAGAGTTAGGGCGGCCAGATGATGCAATAGCAAAGAAAAGCAGAAAGGACAGGCCTGCTGCATCTAGATGTGTGGAAGAGGCACTTTTCGCTGTTGTAGATAATTAAGAGGGGTTTTCTGCAGTTGTAGATAAAGGGTTTTATATCACCCTTCAACTGAAGATCCTAGGGCAGGTCAGAACAGAAGAATGCAAAATGAGAATACAAAATACAGAATAATTAAACAAAACAAAACAAAACAAATTCAATAACCCCATTCCACAAACACATTTAAAAGAACACAGAACACCTGGTTGAAGGCACCAGGCGAATCTCCCCGGGGAGAGCATTCCACAAATGGGGAGCCACCGCACAAAAGGCCCATTCTCGTGTTGCCATCCTCTGGACCTCTCATAGAGGAGGTACACAAAGAAGGGCCCTCAGATGATGATCACAGAGTCCAGGTTGGTTCATCTGGGAATTGCAACACAGGATCTTTATAGGCTCCCTCACCATAGGAACAGAGGAAGCTCCCTTATACTGAGTTAGATGATTGGTTCACCTAGATTGTCAACAACAAACCATGCAGCTGCTTTCCAGGGTTTCAGACAAGGTTGTCTTCTAACCTTTCCTGGAGATGCCAGGAATTGAACCTGAGGCTTCCATGCAAGGCAGATGCTCTGCAACTGAGCTATGGTTCTTCCCCACCTAAAGATCTTCCATGCATCCTAGTCTCAATTCTGCCTGCCTCTGCTAAAAGTGAAAACATGAAAGACTGTATTTCCTCATACCAACTTTCCTGGGCTCTGAGAGGTTCAGAGGGGGGCCTTCTCTTGGTCCTGCCCCCCTCCCAAGCACACTTGGTAGGAACACTAGAGTGGACCTTGTTGGCTGCTTCTCCTAGACTTTGGGGCTCCCTGCCTAGAGATTAGCTCCCACCTTGTCCTTCTGCTGCAGGTGAATATTTTCTTGCTCCAAGAGGCTTTTGGGAACTGACTGCTTTTAGGGAAAGGGCTGGTGTTGTGACGTGTTTATTGTAAAGATCTGTATGTTATCTTTTATATGTATATATTTTAATTCGACTAAGGTTTCATTGTTTTTGAATGATTGTTTTTTATATGTTTTTAGGTGTTTCGATTTTAGCTGTAAGCCGCCTAGAGTCCCACTAGGGAAAAAGGCAGGATATAATAATATAACAACAACAACACATGTGAATTACTTTGAACACTTGAAAGTGCAGCACTAATATAATACACCCCACCTCTCTAGGGAGCTCCAGGGCTTTCAAAGGCACTGAACAGATACAAATCTCTTAATTTCAGCAAGGCTGCTACATCAGATTATGTATTAGCAGTTGGTTGCATTTGTTTTGGTGGCAAAACTGAGTTTTCAAAAGCTGCATGAAAAGAGGGAGATCTCCACTGCTTACCTTGGTCACTGCCTACGATGCAGGACAATAGATAGTTGTAATGAAATGGGCTACAAACATCACTATGCCATAGAACAGATTCCAAGGCAGGCCTCTGGAGCTCCCATCACTGGATGTTAGGTTTTAAAATTAGACTTGATCAGCAAGCATCTGTTAGGAATGGCAAAGCTATGATTATCTTGCATCTGGGCTACAGGGTGCACTCGGCAGCACACCAGCCCCGTTTTTCTTCTGATTCCTGTCGCCCAATCTCTGCACAGACTTGGGCTTGAATACTCCGTGGATTAATGTCAACAACCTGTCTGCCTTAATTTTCCATCCGTAACTTGAGGAGGATGCTTAGCTACCTGTTCCCCTTGAGCTGATTGTTTGGTGTTTGAATGGTGCTAAGGAAATGTGTTTAAATCCACCTGAATGCACCGCAGATTTCTGCCAGCTGAAGATCTGGTTGCCTTTTAAGTGCACTTATTAAGCCCCATGCATTGCAAAGCCTTTCTACCCAAGTTGGTTAATATGAAAAATGCGGGTTTTGATATGTTAAAGCTGATGTGCCTATTCAGTCCGTGATAGTATTTAGGTTTTTTGTTTTTAGAAAGAAGAAATAATTTAAACCAGTTTTCTTAAAGGTAATTGTAAACTCTTGGCTCTTTGCCTACGTGATACTGAAGAATTAAACATTTCAGGAAAAAGTAGCCTGGAAAATATTGCAGTCCATGTACTGTACATGTCACTGAAGACGTAGAGAGAGAAAATGCCACTGAAGATATAATCACACACTCTATTTATAATTTAATGTCATCTCACAGCTTTGATTTCCCTTTTCTTTTTCGCGTATCTTGGATTATACAGTACTATTCAGAGAAATGCTTTTTCCTATGAGCCCTGTGGTTTGTGTGGTTTTTAAAAATAAAATAACAACTATAAATACAACCTAAATTGTTAATTTAGCCCTTTCCAATCCAGTGCCCTCCACTGGGGTTACAACTCCCATCATTCAGTGTAGTATAGTGGTTTAGAGTGTCAGACTAGAACCTGGGAGACCAGGGTTCAAATCGCCACTTGGCCATGAAGCTCACTGGGTGATCTTGAGCCCATCACTGCATCTCAGCCTAACCTACCTCACAGAGAGGTTGTAGGAATTAAAATATCCAATAAGAAACACATATGCCACATTGAGCTGCTTGGAGTAAAATGTAGGATGTAAATTCAATAAATAAATCAGTAGCCAATGGGAGGATGCGGGTGGCGCTGTGGTCTAAGCCACTGAGCCTCTTGGGCTTGCCAATCAGAAGGTCGGTGGTTCAAATCCCTGTGACTGGGTGAGCTCCTGTTGCTCTGTCCCTGCTCCTGCCAACCTAGCAATTCGAAAGCATGCCAGTGCAAGTAGATAAATAGGTACAGCTGTGGCAGGAAGGTAAATGGCACTTCCATGCATTCTAGCTTCTGTCAGAATGTGTCCTATTGTGCCAGAAATGGTTTAGTCATGCTGGCAACATGGCCCGGAAAGCTGTCTGTGGACAAACGCCGGCTTCCTCAACCTGAAATGAGATGAACGCTGCAATCCCATAGTCGCCTTTGACTGGACTTAACCATCCAGGGGTCCTTTACTTTTACCTAGTCTGACCTCATCTGAACGGGCTAGGGTGTTGAAGGCTGCATTAATTTATAGTTGCAGTTTTTGCAAAAATGTTACTTGCTTTCATTTGGCAAATAGCTGGGGAAGCAGTTTTGACTGGGTAGATGGAATAGGATGAGATCGATGTGCTGCCCCTTTTCCCCACAAGCAGGCGGCAGCAAAGGAAGGGGTGCCAGCCCTTTAGGGCTGCCAGCAAATTTGCAGCATTCCGGATAGAAAAAAAAAAAAAAAGTATCAGGAGCACAGGAGAAAGGATGCAGAGCCCAAGGTGTTTTCGAAGTTTCACCCACAGCTGCTTGTATCGCTGAACAGGGGAGGCAATTTTAAACTGAAAGTAGATTGCCCGGTCCATTGTTCAAGCTGCTATATTAGAAACCTCAAGGAGATCCCCAGCTGCACACATCTAGTTGTTTCTCCTGAGCACACACAGCTTCATAAGGACTGCTGCTTTCTGGGTTGATTCAACTGAAATTCAGTAGTTTTAAGCCCCCACTTAAGTCAAGTGGGAGTTAATTCCATGCATAGCTGCTCTCCTGTTAATTTTAGTGAGAATTTAAAGTGATTTTTTTGGATGTTTGGCTAGAAAATTACACATGGCAACACTGGTAAGTAACTGGGGACATTTTCATCACTTTGATTTTGTGATTTATTCATCTTCCTCCACTTTATAGAATTTTTCTAATACTTACATATAATAATAATACTAACAACAACAACAACAACAAGAAGAAGAACAAGAATAATTTATATTTATATCCCGCTCTCCCCAGCCAAAGCCAGGCTCAGAACAGCTAACAACAAGTAAGAATAGCACAGTGTACATAAAATCACACAGTCAATTAATTAAAATACATTCTAAGATCAATTCAGAATCAAATGGGTGTAAATGCTTGGGCATATGGATGCAATGCATCAGCAATACATAATTCTCTTTTGAGGCTACTTCCACAAGTGGCAACTTAAACTGGTTTTCCCGTTTCCTGCTTCTGGTCCATAGCTTGAATTTAAAATCTCATTGGTTAGAAAATGGACACTCAGTTTAAAATCTGCTTTCTTTTGCTTTCTTTCACACATCTGAGGCATTCACACATCGCACATTCAGGACCAAAAGTCATTTGTAACAACCCTTGCGCGAAAGGAACCTTACATTTCCCCGTGAAACTAAAGTGCTTGCCATTTCATTCAAACTCTTTCTATTTTTGGATGACAGCCAGCATAAAATAAAATAAAAAGCTGCTGCACAAAGGACTTACGAAGTGGAGAGATCACAGCAAGAACAGAGCAAAATGTGTTTTTCTAAACATGCATTGATTTCATGGCAACTATGCTCCTTGCTTTGCGCTATTGAACAAATGGAGGAGCAACGGTCATTGTGGAAGGGAGCGTGTACAGAAAAGGATACAAAGATAAGTAGGGAGCTACCTGGTTCTTGCTGGAGAATTTTGAAATGAAACCCAGGAGAGGCAGACCAGGAGGAGAATGGAAACCAGAAATGAAAACCTGGGACCCTTGAGGGGACACACTCACCCACCCAATTAAAAATATTGGTCCAGGGAGGCACATATACCCAGAAGAATGCTGAGCACTTGTTTCTGAATTAACCAGTGCACCCAGCTAAGATGTGATTGGCCATGGCAGGTCCCAGATGCTGCCTACCAGTCTGGGATCAGGCTGTACCTTCAGATAAAGGCCCTTTTTTCTGCATGCTTCTGGTCAGGCAGGTCCTGTGGGTCTGATTCTACGACTAGGAAATATCTGAAACACATACACATTTTGGATGTGGACTTTGTTCTAATTTCATTCACAATAACTTGGCTTTGGGAGTTATTCAGTGCACCATGTCTTCTGAAGAATGGGACATAAAATATACATGGGCATGGAAGGTCACAGTCAAAATTTGGGCTTAGGAGGAGGAGCAGGACCGAACAAGGAAGGTCAAAGAAGGTCTTCACTCAGCTGTAATCAGGCGTTCACCTGAATACAGGTGATAGCTCAGAGATGGGGGCAGAGGGGCACTTGCAAAGATCTCTGCCCCAATGTTCCCTGTTGAATGGACCACTCTTTGGATCTTCACGTTTGACAGATAATGTTTCATGTTAGCAACTCTACCCGTGATTAGATGTTTGTGTCAATTGTGCAAAGATCTGCTGAGCAGCCCAAAGATATTGTGGGCGGGGCTTGGTGCATGAAAAGAGACTGGCTCGTTCTTTACTGTGAATCGGAAAATGCATCATTTGTGCAATGGGGGTTTCCCACTGTACAAGCAGAATCTTCCTTGTCACTGACTAGAAATAGACATCATCAGTTGCACAGATCTTCATATAACTAGAGCTTATATAGAAAATGAATTAATAATAATTGATTAAGGCCAGTGTTGCAACAAAGTTTATGTAGCTTACAAATGTTGTGCAGGAACTGGGTTAGATGCAGCAGGAATTTGTCTAAATGCTGCATCGCTTTGAAGATCAATGGCATTCCCTGATGCAATTTCGCAGTGAAGTGTTTGCAGACAAAATTCCAGTCTTATCACCCACTTTTATTATTAATTATTAATAATCACCCATTATTATTATTAATAATTAATTAAATTTATATATAACCCTTCATTTGAAGATCATGGGGTGGCTTACAGCATAAAAATACAAAACGAAAACACGAAATACATAACATAATAACAATCCCCCAACGCCGCCAGTAACTCCCCTTCCACAAACACATTTCAAAGGCCATAGATTGTTTTATCATCCAAAGGGCTGCCTGAAGAGAAACATAGCTATCAGACATTGGCAGAGCAGATCTAGGTTAGAGCGTGAATGAGTTGTGCAATTGAGCCACAGCCTTTAAGCCTCTTTTCCGCATTCCTTAGCTATGTCTTCCCTACAGCACCTTGTATATGATAGCTAAAGAAAGGTCAGTCCTTCCTTTCTGTCCTGGTTTCTGGCTGCTGTTTCACCTTGGGCAGGAGGATGCAACAACTGTTGAATGGGTGTAGCAGATATGGCTAGAGTCGGTCTTGTTTTATTTTCCTCCTCATGTTTCAACTGGAGTCGACTTGCAGGCTTGGCTTTGTCCCAGTGGTTTTGTGGGTATACAGAGAGTGGTGGCTTGTTTAATGAGCATTCCTTCCTTTCACTCATCTTAAAATTGGGGCACAGTGATGGATTTATATGACTTTTTTTTAAGGTTATGAAGCCACTACAAACTTGATATCTTGGTTTGGCAACAGCTCACCTGAATTCTTTAATACATCCTGGATACACACAGAAGTCACAGCTCACCACAGTCTGGTACTTCTAAAGGTTTCACAGGATGCCCAAGTGCTTGAGGCATGCTATTCCTTGAGACAACCCATCACCACACGCCTGACTTTACCACCTTACTCAGGGAAAACTATGGGGTAGTTTGGTTGTTACTCTGAGGGTTTGTTCATACCGGTGCAAAATATGGATTTGAACTTGCCCATCTCTCCATTAATGTAGGGATGTCCAGACAATGTCTTCTCCACCTTGATGTTTCTCTAGATTTCCCCTCTTTTAAATGAGGTTTTTTTAAAAATCTTGCCATTTCAAACTTTCCAAGGATTAAGAAACCCTGCATTTAAAGGGTGAAAGGTCTAGAACAACACTTGGATGGGGAGGATGTTGTGTGGATGCCCCTTCATTAATGGAGGAACAGGGAGATGCAAATCCTCATGCACTCTTTCTCAGTGGTACATTTTTTGCCACCTTCTCTGTATTCTCAGAGGAACAGCAATGGCTTTTGGGAAGCTGTCCTTGCATGGGCATGCAGACACTGTACATTGAGAGCACATTGCATCAGTGTCAAATAAGAGTGAGGCAGTAATAAATGTCAAGGCAAGAGCGGATGAATATCTTTTTCCAGTCAGAGAGTATAATGCAATACACAGTGTCTCAAGCACTGAGTAGCAAGACTGGTGATAATCTGAAAGCATGATGGGAGGGAGGGAGGGAGGGAGAGAGAGAGACTGGCAGAAGGACAGTACAGTGGTACCTTGGGTTAAGTACTTAATTCATTCCGGAGGTCCGTACTTAACCTGAAACTGTTCTTAACCTGAAGCACCACTTTAGCTAATGGGGCCTCCTGCTGCCGCCGCACTGCCGGAGCATGATTTCTGTTCTCATCCTGAAGCAAAGTTCTTAACCTGAAGCACTATTTCTGGGTTAGCGGAGTCTGTAACCTGAAGCGTATGTAACCTGAGGTACCACTGTACTAACATGACATGACACTCCATCTTTAGATTGTTTTACAAGATTAATGGAAAGCAGAGTAGCGTTGACCCAAGGCCTCATCCGCTCCACTGTGAACTCACAGACTCTTCCCATTCTGTTTTATACAATGCCCAGGGCCGGTCCACCCATGGGGCAAGGTGAGGCAATCGCCTCAGGCGGCAGGATCCACAGGAGCTGCAGATCCCAATGTAGATGTTTATCCCCTGACTTGTTCCTGTTGTAGATCTTCCCTCACCCCTTCCTTTCCTGGTAGGGAGGGGGGCACTATTTTGCAATTTACCTCAAGTGCCAAAATGTCTTTGGCCAGCTCTGACAATGCCACAGCATTGCTGCCCCAGAAAACATGTGAGACCATTATGGAGGGCAGGCTGTAACCATATCTGGATCTTGAGGAGAGGTCCCATGCTAGTTGCCCCACACTTTGAAACATTAACACAGTAACCAGCCAGGAGCAATGTTTTGACAGCTACCATGTGACTAAGGAAATGTTGGAATGAGGCACCGCCCTTCCAAAATCCTGCATAAATGTATCAGGGCTGTGATCTGCTCTGAGTTATAACACTGCAGCCAGTGCTTCCCTAACTTTGTAAAACTAACTAAATAAATGAGTTGTTTGTTCTCGTATCTTGACAAACTGTAAAATGCCTCTCCCACCCTTCACCTACTCTTCAAAATGGCTGCCATGGGACATGGCATAACACAAAATGAGAGAGTACACTCATGGCTGCTTGACCATTTTTTTGATGATAAAATCTTAATACGAGAAGGTTGAATGTAACCATGACACCAGCTTTATAATCTTCCGGCTCGTGGCATTGCCCACACAACCCTTTTCCTCTTGATGTTTCTAAGGTGCTTTTTTGGTTTCTCCATAAGTCAAAAAAGGTAGAGTCACAATGATTCTCAACTCAGGTTAGCAAGGAGGACACACAATGTTCTCTTCATTACCACACACTGGTTTAGGCCCAAGCATGCAATGCATTTTAACTCACGGGCAGGTCCAGACCCAATATTTATGGCATGGATGCTGAGTATGAATGAGAACTTTGTTTTCTTAAAATAATGTCTCTGTGTAGCCCGCATCCTATCTGAGCTCACTAGGCTTTGCTTTTTTTGAAACATACATAATCTCTCTTCGATATGGCAGTTCCCACTGTTCCTTTAAACACTGGTTTCCTTGATAATGTTTCAAACTTCTCAGATATGCTTTGAACTATTGCCGAATAACTCAATCAAATTTAATGCTGAACTGTTACTTTGTGAAGTGCACACCCTGTGGAGATAACTTCCAGCGGGTCATTTCAGATGTCATAATAGACTTGCATGAATGCCGCCTTTATTGAACAAGAGAGATAACTCATCCTTAAAGCATGATGTACAATCTAGCAGGCACACGGCCCCAACTGCAGCTAGAATTCCAAACGCTACTGAGGGTCATGCAAGGGACTAGTGCTAAGTGATCCCCTCCTTTGGGTGGTTGATCTCCATACCATATCCTTTAGTGCTTTTGAAAGTCTCCTTAGATTCAGAGGCAGTTTTCTACGCAGCTGTTAACAGCACCAACGAAAGCCCAAACTTTCATTGTATCCACGGAACTGGTTTCATGTCCCTTTGGATCCTGGCATATAGCTGAGATCCCTTCTTTATTATTCAATAATCCAAGTCCAGATTTTAATAATGGGCGAACCAGCATGTCTTTACTTATGTCACACCAAATAGGAGTTCAAATGAATGCAGGTGGGGTGAATTTAAAGAGACGTGCATTTAAAGTAGTAATAAAAGTCTTCCAAAATATTCTGGCCCAATGTATCCCTATCAAATGCAAGAGGGCTTTGAAAAAAAATACACAAAATATACTCGGATTTATTACTCTAACATCTTGGGCTATGGGCCTCTTCATTCCATGCCTTCAGTGGCTGCCTCTATAAATCTTATTTTGCTCAACATCCTTGCAATTGAAAAGGAAAGAGGTCAGCAATTAGCCTCTGCAGAACAGAAGCTGCTCAACGTAAGAGTTTTGGGTGGCCCTATATATCAGAGTGACTTTTCTTTACTGATCAACTAAGAATCAATTATGGGTTACAAAAACCAGCTGACTTTTTGAGGTGTCGGCGTCACTGAATTGTTTGATGTGAAGAACGACGTTTGAGCAAGAAGCCTCAGAACTTGATTTGTAACTCTCTGCATGCACACAGAGAGTAAAGGAAAACACATAAAGATGTGAGAGAAATAGCAATATGTAACAACCTAAATTTGGGGGCAGGGGTGGGGGAGTCTGCAAATATGAAAGGAAAGAGGGAAGTATAATGGCAAAAATATGTTTATGTACCAAGCCTAAAAGAGTTTGCTGAGTTGTAACTGCCTGAAGTATGTCGAGGAAAACTTTGGTGTTTCTTTCTTTTTACTAGAACTCTAAAGTCCATTAACTGGAGCCAAGTGCAAAATATGAGCTGGTGTGGTTAATTTTGATGCAAAATAGTGATAGAGAGGCTGGAGCCAATTGCTCTTTGTAGCAGAGAAAGCACCTTACATGGATAACCTGCACATACCACTTTGAAACAACGTCTGTCTTAGAACCAGCCAAGGGTTCTAATATTGCATGATTTAGAGTAGAGGGAGAGATAATACTTCCAGGTTGCTGTTAAGGGCATATAACGAACTATTTCTCCACCAGCTTCCAATTAACCGTCAGATTTATCTGTAGACCCCAAGCTAACGGAAGCCCACCAAAAAGATTTGAAAAGGGCGTTCTGAAAGTCTGTGTGCTTTCCATTCTTAGCCACAAGATGGCTGTATAAAGCAACATTTTTCTCCTTGTATATTTTAGGCTTGCAGAGATGTTATAGCAGATTCCGCCCCCCCTTTTTTAATGGAACAAAACAAAACATTTTTTTTCAGATGGGAGATCAAAAATTACAAACCTTCCCTGTGCGAAAGCGTTGCTGAACTGGTGTCCTTCTGATGTTGGACTTCCAACTCTCATCAGCACAAACCAGCCTCAAGGGTGATGGGAGATGCAGTCCAACAGCACCTGGAAGGGCCACTGGTTCACCATCCTGCCTTAGGATCAAGTACAAGAGGCCACTGACTGCTAGGTCTCTCCTTCTACCCATGTCTGCAAATATAATGTGCTGAACCACACAGGATGTTCCCTGCAGCCCTGGTTCAGTAATGCCAATGGCTGCTGATGCTGTATAACGGACCTAGAAATGAGATCTGCTCCATATTCATGCTCCTGATTCTACTATGCTCCATAGTAAAAAAAGGTAAAGGACCCCTGGACACTTAAGTCCAGTCAACGGACTGAACTCTGGGGTTGCGGCGGTCATCTTGCTTTCAGGCCAAGGGAGCTGGCGTTTGTCCACAGGCAGCTATCTGGGTCATATGGCCAGCATGACTAAACAGCTTCTGGTGCAATGGGACACTGTGATGGAAACCAGAGCACACGGAAACACCATTTACCTTCCCGCTGCAGCGGTATCTATTTATCTACTTGCACTGGCATGCTTTCGAACTGCTAGGTTGGCAGGAGCTGGGACAGAGCAACAAGAGCTCTTTCTGTCATGGGGATTCGAACCGCCAACCTTCTGATTGGCAAGCCCAAGAGGCTCAGCGCCACCTACTCCCATTATGCTCCATAGCCCTTAAACAATGGAGCATACGTTTGGTAGACAAATCCTGTTTAGCCTTACTTAAACCAAGAAATTCTCTACCCTACCGGCTGCTTTCCCGGAAATCTTAGGCCACAGTAAGTCAGGCTTCAAGGCAGCAATCCTATTTACACTTACCTGGCAGTAAGTCCCATTGAACTCAGTGGGATTTACTTTTGAGTGGACTATTCTATGAGTAGACATATGGTCTCACTGTGTCAGTGATCTGCTAATGGTGACGCAACATTGGCATTGCATAGCGAGTGTCCTATGGTCTTATAAACTCAGGGGTGAAGTGGGTAGACTTCTGCCTCTACCAGAGCCCAATGATCTACCAACCAGAGCCAGGTGCAAAAGATGCAGGTCTCAGCTACATTAGTCAAAATGCAGCGTTATAAATGTGTTATAACAGTGTGGCACCAGATGGCACTGTAGAGCTGAAATCGCAACTCAATTATATTCAATTGTGAACTTTACAACGGTTTTTTGCAGAGCATTTCCATAGCATTTTTTTATAGCTCTGTAGATCTAGCCACAGTGTTAGAGAACAAGGTGCTTATGAACACATACCTGAGCCAAGGAATTTATTTTCAGTAGCAGAACTGACCTGGCCACTTTTGTGGTTAGTGTTCTTCATTTCAGTAGCTTGATTTAAGTTGGTGAAAAGCCTCTTTGTTGTTTGCTATTGGGAGTTAGAAAACCTTGCTGATCTACTAGAAAACACTGGAAGATCTGGCAGGAGATCCAAACCTCTATTTTGCCACCCCCTGCTCTAGCTGCCACAGGTGGTTCATAATATTCTGCTATAATACTGCTAGCCTTCTGGAATTTGTCTTTATGATGCATATCAGTCAGAATTTCTGGGGTTATAACTTACTATATTTGTGACTTGACTATGATCTCCCAGAAGCTCTTTATAGGGTGGTGGTTTTTTACATTATTCTATTCAGATTTATTGGCCAACAGAGGTCTTCTTAAGCAGACACAAAACTGCACTTCATTGTAAAAGGGCAGCACTCATGGCTCTCTTTGGGGGATTGTAAAAGCCTGCGGCAGCTGGGACTTGGTATTCCTACCACATCTGCGGCTGCCAAACGACACCACAGTTTGCTCACAAATAATGTTCAGACCGAGACTTTTCAAAACATAGCAGTTATTTACCAAAAAATTATGTCAAAGGAATGTAACACAGATTGCCATCCAATTCTGCTGCTAAACAATTTGCTGTTTTTGCTGCTATTTCATATTTAGCTTGGATCCCTGCCAGGTTAGATATTGCCCAGAGATTCCATTTTGGTTATATGTTTTCTGGTTTAAACCATTTGGTTACATTTGAGTAAAGTCATCTTGAGGGGTCTTAACAGGCACTTAGTTTCTCCTGAGCTAGAATTCTGTGCTTAAAATTTCCAGGCTTCACACCTAGAATTGAGTGCTCTGATTTGCATAATGTGTGCACGCAGATTTAAAATTTCAAATAATTAAATGTGCCTGCTTTTAAGAAAATAAAATGTACCTACCCTTGAAGGAAGGCAGGAGGTGAGTGTTTGAAATATGCAGTTTTTTAAGGATCCACCAAAAGGCAAGTTTCAAATTGTCCCTGTCATTCTTTCAGTTTACCTAAAGCAAAAGAGATATCTATAAAAGGCATTCCCTTTTTCTCTTTTAAAAGCTCTACCCCATTTCTGTGGGATATATCAACCTCAAATAACCAGCATACTTAGATCTAGTTAATGCATGAAGGGGTTAAGACCATAGATTACTTGCCCTCTGCACTGGATCTAGGCATCCTGGCAATTGCAAACAGAGGCGCCAGCTTGCGAGGGCAATTTGGGGGGACGACGGCGACAATGTAGCATGTGTGATGTCATGCGTGTGATGTCAGGACTTTGGGAGGAGCTGGGGGCACAGCTGGTGGCGGCGCAGCTTAAATGGCTGGCGACTCTTGCTCCATCTCCCCCTGGCAACACCAGTGGCGCCACCACTGGCAGGAGATTGCTTCAACACTTCTTCCCCTCAGGAAGAGGAGTTGAAGGGGCTGGTCACTGGAGCTGTAGTACACACTTTATTATGTAGAAGTCATTATCTCTGCTTTACATGAATGTGAGGGCAGGGAAATCCAAAGATTATTTTTGTAGGAAATTTGGCAGTGATGTTCTAGGTATGAATGAGGTTTCAGCATCGTGATATATCACTAGCTAAATATTGTGATATACTGATTTATCATGACGTCTGAAAGAAGGATGGAGCTATGTAGAGGCACTGGTTGGCTTCATGGTTGCCCCCCCGCATGGTGATTTTTACCGGCACCTGCTCTTGTGATTCGCAGCACCCTGCAGGAGGCAGGGAAGAGCTGAGCTGGCAGAGTTAACAGGGGCTGCCGGAATCGAGAGAAGCATTCACCTAGCTTCAGTTTCCCCCACATTGTGATTTTTGCATAGCACACCCACACACCATGAGTTATAATATATCGCCGGGTCAAAAACTAAGAAACTGATAACACGATATGAACTCCAAACTGGTTTGGGACGATGTATCACCCAGCCTTAGTATGAACTAGCTCAAATGTTAGATTTAGAAAATGATTCCCATGATAATTTCAATTATCACATTAAAATCAGGTAATGGGGGTGTTATGCCATATCAGCGATCAACAAGAAGAATAGCTGGGGCTATTACCATGTCCATGAATTGTTAGCAGGGTGTCAACATTTACAAGTCTGCTGCTCAGTATGCAAAAATTAGAGTTTCGTTATTTTAGGTAGGACGTGAGATTTGTTTTGTGTTGTTTTGCAATATGTATTAGGCATTGATATGTCCAACTCCAATGGCTTAATCTCAACACAAATATCAATTCAAAAGGGCTGTTTAAAGTAGCACACATGGTCTTGCAAAACTGTATTCCCAAGGCGGCTTTTGAAATGACATACACTATATATTGAACTTATTAGGCAATGGAATTTGTGCTTCTGAGGATTTCGACGCTCTCATCATGAACTCTGCAGTGGCAGCCTACCAAACCCCATTAAAGCCAGAAGGACTGCAGGGAAGTCTAGGTATAAAACATCTGAGGATCTGGGTTTTGGGGGTGCTTTGGCAAAAGAAGACCAGAACGGCAAGGCTGGAAGATCAATGGCAAGTCCGTGGGGACTTGTGTGCGTTTGACAAGGAAGGGCTCTTCACATTATTTACTCCACTCAAAATGTTGAAGGGACGGGTATAAAATATGAATATATGCCTGACAAAGAGTGCTTCCTTCCTGCTAATTGAAAAACATTATGCAACCCAATATTCTGTAGTTAAGTAACTGTGATCTACTGTAAGTAGCTGTTGGGAACAGAGGTCCCCGCACCTTAAATTGTCAATATGTAGTACAACACATGCAGGTATTTGGGGTTTGATCCAAACACATGCAGGTATTTTGGGGTTTGATCCAAAGGGTCAGTAGCAACAGGCGGAAGGCACTTCTGTACATGCCGTGGGGAGAGGCATGATTACCCCCACTTCTCCCCTGTAGTGACATCACTCTGCACCACATCCCGTGCCGTCTCTGAGGGTCAACTTCCAACTTTTTTGGGAAGTTACTTTTCTGGGCTGGAATTTTCAGTCAATGAAAGAAAGTGCGGACGAGGCATCTAGTTAAAACCAAAACCAAACACAAACCCCTTCTCATCAAACTACAAAGAGTCAGAGCCAGAAACAGTCACCTGCAGCATACATTTAAGGCACTATCATACAACTTTAAATCGTCACAACTTCCCTCAAAATAATCCAGGGAGCTGCAGTTTGTTACTGGTTCTGAGTGAGTTGTTAGGAGACCCCCTATTCTAGACCCCCCTCCAAGTGTCCCTATTTTCCAAGGATGTGCCTGATTTAGAGAAGCCGTCCTGGTTTCTGATTTAATCCCAGAATGTCCCGCTTTTCCTTAGGATGTCCCTATTTTCACTGGAGAAATGTTGGATGGTATGGAATTATCTGACCCACAAGCTGTCTGAAGGCAATCATGTATAGGAAAGGTGTTTTTTTTATAAAAAATGTTTAATGTTTTGTTATGTTTTTATATACATCAGAAGCTGCCCAGAGTGGCTGGGGCAACCCAGTCAGATGTGTGGGGTATGAACAGTAAAATTATCATTATGGAATGGGACGTCCCTATTTTCATTGGAGAAATGTTGGAAGGTATGCTGTTCTCCTCACAGAGCTACATGTCTCACAGTGGTTTGACAGTCAATCCCTCTTCCCAGAGAAGTCTGGGAATTGTAGCAAGGGGCCTCCTAACAGCACTAAGCCCCCTTAAGAAACTACAATTTCCAGAATTCTTGGGTGGGGAGCCATGTTTTAAAGCGGTACAATCCTACTTTAGATTGGAATAGAACAATGGAAAGCAATGGGACTTAAGCTGAAATTTTAGAAACATAGCTTTTTGAAGGTTTACACAGCAGTTGTTGGAAGCTGTACGGCTTCCAGAACAACATACACAACTCATTTCAGCAAAAATGCCAGCTCAGCTTGAATCAATTTCCTGTCCTTTGCCATGGACTGCCTTAACATATAATCCTATTTTCCCCCTTCTGGTTACTATTTCCTGCCAGTGGCATAAATCATCCAAGAATACTGAGCCCAGTTAGGCTTTATTTTTTACAGTCTTTTCCTTTTCCAGATAATTCAGTATGCCGATCACTGTTGCACCTGGATGAGGAGTAGGGTTTAAAAGGCAATAAAGTCAAAGCAGTATCCTACCCTATAATATATTTCATTTTAAAATCTTTTTTTATCTTGCCCCACTTCATATCTCAATATCTATATAAAAATCAAAGCAGCTAACAGATATGAAAATCGAATATGCATAAAATCCAACAATGAAACACATCTCAACAAAAGAACAACATGCAACAGCAGCAAGAACTCAAATGCAAAACCAGGAGAATTGGTAAAAAAAGGAATGAATGTAATATGTGATGAGGGGAACACAGAGCATGGCTGCAGAGACTGGGCAGGTTCATATGGTCAAGAGAAGATGGTTCTTCAGATTTTCTGGACTGTCCTATTTAGGGCTTTAAAGGTGGAAACTGGGATCTAGCTTATAAGCAGCCTGACAGGGCTTTTCTTTCCTTAATCAGCAATAAATAAAAAGAAATAGGGATACATAGCCAGGGTGATATGTTAGCTAGAGTGAGAGACTAGGGCTGGGTGCATATCAAACATCTAACCTTCCCCCACCACAAAGAATAATAGGAACTGTAGTTTAGCCCCTATAGAGCTACATTTCTCAGTTCCCAATATTCTTTGTGTGTGTGTGTGGGGGGGGGGTGGTTTAATGTATGGTGTGTACGCAGCTTAGGACTGGGGAAACCCAGGTAATTTTGGACTGGACTTAATGGTCTTATGACTTCCCCTGCAGAGATATTGTGTAGATGGCTTTGGCCCTGTATATCTAAAGGAGCATCTCCACCCCCCATTGTTCAGCCTGGACACTGAGGTCCAGTTCCAAGGAACTTCTGGCAGTTCCCTCATTGTGAGAAGTAAGGTTACAGGGAACCAGGCAGGGCCTTCTCAGTAGTGGCACCCACCCTGTGGAATGCCCTCCCATCAGATGTTGAGGAGATGACCCATTATACGACCTTCTGTAGACATCTGAAGGCAGCTCTGGATTGGGAAGCTGTTGTAAATAACAACAAGGTAAGGTAAAAAAAGTAAAGGACCCCTGGACGGTTAAGTCCAGTCAAATTCGACTATGGGGTGCGGCGCTCATCTCACTTGCAGGCTGAGGGAGCTGGTGTTTGTCAACTGACAGCTTTCCAGGTCATGTGGCTGTAGCACCCTGCTTGTGGTTAATGCTTAGCTGGAATGAAATATTCAATGCAGCAATAGAGAAATTAAAATAATAATTTATTTGTCAGACAAATAAATGATTGGCACAGTGGTATATTTACCAAAAGCTCTGCACACCCCAGCCCTGGTGACCAGCACTTATATTCCCTCAGCCCAGCCTCCTTACTCCTCCTTTGGCTGCCTCTGTCCAATCAGCCTGGTTGAAATTCCTATTGGCTGTTTGCTAGAACCAATCATAAAAGATACACCCATTTCCTATTACCTTTTATGGGAGACAAAGAGCTATATTTCCTTCTATCATATATCTTACATTTGTCTTGACAAGGCATCTTAATTATCAGATCCCCTATGCCCTTTGCTCTTCTGCTCTTGGCTCTTCTGCCCTTGGCAACAGGGACAGATGGCTAAAACAGATGGCTCATGGTTTTAAATCTTGTCATATAAACAGAGGTCTTGGGTTCACCTTCTCACACACCATCAATGAAATAAGAATCTAACATAAGAATCTAACATCTCTTACTTTCTACATTCTTTATATAGTTACATTAAAGTCAGTACATTTCATATATATATAACATAGATTGATTTTTTGGAAGAAACGATTAGTAAAGAACAGTTTCCAAAGTGACCAAAAACAACCTCAGAGCAGTCTCTCTTCCTCACCAGGCTGCAGCTGTTGTTTTTAGCTCTTTGCCTTTTAACCTTCTCAGGATATCTTAAACCTTGGGAAGATGTTTGATGGGAGGCATTATTTACCAACTCTAATTAATGTTTTTGCAGCTTGGATTGTATTCTGTAATCTGTATGACCTTTGTTCCCAGCTTTTGCTCCTTTTTACAACTTTGAAGTACTGCAACAAATCAATGAGGGGCCCTGTTCAGAAAAATAAATATCTGCCAAGGCTGGAGCAAGCATCTGAAGCAAGCATCTACAGATATATTTTTAAGCTTATTTAAAATACAGATCTTTGATCAGATGCCTCATGGCCAGCATGACTAAACCGCTTCTGGTGCAACAGAACATTGTGATGGAAACCAGAGCACACGGAAACGCTGTTTACCTTCCTGCTGCAGTGGTACCTATTTATCTACTTGCACTGGTGTGCTTTTGAACTGCTGGGTTGGCAGAAGCTGTGACGGAGGAATGGGAGCTCCTCACCGTTGAGTGGATTCCAACCTCCGACCTTCCGATTGGCAAGCCCAAGAGGCTCAGTGGTTTAGACCACAGCGCCACCTGTATCCCTTAAATAACAGCAACAACAATAATTTCTCTTACCTCAAAATGTGGTAAATGGATGCATTTGGGGACCCTTCAGCTTATTCTGCTGAACAGGCCTTGTCTTCTTTCCCTAAAGTCCTACTCTGATGGTACCGCCAGACCCACGCTCAAATCCCTGCTCTGTTTTTACTGAGTGGCCAGTTGCCACCAACAGCCTAGCCTCCCTCACAGGGTTGTTCTGTGGATAAAATGAGAAGGGAGAGAACCACAAATACTTCTCTGGGCTACCTGAAGGGAGGGCAAGAGAAATAAATAAGCAATAACTAGTTTATTCAGTAGTAAGCTAATCAATCAAGTTTCCCAAACATTTTGTCAGCTCTGAATTAACCCATCAGCAGCAATCCCAGGGCTTTTTTTCAGCCAGAACTCACCGGAACTCAGTTCTAGCACTTATCAGGTGGACACCATTGCCATTATAAGAGAACAAGGGAGAGATCCATGGTGAGTTCTGGCACCTCTTTTTCTAGAAAAATAGCACTGAGCAATCCTATACGGTCCACTCAGAAGTAAGTCCCATTGAGCTAACTAGGGGTTTCTCTCAAGCAGGTGGGTACAGGATTTCCGCCTAAAACAGCATAGCCACTTCATGGAAGATCATAATCAATAATAAAATCTGAATGGAAATGGTAATCAAAACACATTTTAATTAACGATTTAGTTCCAATCCCGTCTTTTAAAAATAGCATTGAGAATTTTCATTTTGTCATAATCGAGAATTGGAGAGTTAGACGGCAGCCCCAAAGAGAAATTAAAATTGGCCAGAGCAGCTAAGCAACCGCCTCAAACAAATAAAACACGAGAGCGGCAGACATGAATATTTTTTACAGATAATTTTAATTTTCTGAGTTCACTGAATTAATAGTCCCCAGATGGAATAGAATTTATAGCCAAACATCTTCCTACCAGTCATGATTTGACAGACCACCGTTGTTTCAGGGAGACAGTAACTACAACAGCATATTCTACAACTTGCTTTACAGCAGTGGAACAGGAGTTCCAAAACGGTAGTAAGGTGAAAAACACAGACGTATTGCGACTCTGTCGAGTGGAAACATTATTTACTTACCTTTGCCAATTTAAAACGTGTGGCGTAAATTCTGCCTTGACTGAAGAGCTTGTGGGTTGGCCAACATGCTGCGAAAACCAGGCATTTGGACCTCAGATGGCCGTGGTGATGGAGAACGTAGCAGGATGTCCTCCAGTGATGTTTGTCTCAGGTCGGATTTTATATCAACCCTGTGATTTGTGTGTTCACTCGGACGACTACGAGTACCAAAAGTTCAATTGTTACACACTCTGAGGGACTCAAGTAATAGTTTCTGCAGATGCCGGGTCATGAGGCTCAACAGTCAACACCAGCTGAGTCCCAGAAGGTGAACTGTTTCTCACCTTTCCAACACCAGGTCATACCCTCCAGGTGTCCCGATTTTCCAGGGACAATCCTGGAATTATGAAAGTCACCCTAGCTTCTGCTTTGATCCGAGAATGTCCCTATCTCCCCCACCAGTGCCACCGCTGCCGAACTTGGAGAGGAGGTGGAGCTGGCACTTGTCCCGAGTTGTGGTGGCAAGGGAGCAGCCCATTACCTCTCCATGGCCACTGGTGCTCAGCTTCTCCCTTGGGCGGCTTGTAGAAGCTTCTAGAGAGTGGGTGAGGAGGATGAGGAGAGGTTGCTGCCGCTGAGGTCCAGCTGCATGTGATGTGGCAACTCTGAGGGGCAGGGAGAGGACAGAGCTGTCCTGAGCTGGAAGAAAGGGGGAGTGGGGCGGAGTGCAAGGAGTCTTGATCAGGGGTCGGCAAGGTTTATCGGTCCCGCAGAGATCCCTCCATGGGCTGGATGTAAGCGCCCCCTCCCGTGATTTTTGGCGTTGCAGAGCAAGTCCCTGTGCTGCGCTGCACTGGTTTAGTGCAGTGTGAGAGCGAGCGGCTCAGTTCGGGGGCAGCTCGGGGGCCGGTCAAACAACCTCTGTGAGTCACTTCCGGACCATGGGCCTTAGGTTGGTGACTTCTGATCCAGATTAAAATAAAAATAAATGCTGTGCGTGTCTGCGTCTAAACCTGTCCAAAAGCAGTTTGAAGAAACACCTTTCTTGGCAAGATCCACCCAAATGAAAGCATTTTTAAGTCCTGCTAATTTCAACGGAGGAGGTTTAAGCACATGCTTAATTTTGGCTGGGGTTATGCCCATGGTATTTTCTTTTGAATCTGGTTTTATTCAAAATCCACAGGCCGGATTTTTATACTTGGGGTGTGTGTAAGAACAGTTGTGGGGACTGGGAAGATGTCTAATAACTAGATAACCAGATGCATGCATTCATTAACTTGCATGTATCTTTGGAAAACAGATAAGAACAGGAACTAGGATTAAAGATTTTCGGTAAGTATTCTTTTGAGCCATTAGATGTCACTATTCAATGCAAAATGCTTCAGCTTCAGTAATCATGTCTGTTCTCCACATACCAAACAGGTTTTTTAAAATCTGTCACAGTTTGTTTTTTTAAACTGTTACAGAAATCCAGTTACGTTTGCAGATGGATTGACAGTTCTAAATTGTTTTGTGTTGAGTTCCTTAGAAAAGAGAGTGGAGTCGTATAAATTGGGGGGTAGAGGGAAATAAATAAATATATGTTTTGATGGAAAAGGATGTAAAATGAAAGGCACCGCAAGCACATTGTGGTTTAAAACAAAATAAAAATACAGGGGAAAATGAAATGTAAAGGATTGGCAGAGATACGTGGAAAAAAACACAGGTCTCAAAAGATGTGAGAAACAAGATTTATAAGAAAGTTGAAATGTGATTCTTTACACAGAACTCCATGTATTCCAAGTTTAATTCTTTCACTAAGTATTAAAATCACAGATGTCGTCAAGCATGGCTCACCATCTAAGTGGCCCATTCATTTTTAATTTTCTTTTCTGCTTCGGCTTGAAAGCTAGATGAGCACCGCAACTCCAGAGTCACCTTTGACTGGACTTAACTGTCCAGGGGTCCTTTGCCTTTTTTTTTTTACACAAAAGCTGACTGGATTCCCAGCTGAGTCTTTCTTCAACACTGGCAACAGGAGAAGCTCTTCCACTGTACTTGAGTACAGCTGCCTAGTTTAGAAGGTGCAGTCTACCAACCTCTCCGCACTGCTCCCCACCTGCTGCCTGAGGTGGTCACCTCAGCTACTTAAGAGTAGAGCTGGCTCCACAAAACTGAGAATGAGGAGTATCTGATTGTCAGGTATGTGAATGCTGCCCAGTATATGCATCACTGAACCAAGTGACCATGATTTTGTGGGGATCTATTTTGTGATTGGAAAGTTCATTTGAAAAAGGAATTAGTTTTCATTCACCCTAGTTCAATTTATAATTCATTCACATGTTCCTCGGCATTCTTTTCTTCAGCCAGCTCTGCTAAAGTATAAAATTGTACAGCTAAAGTATAATTGTACAGCCAGCTCTGCTAAAGTATAAAATATACTAAGAGCAAAAGAAGAATCAAAATGTATAGGGTAAGGTGAACAATTGCTTTATTTCCTCCAACAATTACAAACTTTAAGCTTAAACAGCTTTTCAGACAGATGAAAATGGTAAATGCAATGGCCAGAATCAGAGTTAAGTGTGACGAAACCCATATATACAGAAACTATTGAATTAAAGTTAAAGCTGAATTGAAACTGAATTTTTAAAACCACCCCAAGTTCCACTGCAAAAGGAAATTAATTCACATTCAGTTCACCTGGCAATTATAGGAGTTACTTTCAGATGCAATTCAAAGATTTTTGAATTAGATCAACGGAAATACTAGATTTATTTATAATCTGCCTGCACCTTTAAAGTCCAAACCTTGGTTAAAATATCGTTCTTCAGTTCACGTATGATTTGTCCTGGTCAGATGGAAATCTGACCGGTTGTTCTTGCCATTTTGTGCAAGGGAAGCTAGAGTGGAAATGTTTTTGCAGCTCATGTTTTGCCTTGAATGGAACTGGGGGACAAGTGAGGCAAGCAACTCGTGTTCAACTTAACATCTGTACCTGGAGCTCTTTTTGCCCTAGCCAGGGGCTAAGAGATAATGGAGCAATGTTACCATTTTCATGTTCTACAATTGCAGACAGACTAGAGCAATATAACCCATTGTGCGGGATGTTCCCAGCACTAACTAACCCTTAATTGCCTTCCTTTGCACGCTGAGAGTTACATGAGGGTGGTGGGTGCACATTTTTTTTGGGGGGGGGTACATTCTAGAGAGGTGGCCAGAGTTGGTGGCGGGTGAAGCCATTCCCTCCCTGTCTTTTTCTCTCTTGTTAATCTGGGCCCTGCTCATGGGCGTAGCCAGGATCTATTTTAGTGGGGGACAGGCATTATGCTAGGGGACAGAACCTAGTTATATGCAACGCAAATGGTCTGTTAAGTATTTTTATCTACTTACTTGATGGGGGGGGGGGGGTTTGTCAGCTGCCCCCTTACCTATGCCCATGGCCCTGTTACATCCAAGCAGCCACTAACTTCAGCAAACATAAGAGCAACCACAACAAACCAGAAACAGATGATAAAGAAAAGCTCAACTTTGTGCAAGCCGCTTGGGGTTTTTATTGAATCACAGTGATGGCACCTGAGACGCTGGCCTCTTGGGTGATGCTAAGAACGCAGCGCTAAGGTTAAAGAAAACATCATACCTAAGAAGATGCTAAAAAGAAGAACGGGGCATCTTAGCAAATGTGGAATCAAAACGTTACTGGGTTATTTGGAAGAATATGATGGAATGTGCCAAAGTGACTTAAGCGAAGAACTACCAGACACCTAGTTACGCTTTCTCCTAAAGCTACATCTTACATGGTTTTACCTTCGTAAATAATGAAATTGATGGAAAAGAGGGGGAAATCTGGTCCAGTCCCTGATCAATTTAAAAAGATGTGCATAGACACTTTCACACCATCCTATCTTAACACTCTCCCCACATGTACCTGCTGTTCATCACACACTCACTCCGGGTAACAATGAGTTTTATTCAAAAATGCCAGGAAATTTCAAATTTCTTTTACAAACTAGGTAGGCTGGAGGACAGTGGAAAGACAACAATCCTTCCACTAGGGTAGGAGATGGCATCCTAGGATTCTCATGCTATTACTACAACTGTTTTGCACACAAATGCTCTATGCATCATAATTGCATTGGCAAAACAGTCATAGTAATAGTCTGAGAATCCTAGGCCTGCCATTTCCTACCCTAGCGGAAGAGTTGGTATCTTTCTACTGCCTTGAAGAAAGATAGGTAAAGTTAAAGGGACCCCTGACCATTAGGTCCAGTCGTGACCGACTCTGGGGTTGCGGCACTCATCTAAGCCACTTCTGGCGAACCAGAGCAGCGCACGGAAACGCCGTTTACCTTCCCGCCAGAGCGGTACCTATTTATCTACTTGCACTTTGACGTGCTTTTGAACTGCTAGGTTGGCAGGAGCTGGGACCAAGCAACGGGAGCTCACCCCATCGCGGGGATTCAAACCGCCCACCTTCTGATCAGCAAGTCCTATGCTCTGTGGTTTAACCCACAGCATCACCCGTGTCCCTTTTTGAAGAAAGATAGAGCAACATAAAATGTAATATGGCACTTAAAATATCACATGTATATCTTAATCCATATGATATTTTAAGCACCATATTACATTTTCTTTTATGTTGCTCTATCTTTCTTCAAGGCTCATTTTTTCAATGAATATTAGTCTCTGAATTAAGCATTGTGAATCAGCACATGGAATGATTCATTTCGGCTGCTAAAGTTCAAGTCTGAGACCAGCTTACACCACCAAATTAACCTTTCTCCCACCCACACTCATTAGCGACTAATGAAAATGGTGATAGTGGCTTCAGGTTTGAAGAATAACTCTTCCTTCTATTTCAAATTCAAATATTGTAAAATCACTAATTGACCTGCAAAACCAGACCCGCCAGTTCGTTCCTAATGCACCTACGGTAATTCGTTGATCATTTCTGCATCCCCTGGAGGCAACTGAATCTGGATCAGGAGGGCAGTGTGCACAAACAGGTTACAGAAGTAAATCCCCCCCCCTTACGTTTAGCAAGACCCGAGTCCTGTATGCTGGAAGCATACAAAGTTCCTCATATTTCTCAATCTTCATAACCCTGCAGAAGTTCACAAAATGATGGGTCATCGTGACTATCTAACAGATGCATATCTGTAATGTAATGGTTTCCAGCCCGGGGATTCATACCAAAGTCTTCTCAGGGCCAGAAGTGAAAGATCACCACACCACATACAATCCAAGCTATTTTTCTCCACCCATCTTCCTTGTCTGTTATAATAACCCCTCTAGAAACCACAAGTGGGGCTGGAGCTGGATTACGGCAGTACAGGCAGTTCTATCCCCCCCCCCCCAGGCGCCAAGCTGAGGGGGAGCAAAATAACAACAACAAACCTATATTTATATGGGTACCTACTAAGAAGATCCATAAAAAAGCAACTGTACCACAATAAATTGTGAAAACTAAGAGTTTTTTGGGGGGTGCGCGCGCCAAATTTTGTCTTCACTCAAGGGGGTCTTGTGCAGTTTTTTGGCAGGAGTGCAGTGGTCAAACTGTGGATGCTGAGGTGACTGACAGGTCAGTCACAAACCACCATTATGTATGGAGGCTAGTACATTTTCAAGATGATGCTGTCTCTATGGGAAGAAAAGCAAAACAGAGTGCTAATTTGAGATGGGGCTCAGGAGGTAGGGCTGCCATATGTCTAGGATTTAAAAGGCAAATCAATCGAAAAATCGTGGGTGGTTTTTTTTGTGTTTTTGTAAAAACCCTAAAACCACAACTTTGGGGTTTTCATAAAAAAGCTCAACATTTGGGGGGCCCTGGTTTTTACTTCTTGAAATATGGCAACCCTAACAAATGCATTGCTGTCTCAAAAATGGGGGGGGGGTACATAGCCTATCTAAATGTTAGAGTTTTAAGTCAACATTGCTGGTCCCTGAAACCCTGCCCCCCCCGAATAAGCAATGTATACTGTATATTATCTCTGACCAGATTTTTAAAAAAACTATGGAATTTTGAAAGAACAGCTTGAAAATGGGCACTTAAACCGATTTCTCATTTTGAAGGTATCCTCTTAAAATATATAAATGCCTATGTAAAATGAAGTTTTGACTGTTTCAACTACATGGCTATTAAAAACTGCACACCTTTGTCTATGGCAACAGAGGAAGCAGCCACATTCCAACTGCATGGGACAGCTCTGGAGTTTCAGACATTGGCCACAACATGGTCCCTTCCAAAATTCTTTATTTGCTTTGTCTTGCTCTCATAAAATAAGTTCAAAGTACCCACACTGACAGCACATTGAGCTATGACAGAGTTTGGGCCTCGCTTGGAATTCTCTGTTAGGGGAGACTAATACTTTTCAGTCATATGCCTATTTAACTAAGTGCAGATGTAGCTGATAAAATGTTGGATTGTTTCAAGGTTTGCAACTTACTTGCTATAATATGAACTGAACATTTGTTGTCATAGGACACTGAATGACAAAATACCTATGGAACTAAGTCTAAAACATGCAAATTGTAAAGTGAGCCTACATGATTTGTGTAGCTAAACCAAAGCTTCAAGCGCAAACTCTCTTACATACAGTGGTACCTTAGTTGTCAAACGTAATCCATTCTGGGAGTCCGCTCGACTTCCGGAACCGTTTGAAAACCAAGGCATGGCTTCCAGTTGGCTGCAGGAGCTCCCTGCACTCAATTGGAAGCTGTGTCAGACATTCAGCTTCCAAAAAAATGTTTGCAAACCGGAACACTCACTTCCGGGTTGGTGGTGTTTGGGAGCCCATTTGTTCAGGACCCAAGCTGTTCAGCAACCAAGATACCATTGTACTGGATATCAGAACCAAAGTTGCTGCTTGGGTAAAGCAGAAACCAAATTTGGAGGGATATTTGGATATTCATCTTAGATATCAGAGGAAAACACTATGAAGAAGACAGAAGTCTTCATGAGCAAGACCCAAAGCTCAGTGGCAGAAGACATTCTCTGCTGGCAAAAGGTTCCAGGCACAATCCCCAAGTTTTCCAGGCAGGGCTGGAAAAGAGCGATTGCCAGTCAGTATGTACAATGCTGAGATAAGTGGATCAATGGTCTGATTTGGTGCAAGGAAGTTTCCCATGTTAACTCTTGTAATATTAGATTCCAGAAAAAAACTGAAGGCAAAAATAAATAGTGGCAACCCACACACATTTCTCTATGCCTTTGCCAAGTTTAAGAAGAAGCAAAAATTCAGTTACAATTCCTCCCATCAGGACAAATTGGGAAGCAACTTGCAACTATACACAAGCAGAGAGACCATTCCCTCATCTACCTATCTTGCATCTTCATTTGTTGAAACCAGTGTGGCAACCGCTGTTGACTGCCAACCACAGATGAAGAGAGAACATTTCAGTTCCCTTAGTGCCATTTACAGTGGTACCTTGGGTTACATACGCTTCAGGTTACACACGCTTCAGGTTACAGACTCCACTAACCCAGAAATAGTGCTTCAGGTTAAGAACTTTGCTTCAGGATGAGAACAGAAATCGTGCTCCGGCAGCGCGGCAGCAGGTACCACTGTACTTAAAAAGCTTTTTTTACTTCCTGGCCTGTTTAAAATCCCATGTGTTAGAAAGAAGAGGACATGCCCTATTTGTGTTTGGGCTAGTTGAAAAGATAATTTAAAAAATTGGCAAGAATTGTTTTGTGTTGTCGCATTTTATCCCCATGACGTGTGGGGCAAAGATGACAGTAAAATTGAAAAATTGAAAAAAAATATATATATTTCTAATGAGCAGTACGCTTGAGAAAATAAACAAGCTGTTACTTGTATAGTGAAGATATAGTGCAGTGAAGTGTAAACTGCAGTAAATGTAGACTTTGCAGTGTTGCTAAATTTGAATTTCAAGTTTCCTTCATGCAGCGCTGATACTGACCCTACAGAAAAAGTTAGCATGGTGAAACCAACTAGGATTGAGAAGGCCCTTGGTTTAAACCCCACACAGCTATGAAGCTCAGTGGACGACAGTGAGCCCAGCTGCTCTTTCTCTCATGATTGCTGTGCAGATGAAATGGGGTGAGAAAAAACTTGTATGCTGGATATAGTGTTCAGAAAATAGCTTTAAAAATATATATTTCCCTGAAATTTATGAATGGGCTCACTTGATTAATCAACAAAGATACATTCTGCAGGCACTTTTAGCTGCTTCCACCACATTAGAACTACTTCTCTGCTTCTGGCATCTTGTGGAAGCTAAATATTTTGCCCTAGGGCATAACATTGGGTCTGAAGGCTTTCAAGTCGGTTCCAACCTTACCAGTAAATTCTATTAGTTTTTACTGGGGTTTCCCAGTTATTTTTTTTATTACTATTACAAAAGTAAAATCAACACCATGATACAAAAACATTCTGTAACAAAGTAAAATATAAATAAATCTCTTTCGTTTCTCATGAAGATGCGCAGCAGGCCTGCATCCCACATTCACAGGCTCCTGAGCATTACCTGGTGATGGCGATAAGAAACAAGGCACAGTTAGCCTTCATCTTGATTGGACCCAAAGAACTATTTCAGGGGTGCTGAAGGTCATAAACATGCCAAAGGACGACCTGACTTCCCTCTTCTCGGAACAGGAGATTCTTCCCTCTTCCTTATATTACACAACCCCTTCATTTCCAAATGTGGTTTCGTCATATGGTACAGGGGACTGTTCTTTGACAGACTCAAGTACAACACTGCCTTAGGCATAATTTGAGGGGTGGTTTTTTTTTGTTTTTTTGGTATCCACAGACTTTGCAGCCTGGGCTAATGAGGTACTTGTGCATTGACAAGTGCATGATAGAATCCACCCATGGCCAGTAGCTGGCTGTGAGTTCCCTGTTCCACTACTTTGCCATTCTGGATGACTGCTATGATGTCAGAATTCTGGATCGTGGACAACCGATGAGCAATGACGATGCAGGTCCGACCCTTTCTAGCTTCATCCAAGGCCTTCTGGACAATCTGCAGGCATGGGCAAAGAAAAAAAATAACATTTAGAATGATAGCCTCGATTCATCCCTACCCTGCTGCAGTGCAGGAAGCAAGGCTGCAAGCTGACTAACCTTTTCACTTTCTGTGTCAAGAGCTGACGTGGCTTCATCCAGAAGAAGTACTGCTGGTTTTCGGACAAGGGCACGGGCAATGGCTATTCTTTGTTTCTGTCCTCCTGAAAGCTGTGCTCCTTTGTCACCTACTCGAGTATTATATTTCTGTAGGTTGTTGTTGTTTTTAAAAAAGAAAAGATCACAGACATTGTGAGTGTTGTGAAGAGCAAGTTAGACCTTTCCGCATCCTATTGAAACTAATAGGCTGTGCATCTGGATCCTGTGCAGATATCAAGACCCACTGCTTGCAACAGGACTTACTCAAGGCTAAGTGTGCATGGGAATGCAGCCTTAAAGATGCATTTAAAAATTAATCTCTGACCATACTTTATAAGTCAACATGTTAAGGTTGGGGTGGGCTACCTGTAGCCCTTGGCCTAATTTCATATATGTGGCAGGGAGAGAGAATGACCAGATTGCGGGGAGATGTGACAGAGAGACAAAAGGAGATACCACCCAATTTTGGCTCCAGCCCTGCCCACCATTAGCACATGGCCCCCTCAGAAGGACCCTAGACAGGAAAGATGCCCCTTCCTCCTGCAAAGGATTTAGCTGTAGGTTTCTATGCAACTGGGTTTTGTGCAAAATAGGATAGTTATTCCTCTGGAGAAAGAGAATGCTGGAAAACGTAAGGACATCTTCATTTACCTCTGGGAGATTTTCTATGAAGTTGTGGATATTAGCTGCTTTAGCTGCTTCTTCAACTTCTTCCTGACTGACAACTCGGCTGTTGTCGCCGTACTGGATGTTCTCAGTAATACTGCAATCAAAGAGAATAGGCTCCTGTTGCACAAGACCAAGTCTGGATCTTAGCCACTGTATATGTAGAGATTTGGTGTCCACACCATCTGCAAGCTGTAGGTAGAAATGGAAGTACATAAAGATTGAAATGAGCTTCTGCAAAGTTGAAAGACACAACAATAGGTAGCTGAACCTGTGTAAAATTTAACGGACGCACCAAGTTTACGGTCTGTATTTATTGTTGGGGAAAATATATAGACATGTAACATATATAAACATGTATTTTTAGGAGGAAGTAAATACAAAAACCTGCATATCAGATAAAATATGTACAATTTAAAAGCAATTTTTGTGTGTTTAAAAGAAATGGCAAACGACAGGATCGAATGGACTTATTTTGAACACATACAAAACTGACACAGAATGGAAATAGCCAGATCTGCCCATCCCTACTCACCACTTGTCCTGATCCTGGGTCGTAGAATCTCTCCAGAAGCTGGATGGAGGTGCTTTTGCCACAACCACTGCTTCCCACCAATGCCAGAGTTTGACCCTTGTTAACCTTTAAACTGAGTCCTTGCAAAACTTGAACTTCTGCTCTAGTTGGATATTCAAAATGGATGTCTCTGAATTCAATGTTGCCGTCAAATTTCACCTACATTGCGGGGGGTGGGAAATGAACACAGATATATGTTATGGGTTATGTATAAAGCCATATCTCAAATAAAGGAGTTTCTTTCTGAAGCCAATTTTAAGCAACCAGAAACTGAGCTGACACCAGTAAATAAAACAGCATTATATATTTTTTCTTTTATTCCAGTAGACTACACCGAGCCTTGTTAATAAAAGAACCACGACAATTCTATTTCTAAAAGCACTATCTGTATAGTCTTACCAATTTTTCACCTTCTTCACTATAGCTATCAATCACTGGCTTCCGATCCAAAAGCTGAAAGATTCTTTGTGCAGAAACCTTTGATTTGCCAAAATCTGGTGCAAGAGAACTGGACTGAGCAACATTCATAGCAGCAAAAATCACAGAAGAGAAGACTCTGTAAAACACAAAACATAGAAGCATAGAAAAGCAAATGTTTTGTATTGAAAAGGAGAAGCCATGCACCTCTGGATTCAACTGCAACTACTGTTTATCTTGCAGAACTGAGATTTATACAGTGAACTCCTTTTAACAGGCCTGCAATATTACTATGTACAGTGCATCACTTAGCCTGTCACTAAAATAGTGTATCTGTACATATTGTGTACATACAATATATACATAAGCACAAGCCTAAAAGAGCACCCACTGTCGGCAATTCAATTCATGATAAATTATTTGTAGGACTATCCAGGCCTACTTAAGTTAAGAAAATATACTTGAGACTGCAAACATATAACACTTTGGACTACTTTTGAGCAGACACACATAGAATTGCAATGTGAATCTATACAAGTACAACTAAGCAAAAGACTATTATAACAATGCTCAAGTTAAATCAGAGGTGTTTTATTCAACGAGTATACAATTTATGTACCTGATTGCATCAATGATTGATTTGCACACTTGTAGTTATTCACACATAACATTCAACATTTGGGAAACTTTAATGTGGGACTCCCACCCTTTGTCCAAACTGCAAGCGAGGGCAGGACGGAACTTTTGTCGCTTGCTCCTCTTCTGTCACAGTCTCTTAAAGATCAGAAGGAGTCAGGAAACTTTCTGATAGTATTCATAGTTATGTATAGAGATTTTCACATTAGTATTTAAAATCAGTTTATGTTTTGAGTTCTTTGCCAAGCTCTTACAAAATACAGAAGACACACTCACATAAAAAGTTGCTCGAAGTCCATTAAACAATGGGCAATAAGCCACGCTCCGAATCTAAAGACAGCAGCATTTATAAAAAAGTTGAAACACTGGGCTATTCCATATGTAACTCCATGAAGGGGAGCCTTCTTCAGAGAGTCCCTGTTAAACGAGAAAGCCAATTAAAGAGTCACAATTCGTCATGAAATAAAAGGAACAGTAGAGCTTCTACTCCCAAAGCATTTTTAAAAAGCAAGTCAGAGTCATTGACTAAGATGCTAGTAAGCTTTTAAAACCAAAAAACCACACTGAAGAAATGAATCCTCAACAAATGGGGGTAGTGGAATCACACTATCCATTTTCTCAACACCCAGCCCATCTTGGGACATGACTCATCTATGTATGTTGGGCATAACAAGCAAGTAGCACAAATCCAAATACCATAAGCCCAATAGCTTGTCATTGTTATCGGGCAAGATTGGTCAAGCAAGGGTCTTCACCACTTACATACTGTGCCCAATCTGTGTAGGTGATAACAATTTCTTATTATTCTGTATCAGTGTGATGTTAAATTTTGAATCCTCTTTTGCAAATCCTTTCTTTTGATCCGAGTTGAATATACTTCTAAGTTGTATATACTGCCATCTGTCAAATTCATATTGCCGCATCTCTTCATATGATTTTAATCTGATTTTCCCTTGTTCCTCTTCCAATAATTGTCTATATGTTAGCCAATTTGTCCTCATATTCAATTTTTTGATAGCATATGCCTCCAGCGGTGATATCCACCAAAGTGTCTGTGGTTCCAGATGCAATCTATATTTGTTCCAAACTTTATATAATGCACCTCTTAATATATGACTTGTGAATTCTTTATTGACTTTTACTTTCTCATAATTAAGATACGCATGCCATCCAATCT
The DNA here is from genome assembly GCF_965153285.1 of Podarcis tiliguerta. Classification (NCBI taxonomy): domain Eukaryota; kingdom Metazoa; phylum Chordata; class Lepidosauria; order Squamata; family Lacertidae; genus Podarcis; species Podarcis tiliguerta. Next base: position 26,596,307 of record NC_139545.1, read on the forward strand.
GTGTAGGTGAGCTGAGTATGGCAGCAGACTTGTACTCCACTAATACTAAACCAGCTTAGATTAAGCTAATGCTCCTCAGTGTCTCTAGTGTCATCAGTAAGACTGTTCGAAAATTAGCTGTAAATGAAGCAGAAATTCCTCCCTTTCCATTACATTACTAAAAGAGGATCATGGGACACACATCATCACATCGCTATGGGAACTCAGAACTGCTGGGAACACAAATAAGACTATTTGAATGGTGGTTTCTGCATGCACCAAAGTTTTGAAAAGTCTTTTGAAAAGGCTGTCTAGTAGTTGTATGCTAAAACTCAACATATTCAAAGTTCTGCAGGAGCCATTGGGCTTTACACATCACTCAACTGCACATTTTGGTACTAGCTGTTTAAAGCCATTGCAAGCCCCAGATATTTGGACCTTAAAGGGGTGATATCTATCTATCTAAATTGTGTATGGGGAAATGGTACAAGGTGGATTCAATCACACTTCCAGAAATTTAACATAATTATGCACAAGAATATTTTTAGTTTGTGAAATAATGTAATTAAGAAATAAAACTCAAGAACTCAAAGAAGACGACAGACTTGCATACAAATTTACCTGTATGGACCTTCTACGCTTGAAGTATATCTCTCAAAAAATCTGTCTTCTCTTGTTAATGAAACCACAGTTCTTATATTTTCTACAGCTTCTGTTGAAATCTGATTTGGGAAACAAGGAAAGTACAAGGCTTTAGAAAATCCCGATTTCACTAAAGGTTAGGCGTTCTCCATTAGATGTTTAACCTTGAACTAGGTGCAACTAAGGGTCCAGGCATTGAAACAATGTCAGAAGTCAGGCACTTGCACCCAGAGGGTTTGGGGACAGTAACCTGAAGTAACATATTAGAAGTGGTTATCTGCAGTGGTTACTCCTTCGGTCATCCAAAGTGCACCATGCTGAGCAACTTGTGGAGGAATCACTGTCCCCACTGTGAGTATTGATATCCCAGCAGTCATATCAGGTAAGTGGCCACGATTCTGCCTGAGCCAGTCTGTCACCTGAGGGCACCCAAATACAGCTGGTGACATCTTCCAGTTCCATCTACAGTCGTACCTCGGAAGTTGAATGGAATCTGTTCCATAAGTCAGTTCGACTTCCAAAACGTTCAGAAACTGAAGCACGGTTTCTGATTGGCTGCAGAAAGCTCCTGCAGCCAATCGGAAGCTGTGGAAGCCTCATCAGACGTTCGGCTTCCAAAAATAGTTTGCAAACCGGAACAGTCACTTTCGGGTTTGCGACATTCAGGAGCCAAAACGTTTGAGAACTAAGCTGTTTGAAAACCAAGGTATGACTGTAATTGAACGAACCCTGTATAGATTCCTAGGGCATTCACATCAACTGCTTTAATGGTTGGCTTTAGTGGAGTGTGTTTTAAATCAGTGTTCATCCTTTTACTGTGTTAAAAACTTGATGATATAGAAATATTTTGAAAAGCCAATCGACAAACCAACCAAGGGCTTCTGGGATAGGCATCAGTGGACATGAATAAAAGTTAAGAGCCGTGTTGGAAATTTTCCCTTCTATCACTGCCACAGATCTAATCAGAACCACATGTTTTAACTATATAGAACTCACTCTTCCAGCTTCCTCAAGAGCTTTTTGATCCTTCGACGCATGGCCGGTCACTGATTTCAGTCGTATAACATGGGCTATCATAACGAAAGGAATACAGGCCAGGATGAGCAATGTTAATTGCCAACCATGCACAAAAGCAATAATAATAGCTGTCAAGAGTGTAAAGATCGTTGAGGTTAATAAGGCCAGCCGACTTCCAGTAGCCTAGAAATAACAAAAACAAAAGACAACACGTTGGAAGTTAATCTCATTAAAGAATTAATTGCAAACACACATGCAAGTTAATCATGCTCATTAGTGGGTCTAACTCTGCATATGGCTAGCCATTGTCTTCCTAAAATAGTAAGTGAGGCACAATTATACTTGGGAGTTTAACTAAGAAGGCACAATGCACATATTTAATCTCTCTTTAGCTTCAACCAATATAGCAGCCCTGCTCTTGCCAAGTCATGTTCCTAAAAGTTTTGAAAAGCCATTCAGTAGTCCTCACAAAATTCCTCTTTGTTAGTTAGAATGATTCATCAGAATTTTTGCAAAGGCACCTTGTAAGAGTCTCTATGCCAACATGATGTCAGCATGAGATGCTACAAATCTAGTAGGCTAGTTGGCACAATTACACCTGCAACCCAATGTCATAGTGCTGAAATAAATAATCCAGAACATCTCTTAACCAACCAAATGCCCTGAGGTGTGCATTATATTCAACAAGCTACATTTACAGAAGTCAAGCTTATAGCAAGCTGAATCATCGACAGCAGCCAATGAGACAATGAGCTGTGTACTGCTCAATTTCATTCAGAGGAGACTCTCTGAAATTTATGAGCCCAAGTTAGTCATATCCATTAATTTCCGATGGTCTACTCTGAGTATGACCAGTACTTAATACAACCCACTATCTGTGTGGTACATTAAATGCCGTGGAGTTTCAAAAGTAGATTTATTATGCTCTTTCCACAAAAGCTTCTTTTTGAAATCAGTGCAATTTAAATTTCAATTCTATTTTTTTTTTTAAAAAAGACCCCTAAATAAATGGAAAACATACTCCTTTGACTTGAGAAGCATCTGTTGCAAGCCGGGTTAGCAAAACTCCGATGCCGTTGTTATGGTCATCAAACCATCCAATTTCCTGAAAACAAAACAAGATGGTTCAAATAATTTTTGCCTCTGCAAATGGATATTGTCATGGCTCAAAGCAGCCTATGAAGCTTTTGAAGTACGTGATAGGTTTTTTATTTTTAAAGAAACCCTTAAGAAGTTGGGAGGGACTGTAGCTCTGTGACAGAGCACAAGTTTTGCCTCAGGCTGAATCTTTGGCATCTCCAAGCAAGAGTTGTGGCCAATTGTTGGAGACAACACTGAGCTAGATGGTTTGACTCAGCATGTCAACTTCCTACGTTCCCACAATCTTTTGTATAATGACTTGAGGCTTCCCTACTTGGCCTTCAGCATGGAGACTAGAGACTGCCCCTGAAGACAATGGACCACATCCCAGACCCACCCACAAAATTGCCCCCCTTTTCCTGTATCTGTAGGTGTTACCTGTTGAAGCAATGCTTTGAATGAAAGTGATCTCAACCGCATAGTCAGAGCTTCCCCAGACCTCCCAAACATGAATCCCTGAAAAATGTAAACATGAAGCATTTAGATTTTATTTTCCTGTACAATGCCATAACATTTTTAAGACTGATGAGCTATAGACTAAAGCGCTGTAATAGTTGAAGCTATTTACTAATACAGAACTCAATAGAAATCCTACAGTATGTTCTGGTATTTTTCCATTTGTTAAGCTAAGCTGAGGAAAGGTTGCTGAGGGCCAACATTTTTCTGTTAGTTGAACAAGAACCAGGCTGTCCTCATTTCAACACACACTGTATTTCCATTCCAGGGCTTCTAGAATAGAAATAAGGCCAATTTGCAAAACTAGTCACCCTTTTGCCTTTTCAAGCTTGCTCCTCTAATTAAGACACTGATAAAGTGTCCTATAAACATAACACCCACAAATTTTGAGTATTGATCATGAAGGTTACTAGTCCACCTTTCTAGTCCCAAGTTCCAGGGGGCAGAGGGGGACTAGATGTTGGTCTGAGAAATGCAGTAACAAGAAGGGGTCATGAGCAGGAGTGGCAAAACATGTGTAAAAATAAGTAGTCAGATAGGAGAAGAAATTAGCTTCCTGCAACTGCAACAATCATCTTCTTTCTTGGTGCTACTGGCTACCAGGCACATAGGTCGCTGCACCATCAGTCCTAAATATTCTTTTACCCAATACTTTGTCCCATTTTATTTACATTTGGTGTACTTATCATACTGAATGCACTGCAGTGGTTGCATATCTGAGTGACAGCAGCTCCTCCCTCCATTTATAAAGTTCCAACCCACTCCAGCTATTGGCTTTGCAATATCAGTTTTAGGTCGCTGGGGCACAGAGGTTCATAGAAATAGGTGGTAGGATCCTACTCTCATCATCTTGCACCCCAACCCCAGTTCTGGAGCTGCCATTACAATCAGAGTTTACAGTAATCATGCATCATTATTTGACTGAAATGTGCCCAGAAGCTTGAGAGCTTCTATATCTTAAATAAATGAAAACCATGGTGCCTCAACACCATTTATTTATTTTTTGCTAGGGAGTGGGGACAGGGATTCCTTGTTTTGCTTGAATTTTCTGAGTGAGTTGGTACGTTATCATGGTCTCACAAATTTCAGCAATCCGCTGTGCCATTCTGATATTATTATTATTATTATTATTATTATTATTATTATTATTAAGTAGGCCTTAGGATAGTCCTTACCTGGACAACATATGTTATTAAGCTGATCACTCCCAACAAAAGAAACATAAGAGAAAACAACACCGTTTTTTGGCTTTTCTTGTCTTCGTCTGTTTCTTGGAAAGCCTGGGTTACAAAGCACAGAGTTAGTCACCAGTACTAGAAAATCATTTATTTATTTTCTACACTGCCCGTCACCCGAGGATCACAGGGTGATTTACAATATAATAAGAAAACAATAATACATAACATGGTAACAAACAAAAACAATACCCCCAGCCCGCCAGTTTAAAAGACCATAGTTTATTTAGTTAGCCAAAGGCCTGGGAGAAGAGAGCCATCACTGAAGAGGCCCTGTCCTCCACTTCAAAAGGCAGAGACCCTGAGAGAAGAGACTCTCCAAGTGTCAGAAGACTGGAAAGATTAATATGGGTGGAGTTGCCCTTTAAAGCTACCTAGGGCTTTAAAATGTTATATGCATTTTGAATTCTGATTGGAAACAAACTGGAAGCCAGGCAAGATCTTTTATAACTGGCCAAATATGTCCAAATCAGAAAGCCAACTTATGTACGGTACTGTATTTTTCCATGTATAACACGTCCCCTGTTTGTGGGGACTCCAAATTAAGAAAATGGGGGGAGATTGTCAAGAGTTGTTAAGGACCAACGCTGAAAATAGCAAGCAAAGCAAAAGGCGCCATTCGCCCGCCCAATTGACACAGGGGCAGCCAATCGACAACAGCCCTTGCCGCGGCCACCAATCAACCGCCCAATAGCCACTGACAATCTCCTGCTCATGGCACTACCTGTGTATAACACGACCCCCAATTTTAAACGTAATTTTTAAAGATAAAAACCTCATCTTATACACAGAAAAATACGGTAATTTCTAGTTGGCCCATAAAAAGGCATGCAGTGGGGAAGACTGAAAGCTACCCTCCTGACCTGACACCAGAGTCACTGTAGCTTATGCGAATCAAACTGGGCTGCACTGTCAGAGCCTATCCAGTACTCTTGCAGCCCCAACCTCTCTACTGCTCCCAGACGAGTAAGCTGTAGCGAGGCCAGTGGCAGGAGGGCAGCTCCATAGCCCCACAGGCTGCCCCCACAGTTGCCCAATATTCAATGCATATTGGCATTAAATCTTTCAGGCTTTTAAATTATCTAGAATGTGTTTTTTAAAAGTATGGACTGGTTGAGAGCAAAAGGTGCTGGCAAGTATCCTTATTATAAAGGCACTTGGACCAGATGTCATTATGGAAAACCAACCAATGACACACTGAATTTCTTTGTTTTCAATGAACTGAGAAGAGGGTAACATCCTAAAGAGAATGGAAAGTGGAAGCAAAAGGTTTTTGCAGAGGCTGAAGTATAAGCATCTAAACTTACCCCAATTATTTTACCGAACAGAACAGCAAATGCAGGCGTGACACCACCTCCAATGGCAGCAGCAATGATTCCAAACACTATAGAGCAGAATTCAGGCTTATTCAGGGCTAGAATTCTAGAATAAGGAACCTCAGGGAGCTTCTCTTCCTGTAAGAGACAAAATTCCAGTTGTCACCACCGGGGGAGAACACCGAAGGGGGTAATGTAATTGCCTGGGCAATGAACCATGCTAGCAGAAGATTGCTGGGAAATTAGTATGAACTCAGAATGTACTAAATACGGAAACTGACTGAGCTATGCACACCCACTGATTGTCAGCAAAGTTTTAATTGCTCAAAAATGTGGAGAAAACAAAGGGGGGAAATGGAACAAAAGGCCGACTCATGTCAAAATCTATCCAAAAGGGCAAATTGGATCAGTCATAATGAATGGCAACTTTAACGCATGAACCTTTCTGATGAATGATTTTTAAAAGAGTCTTTTAATTTAATTTTGATTTCTCATCATTTTCATGTTTTGATGTAAGCCGCTTAATTCTTCAGAAAAAAGGGATCTCAATGTTTAAAAATTAAAAAGTAAAAATAGAGAACATGAGTCTAGCACAGCTATAGCCATCCTTGAAGTTGGTGATTAGGAAGTAATATCACGAGTGTATCAAACCTCTTCCAAATTGTTTGTCTATCAGTCAAGTCCAATTACAAAAACCACCAGAGAGTTGTACAAAACTGCAATTTAACCAATATATCTTTTTCTGCAGATATGAACATAGGTATATCTTTATGTCAGGTTATATGAAGACAGAATCAAGCATACAAGTTTGTAGAAATTATCACATGAAGTCATGAGGCAAGTTTTTCAGACAAGCTATTTTTCACAGGATTGATAGATACTGACAGAAGCATGACCATATTTCGGCATATTATTATTACAATTACAATGGATATATTAATTACCTTTTAAACCATCGTCTCAAGGAGTTTTACTCAAAAGATTATTTAAAACAGTTAAAAACACAAATGCATTTAAAACAAGAGTAGAACCTTAACAATTGGGCACTCATGGTAAAGACCCAGCTGGGAAAATCTATTCTCAGCTTTGCAAAATGGATGCTTCCAGGAATGCTACACCGGGACTGTGTTTTTCACTGGCTCCCAGTTCCACTTTCCCACTCTTAACTCCATCTCTTCTTCCACTTTGCCTACTGTGAAACAATATTTTGTTCATCTGTCAATACCAGGCATAGGCAAACTCGGCCCTCCAGATGTTTTTTGGGACTACAACTCCCATCATCCCTGACCACTGTTCCTGTTGGCTAGGGATGATGGGAGTTGTAGTCTCAAAACATCTGGAGGGCCAAGTTTGCCTATGCCTGGTCAATACTCTCTTGTTTGTTTGTTCTGCACAACTTTTTCTAAACCACTGGACTGTCTCCCATTTCTGCAACCCCCCCCCCCTATTTTTTCTTCCCATGCATGAAGACAAATGCGATAGGGGAAGAAAACAAGAGAGCGCTCCCAGGGCATTCGTCACCTGACAAGCAAGTCTGTTTCCACAATGGAAAATGTCAAGTCTGCCCACCAGTGGATCTAAACAGTGGTTCACCTCATCTGCTTTACCTCTCTCTTGTGCTTTGGTTGGGGTGGGTGGGTCAGCCTTTATTTTTCACTGCCTATTTAATAATAATGGAAACTTTCCATTGTTATAAGAGTCCTTCAGGAAGTGGGTGGATAAATTCCTGCTGGCACTGCGTGAACCCACCTCTGGCCTATGCTTCAAATTTGCAGAATTGCTTTGTTCAGAGTCCAGCCATGGAAAGCCATTTGGACTGAATGTAGTGAAGGCATTTCCAGGTTGACTACTCATGTGCCAGAAAACCCTACATGTTAGACAGTTCCCACCATACCAATGCTGGTTATGCATCAGCCAGGGAGCAGGCCCACCATCATTTAGGGGAAGAACATCCCCTGCATGGTCCTCCTTGTTCCTTCACACATTCAAACTGACCCCTGTAGAGAGCTAATGAAAGATTATCTCTGAGTGATAGTGTCAGGGACTGGGCAGAGGAGCAATAGTGGAAACCGACTCCCCAGTCTGACCCTTCCAGAGGGAGGGAGGTCAGAGCTCAGAGGAAGATGAGGGGGAAAATTGGGAAATAATGGGAGAGAAGGAGCAGGCAGAGCTGGAGCAGAAGCTGGCTGACACGTTATCACTAGAAAGCATTCCAGACCCACCATCTCCCAGAACCCGGTGAGCCTTAAAAGTAGGAGAGCAAAGAGCTTGAAGACAGATGCCACTAAGCGGTGTGATGCTGATGACGAATGAGGAAGTGGGGGAGAAGGGTGTGTGTAGAGATTTACTTGGGACAACGCCATTATCCGAGAGGCTGGGTTCCAAAGCCTCTCTCTGTAAATACTGAATAAAAAGCGGATGCTAAGAAACTTTTCCTTGTCTTTGTACGTTCCTGGCAACCGGCTGTAGAAGTTGCTTGCAGCTGCCTGACAGATAGAGACTTTATATTTAAACCTCAGCCAACATACATGCACCAATAAAAAGAATATGGATTATGGAGTTCATGAAAGCTGAAAGTGAACAGTAGTCAGGTCTAGCATGATGTATAAGAAACACAATGCACTACCATCTTAACAAAAACGGAATGTTCTGTTCTAAATTTTATGCTATTCTCACAAGGCATGTTAAGAATTAATCTTAGCACCAACCACTTTCTTCTTCTTCCCTTTCTTCTTCTTCCTCCTCTTCCTCTTCTTCCTGTCAGAGTATCTTTTCGTAGAAGCCCTACTGAGGCTGCGTTTACGGAAGCTTCCTCCCTTAGCTATTTCTGTGCCACCAACAGGGTTTTCCACGACACTGGCTTCCACGTCATTTAGATAATCATCCTCAGAGTCCTCGTCATCTTCCTCAGTCTCAAAATCTGTTTCTTCTACTGTTTCATCGCTTTGATCATCTCCACCATAGCACTAAGGTAAAAAGGAATTAGTCATGCCGAAGAAAATTCATTACCCATGGAAAATATCATGAGAAACGTATTTAATTACTATGTACAATGATTAAATCTCTGTACACAGAAAAGCATGTGGCATATTCTGAAGTGGCACAATTCCAGATTTTTTGGGTGGTGGTGTCATTTTTGGGTTCCATTCCAAAACTAGTTGCCCAAGAGATATTCAATAAAAGGATTCTAGCATAGTCTTTCTTTTGATACATGAAGGTTTCCCCCCTTTTTAAACGTGCAATGAGTTTTTGACAAGAGTATTTAAACAGGCTCTCACACTTCTGCTCTGAAACCTATGGAACCTGTACTACGTGCTTTTCCTGAACATGTAGAGCACCTCTAACTGAAAAGTACTTGCCTATTTCTATCAATGAAAGTGGAATTAAAATAAATAAAAGTACCCAGTACAGTAGTTCTCAGAAACAGACAGAGACAGAAGAAAGCACCAGTTCAGTCTGTAACTTTGCTTGGGTGTCATCTGGGCAGATGGGTAGAAATAACCCTTTTAAGGCTGAGGGCTATACTTACGCATGGTCAACTTTCTGGGGCCCTATGTCAAAGTTGGCATGGCCAAATGATTGGGTTGGTTTTTTTAGCAACAATTTTTGTGGTGTATTCTGAGCATCACAGAATCACAGCAGGGGACTCACGGGAATCATCAGTAAAGAAGGGGGGGTAGGATTATTATTATTATGAAAAATGGACATTTGGGGTGCCACAAGAAACATTTTAGTATTGTGGCATTACAGTGGCTTTCAGCATCTGAGGCATAGGTTTTCAGGACCCACCTTATTTTTTATGGTTGTAAGTGTGAAGGGCAGGAAATAACTAACTAACTAAAACTAACTACAGTGGTGCCTCGCAAGACGAAATTAATTCGTTCTGCGAGTTTTTTCGTCTTGTGAATTTTTCATCTTGCAAAGCATGGTTTCCCATAGGAAATGCATTGACGGTTTCCCATAGGAATGCATTGACGGTTTTAAGAAAAAGGCGCAAGACGTTTTCGTCTTGCGAAGCAAGCCCATAGGGAAATTCGTCTTTCGAAGCAACTCAAAAAACAAAAAACTCTTTCGTCTTGCGAGTTTTTTGTCTTGCGAGGCATTCGTCTTGCGAGGTACCACTGTAACTAACTCCCATTTTTAAAAAAGACAATGGGGAGGGTCTGGGCCCTCTCTTCAAAAAACCTCTTGCATGACCTGATACGACCCATAGGTCATGGGTTGGCCATCGCTGATATATATGAATTCTTTGTTATGTTACACTAGAGAAGCAAACAACATTTGGCAAAGACAAACATGTGTTGTTTCTCTTGAGTATCCCCATTTGTGTGCAAATTAGCTTTTAACCACCACTGCTGTGCCCACCAAGCATGAATGCTTAGCTGTTTCAAGCACCTTCACTCAACACAGGGAATATAATTGGGTGAAAAGGCCAACCCAAATGGTAGGTGCAGTAGTGGTCCATTGCAATGGTTTCGCTTCTTTGGCAACCTGCCATCTTTCCCAACACTCTTAACTCTGAAAAGGATCTCTAGTCTGTCACCCACCTGCCACAAAGCCCTGCATACTTCCATGCTTCACCTGGTCCAACCTCTTCTCTTTCTCTGAGTTCCCATTATGCTGGCCCATGGGTTTAGCTTTATGTGTAAAATGGGCCACGATGGCTCATTACCTGCTGCATTACAAGTGCATAGTAGACTCCCTTATGTGCCATGAGCTCGTCATGGGTCCCCTGTTCAACAACGACACCTTTCTCAAAGCCAGCAATAATGTCCGCTGTCCTGATGGTGGAGAGTCTGTGAGCAATCACAATGGTGGTTCGCCCAGCTCTGGCCTTGAGGGGGGAAAAAAAGGGTGGAAGGCAAACATTTTCGTATACACAAACACAAGAAACATACAGTATTTTTTGCTCTATAAGACTCTCTTTTTCCCTCCTAAAAAGTAAGGGGAAATGTGTGCGCGTCTTATGGAGCGAATGCCGGCTGCGCAGCTATCCCAGAAGCCAGAATAGCAAGAGGGATTGCTGCTTTCACTGCACAGCGATCCCTCTTACTGTTCTGGCTTCTGAGATTCAGAATTTTTTCCCCTTTTTTTCCTCCTCCAAAAACTGGGTGTGTCTTGTGGTCTGGTGCGTCTTACAGAGCGAAAAATACGGTATACACAAGAAACTTTGTTCATCTGACATCTGCACACAGAATGTCTAAAAGGAGGTGTCCCAGAGATTATTTATTTACTACCAATAACAGACATCCAACAATTCTATTAATCACCTCTTATATTTAACTAGATTTTTTAGTTATAATTCATCTCTCACATTTGATTTCCATTCAATGTATTTTCAGCCCATGATTAGACATATCATTATTGCTGTTTCCTCAACCGATTTAGCATTTCCTTTACAGATTTCACATTATCATCTCAGTGTTGGCTAAATTAACATGGTTAACACTACAGTACACCAAGTCTCACTGCTTTGGCATCTTGCATTTTTGTTTGTTTTTATTTAAATATTTTAAAATCACCCATAAGGGGTGGGGAATCCAAGGTGCTATACAACCTAAAAACACAGTATAATAAAAAAACACTAAACATATAAGGAAAAGCTGGTTGGCAAAAGAATCTCAGGTTTGGAAGCTCTGTCTAAATAATATTTTTCAAGGGTTAAGGCATATTCTTAAGGCCAAACTCTAACTGGCATAGGAGATGCCTCAAGGAACTTCAGTTTTTAAACTATAGCTCAGTTGGTTAAATTGTGGTGCTGATAGCACCAAGGTTGCAGGTTTGATCCCCCTATGGGACAGCTTAATATTTCTGCATTGCAGGGGGTTGGACTAGATGATCCTCAGGGTCCCTTCCAACTCTACGATTCTATGATAACAGACTATTTACCTTATCAAGTGCTGCTTGCACTATGGATTCACTTTGATTATCCAGAGCAGAGGTAGCTTCATCCAGCAACAGGATCTTGGGGTTCCTGGCTAGGGCACGAGCAATTGCTATACGTTGTTTCTGTCCTCCACTCAGCTGAGCTCCCCTCTCACCAACCATGGTCTCAAATTTCTGGGAAATTCAAAGCACAGAAATCAGCCTGAAGCACATTAGAGTTTCCACTCTCAGTTACAAACAAGAAAAGGCAAAGCTGTGTAGAAGTAACACTCTACAGCCAAACACAAAACATTCAGTAACGTTCAGCAAAGGAGCTTTCGTTTCTGTTTTCAGGGTATCATACCTCATGAGCATGGGTAGGCAAACTAAGGCCCGGGGGCTGGATCCAGCCCAATCGCCTTCTAAATCCGGCCCATGGACGGTCCGGGAATCAGTGTGTTTTTACATTAGTAGAATGTGTCCTTTTATTTGAAATGCATCTCTGGGTTATTTGTAGGGCATAGGAATTCATTCTCCCCCCCTTCAAAATATAGTCCAGCCCCACACAAGGTCTGAGGGACAGTGGACTGGCCCCCTGTTGAAAAAGTTTGCTGACCCCTGCTCATGAGCATAAGGGCTTATTACTTGCAGCACAGATGGTGCTAATAACAGATTTATCTGTAAATATCTGGGACGTGGGTGGCGCTGTGAGTTAAACCACTGAGCCTAGGGCAGGGGTCTGCAACCTTTAAGACAAAAAGAGCCACTTGGACCAGTTTCTGAAGAAAAAACAACTGGGAGCCGCAAAACCACTGCAACATTTAAAACAAATATATCTCTGGAGCCGCGATCTGACAGCGGGCGGGAAGGTGACGTCGGGACGGTGCGTGACTAACGCACGCACCGCCCCATGCGATGTCACAGCCAGTACAGCGCCCGCCACAGTGGGGAGTGTCGGGGAGTACAGTGCGCCTCCTTCCCTCGCTAGTATCGGCCCCGGAGCCGCGGCAAAGGTGTAAAAGAGCCACATGCGGCTCCGGAGCCGCGGGTTGCTGACCCCTGGCCTAGGGCTTGCCGATCAGAAGGTTGGTGGTTCGAATCCCCATGACGGGGTGAGCTCCCATTGCTCGGTCCCTGCTCCTGCCAACCTAGCAGTTCGAAAGCATGAAGTGCAAGTAGATAAATAGGTATCGTTCTGGCGGGAAGGCAAACGGTGTTTCTGTACACTGCTCTGGTTCGCCAGAAGCGGCCTAGTCATGCTGGCCACATGAGCTGGAAGCGGTACGCCGGCTCCCTTGGCCAATAAAGTGAGATGAGCGCCACAACCCCAGAGTCGTCCGTGACTGGACCTAATGGTCAGGGGTCCCTTTACCTTTATATTAGGGACAGATTTAGCTAACAATACCTGGAAACTTTCCCAATGGAGAGAAGAAGGGGCGAAAGTGCTATATTGGCACTCCAGTAATAAAACGGGTTTCTTCATTTGTGTGAACAGTCTAAATAATTTGGTTAGCTGTTTACATTGGATTCACCAGTGTGTCCTGTAAGATTGAATATGCCATTTGCTAAGAATAAGTTTTTCTGTTATCAAAAGGAAGCAAAGGATTGGTTGACTGGAGCCATCTCAATGATTAACCACAGTTAAACAATGACTCATCTAAGCCACACATTTGAAGAGGACTAGATATCCAGAAAATATAGGAACAAGGAATTTGATTTAAGAAGCTTTCTGAAGTATATCTGTTATAATAATGAATATGCATGCAATCAGTAATTTAACAGTTTGCCTATAGAATCTGCATAAGCCAATGGTCGTTTCAGCAAAGAAAAAGAGAGAAAATGGTGGTCATTATTAAATAAACCCTTTAATTACAAGGATGCATTGTTTCATGAGTAATGAATCTAAGAGAAGCGACTCAGAATCTGGAAAGGGAACAGTAAGTGTGGGAGAGGGTGCTCTTCCTTATATCAGCTTGCTGAGATCAGACTTGTCTGAGCACACCTAAAATTGAAGCAAGATTATTAAAACCGGTATAGTACTTTAGAAGCTTTGGTTGTTGTTTACATGCAAAAGCTCTGCTGGTGAGGTTTTGCAGAGCAGCAGGGCACTGCCCCATCTGCAGCTCAAGGTGGCTGTGGCCGAGGGGATGTGTGTGTGAGAAAATAGCTGCTTACCTGGCTCTAGGTGGGCAGTGGTTGCGGCCTCTCACGGGCAACCCTCCATTCCCAGAGTAGTGAGGAGTCACCTCCCAGCGGCCAGCCATTGTAAATTCCCCGGACAACCACACTGCAGGGCAGGACAGCCCGCCAAGACTCAAGATTAAACTGCCAATGGTTGGGCTCGATCATGCGATGGCAGCAAGAGTGGTTCCTGGACTGACTTGGTTTCTCCCCCAAATGCCCTGTTTTGGACTGGTGACAGGCGGCCAGTTTAGCTTCAGAGCTGAGCAGAGGGGCATTTCCACTCATTCCAGTGCCCCCCCTCCCACAGCCAGATGTACAGCTATGTTGTTGTTTTAAAAAAGAAAAATTATTTGTTCATCTACTGGAGTGAAAAACAATTAGCAATACAGTCATACCTCTTGTTACGTTCGGTTCAGGTTACGTCTTTTCAGGTTGCGTACCGCGGCGACCCGGAAGTACCGGAAACGATTACTTCTGGGTTTTGCAGCTTGTGCATGCGCAGACGCGCAAAATGACATCATGTGCATGCGCAGAAGCGGTGAATCACAACCCGTGCGTGTGCAGATGCGGGTTGCATTCTGTTCAGGTTGCGAACAGGGCTCTGGAACGGATCCCGTTCGCAACCAGAGGTACCACTGTACAGTCGTACCTTGGTTCTCGAACAGAATGCGTTCCGGAAATCTGTTTGACTCCCAAAACTGTTCAAAAACCAAGGCGCGGCTTCCAATTGGCTTCAGGAACGTCCTGCAGCCAATCGGAAAACGCAGCAGACGGAACACTCACTTCCAGGTTTCAATTGTTCAGGAGCCGATTTGTTTGGGAGTCAAGGCGTTTGAGATCCAAGGTATGACTGTAGTTTAAAAGCTGACACATGTAAATCCTTGCACATGTAGGAACGAAGTTCTCCAGATCGTAACAGAGAATATGACAGTTCAGGTACTCACCTCAGGAAGTTTGGATATGAAGTCATAAGCATTAGCTTCTTTTGCTGCTTGCTCAATGTCAGCATCAGTAACATCCTCTCTGCCGTAGCGGATGTTGCCTGCTATTGTAGTAGCAAACAATACGGGTTCCTGGCTTACAATGCCGATGTTTTCTCTCATCCACTTGAGATTGAGTGTCCGGATATCGTGTCCATCTATGGTTATCTGGGATAAAGATGTAGCAATTTGTAAGAGGTCACAAAAGCAGGTTTTAAAACGGGCTTAGTTAATAGCTACATTCAGATAAACTTTCTTAGATAACTTCTAACTTTATGGATGATGCAGGGATAAATATACTTCAGTAAGCTATAGTTTTCCATTACATCTGAACCACAAAACTGTGGTTATTTGCTTTTAAAGAAGTCTGGATATGAAACTATGATTTAAAGCTGGCTTCAGATCCAGTCTTGTCTGGAAACCACTGACCACAGTTTCCTGGTTCGAGCATAACAGATGACTTCTGGGTTTGTTTACTCAATTGCAAAGGGAGGGTGAAGAGGGGAAATGAGGTTTGTTCATATCTTACTATGATTGCTTGAATGCAGCCTATTTCATTAAGGGAAAAGCAAGCTAAAATGTTGACACATATGTACGTACAGACTTGCCCTGGCCAAATCTTATGAACCTTCTTAATATGAACTTTTTGTATTTAGGCAATTAGTTTCAATAAGAGTTGTATACAGTATATTGACTTGAGACTACCGTAGGTCATGAAGGTAAAAAAAGGGCAACAAAATAAAAAGAGGTCAAGGCATTGCTAAGAAAGGAAAAACTACAAATTGGGAGTTGGAAGTGGGATTAGATAAAGCCAGAGACAATTTAGAATAACTTCAGCAAGAAATATGCAGGAGAAATTCAAAAATTAGAGGGGTCCTGGTAGGCTTGCAGAGAAGGAATGTGGTAGCTTTCTTAAATGAACATTTAGCACAATATATATATAATTAGATCAGCTCTGATCCAATAGTATAAAGGTAGCATTCAGGCTGGGTGCTAGCCAAATATGGAGAATATTTCCAAGTTACATTATGGTCAAGTTTATCAGCTTATGAGAATAAGAGGCCATTAACTATTTTAACTAGGTGGGTGAAAAATTATCAACCGAAGGCCATGATATTGAAATATTATCTATATCCATCCTGATGTTCTTACTAAACATAGGGAGTTTAAATTTCTAAGATATCAATTAAGGAATAAAAAAATTAAATAACGATGGGGCATTCTGTTTAGACTTTCAATAAGGACAATGCCTGACAGTTAAAACTATTGAAGAGCTGCATGAGATGGAAGGGAATCTTAAGTTGACATTTTCAAAGATGGAAAATAATCCAAATTCATGGCCCAAAACTAAAGATGGAGATCAGACAGCAGAAAGAGTAAATGTCAAGGATTGAGGGAACGAACCAGCTTCATATAAGGGCACAACAGATTTGGGCAAAGAAGAACGTCAAGTAAAGGAAGGCCAAATAATCAAATAATTCAGAGAATTTCTAAGATTAATTTTAACAAAAATATTATCTGTGTAGAGTATAATATCAAAAATATAGTCATGTATGTATATATGTATAATATATATAAATGAAAATATTAATAGTGGTGGTTTTTTTTTGGGGGGGGGGGAATCATTTGTGACCATTTTTATTCTGTTGAAATAATATATAAACTAAATGACCAGAAGCAGGAAGCACAGACTAAGAATTGCTCTTAAATTTAGTGAAAGTATTTAAAATAGGATTACTTAACACAGTGGCAAAAGCACAGATGAATCTCTTACAGCAATGACTTCCAGCCAAATATTTCAGTGCTTTTTCATATAGCAAGCTGCAACTGCTGACACTGAAAATTGAACAGCTATGGTTCCTTCAAAACATACCTCTCCTTCAGAGGGATCGTAGAATCTCTGCAATAGCTGAATTGTGGTACTCTTCCCACAACCACTGGAACCGACAAGAGCAATAGTTTTCCCAGGCTGGATTTTTAAGCTCAGACCTTTGAGAATCTGGAATTATTCACAAACATTTAAACATTTAAAACACAATGAAATAAAACAACAACAACCCACAGATCACAGAAGCCTTCGGGGTGATTTGATTGATGAACAACACCCTAAAAATGAAACATGTTAACAGAGACATGGTTGCTGCATCTCAAAAACACATGCTGTGTTCTGAATGCAAACACCTGATTTAGTTGCTGATTTTTTTATTTTGTTAAACAACAGCAATCCTAGTGATATATTTTAACAAAACCTATCAGCACTTATTTGGACACGCAGTAAATCTTAATGCACATTTCCTTAAATACCCGAAACAACCAAAATGAGGGAAAAAAGAAAAAAGATAAGCTTACTTGAGTATCAGGCCTTGAGGGATAGCTGAAACAGATGTCTTTGAATTCAATCTCTCCTCGCAGTTTGTCTGGCTTGAACCCCTCACTGGAACTGCTATCTATGGGGCGCGGCTGGAAAGGAAATTGGAAGTAAGATACATTTCTGTAACTGTGGCATGACACAGGCACGTTCTTCATTTTATGTCTAATGATAAACAAACAGGCCATTTCACTCTTTAAAATACTGCATGACTCTCTTCTCTTCCAAAAGGGGTGTATTTCTGGAAACCAAATGAAGTTCAAAGATCACAACTTGCATAATATACTTATGAAAAATAAAGTAGTGAAAAAGCCGGTTTGCTGCAGCTCCTTTATTTTAACACCTCATAAATAAATATATGAGTGCTCCTGAGGAATGATTATTTGTGGGCTAAAGCGCAAGGCTGAGGTGACTCCTTTCTTGTTAGCATGGTGTAGTGGTTAGAGTTCTGGATTAAGACTCACTGGCTGACCTTGGGCCAGTCATTTTCTCTCAGCCTGGCCTACCCCAAAGAGTTATTGTGAAGATAAAAGCTGTATTTTGTGAGAATTGTAGGGCAGTTCATAAAAAACTTTTTTTTTTTTTTAAAAAAAAGCCTGCTCCAAAGGTCTTGTTTTACTACACTAGGGATTATATAGCTATATCTGAAATTTCATGCATATCAGTTAATATCTTGACCCTGCCACACTGAATTGAAATTTCAGCCTTCACGACATAGGAAAACAGCCAAGAAAACAGCTATTTTTGTGGAGGTGGGTCAATATATTAACTGATATGCATGAAATTTTAGATACAACTATATAATCCCTAGTGTAGTAAAATAAGACCTTTGGAGCAGGTATTTTTTAAAAAAAGTTTTTTATGAACCGCCCTAACTGAATGCCCAATGCTTTTCAGTGGAGCAGGGTCAAGATATTAACTGAGATGCATGACATTTCAGATATCACTATATAATCCCTAGTGTAGTAAGGTAAGACCTTTGGAACAGGCATTTCTTTTATGAACTACCCTATTGTGTATGCCAATTTGAGGTGCTTCCAGGAATGCCCCTACCAGTAGCTTGGCTATCCAAATTGCAGTGAGCAGCAAGATGGCGGCAAATGTAGAATGCTATTGCTCACTTTCCTTCCCGGTGCTGAGTGCTGCTGCCAGTTCCTGAAAGGGGCAAGGAGCTCAGCACAGCAGCAGAAGTGCTATATTGCTGCTGAGTTCCCTGTGCCCCACTCCTCTCTCTCAGAAATCGGCAGTGAGGCATTGGGGAAGGTAAGCGAGCAATGCCATCCCACCTGAGCCGCCTTGCTGACCATTGCGTTTCTCGAGTCCTGAGAATTTCTCAGTGCTATAGTTGCACACAATCCATCTGTAAACACATCATTAAATCTTGTTATCCCACATGTCACCCAAACTGGTTGCATTTTTCTGTTTTAAAGCCATAACTATATATAAAGGGATACTAATGGGTTTGTTTGTTTGTTTGTTTGTTTGTATTAAAATCCAATTTTTCCCATATTTGCAATGCTGATTCAAGAAATGGCTTAGGATAATTCATAACCTTCTATAAGAGCCTGTGTGATACTAAGGTAATTAGTTAATTAGACGATTACAGCAGTCATATTATATATCCCAGCCAATAAATACCTTCCTGATAATACTAAAGACTTCATAGGCTGCTCCTCGGGCATTGGCCACACTCTCCAAATTTGGGGAGGCTTGTCCAATGGAAAATGCGCCAACAATCACAGAAAAGAACACCTACAGTGAGGAAATGGTTGAAATAATTAACATTTGAAAGCTAGGGATTTGCCATCAGTTAATGCAGTACCACAGCAATTACAAGTGCAATTCTATGCCTGGAAATAAACCTCACTGAACACATGCAACTTACCTCCAAGTTAACATGACTTTTTAATTTTGTTTACAGCAGAAACACTTTTACAAATATTTCTTCCCTCTCTTAAGTTTCTTCAGCTATTAAAAACCTCCTATGTAGTCTAGCCATTGTGTCCAATGGAAAGAGCAGTTGAATTGTTCAGTCTGTAGAGCAAGAGACTTGAACTCAGGGCCATGGGTTCAAAACCCACGCTGGGCAAAAGGATTCCTGCATTGCAAGGGGGTGGGACAAGATGACCCTCGCGTTCCCTTCCAACTCTACAATTCTGTGATTCTAAGAGTGCACAGTATGGTTATTTCTGCAAACAGGTGGAGCGGTTGATTGACTTAGCTCTGATAGAGGCACCTCTATCTCGATTATTTTATCAAGAGGTGCCACTACAGGGAGGAAATTAGTGCTGAGTAGTATTTTGTGCACAGATTGCCTTGTTGGATGTTATCTGCATCGACAAGAAAACAGGTCAAATGATGCATATTGTATGGTAGATCAGGTTCATACACAGAGAGATTTAGCTAGGTAATGTTAGATTCTGGGCTTAATGGTATTCCCTCTTTAGGTTGCAATGGGTATATTGGGTTATTGCGTTTGGTTTGGTTTTTTGTGTTGTGGTATTGTTGTGAACCAACCTGAGACTTCCAATTACAGGACAATGTATAAGTTGAATAAATAAATGATGATGATGATGATGATGATGAACTAAGCCAAGAGAGGGGTACTGGACTTCTACCCTAATGTCCTCGTCCAATGGCACATACATATACACTTTAACAAACTTTGGTCACCGTGAATGTTGGAAATTACTGCTTCCAGTATCCACACAGCACCAGTTTGATATGAAGTCCATTACTGCACATACTGATCTGCAGATCAAGATAATATGTGCAGAACCAGGTAGCAAGGCTTCTGTGGGTTGGGCTCAAATCTCCAATGCAGCCTCTGCTTATAAGTTCAGAGCAGTGGCGTCGCAACGGGGGGGGGGGGGGGACTGCCCCCTGGGTTTCATGGCTTGGGTGCAGTGACAAGAAGGCACCCCGCGGGTGATCGTGGCGGCATGAGCAGCCATGCCGCAGCCACATGTGGAGGATCCTCCGTTCATGGCTGCAGCCGCGAGCAGAGGATCCCGGTGCTGGCGGCAAACGGCTATGTACAGCGCCTGTGCGGTGTTGCTACGTACAGCGCATGCTTCCTACGTATCAACACCGCACATGCGCCCTACGTAGCGACACCCCGCCCGGGGTGTCACTACGCCTTCGTTCGCCCCTGGTTCAGAGATCATTTTTTAAAAAGTCTGCATTCAGCAGGACAACTGACTTACAATTAATACTTTCCCGATGTTGTAATTTTCTTTCTCTTCCAGTGTGAGCTTGGTTCCATACCAAAAGGCAAGTGCATAGCATCCATATATGAAAAACTGGGAAACACCCATAGAGACATTGGTGGTGATGCTCTTT
Source organism: Podarcis tiliguerta (assembly GCF_965153285.1). NCBI lineage: Eukaryota > Metazoa > Chordata > Lepidosauria > Squamata > Lacertidae > Podarcis > Podarcis tiliguerta. Next base: position 26,616,831 of record NC_139545.1, read on the forward strand.
TTCATTCCAACAACCCTAGCGTCCTCTAGGTTTGCATCATACCTGAAAACAAACCGCCAAATGTGATTATTTAAGGTATTTCCCACTCAGTTCTGATTCCATACAGGCAAGTACTCATTGCCATTTATCTCTACAAACAAACCCCATACTGCTGAAATCTTCTGAGGCTGCTAGAACCACACTGAATTTTTCCTATCTGAAGGTGTAACCCACTGTTTTAACAAGAAATGTCGTGAGAAAAGCAGGCATGTTTCATCCTGTGATGCCCCTTGGTTGAAGGCAAACGTTCAAAGAACATAGTTCACACTGGCTTACAAACCTGTTTCCATCAGCCATGTTGGATGGGCAGAATTATAGCTTGATCTCCACCTGAACATGCGCAACAATACACACGTTGGGTTCTACACTAATCTGGAGGGATGCTTTCAGTTGCTGATGTCTAACGCTCTCAAAGAACGCCTGTTTCAGCTTTTTCAGAGAAGGAACAAATGTACCTTCTAACTAGCTTTCCAATTACGCTTATTGTTAGAAGCGGTCTTACCTGGCTGTAGCTTTCGCCTGCCCATTAAAAGCAACAACGGTCCTGATGGCCGACAATATTTCTTCTGCCACAGCACCTGCCTTAGCATAGGCTGACAGTTCTTTAGCAGTCAACACTGATAGGAGCTGAAATATGTAAAAAATGAAAGGAAAAATGAAGTTGTTTCACAGAACAACCCAATAAACTCATAGAACTATCTATGTGACAGGAAACGGGGACGGGTCTTTTATTCATAGGCAGTATTTCAATTCTAGCTCTGAATGACCCCTGGTTTGCACCAGAGTAAGGAACGTGTTTTAGCCCATGGACTGCATTGTCTTATAGGCAACCATCGGCAGGGCTGCAGGCCAGAGGCAAAAGTGAGCAACAGATCCTGCAAAACTCTCTTTACCCAGGCAAGCAAGATGTATAAGTATAGTTCAAGGGCACTTTCCAGGCATGCAGAAACACTCAAGGAGGTCAAGGAGCAGAGTGGTGAGGCGAGGAGCCTGGGCAGAGTCCCAAGGCCCAGAGAAAGCCCCAGAGGCCCTAGGCCTTAGGTTCCTCACCTGTTTTGCACCATCAAAATGGGTTACTTGTGCAGACAGTTCTCTTGCATGAGAGACTTTTCTTGATTATATAATAAAGCTGATTATATGGGTTTTAGCAAAATGACTAAAATACTACTTTAAAAATGTCTGTGCTGAAATGTATGTGCTGAAAGACTGGAAACTCCTTATAGACTTTTTGAGTGATAAAGAATACGAACTTATGATATCTGGGTTTGAGGATTGAAGAAAATATTGCTTTTATAGAAAGCTGAACTGATGGGTGCTATCTTGGAGTGGATGTTTTGAATCATTTTCTACATAAGGCTGACAGACGAAGAATAAGAAGTTCTCTTTTCCCTTCCCTTTTCTTTTTTCTTTCTTTCCCTTCCCCCCTCCTGGTTTATGTTTTTAGATTATTTTATCTTTGATTAAACTGTATTGGATATTAACCTCTGTACATTTCCCCCCAAACATTAATAAAATTTATTTTTAAAAATGTTTGTGTTAAAAAGGTTGTTGCTTTTCTCTCAAACAATGAATTCAGCTAGTCTTTGTGTGGGGATGCAGGGAAATGAGGCTGTATCTCTCCAGTTCCTTTCCATAGCTATTTAATTATAGTCATTGGAATCTCCAATTATAAGGCATATGTGCCTTATCAATTAGCACCAATTACAGGAGGCTCAGATGTGGGTTGGGTAAATTTATTATTCATTATTATGTACTTATCCACGCCTTCCTCTCAGGACCCCTGAATGGTATACATGGACCCTGCTATAGGTCAGGCTGAGAGAAAATGGTTTGCCCAAACTTCCCCCATAAGATTTATGGTCACGCAGCAACTTAAGCCCAATCTCTCTGGTCTATGTCCAACTTTTTAACCACACTACCTCTCTCCTACAAATGGTTAATAAGAATTCTTAACATGACTGGAACAGTTTTTGGCACCAAGTCATGTCAGATTAATGGGGCACAGTCTTTTAAGAGTTCCCATGCCATCCCCCCCACGCAGGTTTTCATTTTATCCTTCTTTCCTTTGATTCTACACCCTCCTTTGTTGCGCACATAAGGAGAATTTTCGTTTGTAGCAGCTCAAGCAACTTACGTATGACCACAAACCCCCAGATACAACGAGAAGCGGGCTAACAGACAAGATAACCAGGGTCAGCTTCCATCCGTGTACAAATCCTATGATAATGCCCGTCAAAAAGGTGCTTAAATTCTGCATTATTATGCTGAGCTTGTCTCCAATTCCTTCGTGAATGGTGTTAATATCACTGCAATGAAGGATGAAAAATGTGAATGTCAGTTGATGTTTTTATTCAATAGTTAAGTCTTCAACGCCTTCTTGAATGGTGTTGAAATCACTGCCATTAAATACAAACTTTTCTCAGTATGGCAGCCTATGTACCTTCCCATCCATTTGGCTATGAAGGAGGAATGCATATGCAAACGCATTTAGGAACTAGCCATGTAGGGATTTACACCTGGCCCAAAGCTGGAATCAGTTTTTGTTACATGGCACTGACCCCCCCCTTTCTCCAGATTATAACATAAAACAGAAACATCTTACTCTGTTAATCTCGTGTTCAGTGTTCCAATCTGGTTGGTATCAAACCAGGCCATCTCTTGGTGAAGTACAGCAAAAAAGAACTTCTCGCGTATCCTTGCCGTTTGTCTTGCGGAACTGGTCACAAAGGTCCACACCTGAATCATGCTGCAGATCAAGACTCCAAATCCAATACCAACAAAGTAGTAAGCATGTCTGTTGAAGAAACAACAGGTCAATGGGGTATTGCAATCCAACGTTTCCCACATCACGTCCTCCAGGTGTTTGGGACAAGAACTCTCAACAGCACAGCCTGGGCCCATAACCTGTTGTTGGGATACTGCCAGGGAGACAAAGTCCATCTTGACCTCCATGTCGTCTCCGGACATCCATTGATCTCCCGTAGACACGCAGTATCAGCAATTAGCGACAGGAGCTCCAGAAATAGCTTTCCACATTCTAGAGCTCTTGCACACTCTATCAGCAGAGTTCACACAGCAAAAGTTGCACCCAGGAGAGCATTATATAGAAGTTTATTCAGCGTTGATCAGAACAAAGAAAAACCATGACTGCCTGCTAGAGTTTCCGGCAGTGAGAGAGGAACGAAAGCAAAGACACAACAGAAACATCCTGTGAGACAGGAAATACGCAGGCTGTGACACAAACATCCTGCTCCCTTTTAAGGTGGAACGGAAATATCCTAACACACAGGTCATCCCTGCTAATAGATACGATGCGATTTAGAGTCCAAAATCTCTGGAGGGTACTAGGTTAGGGGACATTATTTCTATGCCACCATTCAGCTGAAGAGGCAGCTCGCAAAGCTTAGGAAGGTGAAGGGTGTCTTCTGTGCTACAACTGTTATATTGGGGAACTGAGGCTGCACACACAGTTAGGAAGTGCAAGTGCAAAACGAAACTGATCCGTTAGTGTGGCAGCACCTACATTTTGTAACTCCCTTCCTGCTGACATTAAGCAGGTGCCTTCACTGTTCTCTTTTCAGTTCCTCCTTGAAACATTTCTGCTTAGGCAAGCCTACCCAGACATGTGGAAGCTATATGTTTACAGTGGAACATTGGTTCTCGCACAGCTTAGTTGGCGAATAAATCGGCTCCCGAATGCCGCAAACTCGGAAGTAAGCGTTCCGGTTCTCGAACGCTTTTGGGAAGCCAAATGTCTGATGCAGGAAGCTCCTGCAGCCAATCGGAAGCCGCGCCTTGGTTTTCTAACAGTTTCAGGAGTCGATCGGATTTCCGTAACACATGGGTAGGCAAACTAAGGCCAAGAGGACAGAACTGGCCCAATCGCCTTCTAAATCCGGCCCATGGATGGTCCAGAAATCAGCGTGTTTTTACATGAGTAGAATGTGTCCTTTTATTTAAAATGCATCTCTGGGTTATTTGTGGTGCATAGGAATTCGTTCATATTTTTTTCTTTTCAAAATATAGTCCGGCCCCCCACAAGGTCTGAGGGACAGTGGACCGGCCCCCTGCTGGAAAAGTTTGCCCACCCCTGCCGTAACAGATTAAGTTCAAGAAACAAGGTTCCACTGTATTATCTCTTTTTAACAACAGTTGATTTTAGTAATCTTCTAATACCCATTTTAACTTATTTTATGTAGAACTACCTAGTTTTTAGCTAGATTTTTTTCTAAAAAAAGGTTTTTCTAAAATAAAACAATCAAGCTGTATATGAATTCTGTTAAATAAAGGAGCACAATGTGCTTGAGAGCAAGATGAAAGTCCATGGAGGGTAAATCTGTAACTGGCTACCAGCCATGATGACTATACATTACCTCATAAATCAGAGGCACATGTTTCATTGTACCTGTGTTCAAGCATTTGAAGAGTACTCTTTGGAAGAAAGACCCATATATCCTTCATGTCACTCTCATTATTAGAAGAAAATTCTTAACTAATGTTTTAATATAATTTTTCAAGGTAATTGGGGGGGTTATATCCAATGCTGGTCATATTCTTTGGAATAGACCCACTGAAATTAAGTTTATGTTGTGAACCACCCTGATACCTGTGGGTATAGGGTGGTATACAAATTTAATTCAACATTATCTGAATAGCTGTCACTGGGGAACAACTGTGGGAAGAGGGATGTGACTTCGCAACCAGCATCTGTTGGGTCTTTAGTCTTCTTACGTTTTTAAAGTCAGCCATAGCTCAGTTAAAAAATAATAATTGGATAGGTCCTTACACGGCCATTTCGTTTTCTATATCTGAAGGTGGACATCCTGAGATATTAGCTAGTTTAGCTCCTGCAAAATAGAAGGCAGTAGTTATAATTATCAGAAGAGGTGCTGCAAGATTTTCTGGCAATGTCATCTCAGCATTTTTACATGGCATTGTTAATTATTACTTGACTTAAACAACGAAAAGTCTCACGTAAAGAAAGATTAAGAGTCACAGCCATTAAGCAGCTATCCGGTTTCTAACCTTCAGACCTGATCTCTTCCTGATGTAGGCAACTTTCCTAGGCATTTTAAAAAATATGTCAGTGTCAATAAAACTACCGTATTTTTCGCTCCATAAGACACACTTTTTTCCTTCTAAAAAGTAAGGGGAAATGTGAGTGCATCTTATGGAGCGAATGGTGCTGCGCAGAGAGGGAGTACTGTGCAGCGCCCCTTCAGTGACGCGCCTATCCTGCGAAGCTGGAGGAGGAACAGAAGAGGCTTCTTCTGTTCCTCCTCCCACTTTGCTAAAGGGGCGCTGCACAGTGCTCCCTCTCTGAGCAGCGCCTTTCCTGTGAAGGAGAGGCGCTGCGCAGAGAGGGAGAGCTGTGCAGTGCCCCTTCAGCGAAGCGCCTCTCCTGGCTTCTGCCTTAGCCATGCACAGCTTCTTCCGGGCAGGGGGAGCCTTCATCTCGCTACCCGGGAGAGGTTTGGTGCGGCTATCCCAGAAGCCAGAACAGCCAGAGGCTATCCCAGAAGCCAGATCCCTCTTGCTGTTCTGGCTTCTGGGATTCAGAATATTTTTTTTTCTTGTTTTCCTCCTCCCAAAACTAGGTGCGCCTTATGGTCTGGTGCGTCTTATGGAGCGAAAAATACGGTACATTCAGTCCATGAGGGACCAAGCATGGCATGTTAGTTTCATGTAATGCTTCCCAACTTAACATAACTGGATTTAATAGAAGCATATGACTGTCACACAGCCACTAAGTAATACTAAACCCACAACCCCTCCATGGGGACGTCGCTCATGAAAAAAGGAAAAATAAAATTGAGGGTTGTTGTTTTTTAAGCACGTAGCATTTGGAACCTGTTTGACACATGTGGCTTTTTCATTCCCGCCCCTCATCCTATGTATCCTTACATCTCTGCTAATGGATTCTTTTAGTATGTAGACATCTAAGTATGAAACACACAATTACCGAAACATATGAGATCCATTTTCAAGCCACCTTGTCCACACTCTTGAAACTGATGCCCAAGTGGACCCTGATTTGTAGACCGGATCCAGTTGCCATGGCTGCCAAACAGTAGCCATTTGCTTCTTCCAAGCTAAACTTTCTGTAAAGCAGCAATGGGGAATCTCTGGCCCTTCAGAAGTTCTTGGACTTCGACTCCCATCAGCCCCAGCCAGTGTGCTCAATGATCAGAGGTGGGCTACAAGTTTCCGGAGGGCTACAAGTTTCTCATTCATGCTGTCAAGATTTAACAACTTCAGCAAAGGTTCATTTATTTTATACTGAGTGCTTGGAGTAGCCTTTGCTTGATTACAGTTCATCAAGATTATGAATGTAAATTGCGGGGGTGGGGTGGGGTGGGGAAGGTGAATACTGATCTCTAGCATTTTAAGCATTTTAAAGCTCTGTATTCTCCAACAATATTCTCAGTCTCTCCGTGTCTAGAAACTCAGGAAGCCCATAATATTCATATATTCTCTCTCTCACACACTGCTTTTTTTCTAAAACAATGTCTAGGGGTACTCTCATTTTCCTGCTCATATTGAAATATTGCCCCACAATGAGACCAAACTTAGATTCACAAAACATTTAGGGGTATGTGTACCCCTGTGTCCGTCCCCCCAGAAAAAAACACTGTTTGTGTGTTTATGACTTATATTTATGTTATTTTTCTTTCTCATTATCCTGTGTATGACTGTAACACAGAATGCATTGATGATGATATGATAAAACAGAAAAGCAAATTAAAAATATATTAATAATAATAAAAAAAGAAACTCAATAATCCTAAAAAAGCACAGCTGGGGCAAACTTAGTGATTATTACCTGTAGCATTATTGTGACCGGTCAACACAAAGCTGTTTGTCATTTCACCGAAGACGATGATTAAAAGTGGCTGTCCAGTCCCAGCTGCAGCAGCTGCGATTAACCCCACTATCATTAAAATAATATCTAGCCCATCTGCAAAATGAAACTAAATTGAGAAAGAAAAAACAGGAGGAATCAGGTGAAATTATGGCAGAATGTGTGTATATGTGTGTGTCTCTGTGTATATGCACGTATGTATGTACACACACATCATACTTAGTCAGCTGCTGGGCTTTCTTTTTTGTTCTTCCTACCCTACTGGTGCTCTTTGTCCGCTTATGCAGAACAGACCTTTGTACCCTCCAACATTTCTCTGATGAAAATTGAGACATTCTAGTGTATTATTATTATTATTATTATTATTATTATTCCCCCATCTGGGCAGCTTCCAACATATACAAAAACATAACAAAACATTAAACATTTAAAAACTTCCCTATACAGGGTTGCCTTCAGATGTCTTCTAAAGGTTATATAATTATTTAGCTACTTGACTCGGGGGGGGGGGTGTAACATAACTCCATACCCTCCAACATTTCTCTGATAAAAATAGGGATGTCCTAAGGAAAAGCAGGACATTCTAGGATCAAATCAGAAACCAAGATGGCTTCTGTAAATCCTGGACTGTCCGTGGAAAACAGGGACACTTGGGAGGGTCTGGACCTTACGTTAGAAAGGCCTCTCTCCAGCTGAGAGTTTTCAGTCATCATTTTAACCTTCTCTCTCATGGCTTCTTTGTTCCCATTGATCTCTCCATCTCTGAGCAACTGGGAGTTGATCGACAGCCCACCTTTCGCTTTTAGTTGACTAGTTCCTCACACTAGGTCAGGCATCTCCAAACTCGGCCCTCCAGCTGTTTTGGGACTACAACTCCCATCATCCCTAGCTAACAGGACCAGTGGTCAGGGATGATAGGAATTGTATTCCCAAAACAGCTGGAGGGCCGAGTTTGGGGATGCCGGCACTAGGTATTCTAAATCTCATTTTGAAGAAAGAGAGACATGGCTAGTTGTCTTCCTCGTATTTTGTATTGTAGGATCAAGAGCAGGGCTTGGGCCCATATATTTCCTCATCACTCTTCCCCTAAAACAGAGCTTTCCATACCTGCCCTCCAGGTATTGTTAGGAGTCCCATCAGTCCCAGCCAGAATGACCAATGGCCAAGGATGAAGGGAGTCCAACAACACCTGGAGGCCACCAGTTTCCTGTGGGTTATGTTGTTTGTGCTATGGAGGAAATGGGGAAGGGGTACATGTCTCTGAGTGATGCTCCTGATGTCACCACATTTGTAGATGTGAGGAAGGTACACATCTGAGCCAACCAAAGAAAATGACAAAGGCAAAGAAGCATACTGACCAGCTCGAAAAAGCCAACTGCCTTCCCTTTCTTCTCATTTTTCTTTCTGAAAAGTTTTGAACAGAAAAGCAAGTCAGCTGTGGTCATTTGTGGAAAATGAAAGGCATCAAAGTGCATAAGGAAAAACCTACTTTTTCTTCTTCTTCTTTAAATGACCATTTGGTGTAGGTTCTTCATCCAAATGGAAAGAAGGGTTGTCATAGGCTGGAGGTTCTGTTGATGGGAAAGTCAGTTGGATTTCATAGAAATAGTTGGGTTGGAATCCAAAGAATTCGCTTGAAACTTTATTCACCGAATTCTCCAGGAACACGCTTACGTTTGGCAGGTGCCAACCCCAGTGGCGTAGCGTGGGGGGTGCAGGGGGGCCCGGCTGCACCGGGCGCAACATCTGGGGGGGCGCACTCGCACTCGCAGCTCTCTGCCCCTACCTGGCTCACTCACTCTCTCTCACTGCAGTGCTGGCTGTGCGAATCCGATATTAGCTGCCGGGTTGCCGCCCACTGTGGAGGGGAGGGTGCCAGGCATGCGGTGCGGTGCGGAGAGAGAGTGAGGGACTATCTGGGGGAGGGACAGTGCAGCGGGGGGGGGGGGGCGCAAATTACTTGCCTTGCCCTGGGTTAGGGGGCGCAAATTACTTGCCTTGCCCCGGGCGCTGACAACCCATGCTACGCCACTGGCCAGCCCCATACCCTAAACACATCTACAAACTATATAAACCTATTTAACTCCATACTACTGACTCAGGCTGAAATTCTAAATATAGTTACTTGGAAGCAGGACCCGTAGAAATCAGTGAGACCTGCTTTTCAGTGAATGTAGAGATTGGACTTGCAACAGGATTGCAAATTTTAGAAGCAAGTCCCTGAAATGCTCAATGAGTAAAAGAAATACTATAGATATTAAATTTAAAATCAAAGCAACTGTTTCTATTACTGATGCAATAATGGATCTGCATTGTGCCTGAAAATGCAGACAATTCTTTCTGTTGTACATGAATGAAGATTAATCGTTGCACTGTGAAAATGTTCCCATTTACCAACAAGTCCGAAAACACGTTAGATTTTTATAGAGACACCTTACTAATATGTGTAAAACAAATGAAATAAGGGATGCTCCCCTTGCAGTACACATCATGTGCCAATGAGGTGATTTAAAACATATGGTTTTTTCCTCACTAAACATTTTAAAAATAATGTTTTAATCTGCTAATGAGTTCACAGGTCTTCACCAATAATATCTCAAGAAGATTTCAGTAGACTTCCACCCCCAACCCCCAAATGCATTATTTTCTCAACAAAAAGTATTTTATTATTTGGAAGAAAGGTCATTGCAGGAACAGGTCTTTTGAAATTGTCACACCCAACAAGTCACATATGAGTCACATTATGAAGAGAAGCTCAGATCACTGGTTAGGTGGGAAAGTAGAACAATAGCTTCAAAATTGTCCATTTTAAGTTATTAGATGCAGACTGGAAATCTACACAAGTATTATGGCAAAGTCAAAACACATGTACTTCCACAATATTGTGAAAAATTGGCACAAGGGGCTATTAAAAACCAAATTTTGTTGTAATTACTATTAGCCACTTAATGGTTTTTTAAAAAATGGGACTCAGAAATAAATATTTGGAGGGGGAAACAACAAAGTAGTTATAGCTGTTGAATGCAATTTCATGGCTATCCAAATTCACAACACCTTGCCCTATTTTTATAACCATTCCTAAACAAAGAGATCCAAATATTAAGGAGTAACGAAATATATTACAACTTACCAATTTTGGACACTTGATTCACTGTGTAACTTCTCATGGTTTTGTTCTATGGTCCCGTTCTATGGTAGAGAAGTAAATGGTGTTCACCCCAAATCTGTGTAAAAAGAGCACACTGATATAATATACTCATTTTTAAAACTGACGTTCATACATTTTATTTAGATCACCTTCATTTTTCCTTATTTCATTCTTTTTACATATTTGTATCATCAACACCCTCTGGACAGGATCAATACTGTATAATATAATGATTCTGATCCTTATTAAACACCGAGATGTAATTTTCATGGTTTATTTGTGGAAATATCTGCTTATTCAAATTGGGGAGCACATCAGAAATATGCAAAGGAAATGGTGTCTCAGAGTGCCAAAATTCTGACACGCTTTTTCCATACGAAAGGTGGCAATCACATACCATCAGCCCTTGAAGTGTTTAAAGCTAAACCCCTGGGGCTCAGATCTGGACAGGTGCTCACCTTGGATCTACAGAAGCTGTTCAGTCTAAATTCCTAAGGCAATTTTTTCCTGTTCCATCCTGTGTTCTTTGTGCTTAGAGGCTAACCTCCCCTCTGTTGAATTACAGATTTGGTGTAGGACATTTAATTATTGGCTTCGGCTAAATTTAAACCCCACTAGTCTACTACCCTTAATATCGCAGGATTGTCATGAGAGCACTTGGACTAAAATTGTCAACCAAAAACTTTATTTTTCTGGTTTAACACCACAACTGTTATTAACACTGGGCTTCAGTACAGCAAATAATTTAATTAGACAGCACCTATATGATACTGAGAAACAGAATAATTTGGTCACGATAAGGAAATTTTGTATGATTATTTTCCACCTAGCCATTTTGATATGTTGGCACCCTATTTGCAAAATTTAACAATTCCAAAATACAGATGCGCTTTCACTTATGCAAGATTAAATATACTGAATTCAGCTGTACTCAAGGGCTGATTTCAAAAAAATTCGCTGGAAAAACGCTTATGTCCCTGTGGAGATGGCAGTATTGAATCAATGGCTCATGTGCTTCAAGCTTGCACTCTTTATAAAGATTCGAGGAATGAGGTTATTACCCCTCTGCTACTGTTCATGCCGGGTTGCTCAACCCAGTGGCAGAGCTAGCCACTCCTGCACCAGGAGCGGCATGGCGATCTGCCCACAGGGCGATTGGCATGGCAGCACGATCCATTGGGGGGGGGGTGTTTCCAATCGTGGCGAGACAGCACAATCCTCCCAGCAGGGGGCCGATCGCGGCGAGGTGGTGCAATCCTCCTGGCAAGGGGCCAATTGCAGCGATCCGCCCAGGAGGGTTTTTGTCACCCCCCTCTGGGATGGCACCCGGGGCAGACCGTCCCCATCACACACCCCTTTGTACTCCCCTGGCTCAACCATTGCTACTGTGTCCTTTCTTCTAGCAGATTAAGTTAATCAGGTGACAGCAAAAAATGCAAACTTTTTAGCAGGGGCAATTAGAATAAGATCTATTGTTTGGTTATGGATGTTAAACCTCCAGAATGTATGTTGTATAGTTAAGTTTTTACCTCTATCTTCAGTACATTGTATTTTATTTTATTGCTATGGCTAGTGGCTGATGCAAATAAAGATTCTTCTGATTCTGGTTCTTTGTTTAGACCATATTATTGCACACCACCCCAGTCTCTGAGTGGCGTGGGATTGGAGGGCTTCCAGGCACTTACCCAGGGTTTGTGTTTCCTTTTAGAAATGAGGCACAGTGGAGACTGTGGTGTCATTATGATGTATGGTTTATTTACTCTTATCTACAACCTGAGCCTACGGTAGATGGGTTCGCAGCATTGGAATCCCAAAAGGGTCTTGTTTCTCCCATAGCCACAGCCTTGGATTCCAACAAAAATCAAACACTGTGTTCCGACTCTGTCTCCAGGTTGTTCCTTTACTCTGGTTCACATCACAGTCCCAAAACTCTCCTTCAAACTCTGCCTTTGTTTGTCTAAGTAGGGGGCCCCCAATCATTTGCTGTCTCACACCCAGCCCCTTAATCCTGTGTTCTCTTAATGGACCATCACACAGGCGATCACCTCGTCAGGAAGCTAGGCTGGCTGGTATTTTAAGACCTGCTGGTTCCAGGGGTTAAAAAGGTCTCAACTTCCCCCGCAACTCATAATACTATAACTAAATCACAATTTCGACAACAGCTGTTAGACAAGGAAAAAGCCTATAAAAACAAAACAATATTCTCACCACATATTTGTGCTGAACAGACAAGTTTGTACTGTTACCTTTATTAGCACCAATTCATTTGGTTGTTTATTTGTTTTTAAAGACTTTAAGATTGCCTTTGTAGTTCTGAACTAGCACATAGAATCAGACCTGAAAACAAACTAGAGGCTATTGACGGGAAAGTGAGTGCTTGCTTTCCCTCTGGAGAGCTCAACAGCTGCTCCTGGGCAGGCCTTGCCTTGAAATCTATTTAAAGAGAAAGAAAGGGGAGGAGAACAAAGTGAGGATGGAGAGAAGGAAGAGGACAAGTCAGCAGTGGCGTAGCGTGGGTTGTCAGCACCCGGGGCAAGGCAAGTAATTTGCGCCCCCTAACCCAGGGCAAGGCAAGTAATTTGCGCCCCCCCCCGCTGCACTGTCCCTCCCCCAGATAGTCCCTCGCTCTCTCTCCGCACCGCACCGCACGCCTGGCCCCCTCCCCTCCACAGTGGCCGGCGACCCGGCGGCTCGGCTCGGATTCGCACAGCCAGCACTGCAGTGAGAGAGAGTGAGTGAGTGAGCCAGGTAGGGGCAGAGAGCTGTGAGCGCGCCCCCCCCAGATGTTGCGCCCGGTGCGGCCGGGCCCCCCTGCACCCCCCACGCTACGCCACTGCAAGTCAGGGCCTCGGAGGGGAAGAGAGAGCGAGGAGGCAAGGACGGAGCAGCCACTTTGTAGCGGGCCTTGAGATCTCACATCTGTACATGCTCCAATTGACAGCAAAGAGGGATAATATTTTCAGACCTACCCCAAGAAGGAAGGGGGCTGGAGGAGGTAATTTAACTAAGAGGAATTTCCTCACGATTCCAAAAACAAAAGAAGAATCAGCCCATGAAAAAAAGGAGCGGAACACCCCAAGAGATTTACACAGCATCATGTCCTGAACAGCTTCACTTGGATCTCTTTCTGTGGCACTTACTTCCAAGTAAGAGTGTCAGAACATACCTCAGTCCTAAGCACAGTATTTGGGACTTAGTTCTTTGAGAAAGAGCAAGTTTCTGCAATTATACGTCTGGGTGTAAAAGGCAAATCAGGACACTTCTGTTATTTCGACCTAAGTGATTTGTGGATCACTAATGATCATGTAAACAATACAGTACTATAGAAATTGATTAACGGTCTAATAGACCACCTGCAATAATAATAATAGCAACAACAGCAACAACAACCACCCCTTTTGGAGGGAAGCCTTAATCTGATGCTGCCAAATCACATGTGCAGTGTAATCTTGGCTAGGATTACGACCTACCTGAGACCCAGAACTTTTCCTTCCCCCCTCCAGGAGGGCAGTAAATTTCAATTTAATTTTCTTACAGGAAAAATCTTGTTCAATGTGCTCTCTTGCAGAGGGTTCCTAACTGGGGGTTTGTCCTGAGTGTGGCCTAAATGGTGGTTTCAATAGGGCTAGGAAAGACGGGGGACAGGGGGCTTGTTTACACAGAATCAAGGGCAGATCTGTGTGTGCCCTGGTTGACACTCAACAGAAAGCATGCTTCCCAAACACCTAATTGTTGCCACATGCACACCTTTCCATGTCAAAGACTGGGACCCCAGTCACACTTATTGGGGATATGAAACATGTGCCTGGAGGGTAAGGGGTTCAGTACTGGACTGGTGGGAGGGACTCAGTGTTAACAGTCCACAGGTTAGGGGGAGCAATACTTGCCTTGCCCCGGGTGCTGGCAACCCATGCTACATCCACTGTCATGTGATGCTCTATTGCACAAATGACATGGATTAAAGCAAAGGTTCTCAATCCAGCACCACCTTCTGGAATCGATCCGACAGATAGGAGGAGAATCACAAGTGAGTTTGCATTAAATTCCTGTCCTCAAATCTGGTACACAGTATCATGGCTTCACGGTATCAAAAGTTCCCGGAGAATGAAGGTAATTACATTTCCTCTGTCCTTCTTGAAGTAAATGCAGTCCACCAGGGCCATCAAAGCAGCTTCACTGCCAAAACCAGGCAAGACACTTATCAGTGTCATCCAAGAATGCCTAGAGTTGGAAAGGCCACCACTTTGGATGAGCAATTTGTTCAAGAATAGGGCCAGAAATTTGACCATGGGCAATAGGGACTAGTGGGAGATGGGTTGGGGGGTCAATGTGTTGTGCAGGAAACAATTGTTCTTAGCATACTCCCTCTAATAAGCAATTGCAAACAAATGCAAAAGCTTTAAACACATTATTGGGCACATCAATGGAAAAAGTTAAGAAGTTGGGAGGGCACCTGTCTAAGTGCAGGCATCCAAGATAAACAGATTCATATACATGAAAATATGTTTTAAGATAGCTTTTTCTTGGCCGAATCTTTTTTTAGTACTGTATCTTGTATTTGCACTGTTTGATTTGTTTCCAAGTGTCTTTTGTATTTTATTATTGTAAATAGGTTTGGGAAACGGCTGAGTGTTTGAAGCAGTATATAAATATACTAACTAACTGTAAAGGAATTCTGTCTTTTTCCTGTTTGCAGTTCTCTATTGTGTAAAATCATTCTACCATTCACCGATTCAGTTTGACATTTAGAATCCTGTTATTGCTGCGTAATATAGCTGAACAAGTAGAAATTTTCAAGAGTACTCATTCTTTGGATTTATTCATAGTATAATTTATACAGAAAGGATATTCCCTTGATGAACACTTATCAGCGGCAGAAATGGTGCTATATGGCACCTTAAAGACTAAAATTTATCACAGCACACACTAGCCTTGAAATTGTTTCATCTTTTAAGGTGACACAATACACACACACTTTTCTGTTTATTTACTAATAAAGCTACTGTTCTAGAGCACAATGGAGATTCTCATAAACTCAAATGGATTAAAAGAGGGCAGGAAGTGACTTTGGATTGTTAGAGGCTACAAGAATAAGATTAGTGTTACGGTTTAGACTTATTATAAGTTATTGTAAATTTAAGTTAAGTCTGCTGCAACTGGATTTCTTATGGACAGTGACAATATATTGGATTTGTGACCATTATGTTCATTTGCCTTTAGTAGCAGTAAAGCTCTGCTGGATGAAATACAATTGCCTCAGGTCTATTTTTTTGGGGAAACCTGCAAAGTTTTTACTCTGCTACCTATAAGTCGGAGTTCTGCTCTGCATCAATATTGAGTAGAATTTCATGGATAACTAAATTCTGTTTCCCCTCAGGATAATGGGCTATTGTATATTAAAGGACGTCGGGTTGGGGGTATCCCTGGGAGATAACTGGGATTATCCTTTGATTACCCTGACCCAAAGTAAGGACCTCGGGAAAGGGGAGGTGAAGCTGGAGAGATAGTTTGGAGGCAAATGCCATTGCCTCGCTCTTCCACCACAGCTGAAAGAATCCAAAGGCAGCAGGTTGTGCAGACATGTGTCAATCCATCCTGGGTGCATTGCTGAGGTGGGGCTTCTGCCCCAAAGGCAGAGAGGGGGCGTCACGCACATTCTTAAATCGTGCGCGCGCGCTCAGACAACCGCTTGGTCGTGTGAGGATGTTTCTCTTACTAGTAAAGCTTCATTACTTTACAACACGTTGCTAAAATCTGACTTAAAAACCGAAGCATTCTTAAGGCGGCAGCCCTGTAAAACCACATACCCGCGAGTAAGCCCTACTGATCTCACAGCAACTTACTTCAGAGTAGACACGCGCAGGGTTGCACTTGCCAAGCAGCCAGAAATCTCGAGCCTCCCCCAGTCCTATAGGTACTTCCCTGGGGGTTAAGTGCACCTGAGCCCAGTGGGACTTACTTCAGAGTAGACTCCTAAGATCAGTGGGTGCGTTTGAAACGCAGAAACTGCGGTTCAAAAACTTTCTGGTCAGCGGAAGGAGTCTGCCGTCGGATGCAATGAGAGAAGCCTTCGAAGTGTGACCGCTATCCCTCCCCCCCCCAACATTGCAATCCCGCAGCTACTCACCTGGGACCCGATGGGGACCTGAGACGCCGCTAGCGCGCGGCAAGCCCAGGCGCTCCGGACCGGAATGCCTTCGCCTGGGGATGCAGCGCGGCTTTCGTCCAACAAGCCTCGCCTGCGAGCTGCGCCGCGTGAACGCCCCTTTGCAGCTATAAAGGAGGCACGCCCAGACGGCTCTTTCGCCTCAAGGAAGGTGGAAGGTTGCGTGACCTGCAGAATTCCCCTTAGCAACCCTAAAGCTAGGAAAAAAGGAGGAAAAAAAAGAAAAAGAAAACCAGTCCGGAAGCAGATATATGCCTCTGTCTGGGTCTGTTGGGCTCAGTTCAGTGGCGAGCTCCGAGACGACTTTTAAAATGAAAATGCCATGTAAAATACTTGGAAATATATAGGAGCAACTGACCCTCCTCCTGGTATTTTGAGACTGCCTGTAAAGTCAACAATAATTAACTTGGGCGCTGCAGAGACTTTCTATTTTTGTCCAGCTCAACTCAAACGTTGGTCCGGATTTATCCCACCCCATCACAGGCTTCGCCAATCTGGGGCCCTCCAGATGAGTGGGACAGCTACAACAACACAGTTTTCTATGTAGTTAAGTCCTGAACTTCTACTGGAAGATCCTTTAAACATGGCTCATGTTGACTAGAAGTTGCTCTTCTGCAAGCAGCGACATCCTGGCTTGCGTAATATTTCAATGGCCAAACCACATGAATGGGGATCGATCTGATCAATTGTCTGAGTGCCAATTAGGTATTTGGGACCTGGGATATCAGGCCCCACTGATCATTGTAATTGGATAATTTACATCAGGGGTCACCCACAGAGGCTTTCACTGGCACCCTTGGCAACCTATTTACTGATGGGTTTCTCCAGCACTCTCTCAAAATTTGAGTCATGCACAAGGGTCCAAAAAGGCGGATAACCCCTGATTTACATGTTATGATGGCAGCATGGGAGCTTCTCCCAGGCAAGTGACTTCCTTGTAGCTCAGGCAACTTTAAAATGCCCCTATCAGTTGTCGTATATGGTTGTAAATATCTCAAGAACCAGCTTAAATGTAGAAAACAGCTCAGGAATGTCGTTCTTAAGCACAGCTGATGATCCGATTTATATACTGCACCAACCAAAATCGAAAGCCAGACTACACTGCCGTAGCACATGCATGTACCACAAATATAGACATAATGCATACATCCTTGCAAGGTCCATTCCGGGAATTCTTATTTTCAGTTGTAAAGGCAGTTTAGAGCCCTGCGCTCTTTGGGCTGCTACTCTGATGATGAAATGACAACACACCCTCGCCCATAACACCATTCCAGGCAACCTTGGTTGTTGCTACATAAGTGAAGCTTGACCTTAGCTCTTCCAACTCTGACCATCACCGTTTTTCTTTGAGGATGACAGCATTCACTTCCTCCTTCTGCATAGCTCACGGTATGATTTGCATCATTTTAGAATTTTTGTCCAAAAATAAAATAAAATACATAATTGTAGTGTACTTTGATGGCTTTGGTACAGCCAGCAGCTTCTTTAAAAAGCAGAGCAAAATTACCTTGGGCCTAGCTCTAGCTTGAGAAGACACTCGGCATGCTGTGAAGGGAATGCCTCCCATATCAAAATCAGTTACTTTGCTACTGCTTGTGCAGATATTACTTGGGGCGGGGGGAGGGGGAGGACACAAAAATCCAGAAGTGAGAAGCACAATCCAACTTCTGCTATCAGGGCCCCTGGGAGGGTTTACCTTCTGCTTTCCAGCAAGAACACTAGACTGTAAGCAGTTGCGGAAATGGTGTGGTTTGGTTGCAATGTCTTGCAGTTTTTAACTTGATATTACTGCTGCCACTGAGGGAGGGAGAAGAAGAGGGTAAGATACAATATTGGTGTTTTTATTTCCCTCCTCTATTAGCAAATTATTCTGCTGTATTTGTTGTATTTTTATTGCACTACACTACTTAAATTGAGGTCAGTTTTATTAAATACTACACTTTGAAATCTCACCTGTTTGCTGGGGACAATATTTGCCTGCGCCGTGGGAGATGGAGGGGAGGAGGTATCCCCCCCCCCAGGTCGTATACATTGTATAGATTTATACTGGCCAGGCGTTTGTGTAAGGGGGTAAACCATTTCTAGGTATGACTTTACGGATACTATTTGGCATTGAATTGTTGCTGCTATATGCCCAGGAACCTCACCAAAATGCTGGAAAGGATGCACCTCCACAGGTACATACCTCAACATGTGGTGGGAATGTCCCCAAATCCAACTCTTCTGGACATCAGTCATACAAGACATATGCAAAAGAACTAAGCAAGTATTAGAAGTCACCCCAGAACCGGCCCTACTAAACATCTTCCAAGATAATAATGCCTGCTCACATCATGAAGAGCTCATAACACACCTACTCTCTGCAGCCAGAAGCATCATAGCCAGACACTGGAGAGACCTGTCAGGAGTAAGCATGGACCAATGGCATCAAATAGTATGGGAAACAGCCTTATTAGAAAAAACTTACCGATAAACTGAAACTGACTCGGGGACAAATAGAAGAAGAAGCCTTCACTCCGGAATGGTTCTCCTTTATCACATACACAGTCCAACAAGACAACAACAAGAATCCCCCAACAGCATACGAATCAAATGGCTAACATGATCCAAAAAAACACACACATCCCACTCACACACGAAAACAAAGTTCACCACAGCCAATCAAAAACAACCAACCACACCCTAGGCTGCCCCCCAACCTCTCTCACCACCAAGGTAATACAACAAGTGAATAGTAAGAGAACCCACACAAGTGACGCTGAAACAAAACCCCACACATACACTAAGTAGAAGAATAGAGGCATCGACACCCAACCCCACCCCACTCACCATTCCCCCTCCCCCTCTTCCCCCCTCTTTTCTTCCTAACCTAACACTGTATGTAACACTAATGTCTCACAACAAATGACACTGATCTGTAGAAAACACTACTTGGAAAAAGAGTGACAATGCACATATTTTTGTAAACTAAGAAATCTTTAAGAAAAATATATTAAAACAAAAATGGTTGCTGCTATGACTGCAATTTCAATTAAATTATGACTTATTTTGTGCAGTTTTATTAGTTCTTAGCTGTCTTGAGCTCCAGATCGCAGGAAAAGCGGGGTGTAAAAATATTGAACGGATGACTGACTAAATAAATAAATAAATAAATAAGCAAAACACTACAGCAAGGTTGAGGCCAGCATGACCTTAGCCATTGGCCAGAGCCTCAGCAGCTGCAGGCAGCTTGCTTCCCCTTTCCTTATCAGAAACAACTCTGTCCCAATTGCCAGCTGACAGAAGTGACAAGAAAGAGCTACGCTCTTGCTACAGTCACCAGCAAGAAGGCTCAAGGGCACTGTCTCATTGCACAATGTTTAACAAAAACACAGGTAAGGAAATATCAGCCTTTCTTCAGTTGGATCTGACTGCTGGTTTGCAGGTCAGAAACTTATTGCCTATGTGATCTCGGTTATCTGAAGATGGAAACAGGCAATACAATATGTCTGTACCAAAGAGTAGATGCAAGAACCACAGCTATTTCTATTTTTTAAAGAGTAGCTTGTTCCTTGGCTTATAAAGAATGTCAAATGATACATACGATTGGACTGATTTAAAAATTCTGACCACAGAAACAAGAGAATGCTAAGGGCTGAGGTTCAGGTGTCAATGTATTCTTCCTTTCAGAGGACAGCCCTCTGTTTGAAGATCTGCTTAGGAGGTCTTTGAAACTACCCATCAACAGCGCCTAGAAGCAGGGGTGCAGGCCATTATGGCAGATGCATGGTATTTCAATTTCAATTGTAGCAATAGTTCTAAAATTGAATCTGTGCATATAAATAAGGATAAAGGTAAAGGGACCCCTGACCATTAGGTCCAGTCGTGACCGACTCTGGGGTTGCGGCGCTCATCTCGCTTTATTGGCCGAGGGAGCCGGCGTACAGCTTCCAGGTCATGTGGCCAGCATGACTAAGCTGCTTCTGGTGGACCAGAGCAGCACACAGAAACGCCATTTACCTTCCCGCTGGAGCGGTACCTATTTATCTACTTGCACTTTGATGTGCTTTCGAACTGCTAGGTTGGCAGAAGCAGGGACCGAGCAACGGGAGCTCACCCCGTTGTGGGGATTCGAACCGCCGACCTTCTGATTGGCAAGTCCTAGGCTCTGTGGTTTAACCCCCAGCGCCACCCACATCCCTTTATAAATAAGGATACACAATTTTTATGGAAACCATTATTTTGGCGATGTTGGAAGCAGAGTGATGTGTAAGCAGCCAAACAAAAGATGAACCTAACCTCTCTCCATAGTTGGTTGATTTGTATTACATATATTCCTGAGTCCACAATGTCTGGCTGGCTGTGCCAGACTCCCTGTCAGACCTGAAGTGGGCAGAGCTGTGCCATTGGACATGGCTGCGTGAAGGTGCCCCATGTCCTCTAGTGTTCTGCTGTCAGAAAGACCTCATGCACCTTCAGGCAGGGACAACCAATATCACCACCTGCTTTTCTAGAGCATGGAAGGTTAATGAGAGCGGTGTTGCCTATTTGGTCCTGCATGGTCAAGGCATCTTTGAGACTGTATAGGCCATGTAGCTGCCAATCAATCCCCTGCTTTGGAGATAAAGGTTAATATGGATTGTTGGTCCATGACCTGTACCCTCCCTCTGCAGCTTCAAAGTCAGGAGGAAAGCTGGCTGCTTGTCATGCTTGACAGGGGTGATGCCATGCTCGCCATGGCAAACAGATTTGTTGAAACCTCCACATACTGTATTACGGTACAGTGGTACCTCAGGTTAAGTACTTAATTCATTCTGGAGGTCCGTTCTTAACCTGAAACTGTTCTTAACCTGAAGCACCACTTTAGCTAATGGGGCCTCCTGCTGCTGCCGCACTGCCGGAAGACAATTTCTGCTCACATCCTGAAGCAAAGTTCTTAACCTGAGGTACTATTTCTGGGTAAGCAGAGTCTGTAACCTGAAGCGTATGTAACCTGAAGCGTATGTAACCACTGTAATTGTTCAGAGATCTTTCTAATTCATGATTGACTAGAAATTTAGGAGTATAACTCAACCGCTTTCCTTTTTTCCTAGAGCAAACAACGTATTAAACACAAGCAATGTACTTCTGCATGGTAACAGTGTTTTGTTTGTTTACTAAAATAGGAAGTCTTTGACACCAAATGCCTTCTGCCCTGGCATTAGTCACATTTGGTTCAGCATGAGTTTCTCCATCTTCTTTACTACAATAGGTGAGAGGTATAACTATAGCCAGACATTCTTTGAACCTGCATCAAACCCAAAATTGATGGACATCAGCAGAGCTTAACTGATGAAAGAAAAAAATTAAAACAGTCAGGCTATCATAAATTTAAAAGATTAAGGCAGCCTTCAGGACAATGTAGGCTTCCAAAAGCAGTCTTGCCAAGTTCCTATTAATGTTCAGTTAACCCGAACTGCCTTCTCTTTGATGAAAAGCACCCAACACACAAAAGCCCCACATAATGCTGTTTGACTGCACTGTCACCATGCCACTCCCATTTTATCAAAGACAAAACATCCAGGGCTTTCACAAATGGGTAGAATCATCTTCGTTTCCTGCTTCTCACCTTGAACAGCATCCTGATGTACAGAAATCAAATGGCAACACTTTCCCCATGCCAAGAAAAAGAACATCATGAAAAGCACAGGATGAAGCTTGATTTTTATTATTATTTAAAAAGTAAAAAAAGAAATGGTTTCAGTTTTCCTATTCCTTCATCCACATTCATGAGACGATCCATTTGAGCTTGGCATGAATTAATTCAGATTGTATGCGCAATCACTTAGAATTCTTACATCTATACACGTTTCCTGAAAGGGTTATGTATATATGACACATACTCTTCCTTGCAACAATAAAAACAGAGTGTTAATAGTAGGAAGGGGAAACCAGTCCATATTTAGTGAGCCCTATTCATGAGATTTGATGGGTCCATATATGTCTATATGTGAGGGTCAGAGCAGAGCCTAGTTATATAGAATCATAACATTGTGGAGTTAGAAGGTACATCTGTGAAATATACTTGGAGTCGAGAGTGGATTTCAAGCTCTTTATTCAGCTCATAGTGGTGAGGAGGAATGGAAGTTCCCCCACAATATCTGCTTTATATACATTATTTACACAATGGGCCCCACGTGATTGGCTAATTCCAGGATTCACCTGTAGGCCAATCAGGTTGCGGATTCACTTCCACCTGGAGCTGGATTGGGTGGCTCCTGTGGACCAATCAGACTGCTGCATTCTGGACCCTATTGTTCTAGGACCAATCAGAGTGTTGCCTTTTGGATCCTATTCAACTCAGTACATAACAATCTGCGACAGATGGCCATCCAACCTCTGCTTAAAATCCTCCAAAGAAGGAGTTTTGCAGTGAAATTGCAAGTGACTCCTAATTGCAGGGAAAGAACCTCTGCACCCACAACATGTACAAACATAGGAGCTTCATACCACCATTTCATAAACACAGATAGGTTGGGGGAGCAGGAGAAGGGACGATCCTAATTCCTACTCTATAGCAGCCTTAAGTATATGCCCTCTGTACTTTTGGTAATGACACTACAACCTAATCAACCTTAAAGGGGTGCTGTGAGGATAAAATGGGAAGGAGCAGAACTAGGGTTGCCATGTGCAGGGCCGTCTTAAGCATATCCAGCACCGTGGGACAAAGCTCCCTCCGCCCCCCCCCCATTTCCCAGAGCTTTTTTAGGGAGGACAGCGCTGCTGGCGGGGCTGGAGGAGGCGGGCAGCGGCTGGAGGGCGGCTCCTCCAGTGGGGAAGAGGCAGAGGCTGGACATGGCAGCCCCCGGCTCAGCTGGCCTCTTCATGCCGCGGTGGCCATGGCAGATGGAGGCTCTGGGCCCAGCGCTGCTTCAGCATGGCAAAGGTGGGCAAGGGCGGTGAGCTGATGCTGGGAGGCGTTGCGTCCAGCCTCCTCGTCTTCCCTGGCGCCCTTCAGAACTTGGTGCCCTGGCACCCCGCGCAACTAGCCTCTATGGGTAAGACGCCCCTGGCCATGTGCCCCCTTTTTCCAAGACATGTCCTCTTGTTGCAGGGGTAAAATTTGAGACAAATTGCATTTATTTTCTTTGAATGGCCACCATAGCATCCTCTTTTTTTGTTCTTCAAAATATGGCAGCACTAACCTTGAGCTCCTTGGATGAAAAGTTGGATATAAATGCAGCAAACAAGCAAATAAAAACAATGTCTGTTGCCCTCCAACCTTCCCCTCCCGATCCTCCACTCCAAAGAAAGAGAATGAAAGCATCAGAAAAAGTCTTCTTTAAATGGGAAGTCAGAAAGTTTGAAAGGTTTAGAAGTATGCAGAAAGGCAAGTTTTAGAGGGTCAACTATTTTTTTTTTTTGGGGGGGGGTTACATCTGAGTTAGCAAATAGTTCATGATCTGATGTAAGCTGAGGGTGCTTTCAGCTTATATTTCTTGAATAGCAACTCCTCCTCCTGCCCCACAGCGCTGAACCAGAGAAGAGTTTCAAAAGAAACTTATAATATCTCACCAGGAAATCTACTGTTCAACACGGGGAAAGTTAGAAACCACACTGTTTGAAGTATATATTCTGTGTAGAATATAAAGTTTAGATTCTGGCCACAACCCCTGCGCTAGAAACAGGGAGGGCATGGAGTCTTTGACAGAATATGGAATGTGTATCTTTAAAACTGGAAGATGAATAAATCTACTTTTGAAACATGAAAGAGTAAGTGCTGCAACAATAACACAAAGTTTTTAAAGAGTTATCCAACACCCCCGCAATTCATCCCACCTGTCAGTATTTACTATTGATAGTTCTGACTTTCTGGTACCCCCCCAGTTTTACCTTTTTGGGATGGCTCCTTAGCAAGGGTTCTGTTTGCTCCTCAGAGTAAACAAAAGCGAAATCTTGCAGAGGTGGAGTTAGCAGCCTGACATTTCACACACAGGAAATCCTGAGGCACATTTTGAACTCTAAATACTGTGTACCATATTATAAAACCATTGTGTTATTACAGTATACTTTGGCCCAGAGAACAAATGCACTGCATCTTTTAAATCAACAAACATGGCGTGATATTTCAGTGTCAATGAACTTAGGGAGCTAGCTAGAACTTTCACAGGCTGTGGCACCCAGCTACCAGATTCAGAGGCACCAAGATTACTCTAAGATGCCAGGCCAGGATAAACATAATACTTTCTCAAGAGGTTATAAACATAAACATAAGCATACAAACCCAGGAAAAAGGCTAACAGCGGAAAGATATGTTTAGGAATTTGACTACAGAACAGAAAATAACAAAACTAGCTTGCCTCACCCTTATACTAAGCATCAGAGTCATGGATTCCACTAAACCAGTAATTGGCATACAGACACACATAGGTGCTGAAATCCACAATCCTCATCCAATTGGGGGGCCATCAGACCAATGTCAAAGACCATTTTATGCGCGCGCGCACACACACACACACGACTGGATACAGAAGTGTAAGTTTTACTTAGCTGATCAGGGCATGGGGGCAACCTTCCCAGCCCCAGAGGGTGTACATATGGGTTGACCATGCAGCCAATTTCTTCAGTCTTGGTGATCTTGATGCCATCTTGCATTAGGCACTCACAAGTGGAAAAGGGAACTAATTAATGGAACTCCTCCTCAGGGAATATAGTACCCAGCCATGGGAGAAACAGGACTTTCCTGGAGTGTAATGCTGGAAGCCCCTCCATTGTGGGCTCAGGTTGTATATATGTGTCAATAAACCACATATCCTAAAGACACCACAGTTTCCGCCTTGCCTCATTTCCGAAGGAAACATGAACCCTGCATAAGTGTTTTGACCCCTAGAATCTCACACCACTCAGGGATTGGGGTGGCATGCAACAACCTGCCCAACTGAAGGTCTGTGGATCTGGTGGACAGCAACTGGGTGATGTTTGTTAGTGAAAAGTGGAGTTCAGTTGTAAATTTCCACGAGCATTTTGCAAACAATTACAGCCGTGTTGTTATTTTAGAAAAATGAAACAATTAGTTGAGACATTTGCTAATATTTAAGTTCACAGCATGAGAAGTGCCAAGGTATGTTAGCAGCCGCTCCAGTTTCTAGCCACAAGTATTAATGCCAACATAGCAGGAGCTCAATTACTGGGGCCAAGGGCAGCTTCCCAGTTATGCACTTGCATTAGTCTGATTCAATCAACAATGTGGTTGTGCACTGACAACTCAGGTTATTGCTTTTTATTAAAAAAAACACACTCAAGGTAGCAGCAGCTGACGGAACCTTACTTAGTGGCCTATGGCTTCACAGCCAACCTTCTAAAGTAGCACATACGCTCTGCATTTTTCTCATGTGGCTGCTTGCTGGTTTATTGTTTTATTGCTGCTCCTGTAAACTTGTCATCAAGTCCACATCCTGAAAGTGCTCCTATACTTTATCACCATCATATTTTATATACTCATTTCTAGAGGGGAATTCCACCAAATATAGCTTCTACCATCATTCCAAAATTGCGCCTAGAATAGCTCCGTCAGTCATTTACGAAACATTTAAGGAAACTGGAGCATATATACAAGAATATGGCGGAAGGGAGAAATAGATACTGTTTCTTATATTTCTCCCTTCTGCCATATTCACCTATGTATAATATGCTGTTGATTTCTATTTGCTGCTATTATGCTTATGGTATATGTGTGTGTGTATGTGTGTGTGTGGAGAATTAAACAAAAACTATAAAAGCTCAATTTGCTCAAAATTCAGCTGCTGTTTCAGAGAGAAATGACCACAAACAGGGACAGGTTTAATGCATGAAAACCCTTCTTTTCTCCAAGAGAAAGCAAAAAAGTGAATCAGCAACCTTAGAGCTTTTTAAAAATCAAGAAAGAAGAAAGAACAAGGATTGAGGCACTGAGTGCAATCTCCTTTTGATCCCTGTTCACTCCCCAACTTTTCTCATTGAAATTCACTTCTCTTGTTGGTAGATGTCAAATAGGACAATACTCCTGTAAAAGACATTTTATTTTACTTTTATTTAAAGATTTTTTGGGAGTGACATATTCCCAAGCCGTACAAACAGGGCTTTTTTTCCAGCCAGAACTCACCAGAATTCAGTTCTGGCCCCTCTCAGATGGGCACCATTGCCATTCTAAGAGAAGAAGGGAAGTGTTCGTGGTGAGTTCTGGCACTTCTTTTTCTAGAAGAATAGCACTGCTTATAAGGAGTCTCATGACGGTCACTCAGAGTTGCTAACCAGCCTCTTATCTTTACCCTGGCACCTGTTTTCAGCTGGACTAAAGCCTTGCCAAGCCTTCTGTTCTCATGCTCCAGCAGGGGGTCCAGGCAGACTGAGGCATGCCAACCCTTAAAGCAGATATTCAGGACTGCTTGCCAGGCATGGCCAAACTTGGCCCTCCAGCTGTTTGGGGACTACAGTTCCCATCATCCCTGACCACTGGTCCTGTTAGTTAGGGATGATGGGAGTTGTAGTCCCAAAACAGCTGGAGGGCCGAGGTTGGCCACGCCTGGCTTAAACAATCACCCATGGTTTCCTTGATCAAAGTTTGCTTCCATTCCACTCCACAGTTTGTGGCATTATGACTTTAACCATGCAGGCAGATTTGCCCCAGAAATTGAGCTGAGTAACATACCCTATCTTCTTTCGTGTTTATACTTGTTCTCTGTGTTGCATGTATATTGCACCTTTCTTACTTCACAAAATTCAGGTTTTGCTATGGCTGGGCTCTCATCTGGCCACTGACTATATCCAGCCCTAATTAGTTTCAGCATGATTGCATCATGCTAGATTTTGTTCTTGTACAGAATTGTCCTTGCAGGACATGATCATTCCCCTTTGCTCAGAAAAAGAAAAAAATCTTAATTGTCTTCAAGGAAATGTATACAATACATACACTGTAGGGAAGGTTTAACTAGCAAAATAAAAGAATCTGGCTGCTCTTAGGAGGTCATTGAAGTTTACACTTCAGGGCAGGGCATGATTTGCAACTTTTCCTAGGTCAATGTAGTTTACTTCTTACCATAAAAGGAGAGGAGTGGAAAGACCTTGTACCTACAGAGAATGGAGAGAGCTAGCTCAGCAAACACATGCAAAACATTGCCCATCTTGTATTTCCACCAGGGTCTATCAATCATGTTTGCCCAGGGCTTCTGAGACATCAAGGTTATCATCATAGTGAAGACTTTAAATATAATCTTAGGTGACTACGATGCAATCATGCAATACTAGTTGCAAGAGATAATCATGATGACAACAACATAGCTGGGCTGCATCTTACACAGGGGTTTGGCTCCAAGGGTAATGCATATAGCAAAAATTGCATAAGGCAAAAATTGTGTTAACCTTGGAACCACCCTGTGGCTAGCTAGCCTGCCTTCTATAAAGTAGTTGGTGGGGGGAAAGAGAGAGAGAACAATGCTACCTGTCCCAGAGCTGGTTTGTTGACCAGACCTTGCCTGGAAACAAGACTAAGAGCTTAAAAGTTATTTTCATGCCAGGTCTGCTTGGGCCTAAGGTAAAGGTAAAGGGACCCCTGACCATTAGGTCCAGTCGTGGCCGACTCTGGAGTTGTGGCGCTCATCTCGCTTTGTTGGCCAAGGGAGCTGGCGTACAGCTTTCGGGTCATGTGGCCAACATGACTAAGCCGCTTCTGGTGAACCAGAGCAGCGCACGAAAACGCTGTTTACCTTCCCATTGGAGCGGTACCTATTTATCTACTTGCACTTTGACGTGCTTTTGAACCGCTAGGTTGGGAGTAGCAGGGACTGAGCAATGGGAGCTCACCCTGTCGTGGGGATTCAAACTGCCGACCTTCTGATCAGCAAGTCCTAGGCTCTGTGGTTTAACCCACAGTGCCACCTGCGTCCTGCTTGGGCCTACTCAGCACAAAAAGAGCATTTAAGTTCTCGGCCTTGTTTCTTGGGCAAGGCCTACTCAGTGCGCCAACCCTGGGAGTGTTAGGGATGCCTCTGGGCTGACTTCCTGCAAAATCTCGAGAGAGCACCCCCACCTTGCCCACGTATACTCAAAATCACGCGAGCTAAGCGCGCATAAGATCCGGGCATACTGTAATCATAATAATAGAACACCACCAGTGTGCATGGAGCGCATAATCTCCACTAGGATTGTACAAAATCCAATGAAGGCAAAATAGCTTATATCGTAGTGATTGTAAGTGGCTCATTGCTATGGTGATAGAAGCGCAGGATTCTTTGAGGGGTGGTGGTCTGAGAATGGCGACTGGTGTGGCCAACTGCAGTGTTTTGTTCTTCTGTAATTTCCACAAGAGAATAACTGAGGGCAAATTGAAATGCACATAAGTGAGATAGTAGCAGTCCTTATACAGGGACTACATCGCCTTCAGTTTTATGTGGGGGTTGGCTTGACCGCATCTGGTTCCCCCTCACCTGAAGGAAAAAAGTGGTTGTCTCTGTCTCATGAGGTACATTCTTAGCACGGGAAAAACATTCTGATTCTCTCATACAAATGCCATCATATGCTGTTCACATCATAGCACACCTCCCTCACAAAGACACTAGGAAGGCTAGACAGTTCCGTATGCATGGTGGAGGGGGGTTTACGTTGGCTCCCTTTCCTCTCCCAGCCCACACAGTGGCCATTCCCCCATCTTCAACTTTTGACAGTGTGTGAAAGGACTCTATATGTGTACGGATATAGGCACCCAAAGTTCCTCCACCCGAGAGGGGTGGGAGGGAAATGCATGGAGCTTTAGGCACATACATTGCTACGCACAGAGCGTGAACCCAGGGAAACGTGAATGAGGGGCATATCCCCATACAGGACCTTTTGTTTCAATGTGAGTGGGCAGAAGCACCTGAACATGGCTTCTGTCACCTCAGTTATACATAGAGTGTTTGAATCTTGAGGCACATGTCCAATTCTGAGGCAATATGATGGTCATGGAAGGATTGTGTCTCTTCAGAATGATATGTATGTATCAGCCACAGATTACCCTTTCTGAAGGGAGGACAGCATTAAGTGGCCTGTGTATTGTGGCATGAACTTATTCAGTCTATTATGTCCCTCTAATTATTTTTATTTTCTACCCACTTCAGAAAGGTAAAAGTGTAGAGAGGGGCAACACTGTAAGTCTATTGCAGGGGGGGGGGCAGTAAAGAGTATTGAGATACCTTAAAGACTAGCAGACGTATCACAACATATGCGTTTGTGGACTGTAATGCCAGAATAAAGCTTCCAAGATTCTGTTGCTTTTACTGAAGCAGACTAACAAAACTATAAGACTGGAAGTCATTCCCTTCCTGAAATGTGTGTGTGTGTGGTAATAATAATAATAATAATAATAATAATTAGAAAGGAAGACTATTACTCCCTGATATACTTCCAGTACCTGGAAATCTCTCATCAACCATATTCCCTGACAGTCAAAATAAACAGCAAAAATAAGTTGAGTGACTGGGATCTGGGGGCATCATCATACCAGTTCCATGGCAGACTAAAGATGTTTTTAAACAGCGCAAAGCCTGACTCAAACTGTCAATTCACAAGGGGAGATTTGGAGCCCTACATTTACCTGAAATCAGATTTTTTTTTATCTTTGAAACACTCAGCGGGTGAGAAATGTCTGTAAAAAATCTTAATGGGTGTGATGATTATACTGCTGCAAGGAAGTTCATTCTCTTCAGTGACCTCCTGTATTCTAAACTTGTAAAGCAGGAGAGAAACCTGACACACCTGATTCTAGGCTGCATCTTGGGGCTCTTTCAGTCATGAAAATTTCTTAACTCTCTAATCGCGAATCGCTCTCTCCATATGGAAAAAGAGAGTTGTACTGGTCATGTTAAAAATCAGCAGAGGTGCTTTCTGTGACTTTGAAACTGTGCGAAGCAGCGTCTGAATGCATGCAAGGATGCCAAGATGAGAAAAATATAAATTTTCCATTTATAAAAAAGTGTCATATATAAAGGCAGCCTTCTGTTTACATTTTAAGGACAAGGACACTGTCTTGTGAGCTCAATTTCTGTGCAAATCTAATGGGGAAATGACAGTACATATAAATTAACTGGGGGAGGGGGGGAGCAGAATCCACAAGCGGAGAGATTATGCATATTTGAGTTTCCAGAATATTTTATAAACTATGGATACATTGTTAAGATACCTTGCACTCACATATATGTAATGTTTAACTTAGAAATCACCAGCAGCCATCTGGGTTGCGATGGGTGATGGAAATGTTCCCTCAGTATTTCCCCTGCTGGTGCATACTGGGAAGGAAAGTCTAATGAGTCAAATTATTGCATTAATAACCTGACAGGAAATTATGGAAGCTATCTGTGTTCATAAAAGCAATCGGCACGGATCATGTGATCAATAACCGAAAGGGCCCATTAGGAATTATATCAGCTTAGTCATTTGGGTGCAGCACTAATAAGTAATGCATTTGTTCTAATGTAGAAAAAACCACAATGACATTTTTTGCTCCCTTACCTGTACGGTTCATTAGAAACACGTTTCATTGATTTTGAAGGCTAACCCAGCAAACCCAGCCTCGTGCAACTATATTACAGCTACCAAGGTCACAGGTGTTTAAAAAAGATTTTAGGTTTACGACATATTATAACATATACTCCAACAACAGAAGAAAAATAAACTTAACAAGGTCGTTGCAAAGAGCCTAGGATAACTGAACATCTTACAAATGAGCCATGACCTTGTCTGAACCAAATAATATTATGCAAGGACAGAGGAGGGAAAATGCCATGAGCCCAACAAGACTTCCCAATGTTTCATGTTAGAGTGAACTGCTTTAATAGTCGGCGTTTCTACCACTAGCAAATCTAGGGTTTATTAAAGCATCACGGTAGAAGAAAGAAGAAAAGAGGAATCTGCCAACTCTATTTATTCATTTTAAACACACATTACTGTTTCTTTAGATGATTCAAAACCTCTGCATGGAAATCCCTTTGTTGTAGTAACCAATATGTTCATTTGATTTAGTCCACAGCCTATGGTTGTGACATCTCCAACCACATTCACACGATACATTTAAAGCACTGTGACACCACTCCACGACAGACAGGAAGGGGAGTGGAGCCCCTCCTGCAGCCATGTGTTAGTGGGTGCAGACAAAAAGGGTTTGTGAAAGGTTTAGGGTTTCCATTTGGC
The DNA here is from genome assembly GCF_965153285.1 of Podarcis tiliguerta. NCBI lineage: Eukaryota > Metazoa > Chordata > Lepidosauria > Squamata > Lacertidae > Podarcis > Podarcis tiliguerta. The sequence continues at coordinate 26,648,202 of NC_139545.1, forward strand.
CTGATGTAAGCGAGGAGGAAGGGATGCGGGTGGCACTGTGGGTTAAAGCACAGAGCCTAGGACTTGCTGATCATGAAGGTCGGTGGTTCGAATCCCCGCGAAGGGGTGAGCGCCCGTTGCTCGGTCCCGGCTCCTGCCAACCTAGCAGTTCAAAAGCACGTCATGTGCAAGTAGATAAATAGGAACTGCTCTGGCGGGAAGGTAAACGGCATTTCCGTGTGCTTCTCTGGTTCGCCAGAAGTGACTTAGTCATGCTGGCCACATGACCCGGAAGCTGTCTGCAGACAAACGCCGGCTCCCTTGGCCTATAGAGCGAGATGAGCGCCGCAACCCCAGAGTCGGTCACGACTGGACCTAATGGTCAGGGGTCCCTTTACCTTTATCTTAAGCGAGGAGGGAGTTTAGTTTGGAGTTGGCAAGCTGCAGAGAAAGTGGGGGTCAAAGCACCATGTGGGCTGACAGGCCGTTATAGGGACAGAGAGCATGGCTTTTTGCTGTTTTGGATCCAAGACTGCTGCACCTATGGGAGAAGCAGGAGATGTGAATTCGCTGAACTCCTTCTCTCTAGGGCTCAGGTTGCATATATGTGTAAATAAATGGTATATCATTACAATACCACAGTCTCTGCTGTGCCTCATTGTCCAAATGGTACTCCTAGAATCTTACAATGCTCAGAAATTGGGGTGACATGAAACACACACACACACACACACACACACACGGTTTGGAAGGTCAGCGGCAGAGTCCTACATACGTAATTCTCCACAATGATCTGTCACAAAACTGAAATAACTTGTATAGAGTTACATAACATTTCCTGCTATATCTAGCTCAGTTTCAGACAACATGATACAATAAAAGGCACACAGATAAAATATATGTTGATGGGAAAGAACTGAAAAAAGCACTATTGACATATGGAAGACTAGCTGGTTACTAGATTATATTTCTATATCCAAATGATATATCTATTGATGAATTCAGTGAACAGGGCTATGTTTTAGCACAGTTTTGCATATTGATTCATTTGTATGATAGAATTACAAGGGCTTGTCACAAACAAAGTTATTCACCTCCTATCACTATAATAAATTTCCTTGCGGGAATAATTCTTTTATTTTTTAGAGAAAAGAGTGGAGGAATAGAAGATCAAACTTGCAGATCTCATGGAACTGTTTTATAAACGCAAAGCCGTACATTGAAGCTCAGGAAAGTTGCTTAATGTATAGGAACTATATTCCTTCCCACCCACTCACGTGCAAATTTCAAATGTTTGTGTGGTGAACCTGAAAGATGCCCAGGGTGGAAAGGATTAACTAGGCAGCACTGCATCCTCTGCTTCCTTCAACTTTAAGAGCATAGCTTCCTGATGTTTCATCAAGCTCGGCCCTTGAATCACCTCAGCTACGCTGTGGATGATTTCCTCATTCTGAATCTCTCCCACGTTGAATGGACACTGTCACAAGGTGGAAGTGACTTCATCTCAGGACAGTCACAGCCTTACCTAAAAGAACACAGGTTTATTCACCGATGAAGAACAAAGGTCACAGTACCTGGAAATACAGAACATGATAATCATAAGGAATCACAATATTTTTCAAAATATAAAGAACAACAGCATAATGCTGCCTTGCCATAAGCAATTATGACCATGGATGAGGAGCCTGTGGCCCTCAAGATGTTGCTAGACTACATCCCCCATCACCCTGGAACAGTGGCCATGCTGGCAAGGCTGATGGGAGCTGATGCCCAGCAAGTTCCCTATCACTGAATAAAATGGTAACATCCCTACCTGCACTAGGTTTGTAATGTTTCAGAAACTTGAGCCCTTGGATTTATGGTAGCAGCAGTAACATTTCTGTGACTGTTTAATAAACGTGCTTATGCACACCCAGTGCTGGATTTACATTTAAGCTAAACAAGCTATAGCTTAGGGCCCCACTCTCTTGGCCTCCCCCCCCAAAATAAAAAACCAACAACTGGATGTACATTTCCAAAATATAAGATAAAAAACAAATAAAATAAAACCTACGTACAGCAACAGTGTTGTGTGTTGTGTATGGACCTATTTGGCCCATAAATTACCATATAGCATATATTCAACACAATTTTTGTTGTTGTTGACAAAGAACAGCTGGATATATAAATGGCCCCATTACCTTCAGTAGGGCCTCATCAAACCTCATCCGGCCCTGTCCACACCTGAAGCTCTGGTGAGTGATTTCAGGGGTGCCAGAACATCTCTCAGGTTAAGTTTATTTAGGATGAAGCTCACTTAAAACTATTGTGTTGCCTTTTAGTGATGTATGGTTTTATTTACACACATATACAGGCTGAGTATAAGACAAACGGCCTCACAGCATTTACACTGCAATAGATAACAGTCTCCTCCCTCAGGTTTCCAGGCAGGCTCCTTAATGCCCTAGCACTGGATCCTCACAGAGAGCAAAACCAGGCCCCTTTTGTGTTTGCAAGTCCAGCTCCAAGATAAGACTGAATATTCTTCTTTCACACTCACTCCCAGCCAGTGGGGGAATGGGGAAAAAGCTGAACTCTGATTCCTAAATGGCTCTCTCCTTTCAGAATCGCTTAAGGCTATGGGCTGCTTTCCTAGAACCATCAAAGTAACATCTAGCATCTCTGCTTGTTCCTATTGGAGCAATCCTAAGTGTAGGATGTTGGTGAAATTTACAGCTGCTCAAATTAAGCTGGTGTAAATTATTCTTGTTCCAAACTCTGTTCAGAGGTGTGGCAGCTGCCACCTGAGCCAGGTCTAAGCCTGGCAGAGGGAAAACAAGCTTTTACAATAGAGTCTGACTCACACCACCCATCTTCTTCTTCTTCTTCTTCTTCTTCTTCTTCTTCTTCTTCGGCGATCACTCGTAGCCAAGTAAGATTGTCTTCCATAAACACAGTATTTACAGTGAGTCCGTAAGTGATTGTGGAGGCCAATTCTGGATCACACGTCCTTCCACAGTGGGGACATAGGTTTCCGGGTGGGAGTTGATCACGGTGAGGGTTTTCCAAGCGTGACTTCCTCTTAGCACGTTTCTCCCTTTCGTCCTGCGTTCAAGCGCCTTCAAAGTCCACGACACCTTTGGTAAAGGCTGTTCTCCAACTGGCCAGTGTTTCCCAGTTGTCAGTGTTTATACTGCATTTTTTTAGATTTGCCTTGAGAGAGTCTTTAAACCTCTTTTGTTGACCACCAGCATTATGCTTTCCATTTTAAAGTTTGGAATAGAGTAGTTGCTTTGGAGGACAATAATCAGACATCCGCACAACATGACCAGTCCAACGAAGTTGATGTTGAAGAATCATTGCTTTGACACCGGTAATCTTTGCTTATTCCAGTACACTGTCTTCCCAAGTGATGTGTAAAATTTTTCGGAGACACTGTTGATGGAATCTTTTGAGGAATTGGAGATGGCGTTTATAGGTCCACATTTCACAAGCATACAGTAAGGTTGGTAGTTCCATAGCTTTGTAAACAAGCATTTTGGTTTCCCTGCGAATGTCCCAGTCCTCAAACACTCTGCACTTCAATTGGGAGAAAGCTGCACTCACAGAGCTCAGGCAATGCTGGATTTCGGCATCAATGTCAGGAATGCCAGGTCACATGACTGAGCTGAACAGAGTTAGGGCAGCGGTCCCAATCCTGCCACTCCCCCAGAATGGAACACCCATGATTGTAATCATGCCATAATGCCTGAGAAGGATTAAAATTATTTATTGGATATTTTTATACCTCATGCTTCTTCCAATCTGGAGCATAGGGCGTCTTTGCATAAGAAAACATTAAATAACAAGTACCGACTAGTACCGATAGGAGTGGAATAGGAGTGTGCCTCCCTTTCTCTTCTCACTGAGTCAAAATAGTGAAAACCCATGCCAGTTACCAATACCTAATTTTTACAATGGGTGAATCTGTTTCAAAAAATACATTTTGTTAAAATGCCCAGTTAACATACCCTGTTGACTGTCAATATTCAACAGCTCTGCACTTCCGCTTTTGTCTTAGCTCTCCGTGACTGTAAAATATTAAACAAGGGCAGAGCATAACCTTTTGCACAATCCAGAACCAGTCCAAGCCAGAATTATTTCAGAAAGCACATCATCTGTGTCTCAGTGCATAGTTTAGACAGTCTGCCCACAATGATCAGTGCATTACAGGCTTCACAGGAAGTAAAAGAAACTCTCTCTCTCTTTTTTATAGCTTTATTCAGACTTTTCAAAATACAATAATACAGAGAATATTATCGATAGTAATAAAGGAATAAAGAGAGAAAGAAAGATAAAACAGAAAGAAATAGGTAAAAAAGACTTTCAACATATACAATAATTCTTCAGAATACTCAAATGTTCCATCTAGATTAATATCCAGCAGTTCCTCCCTCTGTAAGGTGATATTTTTCCAGTCTTCAATCCAGGACTCTCCAGGTCATTGATTTCTTCCAATACAAGAAGTTCAAAGGAGATTCTCCGATAGTTTTTATATATAATAGTCAACAACAGTTGTCTAGTCCAACATCATATTACTTCCAATAGCGTATTAAGAAACATTCAATCCTTATTTCTTATTTCCTCCAAATTTCTTCACTGCGTTTATGTATTAGGATATCAACCCATAATTATTTATTATACAATCCTTAATTCACACCTAAGTCAACACCTTCCAATCTCATTTCCTGTCAACCATGTTTATCAATACTTAAAAAATAAATAAATTCAAATTTCCACCTCTCCCTTTTCCAATCTTTTCCCAGAAAAGTTGCAAGAAACTCTCATGTGGTGTCAGGAAGGGTGTTCCTGAGTTGTTCAGTAACTGAGGCACTTGTCTCATGAACTCATTCTTCACAGTTTCCATATATTGTTGCCTTTGCCATTATCTGCAGTTCAATTCAATAAATAAACAAACCAGAGGAGACCATTAGCTTCAAAAGGCCTGCCAGCCAGATGAATGGCATCAATCCCTCCCCCACATAAAATGATGAAACTGATGGAGAATTCCAGAGAACTCAAAAGCTTGCATATTATTTTGTGATTTTTGATTGGTTTAATAAAGATATTGCCTTAATATGAGTTTTCAACAGTCACATTAGTGGTCAGAATATTTGTTGGTAAAATATGCTTTTGCACTGCATTTTTTAAAAATATCCAACAGGAAAAGGGTTCATTCGTGAAACCTGCTGGCTGGCTGTGGGCATCATCTCTCATAAGAACATTGGAATCTTATACCAAGTCAAACCATTGGTCCATCTTCCTCAGTACTGTTTATATGGACTGGCTGAAGCTCTCCAAGGTTTCTGTCTGGAGACATTCCCAGACCTGCTTGGAGTTGCCAGCGATTCAACCTGGAGTTTTCCCCCTGCAAGCAGAAGTTCTGTCATTGAGCTGTGGCCCTTCCCCACATCTAAACTTCTCTCAAAGGGGCATTGTGAAGATAAACTGAATCTCATATACATTGCTTTCAGCTTGCTGGAAATAATCTCTATGGCCACTAGATGGCACAGCTGTTGGGAAATACAGTGGTACCTTGGGTTAAGTACTTAATTCGTTCTGGAGGTCTGTCCTTAACCTGAAACTGTTCTTTTTTTAAATAATAATTTTTATTAAATTTTTCCTTTTACAAATTCGCCATCTCAAACAATTTTCACAAATTTCAACTTTTTGGACTTCCACCAGCTTCTCCACCAATCATCCTTATTTTCTACTTTTACGCATTCTCTATATTTAATATTGCCATTTAATATTATCCTTTCAGTTCTATTTCTTTTTTACAATACATCTTTAACTTTCACAAAGCCTCTTTAAATCCCACTAGCGTTGTCTGTTCGTCACATATGCTTTTCAGATAATCTGTAAACTTTCCCCAGTCCTCGATGAACTTGTGATCCCGTTGATATCTGATCTTCCCAGTCAATTTGTCCAATTCTGCATAGTCCATAAGTTTCATTCTCCACTCTTCAAGGGACGGTAACTCCTCTTGTTTCCATTTTTGGGCCATTAATATTCTTGCCGCTGTTACTGCGTATTGAAAAAGTTTGTAGTCCCTTCTGTTTATCTCTCTTCCTATTATTCCTAACAAAAAGGCTTCTGGTTTCTTTACAAATGTATATTTAAACATCTTCTTCAACTCATTCTATATCATTTCCCAGAAACCCTTTACCTTCTTACATTCCCACCACATATGGAAAAACGATCCTTCTTTTTCTTTACATTTCCAACACTTGTTACATGTTTTAAACATTTTTGCTAACTTAACTGGTGTAATATACCATCTATAAACCATTTTCATAATATTCTCCTTTAACGCAGTACATGCAGTAAATTTCATATTTTCATTCCATACTTTTTTCCAGTCAACCAATTGTATATTATCACCAAAGTCTCTGGCCCAGTGTATCATAACCGACTTACCTCCTCATCCATCGTTTGCCATTCCAACAACATTTTATACATTTTTGACATTATCTTATCATCATTATTTATAATCTCTGTTTGAAATTTCGATTCTTTTTCTGTATACCCACTCTCTTTAAAATCCTTTTTAAACATTTCATTTACCTGGAAATAATGCAGCCAATCAAACACATATTCTTTTACTTGTTCATATGGCTTCATTTTCCATTTCCCCCTTTCTTTAATTATTAAATCTCCGTAAGTAATCCAATTCCTTCTCATATTAATTTTCTTTACACTCATAACCTCTAATGGAGACAACAAGTGGGGTACTTTGGATTCTAATATATTTTTATACCTGTCCCATATTTCTATTATGGAACTCCTGAAGATATGATTCTCAAAACCCTTATGACTTTTCTTCTTCTCCAACCATAAATACACGTGCCATCCAAATCTGTTATCAAATCCTTCTAAATCTAACAGTTTATTGTTTTTTAATTTTATCCATTCCTTTAACCAACAGAGACAAGACGCTTCATAGTATAATTTCAAATCTGGCAGGGCAAAGCCTCCTCTTTCCTTCGCATCTGTTAATAACTTAAATTGTATTCTTGGCTTTTTACCCTGCCAGATATATCTTGAAATTACTCTTTGCCACTCTTTGAAAGTCGTTGTCCCCCTAATTATAGGAATCATTTGAAACAAAAATAACATCTTTGGAAGTACACTCATTTTGATCATTGAAATTCTGCCCCAAAAAGAAAGTTTCATCCTTCCCCAAACTTCCAGATCTTTTTTGATTCCGTTCCACATAGTTGTTTTGAAATAAATCAATATTTTTTGAAGTTAACCATATTCCCAAGTATTTTACCTTCTTTGCCACTTCAATCCCTGTTTCTCGTTGCATTGTTTCTATTACACTCTGGTCCATATTCTTAACAATTACTTTGGGTTTTTTCTTATTTAATATGAACCCGGCCACCTTGCCAAATTGTTCAATCTCCTCTAACATCTTGTTTAAACTTTTTAAAGGATCTTCTATCGTTATTACCAGGTCATCGGCAAAGGCTTTAACTTTATATTCATTTTGACCTACTGTCACCCCTTTTATTAATTCATTTTGTCTAATTGAACTTAGAAGGACTTCCAGAACCATTATGAATAGCAGTGGCGAAAGAGGACATCCCTGTCTTGTACCTTTCAGTATCTTCACTTCTTCTGTAATTACATTATTCACAATCAATTTAGCTCTTAGCTCTGTATAAATTGCCCTTATTCCATTATAAAAATCATTCCCCACCTCCATGAATTCTAAATTTTTTAACATAAACTGTTCTTAACCTGAAGCACCACTTTAGCTAATGGGGCCTCCTGCTGCCGCTGCGCCACCGGAGCACAATTTCTGTTCTCATCCTGAAGCAAAGTTCTTAACCCGAGGTAATATTTCTGGGTTAGCGGAGTCTGTAGTGGGTTAAACCACAGAGCCTAGGACTTGCCGATCAGAAGGTCGGCGGTTCGAATCCCTGTGACGGGGTGAGCTCCCATTGCTCGGTCCCTGCTCCTGCCAACCTAGCAGTTTGAAAGCACGTCAAAGTGCAAGTAGATAAATAGGTACCGCTCCAGCGGGAAGGTAAACGGTGTTTCCGTGTGCTGCTCTGGTTCACCAGAAGTGGCTTAGTCATGCTGGCCACATGACCTGGAAGCTGTACGCCAGCTCCCTCGGCCAATAAAGCGAGATGAGCGCCGCAACCCCAGAGTCAGCCACGACTGGACCTAATGGTCAGGGGTCCCTTTACCTTTACCTAACCTGAAGAATATGTAACCTGAAGCGTATGTAACCCGAGGTACCACTGTAACTGGGGAATGCCAATTAATCCTGAAGTCCCCCATGGGAAACTACGAAATAAAAAAATGGCTGACTGCCTGAATTCAAAAAGCGCTGGACTTGTCTCACTCTGTAGCCAAAAGAGCCCCCAAGCAGAGTTTAAAGCTGAAATATATGCAGTGTTTGCAAAGTGGGGAAATATCGGTTGTTAGATCTGTAAATATTCCAGTATTAAGCATTCACAATGTGCTCCACCACCTCTACCCCTCTCACAGTGAATAGACCACAAACTGAAGTAAGTTCAAATGCTTTATTTACAGTAATCAGAGGTCTTACTGATGCATCATTCAATGTCACATCAGAAACAGGTAAAACGTTTTTTGAGCACAAACTACAAAAAGTATCTTCAAACATGGAGTCTGGGCACAAAACGCCAGCCTCATGTGTCTGGTCAGTTACATGGTTCAAAGTGTAGAGGGAGAGAAAGGAACAGGAAACAAGGCTTACTTCCTCCCTCCCCAAAGGTGAGGCGGCGTGACCTAGCCGAGCCTTCTCTAGCAATTCACAGCTCTGTGGTCCTTAACCCCTTCATTTACTAACTAGCATAGACACGCATTGTTAGGTCTGATCGCAAAATCTCCCACAACGGTTGCTTCATTAAAGTTTCACTAGCTCTGTTTGCTACTTAGGAATGAGCGAGCCCAAGGCTTCCAATATCAGGCTGCTAAGGCCATTGTGAGATGACCTCCACTGTGACGTCACCCCCTGCTAACTCACCGGACAGGTAAGCCTCAGAGCATTGCTGGACCTGCTTCCTGGAAGCTAGCCAGCTACCTGCTCATATTTATTGATATTGCTCAAAAAGGAAGAACCATATCAACGAACATGTAAGTAGGACTTTTCTCCCACAGCTTCTACATTGTGCTTGTCTCATTGTTTGTGATGGTTCATGCCAGTCCCTCACAGGGGGTAGGGGACTCTTTCTTCCCTAGCTAAGATTGGCTTTCTCAGTCAGGACCATGGTAAACACAGCAGCTGCCCCCTTTTAGCCCCTGCCTCTGGGCTTGAGGAAAACACTCCCTTCCCAGGACAGTTTGAGATACCAGCTTGCCGGCAATCTAAACTATTTTAAGATCAAGAAGATGCAAATAGCTACCGGTAACAAGTGGGAATTCATGTCACATCTTGAACCTTGACGTGGCTCAGGGGCACTGCAGTCATGTAACAGGGGAGGAGTCTGCGAGTCTCATTTCTCACCTACTTCCTCATTTTGCTCTAGGCTTCAACGATTGCAATCCTTATTGAAAAAGAACAGCAAAGTCACCCCGCAGACTCCAGTGGAAGGGGGACCAATTCCTTCCCTGGAAGTATGGGAAGACCGTGGCGAAAGGGTACAGTCATCCCCACCTGGCTGCCAACACAGTAAAACAAATTCCCCGTACGAATTCAGAGCTTCCTAGTAGGCACTTATGGGCGTGGTGGGTGCCATTTATGTTGGCTTTCATCTCCAGTGTGAGGAGGCACCTGGACTGTTTCAGGCAAGCCATCAAAGATCTCTTCCCATCACTTCTTGCCTTTTATAACTTCCAGGGGATCGGCATGGCCATCAATTTCTTAGCAGCAATAGAAGGAGAAAGGAAGCCCATCATGGCAAAGGAGGAACTTGCTAAGAAGATAGTGGTGAGTGAGGTAGTACTTTGAGAAGGTATCACCCACAGGGTGGATGGGAGAGATCTTAGCAGTGGATTTTCTGCAAGATATTCTGGTGGTGGGTAAGGCTGGTGCACGGCAGAGAGCAGAACAATGGAAATGGAAGACCTGCATGTCTAGAACCTCTCTCTGTGGAGAGGTCTACTTGTAACATGTGTGTGCCTGGGATATGTGGCCTCTTCTACACATGGAAACCCCTTCACATTGATACTGGACAGACATGGGTTTTGTGGAGTTGCATTTCATGCTTGATAACTTGCTTGCAGGTCCAATATCAAGAAAACAGCTCAAAGTCAGTTGGTGGTGAAGTTATGAGTAAACTACTTTAGGGAGCTGAGAGGAAACCACATGCAGCTGATTTCCATTTCTTCTGTCCCCCCACCCATCTCTTCAAGGGCCTGATGGAGCGATACAAAGACCATCCCCTCGCCTTTTTCATTTTTACTAGCTGCATGAATGCAATTGCAAATCTGAGGTAAGTTGTGGCAGGAGACTGGTGGAACAGGAGATTTTTTTCCCCATGCCACAGAGCAGTCAGAAGCAAAGGAAAAGGACTGGAGTGAGCAAATGCACCACAAAGAAGCAGATTGTGCTCCACTAGCCACAAACCCTGGCAAATCAACAAGTGGGTGAGCAAGGATCTGAGGATTATTGGCTCTGAGGAGGTTCTGGGAAGAGCTTTTGACTCTCCTAACAACCCTCCACGGGTCTTTTAGAGAAGTTGGCCTCAGGCAGGCTTGGGGGAATTGCCCTGTTTCTAAGTAGACGTGCTTCAAATAGACTGTGCTATAAATGTGCTTGCCTTGCAGCCTAGGAAAATGATATTCTGACGACCCCTTTCTCTTTTCCTTTCATCATCAATGGGAAAGCCTCTGCCATTAGAGCAACTACGCTTGCAAGTTTCCACCCCCTTGGCAGAGTTTGGATCCAGAAAGCCTCTTCCCAAGAGCAACTTTCCTATAGGTTCCTACATTATGGGTGCATCAGTTGTTTTGGCAAACAGTGTGGTAAAAAAATCCATCACGTTTGCAGATTCATCATCCCACATGCATGTGGGGTGAGATTTTCTGCTACTTTTTTTTTTTTTTTAGGGTGGGTAAGGATCCCTCCCCCTGAACTTACAAGGACTGATGACTGACCTTACTTAACCTAAATAATAGCAGAGATTCCCCCCCTTCCCTTTATTATCCATTTCAAATAAACTTCTGTCTTCGCTGCTGACTAGACAAAACTCCTAGAAGCTTCCCAGTCCACCTGAGCTTTCTCAAATACCACAGATGCAAGGAAGTCTGGCTGGGCTGGGAGGCTGTGGGCAGACTCCTGCTGCCATGGCAACTGCAACCTTGTTTATGTTAGTTATAAACAGGTACAGAAACCAACAAACACCTTGAGGTTTTCTTTTTCCTTTTTTGAGCAAATTGTACCAATTTATCTGAAATGTCACCCAAATGTGCATATCTTTTCCCCTCTGGTTCTCAGGGATACCTTCTTTTGGGCTGGATGATGGAGCCAAGCTCAACTTCAGCTAAATCTGATGAATATTCCCTCCATCACATAATAGAATCCTGGTTTTTCCTCCCCCCTTACAGCAGAAGCAGCCCTCCACTCTCAGAGAAACTAGAGGCGAAGCTGCTCCAAGTCACTCTGTCACGCCTCATTATAAAGAGCACAGAAAGTGAAGCGGTTTGCGACAAGGTAAATTCTTACTGAATTTCAACAGTCTTGAAAAACACCTGCTGTGTCTGTGGTCACCAATCCCTTGTCTCTGAGCTGAACCACTAAGGCACATTTCGTCTTGAGCAATGCACAGACTTCTGCATTTCAGATGAAGCAAGAGGAGGCATTATGATAACAAGCCCACCTTTGTACCCTCTGTGCATGGATCCCCTTCCCAAAGGAGGAACTGTCTTAGACAGTCTGAGCGAAAAGGCTTTGCATAGCTCCTTTTCTGCCTGCTCTGTTTGGGGATGGAGATCTGCTATGTAGCAATGACATTGCTTGTTTTCTGTTGCTTGCAGGCCCTTTGCAGAGGAGCCTCTGAAGCCCTGGGTGCGATGCTCAAGGGGCTACTTTCAGAGGCCCCCACAATGCACCACCTTCTGAAGATCTTGGAGGTGAGTGTTGAATGTTGAGTCTCTATTCCTTTCAAGTGTGGTGTGCTGATGGACAGACTGCCTACCCTCCAACATTTCTTCAATGAAAATAAGAGACTTCCCCTCCAACATTTCTCCAGTGAAAACAGGGACATCCTAAGGGAAAGCGGGACTTTCCAGGACCAAATGTGAAACCGCGACAGCTTATGTAAACCTGGGACTGTCCCTGGACTGGCAGGGACATCTTACCACTGGGGGGGGGGGGGGCGGTATTTCATTAGTGAAATTGTTCCCTATGGGGCTGTGTCTCTTTGGCTGGATGATTAGACCCAGTGCTTTTTTTCTTTAAAAAAATGTTTAGGGGTGCTCTCATTTTCCTACTCATATTGAAATACTGCCCCTCAACGAGGTCAAACTTAGATTCACAAAATGTTTAGGGGTATGCGTACTCCTGTGTACCCCCAGAAAAAAGCACTGACTAGACCTCTTACAAAATGCATTCAGCATGCTCAGTATGTTTTGAGCCAGTTTAACTGTTCTCCAGAATGTCTGCAGAATTGCTGCATTTTCTGGAAAACAAAGTCCATGTAAAGGTAAAGGACCCCTGGCAGTTAAGTCCAGTCACAAAGGACTCTGGGGTTGCGACACTCATCTCGCTTTACTGGCCAAGGGAGCCGATGTTTGTCCGCAGACAGTTTTTCCGGGTGATGTGTCCAGCATGACTAAACCGCTTCTGGCGAATCAGAGCAGCGCACAGAAATGCCATTTACCTTCCTGCCGGAGCGGTACCTATTTATCTAATTGCACTTTGACATGCCTTCGAATTGCTAGGCCCATGTAGAGTTCTTTAAAATCAGGCACAGCTCTCAAAGAGCACGATAATGGACTTGGGAGATTTTTTTGGCCTGTGCAATGATTCTGAGCTGCTTTTTCCTTCCTCAGCACTTCCAACAGTACATGAGGTCTTCAGACCGGCTAGAGAAGTCCCAGGCCATCAAAGCCACCAATTATATTTGCTTGGAAGCCTATTACAGTCTCGGCCTGCATTATGATGTGAGTATTCAACATGTGAGTAGAGCTTGGCATTAGAAGTCCCCAGAACCCTGGGATGGGAGGAAAGAAGAAGGACCAGAGAACATTTCCTCCCAATCTCCACTGGAGGTTCTCCTTCCTGAAGATGGCCTTGTGGGGCCTTAAGACTAAAGGGGAAAGAAGTTGAATTCCTTGGTGGATCTGGGCGGGGTGGGGGTGGGGGTGAGAAGTAATGAAAGAAGCTCACTTTGATGGCTCTGACTGTGGGATTTTATCTACCTCTCCAGCTTCATGAAATGCGGGAGCATCTGAGCCGATTATGGAGGAGCAGCAAGATCAAGCAGAAAAAATAGCCTCTTCCTGTTGTCTCTTCCTTTCTTGATCCCACCTAGAGGTGCCAACTAGATTTCCTGGGTCCAGCTCTGTGTAGGCAGATCAAGCCCATTTCCACCTCTGCAAACTGTATATATGCTGTTTATGTACATATATTGATGTACAAATATGGAACATTATTTAGAGCCTGTATTGTGGATTGAAGACGGTTTGTTTTAAGATTGTTTTAGCCTGCCTTTCAGGCAAAATATACAAAATATATAAGTGCATGCAGTTTCAAAGCTCTTATGTTCTTATTAGAACTTGTGCTGATCCAATGAAGCAGTTCAAGCAGCCTCTTGCATTCTTAAATTAGTTCAACGTGAACTTGGCTGGTTTAACCAGCTTCCAGTTGGTTAAAAGTCCAGCTTACTTTATGTATCAAATAAGCAGTGCTACTTGAGCCATCAGATGCAAATTGATCATTTTGTGCGTATTCGGTTTGTATACATCTCCTCACCACTAGATGTCATTATTACTGCAATTTTATGTCTGCTGTTTAGTTTTCACCGTGAGACTGCATCTACACTGTTTGCAGTCCACTCACCGCATTCCCAGCACAGTGGTACCTCGGGTTAAGAACTTAATTCGTTCCGGAGGTCCGCTCTTAACCTGAAACTGTTCTTAACCTAAAGCACCACTTTAGCTAATGGGGCCTCCCGCTGCTGCCGCGCCGTCGTCCTGCAATTTCTGTTCTCATCCTGAAGCAAAGTTCTTAACCCGAGGTACTATTTCTGGGTTAGCGGAGTCTGTAACCTGAAGCATCTGTAACCTGAAGCGTCTGTAACCCGAGGTACCACTGTACAGGGTTTTAGATTTGTGTTCACACAGACATTATCCAGAATGCGTACATACAGTGGTACCTCGGGTTACATACGCTTCAGGTTGCATACGCTTCAGGTTACACACTCCGATAACCTAGAAATAATGCTTCAGGTTAAGAACTTTGTTTCAGGATAAGAACAGAAATCGGGCTCCGGCGGCGCAGCGGCAGCAGGAGGCCCCATTAGCTAAAACGGTGCTTCAGGTTAAGAACAGTTTCAGGTTAAGTATGGACCTCCAGAACGAATTAAGTACTTTAACCCGAGGTACCACTGTATTCTGTTGTTTGTCGTAAAATACTACTGCTTGGGAGACATTGTTTCTCAGTACAGCTTCCCACTGATTGGAGCTTTTGAACCATTCCTAATTCGTTGCTAGCCAGGACACAAGCAACTTTGCATAGGATAAAGACATCGCCGCCTCGTCAGTGCCCACTGATGTATAGACACAAACAGAAACAAATCTGACACTAATGAATCCATGCTGATGTGGACAGCTTTGGAGGAGGAGACAGAAGAGCTGTCAAGAACCCTGAACCCGCCCCCCCCCCCCAATAAATTTCATTGCGTGCTAAAGAGGTAACATGAAGACATCCTATGAGCAAATGATTTGGAGTTTTATTTCTGAATTCATTTTGTCTGTGCTTGTGTGCTTAGTGTAGATCTGCTAATCACGGCTATATGTTATCTCTACTATGAGAGGCAATGTGCCTCTGATTGCTAGTTGCTGGGGAGCAACACAGAGGGAAGGCTATTGTCCCCACGCCTGCTTTTAGGCTTCCAGAGTTATTTGGTTGGCCATCGTAGAAAGAGAATGCCAGGCCGATCCGGCGTGAGACTCTTCTTAATATTACTGCCCAGCCAGATATCAGTTATACATAATCAAAACAACCCCAGTATTTTTTTCCAGGCTAATCTGGGATATCTGATGAATCAGTGTGGATGCTAGTCTGTACTATGCTAGTATAGTTCTGCTTCCCGGCCCTTTTAGCTGGCCTTTAAAACACAGGAGCGAGTGAAAGGATAAATGTACCCAGGGAGCAATGAAGAGGACAAAGCAGCTATGGAAACTGAGAGTATCGCTGACAAAGGTTTAGTGTGGAAACCAGGGCAAAGGGCCAATTCAGAATTTCAGGGCCGGCTGAAATAAATCAGATTCTGAACAGACATAATCCAGCTACAGATGAATAAACAGCACTTGAATGAAAAAACGGACTCGTTCAAGAGTGGAGGAGGAGAGATCCCATGATGAGATTCCCGAGAGAGATGGCAGTAAAAAAAAAGAACTGTGTAAAATATAAGCAAATACTCCTACACAGACCTACAGGAAAACGGGATAGTTTAGCAACTTAGATCCAACTCAGAGTGAAGGACCCATTTTAATTAAAACAGAGTAGCAGGGCACAAAAATTATTTCTCACCATATTAGACACAGAAGAGAGGTTGGCGATAGCTCATCATAGGAGCCAACTCCTAGGGGCTGAGGGAGCTTTGCCCCCCATAAAATATTTGAGCCCCCCTTCAAGTCGATGGGCATTGCCATTCAAGTGGTGTGCACGCACCATGTCATATGATCAATTATGTGGGGTGGAGCTTACCTCCCCCCCAATATTTTATTCAAGTTGGCAGTGGCGTAGCGTGGGGGGTGCAGGGGGGGCCGGCCGCACCGGGCGCAACATCTGGGGGGGCGCGCTCGCACTCGCAGCTCTCTGCCCCTACCTGGCTCACTCACTCTCTCTCACTGCAGTGCTGGCTGTGCGAATCCGATCCGAGCCACCGGGTCGCCGCCCACTGTGTGTGGGGGGGGTGCCAGGCGTGCGGTGCGGTGTGGTGTGGAGAGAGACCGAGGGACAATCTGGGGGAGGGACAGTGCAGCGGGGGGGGGGGGCGCAAATTACTTGCCTTGCCCCGGGTGTTGACAACCCACGCTACACCACTGCAAGTTGGCACCCCTGTAGTTCATTATCAGTTTATGACCACCGCCATGCACCAGCCATACTATGATGTTTAGCAGACAAAGGACAGTATTCAACACTAGGCCTACTCAGAGTAAACCCATTGAAATTAATGGGCATAGCTAATTTGGGTTTATTGAGGTCTACTTTGAGTGAAACTTAGCTGGCTGCAAGCCAAAAGAGCCACAAAGATGTGTGGCGCTCCCAATTAGTTTCCTAAGTTTAGCTGCTGCCTGTCTGCCTGTCTTTATGCCTCAGAAACCTTCGCTTTGTGTCCCTGGCTAGGGGCAACCCTGCTGTGGCCTGGAAATGCCTGATTTCCTCCTTGCTTTGGGGCTTAATCTATTGCTGAAGTTTTCACCCCCTCTCATTTGTTTCAGCCGAGTAAGTAAGGCTATGCAACAAGCCTCCCACTATCTTTTGTCCTCCCCTTTCCTGCCTTATCCTTTATATTTTTCCTTCTCTGTCCAACCTTGTAACAAAGAGTTCATCAACCGACGTGCCTTTTGCCTTTCTCTAAATAAATACACTCCTGTTTTTGGATCAAATTCTGAAGTCCCATCTTGGTTGTTTGTTTGTAGCAGCTCCACAGTGAGACACCACTATCTAAACCGAGGAACCTATGTTATGCACTCTAGATTCTGTTAATCTGGCGGCTAGGATAGTTTCTTAGCCATCTCTATGCTATGGAAGGTGGTCTGGCAAGAAAACCCCCAGCTCTGCAGAGGGAACACGTTTGCCTTGTACTACCTCATTCCGCAGCGATTCATTATTTCTAAAGCAGTGGTGCACTTAGGGGAGCTTTAGACTCTAGACAATTAAGACAATTGTCTTAGGGTGGCTCCAGTGGCGTAGCTAGCTGCTAGGGCACCCAGGGCAGCGCACATGCCCTGACCAGGGGCGGGGCAAGCTGCCCATGGTGTAGGGCAAGCTGGGGCAGAGCACACTGCGTAGGACCACATTGCTGTTTCGGGCAGAGCCTGCAGGTGTCTGAGCCATCACATCACTCCCCAGGACCAGGACATGTGGACCAGGCCCCGCGATCACCCCCTCAGTGTTGACACCCGGGGCAGTCTGCACCCACCTTCCTACGCCACCAAGTGGCTCCTCTTTTTTAAGATAATATGTATTGCTTTATGTATTTGAAAAGTATTATCATCACCACCATCATTATTAGTCAGTGTCCAGATGTACAAATAAGGCAGCACAAAGCATCTGTGGAATCCACATCCCTTTCAGACCTAAGGTATCCCAACTGGGACTTGCAACGAAACACTGAGGCTTGATGTTCTTGTTCAATGTTCAATCCTCCATTTCCTCCTCTTGGTTTTCTACCTCCCTCCTTATTTTTCAATGGTGCCATTTTGGTGCCATAGATAGCATCTCTCAAAGAATATTGGTAATGGATGGATTCTCTCTCTCTCTCTCTCTCTCTCTCTCTCTCTCTCTCTCTCTCACACACACACACACACACACACACACACAGAGAGAGAGAGACAGAGAGAGACTCTTTCAGACAAAATATTGTTGTCTTGATTATCCAAGGGGTCAAGCTGCAAATTCAATATATCTGAAAGTTCTTGGGAGCATGCGGAGATTATGCTCAGCAAACAACTGGAACCACTAAATGAAAGAAAATAAGAACAAGAATAGTAACAGTGAAATGGTAAGCTTTGTAGAGATTTAGCTGTTCCCACTGCAATCCCACTCTTCATTTGCAATAAAACCCCAAAGCGGCAGGATAAAGTCCTACGGATTTGTTTTCATTCTTGTGGACAATGGAAACCAATATTAGTTTTTGTGTGCTGAAGTTTAGGTGGGAAGGCCTGCATAAGTAAAACTGCTTCTGAAGATCCGAGTACAAAGGTGGTGCCATGGAAGCTGCCGAGCACGGAGAATGGCAGCTGGGAAACCAAAGGCCCAGAGGAGGAAGGTGGTGGTCATCTAGGACTTCCTTGGTGCCTCTTTGCTGAGTAGAAAGAGAATCAAGACTCATGAAGTCCAGCTTGGAAGTTGCACCCAGGAGAGAGCTATGATGCCTGGCTGCTTAGCTAGGGAGATATTTCCACCAAGGCTCGCCATCAAAGGGGTAATGCAAAAGAGAAAGCACCCTTTGGGGTTGTCCTTTGGCAGCTAAAGAGAACAATGCAAAGGAACGCAAGACCTCTGCTGGATCACATGAAATACAGATCCAGTTCAGATGCCTCTAGGAAGCCCAAAAACAAGGCACGTGGGCAACAGCCCCCCACTGCTCTTCTCTAGCAACTGGTAATGAGAGGCTTGCTGAGTCTGTTCCTGGACATCTATTGTATCTTGTGACTTGACAGCTGCCTGACCTGGCCTTTTGGAGATTTGCAGTTTCTAGTCTCCATTTTTGTTCTTTGGTCCTATTGTGAGAGGATGGCGTATTGATTGTAAACAAGAGCTGTCATTTCTCTATCGTACACCGAGTGGGTATTTTCTGACCTTTTGCTCCCTCTCTTTGCTTTTATAAGGAGGGAGGAGTGTTGCTGTGAGATAATGGCTATGTGTTTTGAGTCTGAGAGGCCAGAACACCAGATGCTGAAAGCCTGACGACCAGATGTGAGGAAGGAGCTGTGGTGGCAGAACTGGAGAGGTGAATACCACCATATATTTCTTTGACCCCTGCCCTTCCTGATTGATTAAAGCAGGAGTGGGGGAGGGGGGGAGGATGAGGCCGGCTAATTGGGTGAAAGACATGCATTTTGGAGGTGCTTTTCAAAGATGATTGATATATCTGCTCACAATTCATGCCCTTTGGCTTGTATGTTTCCACAGGGTTCCATCTTGTGTATAGCAGGGGTGAGGGAATGTTTAGGCCTGGTGGGCCAGATCTTTATCTCCCCCTTCCCCCATGGACTTTGGCATATGAGTGGGACCGCCCTTCAGTCAATTATCTGCTGCCATATTGACCAGCTGGTCTTCAGGTGATGAGTGGGGAGTTAAAAGCCCTTTTGCAGGTATTGCTAGTGCGACTCAGTTCTCCATGTGGAACTCAAGTCGCACAGCGGATGCAGCTGCCTCTCAACATGCTGCACACTTGACAGCGCATATGGCATCAAGTGTGGGGCAGGTGGGCATGCTCTGGGGTGATGGTCTGGTGGGCTGAATCTGGCCTGCAGGCCAGAGGGTTCCTTACCCCTGCTGTATGGAACAACATGAAACAATTTGGAAAGATCACCTGGGAATTTAGGACACGTTGTCATTAGTATATTAATACCCAGTATTCTCTCCCTCACCTACCCCCTTATGATTACAGGGAGGTCCTGAGCCAGTACAGTGGTACCTCGGGTTAAGTACTTAATTCGTTCCAGAGGTCTGTTCTTAACCTGAAACTGTTCTTAACCTGAAGCAGCACTTTAGCTAATGGGGCCTCCTGCTGCTGCCGCGCTGCCAGAGCAAGATTTCTGTTCTCATCCTGAAGCAAAGTTCTTAACCTGAAGCACTATTTCTGGGTTAGCGGAGTCTGTAACCTGAAGCGTATGTAACCTGAGGTATCACTGTACTTGAACTTGGGAGGGTTTTTAGATCCAGTATGGCTCTTGAATGTCTAGGCTGGGGCAGTGGACAGGTCTACTCTTGGAAGTTAGAAGTGTCAATTTCTGGAGCAAACTGATACTGCTACAGATACATCCAGATCAGACAACAGTCACATGCACTATTCGAGTGCTTTTGAAAGTCATCCAGAAACCTAAACTTCTGCATATATGTGGGCAGCAGCTTATTATTTAAACCATATCCTATAAATGTTGTGCAAAGTTCACAGACTCTCATTTCCAGGCCCAAAGTGCTGGCTCTGTCCTGAATTATTTGGCAGCTGGAAAAGATACCCAAAGGAGCACCACCTCCTATATGAAAGTACCTTCAGCTAAGTCCCTGCTTTGCATACCAGCACCATCTGAAACAGGCTGGGTGGGAACATGAAGTAGGGCCTTCTTAGTGGTGGCCACTGGGCTGCGAAGCTCTTAGTCGTGTTCAGTCTTCTTCAACCTGGACTACAATCCTGTCCCCTTGGTTAAGGTGCAGCAGATGACAGGAGCTGCATTTCACTATCTGGGGACCCAAGTTTGAATAATTCTGATTTAGCTTTGCCTTTAGAAGACAGATCAAAACATTGCTGTTTAGATGTGCATTTTGCCATTATCTATCTTAGTATCTGCTGCTGACAATGCAGTTGGAATCTTGAGTTAAGCACATAGGGAAGCACTTTCTTTTCACAGAAAACTACTGGATTGAAACTCTATTTCTTTCTTTCCCATTTAGTGCTCACTTGTGTTGGACTTCAAGAGACCTGAAGTTACTGCACGTTACACCCATTTGACCCACTGCCTAACACCAAGTTTGGGTTTGGAAAAATGTTTTAAAGCAAAATTGCTTTGAAAATAGGAGGCAACCATATTTCCACACAATTGTTTCTCCAACTAAGCCATTTTGAATCTTTGATCTTGTGGTTCCTTGAATTTGGAACTTGATAGCTGAGAGCAAAACTTGAGACATATACTGTTCAACTTCATACCCATAAGACTTACACATGAATGATAATGTGTAGGATTCTAGCAACGGGGCTGAATAACTCTTTGCCAAAACTTCATAGTAAAATAAATTAAGAGGAAAGACTTTTACAGGTTTTTTGTTTAAATATTATTGCAAAATAACAGAATGTCAACCATGGATTAGAGACAATATTTCTTTAATGTTAGAGACCAAGTACAATAATTTTGCATTAAATTAATGCTAAGTCATAGTTATTGCAGCTCTCATAGAAAAATAAACTATCTCACAATGTACTAAAGTGACACATAAATAAATAAAACTGAAATAAAAAAGTTAGTCATGAACACTACAAAAATACATTTTAAATAAAAACATGTAGTAAGCTTCAACAGAAGTTACGGCAGTGATTTCAAAGTGTTTCATCTTATATTGAACAACGGGAAATTATTTTTACTCTGAACTCCTCTTTCCTAGAAAGAGCCTACGGATTTTAAGCACTGAATCTATAAAAACAGGACTCATCCACGTTTGCTTTTACAAAAAAAAAAAAATACAGTACACATTAAAACTTGACGGAAGCAAAAAGTATCAGAAACCACTGCAAAATATACATTGCAAATTAGATGTGTTCGAATTGTATAGTGATACTGAAGTATGAAACAGATTGTGGCGTGGCAAACAGAAGGAAAACCTGACATATCTGTATGCAGGAATCGTGGATAGCATGATGTTCCTCTTGACATACTTAAGTATATTGGCACTAACTGCGTACCTTTTTGAAGGAGTGTGCAAAGTATCGGGGAGACTGAATAAAAACACAAAGAGATTTGGTTGTTTCAGCAAGAAAAGTTGCAACATTTTCCAAAGAACAGCATACATTCTAATTCTAAAAGTGCTATGATTGTGCAGTTTTTGAGTGTTGTAGCCTCAGCCGAGCACAACTCCACTATCTCCAAAAATAAATAATTTTTCATTCAAAAATCCACAGGGTTACAATGCCCAGCTCCAGATGTCCCTCCAACACTATAGGAATACTTCTTGTAGGCTGGATGCAAAGAGCTTCCAATAGCATTAGGAAAGGGCTTCCATGCATGCATCGATCAGGGGCAGAGATTTAAAACACTAAAATATACCAGCTTTAATTTTTGGTTGACAAGAGACCTGCAGGAGCTAGAGTGGTGACTGACCCAGCCTGCTCTATTTTTCTACTGCCATCTTCTCATGTGCTTACCATCTCACACTTTCCTGCACTAACACTATATTTTACATTTTATATATATAATGGAAAATATAGTGTGTGTGTGTACACATATACAACACACCCTGGTCAAATTGAGTCAAATGCTTTAGCGTGTCTTCTTGATGCAGTAATTATTCCTAAGTAACAATGAGCCATTAAAAAAAAAATCTTTAAAAATCCAGTAGTGATTAACCCCTTTGATTATTCCAGTCTTCTACACAAAATGATTCTATCCAATTTTAGAAAGACTCGAAGCAAACAAAGTCAGAATAGTTAGTATGCATAGAAAAGAGATTCATAAAGTGTGTTCTGTATACAAACGTACTTTTATCTAGTGCTCTCTGAAATGCAACACAGAAGGATCACCATGTTCATTCCTTCGCATAAAGCAGTGGTTCTCAGGATATGAGTCGAGTCTCCTTACTGAGGTGCCAGAAGGAACACAGCCCCCCGCTAGGACTCTCGGCATTTTGAGCCCATGTTGGCATGGGGACTATGACCCACGGATAGAAACACGGTTAGCCTTAGGCAAAGCATGCTGTAGGATGGTAGCCTTAAGAGTCAGTTCCACTTGTGCCAGCCAGGGCGGAAGGTAGAGGTGGGAGTGGGGAAGTCTTGTTGGCTGTGCTACCTCCCAGGCTGGTGCAGAGAAGAGTGCCTGAGACCTGGCAGCAGTTAGGGGTCAGCACAGGATTCTCCACCATCTCCTGTGTTTTGGGAGTTTCCATTGGCTACTGCCACCAGTGGTTTCCACCAACCATTTTGGAAGGTGCATTAGGGTACTTCTTGCTGGTAGGGCTATCATGCTGAAGATGGCGCTCTCCTGGTGGTGGAGGCCAGTGGAGTCAGGCTGGAGAAATATCTGCATCTAATCCAAGTACCATCCACAACGACTGGTTAGGGGGATTAGATTGCTCTGTTAGTGTTTTTGTTTTTAGTAGGCTGGATGCAAGCCTACTTAGCCTCTCTCCTCCAAATTAGTGCAATGTAGGACATCAAGGTTTGTGGTTATCGGGGCCAGATTGATGGTGGTAAGGAATTATTTCAATCTTTTTTGTTTTGTTTTGTAGGCAATTCTCTCTGTGGGTATTTTGTCCCACGTTTCCCCCCTTTCTGATCTGCTTTCTCCCCAGTGCTCAGAACAGGAGTTAAGCGCCAACGGTTGACCTGTCACTGATTTGTGCCAGCTACATTTTGCTTTACACAGTTTGGGAAATGTAGACCAAACCTTTTCTTAACTAAAGTGAGATCAGTGCGTTTGCAACACCAGTTCGGGTTAGCATTACGGGCCAATGCTAAATACTAAATAAGTTACGTTATGTTAAAGTGCTACAATGCAGAGTGGTGTTGTGAACAGGTAAGAAGCCTGCTTATGCCAGAACAGTCAAATTTAAGCCAATTTGATCCTGTTGATCCTAAATGGGACTGAATTGGCTCCGATCCAAATTATCTGTGCTTTAATTGGTTTAATCGTGTTAATCAGTAGTTAATGCACATTTGTTTTTTCCAAAATGGAGCAGCTCTGTTTGAAATCTAGCCATGTTGTGTAACTAGGCTTTCAGGTCAGTTTCTCATTACAGTATTCAAACCACAAACCCCCAAAGTATCTTTCAAATAAACTTCTTGACTGAGAAAACAAAGCTTTGAAGAAAGCAGCCTGTCTTCAGGAGTTACATTTGAAAGTTTCATTTACTTGTAACTTGCTGATGTTGATTTCTTCAGGCTTATCACGTCTGTAGGTTACGGTTTTTGTACAAACAGTGGGCAAGAACATTTTATCCTTAAAGGAGAAGAGAATATAAATGGTCAGAAAGTCCCACACAACTAGCATTCCTTTAAAAAAAAATTCATTATGGATCAGTGACATCAGTTACCTTTTTAGTTGCAGATATTCTATAATCAGATGAAGATTTAATTTTGTTATTGCTCCACTGCAAAATTATTTGTCGGATTATAAGCACGTTAAGCAACCCAATCAGAAATGTAACTATAAAAATTATGAAAAAGATTCTGAAGTGGCTTGGATCATCGGCTGCACATTCTGCAAAAAGAAGAAGTAGTAAAATTCACACTGTCCCCTCAAAAGGTCCACGCAATAAACCTAAAAGATAAAGCCAAACTCTAATACGATAAAGTAATTTATAATTGTACTTTTGTTGAATAATATAATAAATGACATCTTTATTCTGATATATACAAAAAGGCACCTTATTCTTAAAAAGCATTAGCCAAAACAGGGAATATACATGTTAGGCAGATCTATAGTTACACCACTGATCTCTGCTAGCAAAAAGCATCAAGTTATGATTTATTTTTCATTCTCCAAGCAGTGCACAAATAACTGAAGGTAAAACGTAGCTGAAAACCACTATCTGCTAAAACCACCATCATAATCTCTCTCTGCAGTTGAATGTTTATATCTTCAAAATGTGTAGCCAGTCAGTCACAGTAGGTCTTCAAAGGTTCTAGAGCAGGGGGTCAGCAAACTTTTTCAGCAGGAGGCCACTGTCCCTCAGACCTTCTGGGGGGGGGGCGGACTATATTTTGGGGAAAAAAATGATGCAAGAGCACCACAAGCTCCGGTGGCTGCTTACCTGTGTCTTGCGAGCGGCAGGGGCTGGCGGCGGTGGCGGAGGGACAATGAGCGGCGCACGAAAGGGCTCCGGAGAGGAGCTGTTTAAAATGGCTCGAGCACTGCTGCTGCTGGCACCAACAAAGCCCAGCCCCCTTCCTCCTCTAGGCAGGGCGGGGAGAAGCCAGGAGGAGGAAGGGAGGAGGCACTGCTGCCACCGCCGTGTGTGGGAGAGGGAAAGAACATGCATGCTAGCGATCCATGCGGCAATTCCCAGACCGTCCGTGGGCCGGATCCAGAAGGCAATTGGGCCTTCTGATCCGGCCCGTGGGCCTTAGTTTGCCTACCCATGTTCTAGAGCAGGGGTCGGCAACCTGCGACCCATGGGCCACAAGCGGCCCACGGAGGTCATTTAAACGGCCCATGAGCTGCCTCCGAACCGAGCTGCCTGCTTGGTGAGTCCCCATGCGCTGCACTAAACTGGCGCAGCGTGGACTTGCTTCTGTGGCACCGGAAATTGTGTCTGTGCAGACACGATCTGGCCCATGGAGTGATCTCCACGGGAGTGGAGGTAAACCTTGCTGACCCCTGTTCTAGAGGTCCTTCCCCCTCAGTGGGAGTCAGGAAATTCTGGACAGCTTAAAAGAGCTCTCCTGGTTAATTTGCTGGAGGATGCAGTGCAGTTTTCTCTGCCTGCACTGCTGCATGGAGCCACCACCAAGCTGCCTCTGTTTCTCTAGGGATCAGAGCCCCACCTTTGGTAGTGTCTATACTTTTAAGAGATCAGGGACATTATCTTAATTCTGGGGTAGTTTATTATTTTACTTCAACTGTTTGCGCCTCATAATGTGGAATAAGAGTAGCTGTATATGGAGAAGCGGAGTGTGAAATAATAGGCTTATAGAAATATTCCTTCCTGTATTACTGTGTCTGGTTTTGTCATTAGCAGAATTAATTTCTCAAGGGCCTAGAAATGCCCGACCTTGACATTTAGCCAACGCCAGCCAACCACATTTTCTGTTATTTAGGTTTTACGTTCTCAAGAGAAAAGAGATTTTGCCTTAATTATTGTGAGAAAATATTAATACTAGCTAGAACAAGGAATGCCTTCTATTGTAAAAACAACAACAACCCCCATATCAGTAGTGTTCTTTTGAGCTACAACCCACAAAGGCCAGTCTCTTCGCTATGTCACCAAGGCAACTGTAGGCAATCTGATACTGATGATTTTGTTTTTCACTTACCTGGAGATTTTTCAGTATAATGCAACCTGTAAGCACACGAGGTTTTGCACTGGTCCAGCGCAATTTGAGACGAGTTGGAGTGACGACAGGGCACACAATTCCTGTAAACCAAAACGCAATTGAATATCTATCTTTCTCTCTGGATTACCCATGACTATGAAGTAAAACCAGGGATCAATAAACACAGCATTTTGTTTCATGTTGTTACTAGCAACAGCGACAGTACAGCATGCCCCCATTCAAGATTGCTTAAGAGAGAAGATGGCCAGGTATCAAAAATGATACACAAGCTGCCATCTAACTAGTCTTTCTTTCAGAAGACTTACATGCTGCTTTTCTGGGCAAAGCCTTCTAAAGCAGCTTACAACAAATAAAAACAGTTATTATTAAAGCAAAAATAATATAGATTTCCGCACACACAAAAACCAGATATAAGAAAACCTCAGAATTTCAACCACATAATAAAATTCCAGCCTTCAGTATGTGTAGTTGAATGACTGGGATTTAAAATAATATTTATCGGCATCCTTAGGAACTCAGCTAGCAATGAGCTTTTCAGAACGTGAAAAAGTTCCAGAAGGTCCATTTTAACCAGTCTTTTACTACTTCTCAGACCGATAATGCAGGACAGAGATTGGTAAATTAAAGCTGATTGACCACATCCTGCCCACCAAGACTTTGCCCTGAGAAACAACAATATCTTGCATCCCAACAATTGCCTTTCCAACCGTATTCTTTGCCTCTGGGGAATTCTGAGATCTGTAGCTTAAGAACAATTGCAGTTGCTCAAGAGATGTGCTGGAAGAGACAGAAAGGCCATGCTTCCCTGTGTCAGCACTACCATTCGAGTGTGGCTTTCTAGTCATGAATAGCCTGAGTCAACAGGGAGTCACAGAATGGGATGTCAGCATGTCAACCTCACGGCGAGTGCGGCCTAGTACGTTGTACAAAGCCTTCTGGCCCAAAGCAAGAGGGTTCAGGATTCTCAGGCAATAACAAAGAAGCACAAAACACACTCTGTGTGGGGCCATGACATTAATTTAACCCTCACTGGAAGGTTGGGATTTGAGGGGTGGGCAGGATGAAGAGCAATTAATGTACTCAGGTTCCACAAGATGGCACTGATTAGTAAAAAGTATGGGCAACCTTAATTTCCATTGCAAGCCAAACAAGAGGGGAAGTCCTTAGGCCTTAAAAAGCCTCTATTAAGGGCTATTGTATGGGACATAATGTGTGTCAGTAACTCATGAGGGTTAGCCCAAAGTGATCAACCTATTGAGTATCCTGGACCATCACTGTGTAGAAGATGGATCAATGCTGTGGTTTTTAGTCCTTGGAATCACCAGCCCATAGGTAAGATGCCACAAAGCAGAAGTAGAAGAAGTGCCAGTAGGAATGTACAGTATATATTGCCCGTACCTGCTTTAGGAGACTGCAATTAAAAAAAAAAAGGACAAGTAATAATTTGATCTGGGGAAACATACCGTTTGTCACTGCAAGTTATTCTACAAGTAGGGCAGAATTCACACAAATGGCCCAAACTGCTGGGATCAGTGCATTTGCATCTTCCACACACACAAGTTCCTCTTCCACTGCAGACCTGGCCATTTGAATTCATGCAGTGCTTTCGTAAGGATGTTGAGCACTGGCAACGATCACCCTCCCAGCCACTAGAGCATTTGCATTTGCCTGCTTCGCATTCACCGTTGCCTACAAGGGCAGAAAAGGAATGGGTGAGGCCCTGGGTACATGTCTCACTAGAGGGGCTTCAACGTCTCCTGTGCCGAGCCTTATTGAACACAGCTTCTGAAAACTTATTATACCTTTAAGTGATTATTGGTTTAAAGAAGAAGGTAACATATTTTGCTTCTTAGTGAAACTGTGATAAAGCGTTACTCAATATGCTTAAGAGATGGAAAATAGGTAATTGATCTGCCTGAAAATGTCAGGGTGGGAAGATGAGGTGTACAATTAATGTGTTCCATTTTAAAAAAATTGCTTAAGAAAGATATGTGGGTTAAAATCGAGAGCTCTTTAAAAAATATTTATCAGTTTGGTTGTTTTTCAGTAGAGTTTTGGTGCCATAAATACACCACCACTGTGAAGAAGGGATAGTTGTTAAACCATAAGCTACATATGCCAGCAGATGTCATTAGATGCTGACTCTCACCTTTCTCAACCAACATGCCTCGTGGTCATGGATAAGAGGAGCTGTAATCCAGCAACATCTGGTTCTCCACCCCTGATGTATGCAGTACAAAACCATTTCTTAGGTATTGCTGTTAACATTTGTGTGGGATTCTACACCACAAAGGGAACCTACACATGTAGAGAAGGATCACCACACTTCCGCACAATGCATGGAGGGTGTGTGTGTGTGTGTGTGTGGTGTAGCAAGGACACAATGGTTGGGCCAGCAAGCATGGCCGCTCTTCATGTGATGGACATAGTCGATGCAAAGAACACCCGACAGTAGACTAGAGCTGAAGAAAAACTTAGCCATGAGATTCCCTAGATGGCCTGGGGCAAGTTATCAACTCCCAGCTTCACTTACTAACCTACTTCACAAGCCGTTGGGGAAAATAATGAGGTTGCTTACTTGAAACTATTGCCCTTGGGAAGGAATCCACATGCAAATGGGAGTTCACATGGCAGGAATGTCATCAAAAGGCATATCTTCAAGTTGGAGGGAACTTTCCTAACACTTGGTTGTTTTGGTCACACCCAAGGCGACATTATTTCCCTCCTTAAGATCCCCACTGCCAGATTTTAACCTGGGAGTGGATTCCCAAAGGATGGGACTGCATGTGGATAAATTAGCAAAGAACAATAGCTAATGGTGAGCAACCTTGTTTTCTTTTCTGAGTGGTGCTGCACACTGCACACTGCTAAATATTTCGGCAACTAGCAAGCTCTCCTGAAAATGGAAGCAAAAAGAAGCTGAGTTGCCTTAGTGTCAGTAATTTGCATCAAATGTATGTAAATAAATAAATAAATAAATCTGGTGTGCATGCTCTTTTGGGGGGGATTCCCCAGCAGAAAGAGAAAACTCTTGTGTCAAGGGCACTGTGTAGCATAAGACTAATTGGCATCATCTCAGAAGAGCAAGTTAGCCAGCTCATTCCAGACTCATCATACCCTTAACCAGTCCAAAGTTTTCCTGGATTCTTAAAATGAGTCCATCCATTCACTGTCGCTGTCCCTGATGTGTGGAGCTCTCTCCAGACTGGAAGAACAAATACCCTTTCCTTTAAATCTCTCCTGCTTCGGGTGTGGTTTTTGACTTATCTCCTTCAATCCCACCAGCAACAAAGTTTTAAGTACGTATATCTGAACTTGCCCACAGCTGCTCCTCTGCCACCTCTTCTTCCTTCCCTTTCCTTGCTGGTCCTCCCTCCCCTCACATCACCCCTTGTGTATTTTATATTGTAAGCTTCTTGAGGCCATACATTTATCGATTTCTGCAGATGTAGCTTTGTGAGGAACTATAGATATTGATGCTGCTGTAGGTACATGGTGTTACCTAGCAATAGTGTGACTTAGTTTGGGCCTTAGGGTTAAGGCAAACTACAAATCTAGTTAACAGCAAAATCCTGTGCATGTTAGAGGCCCTGCTAGGTTTGATGGAGCTGTCTCTCTGGAAAATGGGTTTAGCTGAAAAAGACTAAAAGCTGAATTGGTAAAATATAGTGAAATTCTGGAGCTTACCAGCACATAAGTTTCCCAAGTGATGAGGGCAGGAAAAGTCATCTTTTTCACAGTATTTACCATATATTGTGCCAAGTTTGGTTTTGTGGCAAATGCATTTCCCATCTACACAGTCTCCTTGACCACTGCAGACTAGGTGGCCCTTGGGCATCTTGCACTGCTCAGAAGAGAATTTGTCGCTGGAGCTCGAAGTCTCTGCATCCTGAGATGTTTCATCGACACATATCCTTTTGTGCTTTATGCTGCCCTCACACTGACAAGCACATATTTTGTGTATATTAACTCTGGTTGATTCATTGAAACCAAGCGGTTTGAGCGTCATGTATTTTCTTCCTTCAGTTGTACCACATCCTCTCATGGCAATGGAAATATTGAAGAGCACCTGCAATATAAAAAATGAGAAGCACTATTTTACTGTATTGTTGAAAAGCAGCCCTATAATCGTACTGGGGCTTTATAGAAAATGTTGAAAAATGCAAGTTATTTATAAGCATATATTTTTTTAAAAAACATTGACTTCTTGGTGGGGTGGGGGAGAGAACACCTGTCACCATTCTCTCCCCACCTCCCCTCTGAACTGTTTCCAGATATCACCCAGAATGAGACAGGGTGGCCTATTAGAATTAACCATAATTTAAAACCAACAAGCACTAGCTGGATCTCTTTCCTCTCTTAGGACCACCTTCAATGTGATATTTGCCCAAAAGCTTTGGACGCAATTTGTATGCTGTCATAGATGGTCCCATATAAATGATCGTTATTAATAGCAACAAGCACAGCAATTGGCACGCTGCATTCTGAGGCCACCAACAAAAAGTAACTTACATGCAAGCAAGCAGAACTTTACGTGCCACTAGTACTGTGTTGTTGTTTTTTTACGTTTCTCTCTGTAGCAGCTGCCACAAACTACTACAGTGGTACCTCAGCTTACAGACGCTTTAGGTTACAAATGCTTCAGGTTACAGACTCTGCTAACCCAGAAATAGTACCTCGGGTTAAGAACTTTGCCTCAGGATGAGAACAGAAATCATGCGCCAGCGGTACAGTGGCAGTGAGAGGCCCCATTAGCTAAAGTGTACCTCAGGTTAAGAACTGTTTCAGGTTAAGAACGGACCTCCAGAACGAATTAAGTTCTTAACCCGAGGTACCACTGTACTCAGTTGAAAAAGTGGCTTGCATCTGTGAGAATGGAAGCTGCAAGGGCTAAAGGGAAAAAAACACACCGCACAGTTGGTCTCCTTAACTGTGGGCAAGCTACTGCTTTTGGTGATGCTTTTAATGCCCCAGTCTACTCATCCACTGCAAATGTGAAATGTGGCTTACACGTCAGCTTCACAATCTGAAAATGCTTATCTGTTTTACCCGAAGAGCCTCACATACACAGAGGAGTGTATAAATGAGGAAGCTAGGGGTACAACTCACAGCACCCCTAGAACATTAGCCATGGGCAAATAAGTGTGCTGGAATAATAAAGATGACTCTGATGACAATCCCTCAGGAACTTTGAATGGTTTAGGAAATGAAGCAAAAACCTCAGGGCACATCTTTAAAATAGCTGCATGCCTTCACACCAGTTATTTAAAAGGTACTTTAATTGATTAGCTCTAGGATCAAAACTTTCAAGCAGGCACAATGTCTCATTCCTGGAAGCCTGGGGAAATTTGAAAAAGCAGCTGCTTACTGCTAACAATGGAGCAGAAATGTTTATCCATGGATTTAACTGGAAAACAAAGCTCCGAAGAAATAAACTCCACGAACAATCTGGAGGGCCTAAGACTACGACCCACAGATATTTACTTTAAAACCCATACCAAATCTTTCTTCCACGGAAAAAGCTATTATAAAAACATTGATGAAATATTTTGCCTCCTTTGTGAATAAAGGAATGCTCGTACTTCAGCTGTGGATTTCACGTTTTTGCATCCCTCCGCGCCGGTTTTTCTACTTCCATCAGGGCAGATTGCAGTGACCTTGACATTTATATCTTGGATGGGGTTTTCCACCTGAATTTTCACTTCAGAGAGCAGCTTCTGCAGGGGTGGGGGTGGGGAACCAAAAAAACAAGAGAGCTCCATCACATTGCATGGCAATATGTGCTACAGTGGCAGCATGCCTGACTCAGTGGATTTAACTAGAACAAAAGAGCCTGTCTGTCTCTGGATAAAGGAATAAATTGTTTTCTGCATAAAGACTCCATTTATATATATCACACAGTCATGCCAGGGGAACTTGTAATCCTGAAGAGGAGGAGGAGGACAAGCAATGTTGGGGTTTCCAGCTAATCTTACAATGTCAGTGACAAATCCAGCATTCCGTTCTACCGCTATAGGGCAAGTTCACACAATAACATCTTTATTCCGTTCTATGTCTACTGAGTGGACACTGGTTTTCAAAATACTGCTGCTGTTAGTACCTGGAATACCTACTTCCAGATGTCCCTCTCGCCATCCATCCATCATGGAGAATGATGCCCCTTGCTTTTGTGGCACCAACCTTTCTTATCCTTGCTAGATTGAGCACGAGACTCTGTGCAAGCTGTTTTCTTTGTTGGCAATGCTAATCACAGAGCAAAACCAGAAAGAGACAAGCAAATCCCTTGTTTGCTGTGGCAAGAAGGCTGCCATGGCAGTGTGAAGCTGCTAGCATCTCTACACTTGCTGGGGGCATGGAGTGATTTGGTTTAAAGACAATGTTTGAAGCCTCCCTCCCTGCATGATGTGATACTTTTCTAAGTCCAGCAGTTATCTTCTAAGCTTATGGAGTATCTATTCATGCACACATACACAAAATCAAACAAGCAATCCCTCCACACAGTCTTAATTGGTACAGGGCCGCACCAAATGATTATTCTGAATGTGCTCACTGCCTCTCAGAACACTAAGTATGTTAATAGCTCAGTTGGTAGAGCATGAGACTCTTAATCTCGGGGTTGTGGGTTCGAGCCCTACGCTGGGCAAAAGATCCCTGCATTGCAGGGGGTTGGACGAGATGACCTCACAGTCCCTTTCAACTCTACAATTCTATGAAAAATTAGAATACAGATAAAAACCCATCCGATTTAATGAAAATGAGATTCGTTTCTGGGCAAGCTCACAGTGCCATCTTATCACAAGCAAATGTGCACCATGTAAGTTCCATCCTGATGTTGGAACCAAAGATGTACTGGGGAAAAGGTGAGATATGGGTTTCTTTAAGCTAAAATGTTGGAACTTTGAATTGTGATGAAGCCATTAACTGTTTTCTGTTTTGAAACTGAGAGCAAAAGAAGCTGTTCTCATCTTTTGGCATAGATGCAAAGTTGGCTGGATTTCTGTTGATTGTGTCCTTAGCAGAGCAAGACCAATTAAACTGATAAGTGTTAAAAAGAACCCCAAATCTGTAGAAATGCCATGAGCTCATAACTTTTTTATGACACCTGTTTGGTAAACTCCCAATTAAAAATTGAAACTACAGAGAAATTCAGAGGTATCTTGGACACAGCTGATATTTTTTAATTACAATAGTTCAGTTCAGGTGAACTGCAATGGAAGAAATCTCACACACACAACATAAAGTTTCTCTTTTTAGTTCACCACTCTCTCTTTTATATACCATTTGCCTATTTTTAAGGAGGGATGTAGAATTTTAGATGCTGAGACCTTAAGCAGATTTTTAATTTGGATGTTTAGATGCAGCTCTAATTGGTGCCATTTTTGCTGGGTCTTCTCATTATCTATTTGTAAATTATGGCTTTACAAATTATGGAGAGATGACATCTCCTTCCGAGAATGCATCTCCTTGCCATTTGCCCCAATTAAAAATGGAACATCAAAGCAAGGTTAGTTACGAAGCAGATATAAATCAATTTGAGTGCTACAACTAATTTCAGTGAGAAACAGTGAAGATGTATTGTATATCCAATTGGTGCATAGGAACATTTCTAGTACAGAAAGTCACCAACACGGTAGCCCCAGATGTCGTTGGACTACATCTCCCATCTACCCTGACCATTGGCTATACTGGTTGGGATTGAAGGAAGCTGTAGTCCAACAACATATTGAAGGCACCACACTGGCTATTCCCCACCCCCGAACTTTCTCACCCTTTCCTAGTGGCATATTTTCTTGATAACTGTACACTAGCTTGATTTTCCTCAGAAGTAAAGAGAAGGTATGTGGGGTTTTTTTAGCAGTTTGCCTTTAGTTTCCACTCTTAAGTGATTTTCTTGGGTGAAGCTATGTGCTGCTAGTAAAGGAAGATTTTTATTTCCTTCTGACCGAAGCTTGACAGAGGCTCGCTTTTTCTGGTTTCTTTTCTTTTTGCTTCATTCTACTCTCTGTGGACAGTTGTTTTTGTTCAGGAATCCTCCTGGAACCAACCACAGACCTCACCACAGCAAATTTGGTAGAATGGGACTTTGGGACATTTTGTAGATTAGATAGTTATTATTAACCTAAAGGAAGGAGGGAAGGGGAGTTTAGAACACAGGAAGCTGCCTCAAAACTGGGCTATCTAGCTCAGTACTGCCTAAGCAGCAGCTCTCCTGAGCTACAGGCAGAAGACCCTACCTGAGGATGCCAGGTACTGAACCTAGAACCTTCTGCATGCAAAGCAGATGTTCCACCACCAAGCTACAGCCCTTCCCTACGGGCCTTTAGCTTTGAATTCTGGTGATTGGCTGCTTTGCTATTGACCTCCAGTGTTCTTATGAACTGCTTGTTCTTTGCGTCTCTGTATTATTATCATAATCATCAACATTTCCCAGCAATTTATTCCTTCTTATTCCTCAAAGATTATAATTATAATAAAGATTACAATATGATCTCTGAAGATTAGGAGAGTGTTTATCCTAGAAAAGTTTAACCTTAGGCCGTAATTATTTTACACTGTGGTATTGGTTTTAACAGATCTAATAGTTTTCTCCATAATATTTTACTGTTCTATGTAATATTATATGAGAACAGTGTTATATATATTTATAGGTATGCAGGCACTCCTTGACTATCTTGCTATGTTGCACCTTTACCTGGAGCTCACAGAATATTTATTTTAACAGCTGCTTCCCCCAAACCAACATTAATGGAAAATGCATTCATCATAAAGCATATACCTTGTAGGCTTCTACCACCAAGTCACTGAGATTCACTGCTTGAGATTCTATCTGTCTTGCAGTAGTTCCCGGCAGAAGAGGCAAAAGGTCCTACAGAAAAGCAGTGTTACTGTTAAAAGGCATCTGTGATTATTATCTTAAAACTTGTGAAATTCTGACGTTTAAAAATACCTTATACCAGTGAAATTGGCTCCCTTGGACTGCAAAAATTACATTAATGTTGTTGTCTATGAGTTTTTCGGAAAGCTGGCCAAGTGATGGATGCTCCTGAAAACAAAAAAAGGAGATACATAGTGTGGCTTTTGTAGTTTAATATGATCTAAAGGAATGCTATGTGTCAGGGAACTGCCATCGGAGCGGGAGGCGGAGAGGAGGCTCCCGGACAATGGTGGAGATGGTCCTAGTAGAAGGAGGGATAGCCCATCCGCTGGGGAAGGTAATCAGCGTAACACCAGTGGGAAAGGGGAGGAGATAGAGGAATCGGAGAGGTGGCTCCAGGACTCTTCGCAGGAGACCAGCGGAGAGGGCACTAGCACTCCGTTGCCCACACTCACCTTGCGCAGGAAACTTTTGCGCAGGCAAAGGGGGAGGAGACTGGGCGTCAAACAGCTTCTATGTTGGAAGCGGTTTAAGAAACGCCCACTGACAGATGCTGCCAGCGACTGAGGCAGCCACGGATCTTGAGGCTGTCCTGACAGAAAGGGTTCACCCATGCAACCTAGCCAGGAGTAAAGGCAACTTACGCACGAGCAACCCCTAGAACCATTACACTATGAGTGTGAAATTAATGAGAAACCTTACATACATGACTGCTCTTCTACCATAAATCCCTGAATGCTTGTAGTGAAACAAGCCTTAGGACAAGTATATATATTACATTCATCAGATGGCAACAGCAGTTATCACTTGATATTCTTAACTAAATGAAACTGTCAGCATGTATGCAAGCTAGGTCAGCAGCCTTCAGCTGTTTGATTATCAGAACCCACCTTTAGCCTGAATGTGTTTTTAAACTATGCATTCATTTTAATTCTCACCCTGTCTCCTACTCTTCCTAAAAAATACCCTAAACAAAAAATAGTGCTAGCAGGGCTGCTGCAACCCACTTAAGGTCAGGTGGTGGCTGCTGTGAGTCCTGACTCATCATATGAACACGAGTGACTGAAACACCACATGCGATTTCCCGGTTTAGCATATCTGCAGAGCAAACCACCCCACTCCCAAATAAAAGGGGAAAGAAGAAAGAGAAAGAAGCTGAAAGATGACCAAGTAAATGAGTCAGGCGCAGTCTGGATGAATGGACTTAAGGTCGAGTCACATGCAATGTATCAGCGGCAAGTATCAGCTCCCTGCAGCGCATATATCTGTGATACATGCACTTGACAACATTCCGTTATTAATAGAACAGGCATAAGGGACCCCTGACCATTAGGTCCAGTCGTGGCCGACTCTGGGGTTGCGGAGCTCATATCGCTTTACTGGCCGAGGGAGCCGGTGTCCAGCTTCTGGGTCATTAGGCCAGCATGACTAAGCCGCTTCTGGCGAACCAGAGCAGCGCACGGAAACGCCGTTTACCTTCCCGCTGGAGCGGTACCTATTTATCTACTTGCACTTTGATGTCCTTTCAAACTGCTAGAACAGGCATACCTTTTCATTAAAACTAATTCAGGGCAGTTAACAGGGTTCTGCTATCTTTGCAGTGTGTTTCCTTAGAGAAAAGGGAAGCTCATGACAGTAGCCGTGTGAGCGCCTTTTCACCAACGCACTGGATTCAAAAGTACTGAGCAGCAAGCGAACAAAAGGAGCTATACTTCTCTGTGTTGAGGCACAGCACTGTGCATTTGCAGGTGTGCTAAGTGGAAAAACACACACACAGTTCCCTTCACTTTGCTGTCCACAACTTTTCTCTTTCCTTCATCCTGCATCTGAGCCTGGTCTCAGTACGGGTTCGTATCTCACACCACTTATTGGGCATCCACAAGGATTAACCAAAATTCAACTCTACCCACAGACTGATCAGATGCTGTAATAGATGGGAGCTTTCAGCATGCAGAAGAAAAGGAGCTACACCCTTTAATTTGTGTTGCTCAGGTCGCTCATCCCTAGCATAAACTTGCCACTTCCTCTAGACTTGGTTTACAATGTAAACTACCTAGCTTACTCCAATCTCCCCCAAGTGATCCCAGGCCTTCACAAGGAACATAGTGTTTAATTCTTGCGACAAAACGTGTCAGCATACCTTGAGCAGAAGACATCCTCTACCACTCCTGGCTATCTGGAACAGCACATAACGTAAGCAGGGAAGAAAAGACCTCAATAAGAGGTGGGATGATGAAGAAAAAAACGCTACTCACACTGTACTGACTGGGAGGCTGAAATCATTTGAGTGAGCTGGTTCTAGCTGAAGTTCACAGAGACCCTTCTAACGCTTGGGGAAACCACTGTTCAAAGCCAATGCTGTATACGACATATACCTTACCATACTGGTCGCTTTGACGTACACATTATCTTTCAAATGGCAGTTTCCATCATTAGGGATTACTATCCCCGCTAATTTACTGTCAAGCGCCAGGTGAGAGGTCTGATCCGTCATCATGAGAAGCAGGCGCTTGGCTTCTTTGCGCCAACCAATATGGCTCTAAGGGAAGGAAGGGGAAAAAATAACCAAGCTAACGGGGTGAAAGCAAACGAAGAAGACAGAAGCATTAGTTAAAAGGTACTGTACTGGTTTGTAGGCTCTATTTGATTTGAAGTGCCTGAGACACAACAGGTATCCAAAGGTCCGCTTTTTAATCTACTGCAGGGGTGGCCAATGTTGTGCCCTTGAGATGTTCTAGCACTACAACTCCCAGCATGCCTTGCCATGGCAGTGCTGGCTGCAGCTGATGGGAACTGCAGTTCCGGACCACATCTGGAGGGCACCACTTTGGCCACCCCCGGTTTACTATTTTAAGAATTGCTTTAATACTGAAAATGAAATAAAGCATTTGTGGTTTTTAAGCAATTGGAAGCATAGCTGCCCAACTGCTCTAGATCTGGCTGTGACTCTTCAAGAACAGTAATAAGTACCCAAGACTCTCATACCAACACACATATATGGTACCTGCTGGGAACTGGCCTGGCTTTTTCAAACCACAACTTGAAGCCCTAAAAATATCTGCAAAAGCAGTTTTGAGCAGGGACGATGATGGACGTGGAGAGAAAAGGTCAACGTGAGCACCACAAGAAATGGAAGGTCTCCACAACTGCCTTTGGTTCTGTGAAAAGCTACAATATTCAGACAGCACTGGAGAACCATGGGATTAGATCAGCTATCAATCACTAGGATAAAAGTCAGATCCTTTGCTGGTTTATTGGCTGCCTCTTACCTGGCACACAGCTGCTTGAAGCATAGCATCAAAGCCCCCTTCAGGTGTGTCAATATTCCCAGAGATTTTCTGCTTGCTAATTGCACTTCTGAATTCTGCTATCTTGTCAGTCAACGATAAGACATGGATATAGCCATGAGGAGGCATACAATCGAGATCATAATCGCTGTTTGGCAAAAAGATGAAAAGCGAATTTCTATTAAAATTCTGCTTGGAAATTAGTTCTAGGTTAATAGTTGGCTATAGCGGCACAATGCTCGCACATCATTTCTGGCTGTCTATAGACACACTAAACACAAATCCATGTTATTACAAAAAGGGAGTAAGTGCTGATGAACTATGTCAGGTGTGGGGAATGTGTGGCCCTCCAGATGCTCTGGGTCTCCAGCCCTCACCATTCCTGACCACTGGCCATGATGGCTGGAGCTGATGGGACTGGAGCCCAATATCTGGAGGGTCATAGGTTTCACCATCCTTAAACTATGTGGTATGACATTATATGATTCCATATAATGTATGGAAAGTAAGGGAGGAGGTTGAAAGACCGGAATAAAAAGCCTTTCCCCTTTCACCACCACAAAGAAAAATAAACAAGACAGAGAAATGACAGATCTAACCAACCTGAAGCTTTTCCTTCTTAATCTGCCAAAACTTTTTGCCATTATTATTATTATTATTACTCCCCACCCATCCTGCTGGGTTTCCCCAGCCACTCTGGGCGGCTTGTGTGTGTGTATATATATATATAGAGAGAGAGAGAGAGAGAGAGAGAGAGAGTCAAACATTAACAACTTCCCGATACAGGACTGCCTTCAGATGTCACCTAAAAGTTGTGTAGTTCTTTATTTCCTTGACATCTGATGGGAGGGCGTTCCACAGGGAGGGCACTACCACCAAGAAGGCTCTCTATCTGGTTATTTCCAACTCAGTTAAACTCAGAACAGATCCACTTAAATTAAAGGAGCTTAAGATAGTCATGTCCATTAATTTCAATGAGTTTTCTCGAAGGATGGCTAACATTGGATCCAACCCATAGGGAACTGTGCCAAATATGAAGAACGCCATGAGAAGCAGGGAAGAGGGAAAACATCTGCAACCTCCCCCGGCAGGTGCAGCTTACTTCATCTCCTTTCTCCCTGCCCCACAAGCAAACCCCAGTCAAGTCATCAGCAACAAAAAGTTGCAATACATTTTAGGATAAGTTTATAGAAAATGACACAAATTAAGCTCCTGTGCCCTCTGCTCCCAGTTATAACAACATAGGAAAGCAAACTCAAGTCATGTATACAAGATGTGCTTGTAGAATCTTGATTGTTTAGTGCATACTATTTATTCTGGAAAACTTAATGTGGCTCATGGGTCAGTTTTCACAGAGCAACTTTAGTAAAAACAGATAGCATTTCCCCACCTTGCCCTATAGGTCCTTGTGCCCTTGCCCTATAGGCCTTCCCTTATAAGCATTAGGAAGCAGCACACCAGTTACATCAACACAGTTATGTAACAAAATATTATGCAGGCACTGCAACAGTTTACAGCAGATAAACCAAAATGAAATAGAAATATTAGATCATTTGTTTCACACCTTGCCCTTCTCAAAGATTTAAATTCAGGATGCAATCCTAATTCTACTTACCTGGGAGAAAGTCCCATTGAATTCAGGAGGACTTACTTCTGAGTAAACATGGTTAGGGTTACACTGTAGGATGGTTTAGTTTAGGACACATGTGAGCTTCCAGTTAGATTTACAAATTACTTACCTGCATTGATTGTGAATTCTTCCTGGGTGAATGCTAATATAAGGCGACACCGTCTTATCTACGTAAGATCCATATCCAAGTCGCAAATCAAGGGAAATATTTTCCATCTTTTGAGATAAATCAGATCCAACAGAGTTTAATTTTTCTATATTTTTGTGCATAGATGCAGACACATCAACCAAATAATAAAGGTCGACCGGGTACTTTTCCAGTGGCTGGACTTTCAACATAAAACTTGCTTCAGATCCTGATAGTTAAAAAACAAAACTGTAATAAGTATTTCTGAGTATTAATGTTGCATTAAAAAATTCTGCAAGCATATCTTATTTCTAAATCCCATTTATTTTGGCTTATTTACTTAACTATCCCAGGTGCATGCATGTGTGTGTGTGTGTGCATGTTTTAGTGTCAATCTGCTGATAGACAAATTTTTGTATGCAATTTCTGCTATAGGTTTTTGCAAGCAATTTACTCCAATATAATACATTTCTGTACATTACTTTCACTAACACACACTTTCCCTTAATATACATATTTTAAAATGTTTTTTTTAAACAATAAACAATATTTCAAAACACCACATCAATATTATTAAATATTAGAAACATAGGATTTCCCATTGGCAATCGTAATTAATAATTTCTCATGCACTCAGAAAGAAAGAAAAAAGTATCTGAGAGTCAAATTGCATGATGCATAATAATGTATGTGGGTTTACTTTGTTGTCCCAATACATTACAAATAACTCAATTTTTCTACAATTATGTGGTTGTCTTCCTCCTCTAGCTCTCAATAATTTTTAATCATATTTACAATCTTCCATATTTTGATTAACCAGATTATAAGTGTTTATAAATGCACTGGTCTATGTTTGTTCCTCCCCAGTCTCTTCCTTCCCTGTCTTGCTCTTGCCTGTGGTCTGTTTTAGTTTTCAACTTCTGGGTGAACAGCGGCCTGCTTTTGCCTCTCAGTATGCCACCATGTGTTATTGATAACCTTGATTGTTTTGCTGTGTTTGTGTGTGTCACGATGAATGCAACCAGGGATTGGAGGAAGAAAGCATAGAGACCAAGGTGGGAAAAGCTGCCACCTTCTTTGAGGATGCCCCAGTCCACAGTATTCTGATTTTCCTCCCCACACCCAAGCGCCCAATTTTTTCCCCATGTTTGCAGCCTGTGGATGAGGCTACATAAGTAGGCTGGGTGTTTTTGGCTCCGCACTGTTGTTGTTTAGTCGTGTCTGACTCTTTGTGACCCCATGGACCAGAGCACGCCAGGCTCTCCTGTCTTCCACTGCCTCCCGCAGTTTGGTCAAACTCATGTTGGCAGCTTCGAGAACACTGTCCAACCATCTCGTCCTCTCTCGTCCCCTTCTCCTTGTGCCCTCCATCTTTCCCAACATCAGGGTCTTTTCCAGGGAGTCTTCTCTTCTCATGAGGTATCCAAAGTATTGGAGCCTCAGCTTCACAATCTGTCTTTCCAGTGAGCACTCAGGGCTGATTTCCTTAAGAATGGAGAGGTTTGATCTTCTTGCAGTCCATGGGACTCTCAAGAGTCTCCTCCAACACCATAATTCAAAAGCATCAATTCTTCGGCGCTCAGCCTTCTTTATGGTCCAGCTCTCACTTCCATACATCACTACTGGGAAAACCATAGCTTTAACTATACGGACCTTTGTTGGCAAGGTGATGTCTCTGCTTTGCACTACAAGTGGGGAATTAAGAGCTCCAAGGCGCATAGAAAACAAGCTCGATTTGCTGCAAAGATCTCTTTGCCCTGTTCTATTTCAATGGAAACTCTCTTTCCCCCTCTTGTCTCCTCATTTCTCCGAACTACTGCCAATGATGAGCAGAGTAGGTTAGTTTCCTTTTGGTCCCTTGCATGCTAGCAATTGGATTTTTCCCATCAGCAAGAGTCAAGTGCTCCTCCTTCTGGTGATAAATAAATAGCACACACGAGAAGTCTTGTGAAGCAGAATTCACCACTCTGAAGCTCCTGCTCTGAAGATGAGGACAGCACCAGAGCACATGATGAGTTAAGAGCCTCAAGCTATGCTCCACTTGTTACTTGGCAGAATGCTACACATCACCTCAGGAGGTACAGGGGTCCTTCTAAAATCTCCAGAGAAGGGTACTCTCCCTAAGCAGTTTATTTCAAAGCATGCCCTGTATGTAGTTCAAGTTCACTCTCTCTGTGTATACACTGAGGCTGGATCTAGACACATCAAAGAAGCATTTCAGTTTAAAATGTAAATCTAAATAGGGAAAACAGGTAAGAGAAAAACAGGACTCCACATCGCCATCTGGTGGGGCACAATGTCATATCACACATATAACGCATATACAGTGGTATCTCAGTTTTCGAATGTAATCCGTTCCAGAAGACCGTTCGAGTTCTGAAATGTTTGAAAACCAAGGCACAAAGGGAGGACTGCAAATTTAATAGAGAAAACTGAGAAAAACTTAGCAGAAGCCGTTTGACTTCTGAGGCATGTGTGAAAATGGAAGCATTTACTTCTGGGTTTACGGTGTTCAAAACGGTGACAAAATGTTCTTCAATGGGGACGTTCAAAAACCAAGGTACCATTGTAAATAATTTTTTCTTTACCAGTCTAGGTGAGTCACCAGAGCACACCTGATGGCTGAACAATGCAGTTGCTGGCACCTCTGAGATCAGTGGTTCAGAGAATGTTTTAAACTGTTGTTTTTTAAAAAAATGTTTTTTCATTGATGTGTTTGCCATACTAGGATCCTTTGAGAGGAAGTGCATGATATAAATCGGATAAATAAATGTGTGTGTAATACATCTTTAATAAAGAAAAAAGATACACGTGGTTAGGTCCACAGTACAAAGCCACAATGCTAGGGTATGTTTCTCTAGAAAGAAATTAGGCAGGAATGGGAAGAGGGTAAAGCATAAAGAGCATGACTTGCCAGAGGTTCATTAAATTAAAAAAATTGTGTGGGCTGTGTGTGTAACAATGGAAATGCCAGAGACGGAAACAACTTAGGAGATGGAGAGGTTTTCAGTACTTAATAAAATAGGGGTACCATTAGTTTATACTGGATTCAGTAAACAAAGAAATCACAATATTTTTCTAATGTTATCTGTCAAGACACAAGACATGTTGCCAGGTATTCTGGGACAGGCTTCAGTTTGCAATTAAAAGTTTTCAAGTAAACGATTTAATAAATCTTCAAGGGCAAACATTAACAAAGTCCAGGTCTTTATTCACCTTGCTACCCACCTCTCTTCTCTCAGGGTGCGAAATCAGTCTTGAATTATGCAAAGTAATAGAAAACTATGACTTAAAAACATGGATTGATTTGCATACAAATTGTAGCCATTAGTGCAGGGCTGGCAATTTCTGAATGGACCCATTTGTTTTCTCTGTAAATGGGATATCCTTGCTCAGGAAGCGGAGCTACAACTTAGGTTCCGTTCCAGTTTAGGCTCATCAGCATTTCCCAACTCTCCAGTTCACAGCTTTCAGGACTCCAGCTGCTGGACAGGAGCCACCGTTCTGGTGGCAGCTCTTTACTTGGGTAGCCACATAATGAGACAAGCAAACTGCCAATCCCAGAAAGTCCCCCACATTCTCTTCCGCAACGGAACACTTATCCTGCATCCCAGGGGGCGCATTTTTATGAACTTTGTTAGCATGCACAGCACTCTGGAAAAGTCAAAGACTTCAGACCCACTTCCCAAACAAGGGCAGCCACTAAGATGACTGACTTCCTGGATGCCAGAATGGGGGCTGCCCTAGTTGTAGGAGGTATAGTTGGAAGGGGTGCCATACCCAAGCCAGAAGTATCTATGTGTCTTTCCTGTACAAATCATTACACAACAAACAAATGTCTCAGGCTGAAACCTTGTTTAACTTGGCAGATAAGCAGCATTACTAAGCTTCTCGAGTAATTAAAAATAAATAAAAAATAAGACAGAAGCCTTGCTTGTTGTCACTGCTGGATACTCCCCCTTGAATGGAGAGAATGAAAAGCAAACCAAATTTCCCAGTAACTTGCTCTTTTTGTCTCAGCTATTCTGCCTGATTTAGCGTAAATCATTTCCATGAGCAGAATTGTTATTGTCTTTGATCATAACACTATTCCATGGAAGGGATGGTCATGTTTTCCCTCCACATTTGCCAATGCTAACAAGAAAATGGCAATGATACATAGAATATGCAGATCCTTGAAGGATTAAGCGGCTTTGGTTAAGTGGCTATCTCTTGGCATAACCTCCAGCACATAGTTATTGTGGTGGGGGGGGGGGGGTAAAGGTAAAGGTACCCCTGCCTGTACGGGCCAGTCTTGACAGACTCTAGGGTTGTGCGCTCATCTCACTCAAGAGGCCGGGGGCCAGCGCTGTCCGAAGACACTTCCGGGT
Source organism: Podarcis tiliguerta (assembly GCF_965153285.1). NCBI lineage: Eukaryota > Metazoa > Chordata > Lepidosauria > Squamata > Lacertidae > Podarcis > Podarcis tiliguerta. Next base: position 26,692,293 of record NC_139545.1, read on the forward strand.
CACGTGGTCAGCGTGACAAAGCCACATCTGGCGAGCCAGCGCAGCACACGGAAACGCCGTTTACCTTCCCGCCAGTAAGCGGTCCCTATTTATCTACTTGCACCCGGGGGTGCTTTCGAACTGCTAGGTTGGCAGGCGCTGAGACCGAACAGCGGGAGCGCACCCCGCCGCGGGGATTCGAACCGCCGACCTTTCGATTGGCAAGCCCTAGGCACTGAGGCTTTAACCCACAGCGCCACCCGCGTCCCCTTTGTGGGGGGGGAGGGGGAGTTAACTTCATACACCAAGTTCCTTAGGGGAATTCCTTGGAGGGATGCAAATGTGAAATGGTGTTTGAAAACCTTTCATCAACTGGCCTCTGCTGTCTTTCAGAAGGGCAGTGGATGAAATCCAACAACTTGTCTGTAGCTTGGCTTGAGTGGTTTTGCTTGCCTACCTGGAGGGATACAGAATCAAGTGAAGACCCATTCACACACCACTCATGTGAAAGGGGCTTTACAAATATGAGTGGTTGGCCTGCATTGCTGTCCCTGCCCCACCTCCAATGCCCAGGTGTTGAATATGAACATCTACAAAAATGAGAAGTCTATATGAATAGACTTCCAAAAATCAGGAACCATGCATGATCACATAGAAGCCAACGTACATAGGCTCCCTCTTGCAGATGTCCACACACAGCTCTCACGGGTAGGCTAGCCACATGCCATTGGAGTGGGGCAAGTACTATGATGTTGCATTGCTAGTACGTACCATGGTCCTCCCTTCAAATGATTAACATTTGATGGGAGATTTGGACTGCAAAAATCTGGGGCAACTAGTAGCAGCGGCACAGTTCCCTTATGTTTTTGTTAGCGAGGCCTTCAATGAGAATGCAAGAGGGAAGCACAGTCTTCCTCTGGAACAAAAAGCTCCTTCTATAAATGCCAGTATCAACGCCATTAGGCATGCTGCGAACATAATGTGACACTTTGCTCTCAAAGACACAACTACTCTACTTTTTTCTCCGTGCTTGTGACAACTGTGCCGCATGAAATATCTATTACAAATAGAAGCTGTGGCTTTCTCAACACTGTGAACTTTCAAGGGGGGCAGCAAAGCCTCATAGCTTTGCTATAGTTTGGACCACCTGCTTGCTTCTAACAAGTGAGGCAGGGCAGAGAAGGGACTGTTGTTCCATGGCACAGCTATGGGGACAAGGCTCTGTAGTTGAGCAAGTGCTAGTACACAGTTCAGCATAAACCAGTTCAGCATAAACTCGACTTATCTTCCACAACACTGGACATCTGCATCAAAGAAACACTAAAAAGCTCTCCCAGTTGTGCTCATGAAGCTGACCTCATTAATATTCCTGTTTTCAATCAAGGAAGTGGAGAGCAAGGTATTATACATTTTGCTAGCTTTCAAGAGCACGGAAGAGAAAAGATATCAGAGATCAGTTGATCTATGAAGTCATATCATGACAGCTCACTCTGGAAACTTTCAACCCCTACACCAGCAGATCTACTCTTAACTAAATCTTGCCTGCCACTCATTTCACCAGGGAGATCCAATGTCATGGTGATAACATACAAATACAGTGCAGGGTGATGAGCCGAGGTGAGGCTGGGAAGAGCAAAATATGCATAGGAGACTGGAGGCAGAAGAAATAACAACCTGAAGTTCTTCCTCAGCTCTCACAATGGTTTGGGCAGCTTCTCAGGTCAGGCAATAGCAAAGTCTGAATCAATACAATTATGCTATGTCTGCACTATCTGCAAATAGCCAACTAAGAAACGCCTGCACATACGCAGCTAATATTGCCATAGCCTCTCCTTAACTGGTTCTCAAATGAATAGGAGTTCAATGCGCTAACACCACACTCAAAGTTATGTTATTATAAACAAAGTCCACACTTTCAGGCAACTCCCACAGCACAAAATACTTTTGTTGTGAATAAAGTTTTTGTTTCCTTTCATTTAAACCATCCCTTTAAATCCCCAAGAGCCTGGAACACCAGCATTATGAATAAACAATGACTTCTACTCTATTCAGTATTAACATACCACAACAACTGTTTGTGGTGGACCAGGCTTATACCTGTGCAACTCTAACATGAATAAGACCAGGATATGCTCAGTAAATACATCCTGCTCTAATTCTGAGGATTAGCAGCTGGCTCAGTCACATCGCTGCAGGTGACTGGCAGATGTGTTAACTTCCAGTTAAGTTGCTGTGATGCAGGCACATGCCCGCACAAGATCTCTAAGCCCAGAGCGGGCTTGCTGTACAAGCGGCAGAAGAGTGTAATGACAGATCTGATAGTTAGGGATTCACAGAGCTACTAATGGTGAAGATATTCCCCCATCTGAATGGATAGAGGATGTGGTTCATGTGACTGGAGCAACCAGCCGTAGATCGTGTTACTGGAAGCATCTTGGTGATGGTTGAATTGGGTTCCTTAGCTACCTTTCCTCTTTAAAGGAGGAGTAGCAAAATGCACTTTAAAAATTCTTCATGTAGTCACTTAACGGTATACTGGTAGTGTCTCTGTGTCTTCACCCTGTTCTAAATATTCTCCTGTGAATAGACTCCAAATGGACTGCAGCCTGCACAGATCTGGTAGGGTGCTGTTTTAAGATTCCCCATAGGAGCGAATGGGGAAGACAGAGCTTCATTTTGTATAGAGAAGATCAGAACCTAATCACAGATCAAAGGTGGACAGAGTGACTCGAAAACAGTTTGTAATTTTTAACAAAGCACAGATGCAAACCTACTCTGCACCATCTTGTAGAGCAAGGTTTCAAGGTAAAACCCGACTAAACAAGTTGGATTTCAAGAAGACATGAACAAACAAGGTTGGTGGAATCCACAATGGCATCACAGCCCAGGGGTGTGTGTGTGTCAGTAGAAAAGTGAGGGTGAGGAGAATAAGAGCTCATCCAAAACAACAAAAAAACCCACACCTGTAGTAGGTATGCTTGTGTTTAATTTGTGATAACGAGACCAGGCAATCTAAGCATACAAAGTATCATTTACAGGATTTGGCTGGGATGAGAGGTAACAGAATACAGACCTATTCACTCATAATTATCCAATTTTGATGAACATTTTAATGGGAGTTAGACAATGGAAATTAGACAATGGATAATGGTGACAAGCCATCTCATTAGCTATTTAAACAGATGCCAAGGCCATAAAAATCGCGGGAGCCAAAACTGCTGCATACCCAATTTAGACAAAATATAGAAAGCTCACAAGATTAGCATATCCAAGAGTTATTTTTTAAATCAGTATGAACTGACTGCTTTCAGTCCTTTTAAAAACTGGGTTTCTAACAGTCCTTCAGAATTAGGTATCTTTTCTCGTTTAAAAAGCAAACGCCAGGCTCTATGTGAATGCTCTATCTCTCTTGCCTGCTTAACTGTGTCCAATTCAAATTTTTTTTTAAACAATGCTTTCTTTTTAAAAAACAAACCTGGACGTAGTTGGATTGAAACTTCTCCTGGTGCCACTTGTACATTAGCAATACCCGCAGGAATTGTTACACCAGCGCTGGGACTTTCTATGAAATCTGCTTTGCAGCCTCTTTTCATTAAGTGTAGAACTATGTCACATCGTTCCTTCTGTTTTGTTCCAGCCATGAAATCCTGTTTGAGAAGAGGCAAATAGAGAGAGAGAGGAAAAAATTAGAGAGAAGAGACAAAGACATGTTTATATTCTGAAATATCATCAAGCATAGCCAGGTAACCAAAAAGTTAATGAAGAACAATGAGGCATGCCAGTATGCCCAAAGGAGCTATAGCAGGTCCAAACTAGACATGATGCCAAGTGACTCATGTGGGCTGCTGTGTGTAGGAGTGGTAGGCAATACTTCCTGGCACGGGCATTGCAGCAGCTCAGCAGAAAGGAGAGGGAGAGGAGGAGGGGTGAGGCGGTTGGCACAGCAACTGTGCACCAGAAGAACCAATCTGGTGCTCCTGCCAGGACATTTGCATCACTCTGAACCTCCTCCTCCTCCTCCTTTTAAGGTGTAGTGATGCCTGTTTCAGGAGGTCAGAGTAGCACCACTGCCCTACCCCACTGGCTACTCCCAGCTGTGGGAATCTCCATTTTACTGGCCAGATACAGACCTGGTGGACATCACTGCTCCCCCAAACCCTGGTGTGGACCAGGCTATTAGCACCTAAAGCAAAGCACCTATAAGCACTCATGTGGACTGTCCTTCCAGGGTTAATAGCTATTGCAGAGAAGGGACATTTCCACTGGGACTGTGGCAGCAAGGGAAGAGTGCCAACAAACGACAAAACGAACTACGGATACATTTTGCATTATGCCTAGTTGTGCCAAAAAAAGGGACACTTGTTTTTATAACAAAATATTTAAAACAGAAGTTAGGACTCATTGCTATAAAGGTTTCTGGAGGGTGCCTTGGCAGTTTTCATATAACAAAAAAGGAAAAGTGAGCTCATTATGACTTCTTTCTCTCTCTCTATTCTTCATGGGGGTTTTTCCATCTCAGAAATGTTTGCATGTACCAGCCCCTCTGACATCAATTACAATTGGCCTTTCATTTAGCCTGTGGCCCAAGACAATCTAGTAAGAACTGCATGCTCAATACAAGTGTTTTTTATTGAACAGAAAACACTTCTGACATCTGAAAGTGCATTTTGCTATAAAGCTACATAATTGAATTGCTTTTATTGCCAAAACCATTTCGGATTTATTTGCTGGAATACATTAAGGGAGCAAGACATAAAGGGGGAAATTCAAAAGGGAGGGAATGGATGGAGAGGCAGGACAAGGCAAGAGAAAGTCTTAAAGAGTATGTTCCCTACACAGGGAATCAATGTTAACCCTACACAGACCAAAAGAAGACTGGGATGAACCACATGCAAATGGAACAGATAAATAATTGGTTCCATTTCTCTTAGTAGTACCCTGAATGGTTACTACTAAAAACTGGAAACATTTTGTGGGAGTGACTAAAGATTGGCTTGGTGTAATCAAATCTGCCTTATTGCCATACTGGAAAAATTAATCCAATTAAGACTAGCTGAGAACAAATTTTAAAGTGACACATTAATGTGTATGTAGCAGAGATTTATGCTGTTTGTAAATAATGATAATAATATTCAGAGAGTCGTGGAAAAACATGTCAATATCTGGAATGCCTAGCAATCCCCCATAATGAAGTTTCCCCCAGGACTATGCCTTTTGTTAATATACGACAGAATGTGCTATGCTCACACCTTCTTTGTTTGCCCTCTTACTAAAGTTTGTCTTTCTTACACATAGAGAAAATATGTTTCTTAGAAATTTAAATTGCTAAGGTTTATGGGAAAGTATGTAGTTATAGAATGCAGGAGCACAAAACTCCCAAACTTGTGCAGATGTTGTAATGGACATGGTGACAGTGGGAATGAATGAACTGTCCCCATTCCCAGCCGCCATGATTTCAGTTGAATTTCTCCCCAGAGTCTAGAAATAGGCACAAGGTATCTCCACCTAACTGAGAACTATAGAAAAGCATTATCCACTTAACCTGTACATAGGCTAAATTGCTTGAACACCAAGCACATTCACAGTTCTTAGATTTATTTTTTAAAAAATATGTTATTATTGATGTGTTTGCTGTCCTGGGCTCCTTTGGAAAGATGGGATATAGATTGAATAAAATAATAATGATAATGAAGGAGCAGTGGAAGATGTTCGATAACCGTGGCCACAAAATTGTTATTCCAATGTCAGTAGGAATGTTGTTGCCACCCCCTCTCTACCAATATATGAAACAGCTACAGGTTTCTAAGGGCCTAAGAAGTGTATGCCCAAGACCCGCACACTCTGTCTAAAATACGGTCTGCTCAGGCACAAATCATCATTCTTTAAAGCATTTGGTAATGTCCAACTAATATTAAACAGGTTTTAAGAAGCAATTATCAACTTTGGTGATCTGCTGAATATGCATCCATGTCAGAGGTTGTCAATGGGACGCTGTCCAAATGTTGTGCTATCCAAATGTTGCAGACTACAGCTCTCATCAGTCTCAGACAAGCCAGCCAATGGCTGATGGGAACAGTAGTTCACAAGATTTGGAAGGCACCACACTGGCTGTGCTGATCCATATGGTCTCTATGAGGAGGAATGCTGGAGCTCTTAGAAAGTGCATGTTGAAGGCCGTAGAAAACAATGCAAGAGCGTCACTCTGCAACCAATCCTTTTCTTTTAAATATGAATGTATTTCAAAACCATTCTCCACAATAGAGACTCCAACATGTGTATGGCAAATCATATATGGCCCCCTAAATTTTCAATGCCTCCCTATTATTTTTCTTACAAACAAATAATTAAATCAACTGGAAAGTCTTTGTTTTTGCTTCTTAAAGGCCCTCTTTTCGTGCCCCCCCTCTCAGAGGTCAAACAAGCAGCTAGGAGGGAGGGGGGCTAAACCAATAAGAACCCCACATTCTTAATGCGTCTGTTTCCCCTTAGCAGCAAGCAAAGGATGGATGGAAGGACGAATGAAAACAAAGAGGTAAAGAAGAGAGGGAAAGGCAGTAGGACGAAGGTGTGCTCTGGCAACCCCAGAAATAGCTCCCATCTGACCTGGCCTACCACTGCTTTGTGCAGGTTAATAATAATAATAATAATAATAATAATAATAATAATAATAATTGTAATTATCATTAATATAGCCTTAATGAAGGTAAGTAAAAAACAGTAATGTGAGCACAGGAATAAACTGCTCTCCCCCCCTCTCTTATTTTGGTCCCCTCTTGCTTTCATGCGATGGGCCTGTTACTCATCAAAATACGAAGGTTCAGTTTTTTAACAGTTACTGTACTTCCCCAACAATTGTTGAATTTTCCCTTTTGACTAGGGAGTCCTTTCATGTGCACAGAAGCTGAAGACTTATTTCATTTGCATTGAAGCAGCTAAAGCAGACAAAGAAGTACCAGGATGACTAATACGGAGAAGAGAGCTTACCTCTTGAGTACACCATGCACACTCTGGGCCCACAGCAAGACAGTTGGTACACGTCACTGCATTTGAGATGGCACATCTGTTGTCTGCTGTAAAAGAGAGAGATATATATACAAGGCCATTCAGCAATTTGCAAACATGTGTGGGAGCAGAGCACAATGTCTAAAGTTAAAAAATGTGATTTGAAAGCATAAAACACGAGGTTCTGGGTACTTTGTGGAAAATCAAAGTGGGCTGCTACATCACTCCCTAGGAGTTCAGGATCCTGCTCTTCAGTAAGTCACAGCAAGCCCTTTTGAGCTAAAGAATCGGGGTCAGGGAGAAGTGCACATTTTGCAAGTCCCAGAAAACCCTGCTGCTGGCCCTATTGGCTACTACAACTACTAACTGATCCAGTATTAGTTTCATAGACTGGCTGAATGCAAAGGAGTGGTGGGAGGCACCAGCTAGGGAACCCCAAGGGGAGGTGGCTCAGAGCCTGGGGAGTTGTGGTGTTACAACAATGAGTGGTCAGAGGGAGCAGACTGGGAGGAGGAGGCATCAGAAGTTGAAGAGGTAAGAGAGTTTAGTGAGTGGTAACATGCTGAAGCAGAGATCAATCCAGAATCAGAGGCAGAATCAGAGGCTGGAGGCTGGGGTAGGCAAGAGGCAGAGATGAAGAAGCCAAGGGGGTCTCCCCTTCCTGCTGCAATCAGCTCCCCTCCCCCCCCCGGTCTCCCAGAACCAGAAGAGGTATGAAGAGGGCAGAGCAAAGAAAGGCAAGGCAGCAAAGTTTCAGACTGCTTGAGAAGGACCCGGGGAGGAGGAGACACAGGAAACTGTAGGAAGGCAGTCCTCATAACCGCCTCATTGGAGCAAGATCTACTGGCAAGAGCTGCTGTGATCACTAGGCCTGGCCTCCTGAGCTGTCTTGTTCCTTTGAATAAAGAGTTAATTTCACTGAAGCTGGGTGAGTGATTGCTGACCTGCCCCTGACATCTGCTCCTGACACTGACAATGTCATTCCTATTAATTCTAGCACATGCAGACAACTTGCAGTAGCGGCCGATGAGACACTACTGGCTTCCCAACACAGTGGGTCACTGGCACTTACTGAGACAGAGGAGTGAGAGGAGGAGGAGTTTGGATTTGATATCCCGCTTTATCACTACCCAAAGGAGTCTCAAAGCGGCTAACATTCTCCTTTCCCTTCCTCCCCCACAACAAATATTCTGTGAGGTGAGTGGGGCTGAGAGACTTCAAAGAAGCGTGACTGGCCCAAGGTCACCCAGCAGCTGCATGTGGAGGAGCGGAGATGCGAACCCGGTTCACCAGATTATGAGTCTACCGCTCTTAACCACTACACCACACTGGCTCTCTCACACTGAGAGGCGAAGCACTAGACGTGTGGCACAGCACGTGATGATGGAGCCAATGTGCACATGCCCTGTACCTCGCCCCTTTCCCTCCCCTTCTTGGTAAATGCCAGCAACTCTCTGTGCTGGGAAGCTGTGAGAGCAAGGGTGCCCCACTTGAGGCATCTTCACCATAGGAGCCAACTTCTAGGGGCCAAGGTCCCTTTGTCCCCCCAATAAAATATTTGAGGGGGCCACCCTCCAAAGTTGATGGACACTGCTATTCAAATGGGGTGGGTGAGTGTGCCATGTCATGTGATCAATAATGTCGGGTGGGGCTTACCTGTCCCCCCACATATTTTATTCAAATTGGCACCCCTGCACCTCGCTGAGTGCTACTATAGCCAAGCACTCAGTTCATTGTTTTTAGGTGGTTAATACAAGTCTACAACAGGAGCAGAAATTAAATCTTTGTTTCTGTGGCATCTGCCCGAAATGGATTTCTAGTGAGATAGGGAACAATCCCTCTCAGATTAATAATCTGCAGTAATTGGCTGCTGGCAACTGTGGACTACAGTGGTACCTCGGGTTAAGTACTTAATTCGTTCCGGAGGTCCGTTCTTAACCTGAAACTGTTCTTAACCTGAAGCACCACTTTAGCTAATGGGGCCTCCTGCTGCTGGGCGCCACCAGAGCACGATTTCTGTTCTCATCCTGAAGCAAAGTTCTTAACCTGAAGCACTATTTCTGGGTTAGCAGATACTGTAACCTGAAGCATATGTAACCTAAAGCGTATGTAACCCGAGGTACCACTGTACCATTATTTCAAATAACTCTATTCCTGATTGATTTCTTGTCACAGTTTTTTTTTTTTTTTTATGTGCAGCATGCCATTCACTATTTTCAACTGTTTGATAGAGTTTTGGAAGGGCGCCCTTGAAATGCAATCTGTTGCTCTTTGTTCTGTCAGTTCTCGAGAGCGTTCAGTATGGCAACAACAAAGCATTGCTGTCTCCACATCCATAAAGCTAGAGAGAGAGAACTGAAAGCTAGAAGATGAACTGCCATCTATTATGCCAGGTCTTGCACTGAAACAAGATCCTCAATAACTACAACTGTTTATCTTCACGGTATTTTTTTTTTAAAAAGGCATGTGTGTGTTTCTTTCCATGTGTAGTAACATTAGATGCAAGAGTAGGCTCAAAGTTTATTTTGCTTTAAGCAAAAAGGTAAACTGTAGTACATTTAAACTGATTAGGGAGGGTATGCGGGTCAAGCCAAAGAGAGAACATTATTCCAAAACACCGATTTGGTAACACCTACCGAGAAATAGAAATAGAAAAATGTTGGGAGGGAAACCATACACTGGTAGCTAAACTGTGTGAACAGCCAAGTCACATACATGGCACAGTTCTTGCTGGGTTTTCGCTTCACAGAGTATGACGGTATTTGTAGAAATCAGCAACATACAATACCACACACCTCCATACACACAGAAAGCTAGCATGGCAGGGAAAACAGCTCCCAATAGGTTTTCACCGTATCATCATGGAGACACAACTGTGGCTTCTCAAAAACCATGTGGATGTAGCATCCAAAGATATATTAACGAAACAGGCATAGGAACGTAAAGGAGCTGTCTCATACAAAGCCTCGCCATACACCCATCTGCCTGATCATTGTCCACAACAGATGTGGAGAACCATTGGCCCTCCAGATGTTGCTGAACTACAACTCCCATCAGCCCCAGCAAGCATGGCCAGGGGATAGAGATGGGGGGAACTGTAGTTCAGCAACATCTGGTGGGCCAAGGGTTCCCCACATCTGGTCTACAATGATCTTCAGGAGTCCTTCAACCTGAAGTAGCTACCTTCTGCTTGCAAAGCATGGCACCACCTCTATAAAGCCTTGGGCTCCCCTTTGTATGCATGCAAGACTTGATGTTACAGTAGACTACATAGAAAAATGGTGCTGGAGGAGACTCTTGAGAGTCCCATGGACTGCAAGAAGATCAAACCGATCCATTCTTAAGGAAATCAGCCCTGAGTGCTCACTGGAAGGACAGATTGTGAAGCTGAGGCTCCAATACTTTGGCCACCTCATGAGAAGAGAAGACTCCCTGGAAAAGACCCTGATGTTGGGGAAAGATTGAGGGCACAAGGAGAAGGGGACGACAGAGGACGAGATGTTTGGACAGTGTTCTCGAGGCTACCAGCATGAGTTTGACCAAGCTGTGGGAGGCGGAGGAGGACAGGGGTGCCTGGCATGCTCTGGTTCATGGGGTCATGAAGAGTCGGACACGACTAAATGACTAAACAACAACATAGAACAAAAGAACTCTAGAAATCTCTGCATGAAGCTGCCATCAGTGGTTTTCGCCCAACTCCATTATCCCACCAATAGAACAAGTTTTAGCAAATGACCATACACTAGAGTAGAAGCAATAACATGGGGGGGGGGGGATGACACCAATATAGTGGCTCAGTAAGTCAACCCCTGTAGGAAGTCCATTTGTCTTGCTTTTTCTTACTAACATTTTTTGATACACAAGGTTTAAAACAAATGAGCTGGTCTTATATAATTTCTTTAAAAATAGGGTTCAGAATCTGTTTGGTTCATAATTTGTTCCAATAACTTCTTATAGAAGTAACATTTACAGACATGCATTCATTCATGAAATATTTCTCATGTAGCTGCCAGTCTATTTTTTAAAAATAAATTAGAACCAAGGCATTACTAAATTAGTTATATCTTTTTTAAAGAAAAAGAAAAAGAAAAACAAACCCCTAACACTAAAGCTAGAAATATTTTTATGAGTTGGCTTAGTATAGGAAAGAGACTTTTCTTACCATTTTACCAACACAGCCCAGACAAAACTGAACCGTTATGATGCCAAAAGTCAAGAGGCAGGCTTCTACTGGCTTTAGTTAAATAACTGAAACATGCCAAAAAGGTATTTTAAAACAAGACAGGCCATATTTTGGCTCAAAAAAATTACACTGACATATATACATAACAAAACATGTGTAGTTAGTTATACCATACCCAGCTGTATATTATATTATGCATTCTAAGAGAATTACATTAAATAAGGCTTAATGACCCTGACATTGCAAGAAATTAAAGTATTTTAGAATAAAAGAGAGAATATTTCTGGGACAATACCAAACATAATGCATTTGGAACAGAATTAGGTTACAGGCCACAGAAAGCTCAAATCAAATATTTCATTTTAAGCCCTCATTTTACTGCCCCAACTCAAATAATCAGAACTCTTAAAATCCACCTGTCTCCAATGCTCAGTAAATAATTGAGTACAAATTTACCAGAAGATACCAAATCTTAGTGTGAGCCCATGGGAAGAGAAAGGAGTCAAGTTTGCATTAATCTGACTATTGGTACTTTTCTCATTTCAAATTTAAGGCTTACTGAGATGTGGGAAACGGCAAGCAAGGTTTTCTGTGAGTCCCTGGCAAGTCTTGCAAGAGCCCCAAGGCATTTATGTGCTCATGTGCAAACAGAGCAGAGCCAGGAAACAACTGCATTTCCCATAGTTTCCAGTGTTTCTGAATACTGAGATATACACATGCAAGGCCCAAGGCCCTACCATAAAAAGGTAAAGGTAAAGGGACCCCTGACCATTAGGTCCACTACCATACTAGTTCCCAAAAGCTCTGCCTACAGCCTCCCCCAGGAAGTTGGAGGGAGAGGAATCCCTGTGGGTCTGAAACTGACCCATCTAAAACAAATGTAAGGAGCAGGATTCAAAAATCCAGTGCCCAAACTATCCCATTTTTACGTTCACTCACCACTAGTAATTTGTTCACACTTATGACTGCATGGTTTAAAAGTGAACTGTAATAGAGCTTCAACTGAACCTGTATGCTTTTGTTTCCTTGGTTACTTCGAACAAAAATTGAACATTAACTTATGTGTTAATTATTTGCCTAACTCAGATTCCAAAACAAAGATAGTTCTCTCAGAATCAGAAATTTAAGTTTCTGTTTCAGTTTGATGAACTAACTTGTTTTAAAAATCCACATTTCTACTTGTAAAGGGGGAAAGTTGCTTACATTTATGGATGCACATAAGCAACTGAAGCACCATTCTATAAATCATCTATTAGCTTTTGCGGCCATAACGATACAAGTTAATGTTTCATCATACAGGTTAATGCACATGATAATCTCTGGAAATGTTACCAAGACAGCAGTGAAGCTAGAACACAGCCATAGGGCTAATAGTAATTTGTAGCCCAATTCTCCTTGAATTTTGCTAATTCTTAAAGCCATCCAAGTTGGTGACTATGTATTATGACTACAGATTTGCATTTACCTACCAGATATAGTATTGTGTTTCATACAGAATCCCAAAAAGAAATCTAACGTTACAGATTTAAATATATCCAACTCATACCTGTAACGAGGAAACCTTTTTTTTAACCTTATGAACAGAATTGTGGCCAAATGCTTCCTTGTTTCTGGTTCCAAATTTGGCAGGTTCACTAGGTTTATATTCAAATGGAGCCCTCAAAGTGACTCACAACTGCATTTTATAAAATTCACGGTTGCGTTAAAAAAACAAACAGGACAGCCAGCCATCTGGAGTAGAAATTCCTTCCCAGTGTTGATTTCAATCACTGTAGGTCTGTTTTCCAAGAGCGTGGTATGAGTATGTGTTGCTAGAGTTGAGCCCCTTGAAGTCATATGCATGCCTCATTTCCTAAATTTAAAATCGACACCTGCATGAACTCATCTGGGATACAGCACCACGATCATAAGCAAGCCTTTGCCTTTGTCTCCCTTTGCCTGTTTGCTATCCAATAAATTTTAGTTATTTTGGTGTCTGTGCTAGTCTATTTCACTGTGCTCACAGGCTCACTTAGGATTTTACACTGCTTCATTGTTTGGACTCACCTGGATAGACATTCCTAACATTCCAATTCTTCTTCTGGAAACATTTTAGCAAAAACAGTTCAAATCAGATAACATCCCTCTAAGAAAAATATTAGGACTTCTCATCAAGGACTGCATGTCCAACAACATGTTTGCCTTTGTGTGGCCTCTGTCATTGGCCAGCTGGCAAAGGACCACTAGGAGGCTGCACCATTTTCTTCCCAGGGCCAATGAACTGGGTTTAAACCTTGGAAAAACTCAGGCCTTTGAGAGAGGTCAGTTACTTGTTCTGGATGGGATTGCACTCCCTCTGAAGAAATGGGTACCTACTGACTCACTTGAAGTCACACATGGCCTTGGTGGCAAAGAGTGCTTTTTATCAGCTTAGGTTGGTGAGGCAGCTACAGATGTTCCTGGACTGAGATGAGTTGACCACTGTGGTCTTGGCATCAGCATCCTCAAGACTGGATTACTGCCACATGCCCTATGTGGGACTTCCCTTGAACTTAACCCAGCTGGCGCAGGATGCAGCAGCCAGGTGGCTGATGGGAGCATCCTGACGACACCATACCATAGCTGTCAACGTTTCCCCTTTTTAAGGGAAATTCCCTTCTTCCGAATAGGATTCCTTGCAAGAAAAGGGAAAAGTTGACAGCTATGCACCATACAATACCTCTGCTGAGAATGCAGCACTCACTACCAATATGCTCCTGGGCCTAGTTCATAGATTTGCTTTACCACTTGAAACCAGGTCTTTTTTTTCGGCCAGAACTCAGTTATGGCACCTCTAAAGTGGGTGCCATTGCCATTCTAAGAGAATAAGGGAGGTGCTCACTGTGAGTTCCAGCACCTCTTTTTCTAGAAAAACAGCACTGCTTAAAACCCTAAACAGATTACTTGAGGGACCATCTTGCTTTATATATCCCTGCCTGACAGTTGTTATCCTGGGACGGGGTGCTGCTTAGATTACTGCATGGATGTTTGTACTAGAAGCTGCGCTTTTAGTGTTGCCTCTGCAGCCCTCTGGAATCAATTATCAGCTGAAATTAGTCAGCTAATGTCATGATATTTAGGTGGCTATTGGAGATGTTCCTGTTTAAGAAGGCTTCCCCCTAATTGTGCACTGTCAAGTTGTGGAATATTAACCCTAATTGTAGAAAGGGTTTTATTGCTTTTAGAAATGGTTTTACAATTTGTATTTTACCAAAGTGTATCTTGACTGCCAGGCGTGCCAACATGAATAAAATGGGGGGGGAGGGGCAGGTGACTGCCCGCCTACATAACTGATCACATGATGTGGCACACACACACACACACACCCCATATGGCTAGCAATGCCCGTTAACTTTTTTTTTTGGGGGGGAGGCTGGGCCCTCTCAAATATTTTATTGAGGGGGCTGAAGGGAACTCAGCTACTAGGACTTGCCTCCTGTGTTTACTGTTTTGACAGCACCTAGGTGTGAAGGCGTTTATAAATATGTAAAGTAAATAAATAACTCTATGATGGCAAGGAGAGACTAAATTGGCCGCATCCATCATGGAACATCGGCAAGGAGCTTCTTTCTCCCCTCCCTGCAACACCCCCCCCCCCAACACGCTAATGTTACTGCCAGTTACACATGGGACCGCAAAACTGAAGAGAGGCGCCCCCTGGCCTTTGCCACCAGTCAGGTGCGGCTACTGGGAGACTATATCCCTGATCCCCACAAATAACACTGCAGTAAAGAGGAGACATCCTGTCAACCTAGCAGTTCGAAAACACGTCAAAGTGCAAGTAGATAAATAGGTACCACTCCAGCGGGAAGGTAAACAGCGTTTCCGTGCGCTGCTCTGGTTCTCCAGAAGCGGCTTAGTCATGCTGGCCACATGACCCGGAAGCTGTACGCCGGCTCCCTCGGCCAATAAAGCGAGTTGAGAGCCGCAACCCCAGAGGCGGCCACAACTGGACCTAATGGTCAGGGGTGCCTTTACCTTTTTAAAGAGGAGAGAAAGTGTGGCACAAACTACTGGCCAGAGAAGGAGAACTTGCCCCAGTGCTTGCTTTCCTCAGCCTCAGGCAGCAGAACCAAGGGTCAAAGATGCTGGAAGCTGTATTAAGCCAACATCTGGTAGGCACTACACTGATTACTTCTGCTCTTAAGACATACCAAAAAAAGCTACTAGGAATAGAATCGCTGAAGCTGTCAAACGGTGTCCAGTGCAGCTCAACATTAGATAATTATTAAGTCATATGCCAGAAATAGCTAATTGTTGGACTTCAGCTTGATCATTGTTACATGTAAACTCCTATCTCTTAACAGTTACTAGAATCACAGCACTGATTAAAACACTGTGGGCATAATTGCGTTTTCTATTAAACATTTCATTTGATAACTTCCTCATTACTATTTTTCTTTAAAGAATAAAGCCAAATTATTGTGTTGAAGTGGTTTTGGCAAGTTTTATTGTCCAATGTTCTCATTCCAGCATCAGGTACTTGTTTCTGTTGGCTGAGCTACGCTACAATTACCCTTTAGTTAAAGTCACAGAACAAGAGATCCTTTGTCACTGGGAAGTAAAACTTGTCTTTTTTTAAAAAAAATCAGCATTCTGAAGATACTTTGGGACTTGGAACTTTTAATACTGCTTTTTTAATGTTGTATTTGCTCTTATTAAACCTCACATTCTGCCTTCACTTAAAATAAATGGACAAGAAAAACTGAAATTATTAGTTAAAAATATTTACATTTTGCCTATTTTCTTTCACAGCATTTCATTAACATTATGGACACTGGCACAGAAATAACAATTAATGAGCTTGAAGGACCATCATTTTCTATTTACTGTGACAAATGGCCTACTATCATCATACTGTGAAAAGAAGTAGGCTCTGGAGGCAGATCATTGTGTTTCCTTTATCTATATACTGGAGAACAATATACAGGCCAGTTATCTTGAGAGCTGAGGGTATAACAACATATGCTGCAACAGAGAGGAAACAAAGGTAGACTCCCTGCCGGACTTCCTGAAACACAAAACTTTCTTTAATTTAAAAATGTTGCTCGTTCAGGTGATCAAGTTACAGGTAGATGCTGCCATGCTGGAGGCTTGATTCATTGCAACTGTGGAACAAACATTATGCAACACTCGTAAAAGTGCCTGCTCCATATATTGAAGCAGTCAAATGGGCAAATATGTGGTAGGGCAATCTTAGAAGTAAACGGGTCCTAAGCTGTAGAGTGCTTTATATACTTAATAGTATTGCATTGATTTTGGCCTGCCAGCAAATGAACAGCCAGTGCAAGTCTCTGAGCATTGTTGTAATATGCTAATAGGGTCTTCTTCCTGCCTGCAATCATGCTGCAGCACTCTGCACTAACTGTAGTTTCCATCCCAAGCACAAGGTGAGCCCGACATACAGTGGCATTGCAGTAATCCAGCCATTAAGTTAGCCGTGCCTGAACTACTGCAGTCAAGCTACCCCAATCTTGGAACAATCTTAACGGTCACACCAGCCGAAGCTGATAAAAGGTGCTCCAAGTCACTGAAGCCACTGGACATCTAGGGACAAAGCAAGATTCAGAAGCTTTCCCAGACTCTAAATCTCTTCCTTCAGAGGGAGTACAAACCTGCCCAGGGCAGGCCATTGGTCAGTTCCTCAGATACAGGAAGTACACTGCCTCTGTCTCTCCAGGATTCAAGCTCAGTATATTTTCCCTCATCCAGTTCACTAGTGACCCCAAGCACCAGTCTAGGGCCTCTACATCTTCTCCTGATTTAGATGTTATGTAGAAACAGAGCTGAGTGTAATCATCATACTCATGGCACCTTGCCTCCAAACTCCTAATGACCACTTCTAATGGCTTCAAAAGGATATTGAATACTGCTGGGGATAAAATAGTGTCCTGTGGTATGTACCCCACAGCATAAATGCCAGGGAGCCAAAAAGCATTCTTCCAATGCTGCTGTCTGGACTTGGTTATGTAAAGTAAGGTTTGGAAACATCATAATACAAGGCCTCCAATTCTCATCTCAGGGCACCCATCCATAGGACACCATTTTCAATTGTATCAAAAGCTACAGAAAGATCAAGAAGCAAGAGCAAGGTTTGACTCTCTTTGCCTCACTCTCGGTAAAGGTAATTCACCAGGGTGACCAAGAATGGGTTGGTCCTATAGGCAGTCCTGAACCAAGATTGGAATGGGTTGAGATAATCTGTGACATCCAAGACACTTTACAGCTACTCTGCCACAACCCTCTCTACACAACTTTCCCTAAGATGGGGTATTTGCAACTGGTCAGTTGTCCAAACCATTAGGTCTAGGACCAGTTTCTTTTGGAGTAGCTATACTACTGCCTCTTTCAAGATGTCAGGGGACCCCCCCCCCCAACCAGTCTACTCCTCCTCTTCCAGGTATAATAAGCCAAGAGAGATGAGTGAAGAGGACCCACAGTTGAACTTAAGACCATAAGCACCTTGTCCACATCATCAGGCTGAATCAACCGAAACTGATCCCACAACATGTGACACTTCAATTGGAACAGCTACAGCAGCTGTGTCAAGGCCACTCTGGAGCTGAGCAACTTCATCCTCAAAAAAATAATAATAATCAACCAGTGGGTCACAGAATCATAGAACTGTAGAGTTGGAAGAGTCATCTAGTTCTTCAAGATCCCAGAGATTCTTCCCCTACAATGAGATTCAGCAACCTCTGGACCACCCAAAAAACTCCACTTGACCACTAAAGGATTCAGTGCAGGCTGCTAAATGAGCTCTCTCCAACACCCACACTGCCACATGGTAGGCATGATGTGTACTAACTTGTGTTTGTTCAACTTTGGAGTAAGATTTGTGCCACTTGCAGTCTTTGTACAGTCTGCCCAACGCTCTCCAGAATACCTATGAGCCTCTGAGCTCTGCAAGAGCAGTCATGTCAGCCACCTATCATATCTCACCTTTCCATAGCATGACCAGGACTTTGACAGGATCATCAGGTTTTTTTCTGCTGGAAAATCCCCCAGAGCATTCAGGAATCCATCAGTTTATGCCCGTGGGCATAACCAGTGCTCTACCCTTACAGAGGATAATTGGTGCCACCAAACCAGAACATGATAAGTGAGTGAATTGTTCGTGCACACGCACACCACAATCACCTTTGCTACCACACCACAATCACCTTTGCTACATCCCTCAAGGAAAAGCCTAGTTCCAGGGTATGGTCTGATCACTGAGTTGGACTGATGACCATTGGAGACAGCTCCATAGTTGTCATGGAGACCATGAAGTCCTTAAGTGTGCTTAATTTATGCTATTATTTAAAACAGCACACATGATGTGACAATACAGTAGTAGTAACTTTAAAACATATTACATCAGCATTCAATCTCCATTTTACTATTTAAACACCTGACTTCCGTTATACAGCTCTGGAATATAGGTATTCTTTCAGCTATGACTTAAGAGGCAAGGGAGCTTGCCTGAACTGTATTAGGAACTGACTACCATCAGTTATCACCTCTAGTAATAAAAACGGTGAAGGTTTAATTTTGTGAAATAAACTACTTTGTTTATTGAAGACCTTGTGTATTGCCATCTGTATATTAACTTATCTCATCTGGAAGCTGATGATAATCCACATCTTGTTCTCCATCATGACATTTGGGATAATACTTAACTGAAAAAATAGCTCCTGCATAGGGTCTTATGTAAGATTTCTAAACTATTATACCCAAGGAGTTGTATTATTGGGATTGGAGGATACAGCTCCCAGAAGTTAAGCTTGTCTGGGGCATCATGCTTCAAGTGTCATTAGGATCAGATAGCATCAGACAGATCAGAAGACCCAAATATTTGATGGTATCTTTGAACTAATCCAGGGAATTTACATCTAAAGTCTCTTACCCATAATATGTAATCTCAAGCTTAAACTGACCCAACAGAGTTCTCTCTCTCTTTCTCTCCACCAGCCCTGCCCAAGACTTGGGAAGTGCAAGTTAGAGCACATAGGCCAAGAATTAAATCAGTGTTTAAACCCCCCATTGTTCTCGGTACATTTTGCAACAGAATTTTCATTAGTGCAAGAAGTTTCTGAGCTCTGGGCGCAGTACTGTGCCTAAGATTTCAGATTAAAACTACAGAGTGGAAGGAAAGGAGGACCTTTTTCTGCCTCCCCACTCCCAGCTACTCACTGAAGACTAGAGAAGAGACCCTCTTAAGAATATTAGGGGGGGGGGGTGGGCAGGATAAGGACTAGACCATGTGAAAAATTAACATAATATTTTAGCTGCAGTTCATTCATTTTCAGCTTTATATTCTTGTTATAAAAAAGCTTGCCTTGACATTCAGTTGTTGGACCCATAACCTAGGTTTAAGGTGTCATTTAGCTCCTAGCTTTCCCATCTAAGTTTCTAACACTGAACTAAATGTATCTTCATCTTAAATATAAGTCTCTAAATATAAGGTTAAACTATAATGGATCCCTTCTTGATTACTCATGCAAACCAGAAGCAAAGATTTAAGCAGGATAACTACATTTTACTAAGCAGTAAGACAATGTAAACAACAACTCATCACATTTGCAAGAACTCCCCTGACTGCAGGAGCTTCTCTGTTTCAAGAGTGACTCTTTGCCAGATCCACACATGCATTCCTTTACCAGCGCAAATCAGGATTCTCCACCAACATGATAAATAAAGCCTATGCATATCCCAGACTTGTGGTGGTGGGGTGTATGAGATCTCTAGAATGGGTGTTTGGGTTACCTGTAGTTCTTTATTTCCACAAGCTTTCTAATGTGCAGAATGAATTTCAATTCTTCTCTTATCTTCTCGCTCAAAGAAATAGACCTAGCTAAAAGACAATGACTTGTCCAATACAACCTAGTGATTGTCACGGCTGCCCAACTTGAGTCCCCTTATGTCCAGATACCCCGTACTGTATCGTATTAATGCATTATGAAACAACGAGCAAAATTTAGGAAAGCGATGCAGGATTATCTTGGCCCTAGCAAGCAGAGCTACTAACAAATGTAACTTGGGTCATGCAGGTGTCCAGCACAATTTACAGAGTTTCCCAGCCTTGCTCTTGAAAGCCAC